>NC_048604.1:30845597-31461847 GCF_003668045.3 Cricetulus griseus | reverse complement strand
ACTTGGGGTAACGCTAATAAAAAAAAGTGAATGACCTGTATCATAAGAATTTTGAGTCTTTAAAGAAAGAAATTAAAGAAGATATCAGAAAATGGGAGCATCTCCCATGTTCTTGGATAGGTAGGATCAACATAGTAAAAATGGCTATTTTCCCAAAAGAAATCTACAAATTCAATGCAATTCCCATCAACATCCCATCACAATTCTTCACAGACCTTGAAAAACCAATTCTCAACTTTATATGGAAAAACAAGAGACCCAGGAAAGCCAAAACAACCCTGTAAAACAAAAGAACTTCCAGCGGCATCTCCATCCCTGATTTCAAGCTCTATTATACAGCTATAGTCCTGAAAATAGCTTGGTATTGGCACAAAAAATAGACTGGTAGAGCAATGTAATCGAGTTGAAAACCCTTATAATAACCCGCACACCTATGAACACTTGTTTTTTGACAAAGAAGCTAAAGCTATACAATGGAATAAAGACAGAATCATCAACAAATGGTATAACTGGATGCTGGCATGTAGAAGACTGCAGATAGATCCATGTCTTTCGCAATGCACAAAACTTAAGTCCAAATGGATCAAAGACCTCAACATAAACCCAGCCACACTGAGCTTATTAGAAGAGAAAGTAGGAAATACACTTGAACAAATTGGTACAGTAGAACACTTCCTGAACATAATACCAGTAGCATAGACACTGAGATCCACAATTAATAAATGGGAGATCCTGAAACTGAGAAGCTTCTGTAAGGCAAAGGACACAATCAGCAAGACATAACGGCAGCCCACAGACTGGGAAAAGATATTCACCAACCCCACATCTGACAGAGGGCTGATCTCCAAAATATACAAAAAACTCAAGAAGCTAGACTCCAAAACACCAAACAATCCAATTAAAAAGTGAGGTACAGAACTAAATAGACAATTCTCAATAGAGGAATCTAAAATGGCTGAAAGACACATAAAGTGTTCAACATCCTTAGCCATCAGGAAAATGCAAATCAAAACAACTCTGAGATACCATCTTACTACTGTCAGAATGGCCAAAATCAAAAACACCAATGACAGTTCATGCTGCAGAGGATGTGGAGAAAGGGGAACACTTCTCCACTGCTGGTGGGAGTGCCAACTCGTATAACCACTTTGGAAATCTGTATGGCAATTCCTCAGGAAAATGGGAATCAATTTACCACAAGATCCAGCAATTCCACTCTTAGGCATATACCCAAAAGAAGCACATTCATACAACAAGGACATCTGTTCAATGATGTTCATGATAATTCATTTTTAAGAAAAAAATCCATGCATTTTTAGCAAAGATTAGCAATGGTCTCTCTATATTACTGTATCATATGAATATATAATATATATTATAATATATATATATATAATATATATATTATATATAATCTCTACCTTCCTTGGGAGTATTATACGAAAACAGCATAGGCAATATAGCATAAGGCAAAAGTTACAGACTTTGGATCAGCCTTGGTTCCTATCTCAGACTTTCCACTTTCTGTATGGGTGGCAATGGACAAGTTACTTAAACTCTGCGATCCTGTTTCTTTAGGTATAAAAGAAGTTAATGCTACTTTCTTTGTCAGGTTGTAGTGAAACATAGAGACAATAATCTGAAACTCAGTACTAAAACCATCTATTAAATTCCTGGCACATAAAAGACATTTAGCAAATGGAATTATTAATGAAAAATCTTTCTACTGAAGTGCTACCATTAAAAATTCACTCCCATGGGTTAATGAGCTACTCACTTAAACAGTCATTTCCAGCCAAAGTTGTAAAATACATAATTTGCCTTATCTATATTTAGACCCCACCAGTTATACCCTTCTGTCCTTAGATTGGTATTTGGTTAGAAAGAGATATCAGACAATGCTTGGGAAAATGAGAACAAAGGAAAGTTCCCATCGTTTTTGTTTTGTTTTCCAAGACAGGGTTTCTCTGTGTAACAGTCATGGCTGGCTTGGAACTCACTCTGTAGATGAGGCTGGCCTTGAACTCACAGAGATCTACCTGCCTCTGTCTTCTGAGTGCTGGGATTAAAGGCGTGCACCACCACCGCCCAGATAAAAATTCCCATCACTTAGTCTAGATGTGCGACTTTAGCATTTGGGTGATAAATGTGACACATTTAAGAACTTACTTTTCCAGAATATGGAGCTGGATTCAGAGACATAAATTCCCCTGATGTTATGATAGAGTTAGTGCATTATCATTTCATAGGCACTCTTCAAATCTGACTTAAAAATATGTGTGTGTGTCTTCCTTGCAACTCCACGCATCTCCATTTCCCTTAATCACCCATTGCTTTCTCAGACATTACCACACAAACATGAGGAGTGACTTGTTAAGAAAATTTGCAAGATAAACCATAGTCATGTGGCACAGCAGCAGCTACAAATTTGAAAGGTGTTTTGTGGGAAAAGAACGTTAAGTTACAAAAAAGGGTCACAGATGAACTCTGCAGTATTTCATTCTGTGTAGAAATTTCGTTACATTTACCTACGATCAGATAAACATGGAATAACTTTCCTTGATTTCTAAAATTGATTTATGTATTTCCATGTGCACCACGAGTGTGATCTCCTGCCCCTGGAGGCCAGAAGAGGACACTGTCATCAGATCACCAGAATGGGAATTGCAAGCAGCAGTGAGCCACTTTGTGGGTGCTGGGAATTGAATCTGGGTCATCTGCAAGAGCAACATATGCTCTGAATTACCGAGCGAGTCATCTCTCTAGCCCCACTTCCTTTCATCTTTACTGAGAACATGTTGCCACCTAGACTGTCATCTCATCATTGCCATCACCAGCATTGGTCCCTCTATTGAGGACTCATGTGTGAAGAAAAAGAAGTGCCTGTGTGTGCCAGGTATGGCAAAGACTGTTAATCTCAGCAGAGGAAAGGAGATGGGAGGACCTCTGTGAATTCAAGACCATCCTGGTCTACATAATAAGTTCTAGGTCAGTCAGGGAGACATAATGAGACCCTTTTCTCTCTAATGAAACCTAGAACCTATCCATTAGTTTTGGAGCATGAGATATACAAATTCAGGTCAAACTTTTCAGAATCATTCTCAACAAGACAAATGAGGCCTATTCATAGGCCTTATACCACATACAGTTTTCACTTATTCCTTGATTTTTTCCATTAAAATTTCTATTATTTCATTTTGTTATGTCTTTTCTTACACTATCCAAATATCTGCAACAATAAATCCATTTTAAATATTGTAATTGGTGTGAGAGTTGAATTTAGACTTGAGAATTCCACCTCTTTAGGCCCTAGCACTATCTTTTTTTTTTTTTTCCCGAGACAGGGTTTCTCTGTGGCTTTGGAGGCTGTGCTGGAACTAGCTCTTATAGACCAGGCTGGTCTTGAACTTACAGAAATCTGTCTGCCTCTGCTTTCTGAGTGCTGGGATTAAAGGCATGCGCCACCAACACCCGGCCAACTTTTGGTATTTAACAGCTGTCTTGCCTACTGCCTTCCCACGAGTCTATATAGGCACTTTTGTTTGTGGCCTGTGATTTAGGCACACTGAGATGCAGGATAAAATTTCATTGGGGCTTAAACACTCATGCAAACTTTGCCTATATTACCCCACTACATCCTTTATCTCAATAATCCTCTAGCATGGGCAAGTTCTGTATTCTTCGGACTTTTGACTTCTTGCTAGTGCTTTCATTCAAAAGATCCTTCTTTTTGAAAGATATATCGCTAAATATGACTCCCATTCTATTTACAGTCACTAACAGCTATAGTTTTACCAGCTGTTATTGGGCCAGTGAGAATCAAGAGTGGTAAGAAGCCATAGTAGGCTGATTTGATTAAATAGAAAAACTAATCAGACACAACAGCTCCATTAGCCTCTGAATCAAGCAAAGCATTTATCAAAACCAATACTACCCTTCAAAATATGTAAAAGTAGTCAACAATTAAAACTCCATTAAGATCATTGATTTGGGCAAGAATCATCAAAGTGAATGAACACATAGGGAGATGCAGAGTTCATATTTACTTAGTGTAAAAGTATCACCCTTATGGATTACTTCCTATCTGAAAATGGAAAAGGGCTAACTTTTCAATAGAACAATCTGATAGTCATCATTACAGCTAAGTCATCCATTAACCCAGTGACCCATTCACTGAGGTGGAAGCCAACCCCATATTGCATGCTTCTCAGTGTAATGCAATGTCCAATATACATAGCACCATGTGTGAATTAATTACACCCACGGAAAACAACTAAGCTGAATTCCTTAAGCTTTAGCTCTAACTTCAAGATTTTAAAAATATAAAGACCAGAGGAGCAGGCACCATAGCACCATAAGGAAAATCAGGTAACTCTAATAGTTTATTTCATTTATATATTTTTAAATTCTTCTTTTCTTTTATGCATAAGAGTGTTTTTCCTGCATGTATATATGTTCACCATGTGCATGTCTGGTGCCTGGAGAGACCAGAAGGGGTATCAGGTATCCTGGAATTGGAGTTATGGATCGTTGTGACTAATGAACCCAGATTCTCTACAAGGACAACAAGGGTTCTTTATGCTGAGTGGTCTCTCTAGCCCTTAGATGATTTATTTTACTGGACAGTATTTCTAATCCCTTGAAGAATCCAAAAATCATAGAAAGAAAATAACTGCATATTCTATAGTATAAGGTATTAATAGGTATATAACAAGCAAGCACGTTTTGGAACCGATGAGGAAATTAAAATATAAACTGTATATAAAATTATATTATGGGGCTTCCTGTAATTTGGAGAATAGTCATGGCATTTTAATCATGAGACTAGGACACTTCCACTATTAGGAACCACACATCAGGATACCCAGAACTTTCAAATGTCTCAGTCTAAATATTACAAGCATGCGAATACATACACAATGTTTGATTTTAACAAAAATATAGGACTCGATTTCAGATACACAAGTTTTCAATGTAAGCAGAGAAATGATAATTCATAGAAATAGAAATGGTTGGCATGCGGTTTGAGTTAAGTGTTTGTGAGTGTAAATATAGGTGACAACTGGTGCAGCGTTTCAGCTGGCAACATGACCCCAGAACCAATGCTAAGCCAAGTCTTCCGGGACTGTGGATCTCCCTAACCTGCCCGTGTGCCCACAGTGTCCAGCTCCACTTCTGCATGTTTCCACAGCGTTGTGTTCCATTTCAGTATTTTGTATTAATTACTTTTTCTCCAAGTGGAGACCTTCAACAGGGCAAGAGTACCAGTCTCCCATTCATTTTTAAGTTCTAGTACAGTTCTGGCACGTCTTGGCATTTAAAATTGAATTTCTGCTCGTTCCTGTCCTGAGATTTGAATTCTCATTCATTTTAAAGATTTATTTACTTATGTATTTATTTGTATGCACGTGTGCCTATGCGAGTTCATGTGAATCGTGTGTGTGTGTGTGTGTGTGTGTGTGTGTGTGTGTGTGTGTGTGTGTGTGTAGGTACCCTCAAAGGCCAGAGGGTGTTGGAGCTCCTAGAACTCTTGTTATGGGCAATTGTGAGGCACCCGATGTGGATGCTGGCAACTCAGTCTGGTGCTCTGCAATAGCAGTAAGTACTCCTAACTACTGAGGCATTTCTTCAACTCCTTGGATCCCAAATCTTATTCTTTCCCAATAACTGGGGCCTAGTTATCCAACAGCACTGTTTAGCTGGAAGCAGGTCATTGTGGCTCACACCTTTAATCCCAGCACTCAGAAGGCAGAGCCGGGAGGATTTCTGTGAGTTCAAAGCCAGCCTGGTCTACAAAGAAAGTTCCAGGACAGCCAGGGTTGTTACACAGAGAAACCCTGACTCTGGGGTGGGGGGGACTGTTTAGCTGCTGATAAGTCTGCCTTAATCTTCCATGATTATTTGCTTTCTAAGCTAGTAAACTCAGTGTCACTATTCTTTTTTTATTCCATCAAACTGCTGAAGTTTCCAATGGAAAAAATTTAACTATCTGAGATGTGCATTGAATGGCAGTTCAGTGACACCTTAGCCCTCAAAGGCCATTATCTGAATGGTAGTTAACCATGAAAAGAGTGATTCGACTGAGTTGTGTCTACAGAGACTGTGATGTAGGCCATCATTTATCGTCATTGTCACTCAACTCTAATTGTCAGCATTCTCCTTCTGCACAAATCCCAGAGAGGCTATCAAATGCAAGTCTAGCTTCGGTTTTGTCTTTAACTACTTCTGGCCTCATGGACTTCTCTTTGATACAGAGGGGAATTTATTTTAGACCTTCTCATCAAATGCAGAAATGAGTAGGTCTAAGTAAATCGAAAGTAGACTTTATTTAGTAATCAGGCTGCTTTTGTGTACATGAATTTAAAACTACTGTTAAAACTAGAGGCCAGTTACCTTCCAATCTACCACTCTTCCAGAAGCATTACAATATAAGCATTTTTATTGCCTGGCTATTGCATTTTTGAAAGCATCATTAACATGTCTTCTACGTGGACTAAATGAGGTCCCATAAAGACCTACACATTTCAGGAAATCTCTGAAAGGCAATCTCATACTCATTCTAATGACTAATAAAGGGCAATAACTATTTCATGGCGTTTGAAATGTGAATATTTGGAATGTTTTTTCCAGGACAGGAAAAGATTTTGGGGAGCTTAATCATCCTCAGACTTACACAAAGAAAGTGTATTATTGTTCTTCACCTCACTGCTCTCTGTGGATAATTGTTAATGGCATTTGCTGCCAAATGATGCTGCAGTTGGCCACGCTGTAGTCAGTATGCTCCAGACTTTTCAATGCCTGCCATTCTAGACTTTAAAGGCAGCACCCAGCATAAATGATCAATCCCGTAACCTGTCAAGCCAGTCCTTTCTGTCTCCCTTCATCAATATACTCCAATGTCATATTCAACCAAGGTCTTTGGAAGGCATTTAGCTAACCATAGAAATTGTCACTACAGCTGTATTTTTTACTGTAATGAAAGCCCCATGTTAAATTTAGTATTAAATTGATTTTACTTCTCATCTCCTTCTAACAGGTATACCATTATCAAACATAGAGAAGCAACCAATATGTATTTGTGACTGGAAAAAGAATCATAAGACAATTTATATGAAATACAAGTTACCATAGCATATGCTGTTAAGTACTTAATTTAGCCCTCATGCATATTATTATAAAGTAAGCAGTATAATTATTATCAATTTATGAATGAGAAAATACAGGATCAGAAAACTGACTTGTGGGCTGAGATGTATAGACTGTAGTGTGGTAAAGCAATCATTTAACATGTATGAGGCCATGGATTCAATCCTAACCCAAAGAGATGGGGGTGGGGTGGGGTGGGGATATGGCTGGGGACATAGCTGGGTTGGTACAGTGAATGCATGAAGCTTGGGCTTGATTCACAGCCCACAATAAATTCTGAGTATTTTGGTTAATGCCTGTAATCTCAGTACTTAGGAGACAGAGTCAGAAAAATCAGAAGTTCAAGACCATCCTTGGCTACACAGAAATTTCAAGGCCACCCTAGGATACATGAGATTCTATTGAGAAGAGAGGATAAAGAGTATAAGGAGAGAGGGTAGAGCAGGAAGAGAAAACTTGAATTATATTCAAGAAGTCTATATCTGTAATTCTTGTTGATACATCAGTTTTCTATAATGAATAATAATAGAAATAAGGAACTTGTAGAATATTATTTTAATATGTTACTTTTTTTATGCTGTGGAACATTTGTTTAATGATGTAAAGATGTATTGCTTTTGTTTATGCTACATTTTGCTTAACTCTCTGAAGCTGTGATTCTTTGTTGAAAATACCTGATGATGGTCTAATAAAGAGCTGAACAATGAATAGTAAGGTTCAAGAAAGGATAGGAGGGGCTGGCAGTCAGAGAGGATAAACAGGAGGAGAAATCTGGAAGAGAGGAGAAGCAAGATAGAACAAGGAAAGGAGGATGTCAGTGGCCAGCCAGCTAGCCAGTCAGACAAACAGACAGACAGCTACAGAATAAGAGTGAAAGTAAGATATACAGAAGTAAGAAAAAGAAAAACTCAGAGGCAAAGTGTACATGGGATAATTTAAGATAAGAAAAGCTGGCTAGCAACCAGCCAAACTTAGGCCAGGCATTCAAAAGGAGAATAAGCCTACATATGTATTTTGGATCTGGGTGGCAGGCCCCCAAAAGAGTAAATAGTAAAAACCAACCAACTACAGGGACTTACAGGGATTTAACTCAACCGGAATACAGAGTGCCTATGGAAATTGATAATACGGAAAATCTACAGGAAACTTTCTATGGGCCAGGCACTATTGGAAAAGTTACAGCTATAAACTGAGGACACAGCTCAGTGCTAGATAGGAGTATTGCTCTGCTGAGCAAGTAGGAGGCCCTAAGACAAGGTCTCATGGCTACTAACAGATCTTAAGTTCACACACTGTTAGTCTGGCTCCTACGACAAATTTCTGCAGATTTCTAAGTCTGGCTACACAAATTCAATAAACTGGAGTAGAGTAGAAAGAAAAGGGGGAAAGGAATATTTGATACTACAAAATGTAAATGACTTTTGTACAGTTTTCTGTAATTGTTAAAATAAGCAACTATGTTCCACCATCTTCCCTTTATATACTAGACAAGTCATAAAAGAAATTTCAGGTACAAAGATAAAGAGCTTGGTAGTGTTTTGATTTCAAGACATCACTCTTGTCTGTTAACACCTTTCTGCCAGAAAACTCAGAGATACATTTTTGCAGGATCTCCAATGATGGTAATAGTTTGGCTTAGGGTTAGAAGTACGGCAGAAATGAGAAGAGAAACTAAAAGCAAGTCTATATGATTTCAGGAATGCCTAGACTGAGAACACCTGGACATAAAGCCCAAAACCAAGACAAGACTACAATTTGTTTCCACAGTGGTAGAGAAGAATTTTGTTTGGGACACATTAGTAGCACGATGCATTTGTTAAGGGCATGATTTAATCTATAACTGGCATCCATGGTAGGTTTTTTGTTTGTTTGTTTGTTTGTTTGTTTTTGTTTTTTTGAGACAGGGTTTTTCTGAGTTGTTTTGGAGGCTGTCCTGGCACTGGCTCTGTAGACCAGGCTGGCCTCAAACTCACAGAGATCTGCCTGCCTCTGCCTCCCAAGTGCTGGGATTAAAGGCATGTGCCACCAACACCCGGCAACACAACTCTCTGTGCTAGTTTTGTGAAGTTTGGATAAGTAACTTCAAGCCTCAGCCGTCTTACCTATCAAATGAGTATTATTGAAGTGCTGTGCTTGGGATGTTTGTGGGAGAACCTTCTAGCATGTAGTATGTGCTCAATGAGTGCTGGTAGCTGTTATTTGTGCTAATGTAGAAACAAGAGACACATGCTCATTTGAGCCCTCTTCACTTACTTGTGTGATGGCTCTCGTTTTTACAGAGTAGTAGGTCACAAAGACAGGCAGACATAATGATTCTCAAAGACCCTTTAAACATAATTGCTGCAATGCTTGGCCATTGTAAATTTGGATGATGACTGCATTACCTTGATCATGCTTTTGAATAAGATCTAGCCCTATTGATTTATTAGGTATCTGAAAGTAGCCAAAAGTCGCAAACACAGAGCAGCCTGTAGGCTCTGACACCTGTGGGATTCATACTAGCCTTCTCCTCTCTAGGTAAAGTTTTCCTAAATGAGAGCTTCTACTATAGTTACGCTCACCCGCTTGCTGAATATAATCTTACATTTTTATTTAAATTTATTCTTTAATAGTTTTATACATGCATGTAATGAATTTTAGAAGTTGTCACTTCCATAACTTCTTATCCTCCCTCCCTCTTCATTCGAAACCCTTCTTCTTGCCAAGTCTATGTCCTACTTTCTTGCCTCTTGTGTATGTGATCCATCGAGTTTAAATATGGCTGCTTGCATGATCATTGGGGTGTGGTTATTTACTGGAGTGCAGGCAACATTTAGTGGCTATACTTGCTCCCAGCAACCATCCATTAATTGCCAATAGTCCTTTCAGGAGGGTTAGGCCTCGTGAGTACCTTCTCCAGCAATGAGGAGCCCAATCTTTTTCAGGACTTAGAAAGGAAACCACTGCTACTGTGAGTCCATGAGTACAATATCCATGTCACATCTAGAAGATATTTTTGTGGCATAACTATAAGCTAGCTGTTACATTCTTTCTGTTCACTCTTCCATGATAGTCCCTGATCCTTGAGCAGGGTGATATAGATGGCCTGTTTAGGACCAAGCCCCCCACAATACTAATTCTCAGCACATCGAACAGTTATGAATCCCCACATTGACCCCTTCCCACAACAATAAGAAGCTTATCTGACAAAACCTGAGAGCAGCACTAATCTTCTGGGAATAAACATGAATATTTAAACGGCACAATGCATTTTCTTTCTGAAATATACACAAATCAGTCTTCTCTAATCACTTTGTCTCTTATAAGGAATGTCCTGGCATCGTTTGCCATATTTGTGTTTCAGTGCTAGTTATCTTTCACTCTTGGTGCCTCACAGGCTCTTCAGGCTCTAAAACTATGTGGATTCCAACTTGACTACTTGAATAAACCAGGAGCTGTGAGTAGCGAATTATACTAGGAAGCATCCACAAGTCCCATTTCCACAAACACTGGTGAGAACTCTATATGGTTAAGATCTATTTCCATTTTTAAAAGATTTTTAAATCTTATTTTATCTGCATGGGTGTTTTGTTGCATGAATACATGTGTACCATATGCATGCCTGGTGTGTGCAGTGCAGAGGCCAAAAGAGGGCATTAGATTCCCTGGAACTGGAGTTATAGAACTGGAGTTCTGAACCACCATGTGGGTGCTAGAAATCAACCCTGGGTGCTCTATAAGAGTAAGAAGTGCTCTTAACCACTCAATCATCTCTCTAGTCTCTCTACCTCCATTTTACAGAAAAGGAAAATAAGGCTAAAAGATGATAAGTGAGTATATCAAAATCATGTAGCGGCATTTTCAGTCAGCCAAAAGGTGACAGTAAGTTGTGCTTTCGAATAACCTGCATTTCTGCTGAAGCAGCATTTTTTTTTCTCCTTGCAAGTAGGAAACAGATTGCATGTTCCCGATGTCCTGGTGGATAGTCTTTCTTTTTGCTGGAGAAGTGACAGTGATAGGAAAAAGAATCAGTCAGTTCTTGCTAATGTCTCTGCTGAGCACACTCTGCTCCAGCTGATGAGAATACGCTTGACCTTCTTCTTTTTACCTGACAATCTCCCATTCTGCTGTGACAGGCAGAATAATGGTTTTCCACAAAGGCATCCTTATCCCTGGAAGCTGGGATAAGTTGCCTTACATCACAAAAGGACTTACTGGCATTGAAATTTTTTAAATCCTAAGATGGGAAGAATTTTATGGATTCTCTAGGTGGGGAAAATGTAATCATGAGGGGGTCTTACAACACAAGGAAGGAGGGAAGAGACTCTTAGCATATTTGAAGTTGTCATCAGCAGGTCTGAAAGACATAGGGAGCAGCCATAGGCCAAGGAATTCGGGCATCTGTAGAAGCTAGGTATATTAGTCAGGGTTCCTTAAAGGAACAGAACAGATAGAATGGATACAAAATATTCCATATATGTTTTATATACATTACACACATATACATATATATGTTATGTGGAGTATATATGGAAATTCTTGGGGTGATGTAGGGGCTGTAGTAGTCCAACAATGGTTGCCTTCTGAAGGCCAAGAATTTGGTAGTTCAGTCCATGCGGCTGGATGTTTGAGCACAGAGCCTGGTGCTAGAATCCTAGAGGCATCTTAGAGAGCTGTTAATCTTCAGCCTACAAGGGAAGCTCAAAGAAGTTAGGTACTATACAGGTGAAGAAATGCCTCAGCAACAGGATAAATGAACTTACCAGCAAGAGTGAAAGCAAGCAGGCAAAAAGCAAAAGCTTCTTTCTTCCATGCCCTTTTATGTGGGCGCTCACCAGAAGGTATGGCCCAGATTTAGGGTGGTTCTTCCCACCTCAGATGGTCCAATGAAGCAAATACCTCACTGATGTGCTCACCTACTTGGGTTTAAATTGCTTCCAGATATAGTAAATTGACAACTAAGATTTTAGCCATGGCATCAGGAAAGATAAAAGATTGATCTCTTCTTCAATGATTCAAATTGTAGCCAAATTGATACCTTGATTTAATCCCAACAAAATTCATTTCATACCTCTGTCCTCAATGACATAAGATAATTAGTAATTTTTTAGAGTATTACACTTGCAACATTTGCTACAGTACCATAAGAACCATCTGCTAAGAACCATATGTTGTTGAGCATTGGTGTTTATATCTTTAATTCCAGCACTGGAAGGTAGAACTGTGAAGATATCTATTAGCTGAAGGGAAATCTTGTCTATATAACAATGTTTAGGCTAGCTAGGGCTATAAAATGAGATGCTGTCCAAAATCAAAACAAATACAAAAACAAAAGCAAGCAAGCACAAAACACACTTTAGATCAGTGGTCCTCAACATGTGGATCGGAACCACTTTGGGGGTCAAAGGACTCTTTCACAAGGGTCACATATCAGATATCCTGCATGTCAGATATTTACATTATGGCTAATAACAGTAGAAAATTACAGTTATGAAGCAGCCACAAAAATAATTTTATGATTGGGTGTCACCACAACATGAGAAACTGTACTAAAGAGGGTCGCAGAATTTGGAAGGTTGAGAACTACTGCTTTAGATATCATTGTCTCCTAAAAATATTTGGATCATCCAAGACAGAGACAGGTGTCAGTGACTGCATGTCTGGGATGATAAAGAATCTGTCAGTAAGAACTTAAGTTTCACATCATTTTAATCTTTCTTTCCTCTGTTTTAGACGCCTACTGGGAAGAAGAGAAGTTCAGGTCCCTCTCATATTTCATTATGTGGGGCCTCCTGAGAAATACTCTAAATTCTGTAATGGGAAGTCACTGGCCTTTCAGCAGGTAAATGTGGTTTTTCTCCAGGTTTTTAGAAGTCCCTATAATGCAGGAAGTTTGCCTGAGTAAGAGACATCTTCTGGCTCTCATTCTTCCACTGTATTGTATGATTGTGTTTACCTACGCAGAGATACACATACTTCTAAAAATACAGAGTATAATGCTTCTGGGTACCACTAAGGGTGATCAGTATCTTCATTTTAGCTTAATTTTATTATCTGATTTTTCTGCAATTCTCAGTATCACTTGTGGAATTAAAGTTTTAAGCTAAATGAAATTTTTCCCCTTAAATGTTTCATTAATCTCTAGAAGGTGGACACCAGGCACACACATGGTACATAGCCAAAAATTCAAGCAAAACACTCACACACATAAAAAGAAACAATAATAATTCTGAAAAGAGGTAGTAGGGTAAATTTTCTTTTGCTGTGTGTGTAGAATAAACCTTTAGTCCCAGCACTTGGGAAGCACATGCAGTTGGCTTTCTGTGACTCCAAATCCAGCATGATCTATATGCCAAGTTTTAAGCTAACCAGGGACACACAGTTAAATTCTATCTCAAAAAAACATACTCATTATTATTCAAAAGCAGTCTTCATAACTATTGTCATGAGGAAGAAAAGGTAAAGACACTTATGCACACTCATACACTTTATTAAAATGTATAGATAAATTATATATATTTTAAATGGAGATCAGTATTTCATAAAATTTTGGGGAGGTTGCTTCAGTAAATCAATATTCTTCCCTTTCCCTAAGCCTGCCTGCTACCTCAAATGATACCCTAGAGCACAGCCTTTGCATTTCATTCACTGTCAAAACTGTAAACACCCTGTGGCTTGACTGCTCAGGTCAACCATAGTCTTCATCTCCTCTGTGATCAGGGCAAGCTGGAAGTTCATGGCTAGCATTTAGAATTCACAGCAGGTGAACACAGCAGACAGGCCAATCAAATATGTGCTTACACAGTGAATTTCTATGAGGCCCCTCATATGAGGTGAGCTGCTGTTGGTAGGTACCCAACAATGGCAATCCAGTTTCCATAGACTAAACCACTAAGCTTGCAGTGTGACATATTTGGTGATTTCCACATAACTATGATTGATTTTCTTTACTGAGACTCTTTATTGCTATTTCAGTTCTATAATTACTTCTCAAAAATCTCATGTCATGGTGACACCTCCCTTCTCTCATTCTCATCTCATGCTATTAACAAGATAGCAATAAACTATGGGTTTTTTTTTCAACCCTGGTTGCTTTCCATTTTCTTTCCCTTTGACTTGGGCTTCTAAACTAGGTCAGTCCAAAGTCTGAGATACTTCTTTTATTCCAGGAATTAACATCATTTATTAATAAGCCTTGTATTTTTAAAAGGTTTAGCAAAATGTCAACCATATCTCTAGTCTATAAAGATAAGAGCTATATTTAGCTGGTTCTAATTAAAACTAGCGAACTCACTGCTTGCTCTGGGAGAGCAAGAATCTGTTCAATTCATGTCTCATTTCAGAAACTTTGACATTTGGATTTCTTGAGTGCTGTTTATGGCTTGAATTGCTATTTTCTATTTAGTTTGAAATACAGCAAGCATCTGAATTGTATTATTGATCCCCATAAAACATGTCAAGGTCACTAGTCTCACATGCTTTAAATTCTGGGCATTTGAAAAAGGTTTGTGACTCTCATTGTTAGGTAAAGGTATCCTTACCAGAGAGATGAATCCCAGACAAATTGCCCCCAGACAATCACACACAATGCTCCCAAAGGCAAAGGATAGCAACTTGTCAGTCAGCTTGATATGCAATCATTGTCATTTAACCAAATCTATAAAGCAAAATCTCAGACCCTGAACCAACTGAAGACCTGAAGCCCTGTTTTCTATTCGACATAAAAAAGTTATAAGCACCTTAATAAAACAATGTCAGTATATTAATGCACCCCCAATTGTCTCTTTTAAGCATTTCCTTCATGTAAAATAAAAAAGAATTCACACAGTACTAAAGAAGCAAAGGGATCAAGTTTGTATGTGATTCTTCTTGTGATGAGAGTTCAAACTCCAGAAACTATATCTTTAGGGAAACCTGACATTTCTGAGTCTTCAAGAACAGTCTCCTCAAGGGATAGGTTGGGGAGACTAGAATGTGGACAACTGAACTCACTTCATGTAATAACTTGGTGTCTTAACTCCATGGAAAACAGAAACCATCAGGCTGAATTCAGGGCTTCCCAACACATAAATGGATGTATGTACTCATATATGCACGAGAGCTTGTCATGGTATACATCAGTGTCTACGTGTCAAAACACATGCAAGAGTATATTCCTGGTCATGTATGTATATGTCAAGAGAAGCTTCCAAGATAAGAAATGGAATTAAGACCAGGTGTGGCGGAGCGCCCCTTTAGTCCCAGCACTTTCAAGGTGGAGATCAGCCTGGTCCACATAGTAAGTTTCAGGAGAGTTATGGCTATACAGAGATACTCTGTCTCACTCACCCAAAGTGAAATAAGCTTCAGACATCATACTTTCTACTGTCTCTGCCATGTACATGTCCTTACCTATTTTTTACTGTTAGCCATACTCTTGACATTATGCTAGGTGGTAGAGAGAAATATAAAGGCACAAGTGGGTTAAAAGGCAAGCCCTGGCTTGTGTGTGCCTGTTGAATTATCAGAGGCAGTAAGAACATGCAACAGGAAGGTAGAAAATTGGACTTTCAAGGATCTGCTCACGTATTACATGTTTCCAGAGTCTCACTGGCATCATTCTCTCTGTTTCTTAATACTTCTCATTTCCCCAGCCTCACATCCCTGCAGCGTCTTAAAGACAGGGATTCAACCGTATCCATTCAACTGCAATATCAACCAGGTAACTAACATGAAGGATAACCTCAATAAATATTTACGCAACAAGTTAAGAAACAATGTAGAAAAAGTGCAAACTATTACGGATATGTGATTGGTTAAAATCCCACAAACAGACCAAGCCACACAACTGTCACCCACATTCAGAGGACCTAGTTTGGTGCCATGCAGGCTCCCCAGCTGTCAGTCTGGAGTCTACGAGCTCCCACTAGCTCAGGTCAGCTATCTATGTGTGTTTCCTCATCATGATCTTAGCCCTCCTTGCTCATATAATCCCTCCTCCCTCTCTTTGACTGGACTCCCAGAGCTCGGCTGTGGAGCTCGGCATCTGCTTCCATCAGTTACTGGATGAAGATTCTATGATGACAATTAGGGCAGTCACCAATCTGATTACAGGGGAATCTGGTTCAGGCACCCTCTCCACTATTGCTAGGAGTCTTAGCTGGGGTCATCCTTGTGGGTTCCTGAGAATTTGTCTAGCTCCAGGTTTCTCCCTAATCCCATAATTGTTCCCTCCATCAAGATATCTCCTTCATTGCTCTCCCACTCTGCCCCTCCCCCAACTCGACCATCTCATTCCCTCATGTTCTCATCCCCCCCCTGCACCAGTTTACCCAGGAGATCTTATCTATTTCTCCTTCTTGGGCAATCCTTGCATGCCCCTCTTAGGGTCCTCCTTGTTACCTAGCTTCTCTGGAGCTGTGGATTATAGTCTGATTATCCTTAGCTTCACATCTAGTATCTACTTCTGAGTGAGTATATTCTGTGTTTGTCTTTGTGGGTTTTGTTTACCTTACTCAGGATGATTTTTTTCCTAGTTCATCTATTTGCCTGCAAATTTCATGATGTCATTGTCTTTTCCCCAGTGATTGATACTCCCATATCATGTTTCTTACACTTATCCAAATCAAGATTGACAACATAGTGCAGAAGCCTTGGGTAGCTTAATTACTCTCTGTATGTGTCACTTCTACCTAAAGCATGTATATATCTCCTCTAAGTCTATAATTACACGCACATAAGACATTAATTTGTTCAATTAATATTTTCTGGAGGCTTCCTATATGCTGGGTTCTATGTAGCTTCTTCCTCTGTCTCTATCTCTCTGTTTCTGTTTCTCCCTCCCTCTCCCCCCATCTCTGTTTCCTGGGAATAAAATGATTTATGAGATAAAGTCTCAATCCTTTGGTAATTTATCCCAGAAGACAGAAAGCAATATCTCCAAATTAGCCAGGTGCAAAGCCTAGCATCGTGATTTCCATATGAAGAGTGTCAGTAAGGTGCTGCCTAGTTCTGACGCCAACACTTATGGAGTAAGACATTTCTAAAAGTCTTATACAAGGCTTCCTTTTTAAAATTTAGTTTAAAAGATGTGGAAAATGGATGAAGTCCTGAGTGAATCTGAATTATTGACATGAGCATGGCCATGTCTGAGACCCCAGTGACTCAGACCCATGGGAATGGCAAGGCCTTTTCCTGGTCCTTGTGTGGACATTGACAAGTGTGTGTAAAACCCCAGGTTCCTTCTCTAGGATGACAACAGCCTTTGACTACTCACCTACAGAGATCCCCTACTGAGATTAGGTAATCTGCCTCCTCATTCAGCTGTGGTTTATAACCCCCCTTGTTTCACTGTATACATAAACATGGTGAGTTTCTGGGTGTGCACAGTCCATCTGGCGTCAGCTTTTCTTTATATGTGTCTGTTTTTTTTTTTATTCCCCTTGCCTCAGTCAAATCAACTCCAAAGCTGCACAGGTTGCAGCAACTTTCTGTTGCTAGTTTTAGATGTATTTGTTTTATGCATATGAATGTATTTATGTTCACCACATGCACGCTTTGTGCTGGCAGAGGTCACAAAAGGGTACCAGAATCTCTGAAACTGGAGTCACAGAAGGTTTTGAGTCACTATGTGGGTGCTGGGAACTGAACCCAGGTCCTCAACAAGAGAATCGAGTGCTTTTAATTGCTGAGCCATCTCTCCAGCCCCTTGATTTCTATTTTTGGGACTGGAGATTGAACACAAAGCCCCACACATAGTAGACAAGCATTATACCACTGAGCCATATCATCTGCAGTCATTTCTTTTTAACTTTATATTTTGATACAAAGTCTAACTACATTACCAGGGTGATCTTGAACTTGTCCTGTAGCCCTGGCAGCCATAGAACTTAACATCCTCCTGCCTCAGTCTTCCAAGTAGCATTGTATATGTTTTATAAGAGGTCAAAACTTCTTTTAACTATAATGTAGGAAATATGTCAACTTCTGGAGGGCAGCTTCATATTTTGTGCTTTACCAACCAGACAGAAAGCGAACAGGCTATTTCCTAGAGTGGTATAAATCCCCCAGTGAGCTGGCCACAAAATGAGTTTTTCTGGGTAAACTTGTATCTTTCCCTTTGAACCATATGTCATCACTTGTTTCATAGACAACTGCATTTTAAAGAGAATAGGATGGCATGAGAAGGGGAAAATGTGAATTCTCAGCAGGTTTTTGGCACTGATACATTGAACCAATATTGAAAAGTTCACAAAAAAATTCCTCAAAAGACAATTACTAATGGAAAATTTCTTCATCATGAATACAAATAGCCCCAAATACCTAAATGGTGCTTCAGAGTTCTCAATTTCCCCCTGTGTAAAACAAAGAGAGTGGCATAATGTAGATATAGCCCTCCTCTGCTGTTGGCTGACTGTATTATTGTGTAGCTTCCCCATCAGAACACCAATCATTCCTGCTTGAAGTTTGAATGCCCCACTAATCTTGAACAGGAAATGGGTGCTGTAATATTATTGGAATTTCAGTAATAGTTATTCACCTAATTTGCCCTCGATTTGGCACTAGTCATCCTCACAATAATTTAGAGGCACTGTTCACTTTTAACGGAGCCATTTAAAGGAGGATCATATCTTGCTGAAAATTTGACACCAAGTGCACAATGGTCCTAACTTTTCATTAGAATCTTTTACATAGTGTAGTTAATGCTTAAAATATTTAAAGGAGATTAAGAATAGAACAAAGAAATGAAGAGCAACTGTGACTATGACAGGGTATGAATATTAACGATGCTTTTTTTCCCATCCCTTTTCCCATCTAGTTCAATCCTCTCTACTTTTTGATTCAAGATCGTCAACTTATACTGAGACATTAAATATTGGCCCTTGGTGCTCTGTGATATGATACATATATAAAGATGCAATTAATCTTTAGTCTAATATCTGTCTGAGGGATAAGGTGCTAAACCTCATTATTATGGCTCCCCACTGCCTCAGGGATAGAGTCCAATCTCCTTAGCTTGACATATAAGGCTCTGTAATCAGCTTTTTGAAAAGTCATCTCTCATCATTTCACACAAATCCTTTACCATGGCCACTGGAGTCTCTTCATTGTCCCCTAAAATGCCATGCTCCGGTTTCTCTTGGCATATTTACTTCAACAGTGGTCCTCATTTTTTTCTCACATTTTTCAACTTCTATTTCTTCCTCAAGGCTCAGCACATGTTCTTCAATTCTGGGCCAGCCATTCCAAGTCACAAGGTATCCCCTTTTCAAATTATAGAAGTCTTGTGATTCACAATCCTGTAAAAAGTACATATACCTCTAACTGTAAACCTAAGGACAGTGTGGTGGTTTGAATGAGAATGGCTCCCTTGGCTCATATATTTAAATGCTTGATCACTAGCTAGTAGAACTGTTTTGAGAAGGATTATGAGGTATGGCCTGGTTGGAGTAGGTGTGTTCTTATAGGAGGAGTTGTGTCACTGGGGGTGGGGTTTGAGGTTTCAAAAGCCCATGTGAGTTCTCTGCTACTGCTCCAGTGACATACCTGCCTGACTGCTGCCTTGCTTCCTGTCATGATGGTCAATGACTCACCCTCTGAAACAGTAAAACAAGCCCCCAATTAAATGTTTTCTTTTATAAGCTGTCTTGGTCATGGCATCTTTTCACAACAATAGAAAAGTAACTAAGACAAATGGAATACAGAATGTGTTTGATCTGAAGTTTCTATAGTGCTTACTAAATTAGCATTGACATGGACTACATGAACCACTTATAGTGTGAGAAAATGGAGAAATAAATAGGTGTAAGATGAAACATGTAACTCTATCATCACTTATTCTTTTCATTGAAGAAGCCCATAGTTTTTGACCTCTAAAACATACATATTCTCTGTAAAGATGTTTCAGCAGTCAAACTTAATACATGAGTCAAATAACCTAGATGCCCTACACCTTTGTCTTGTGATTCCCATGCAGTAATGCCAATTGATTTCCAAGAACATTGTGTTGATGGATACCAGGGGAACTTGATATAACCTTGCTTTCAATAATAAAGTTCTAAATCTTAGACACTCTAAGGTAGTTCAGTTACTAAAGAAAACTAAGGCAACTATGAAAACAGAGATACCTCTTCCAGTTAAGGCTCAACAAAAAGTAGATAAACCGAGTAAGAACTCCAAACTCCCAGCTCTGAAATTTGCCAGTGACACACCGTCCACATTTAGCACATTATCTATCACACAATTTTGCCACCACCCCCAGAAAAGAACAAAATGAGAAATGTTCACATCTTTAAATTTCAAATAGCAAGCTAATAAAATGCTTATATTTGCCATAAAAACATCTGTCATTTTTAAATTCAATCTTAGAATTCCCTAGCTGATGTTCCCTAGCTGCCACCTAGACTTAAATTTTATCATAATTCAGAAGATATTGCTGTCCATTTGTGCTTTCAGGATACAAAACTTCATATCTGTTGACCTAACTCTGTTATAAACCAGTTAGTACATTTGCTCCTGGCCCTCACCTTGTACATGGCTTTACATATGCCATTCATGTTTCTATGTATGACTTTCATATATGCTTATCATATTTCAAACTTGATTATTTTTAATAGTGAGATCTTAAGCACTTTAAAGCCAGAGATTTCTCAACCAAAGGAATTCTTAGTAAACACAGAATAATGGTTATCACCTAAATAAACACACAGACCTCAAGCACTATGACTGCATGTCATCTCTCACCTTTATGAAAAGTGACATAATCATGTCACTCTAAAACTGCAACCTTATCTCAACCTCAAGACAATTCATTATACAGCATTTGTAACCTATCTTTCACTATCCTTCTTGACACTTTAGTCTGTTCCAGCCAGGTGGGTCCATGCCCTGCAAATGAAATGCAACTCACTACTTCTTTTGTGTCTTCTAGATGTCATTTCTTTCTGTGATCATTCAGTTCTGCTATTCTTTTCCTTTTGCAAACATCTTAAGTTGTTTTTCTTTGACAAAGACTTTCCCCTCATAACCTAGTGGATAAATTGCTTCAAGTATCCACTGAATGTATTACTACCGCTCATTCTGGTAATGGATGTTATTTAGATCCAGCTATACTACCATTGCTCTCTAGTGGACTCTTAGAGAGAGTAGACTGAATAGTAGCATCAGATCAAATTGCATTCTTTTGAGTCAAAAATGTTTAAGAGCCAACAAAGAAAAGTCTAAATCCTTAAAATAGTATTAAAGGCCCTCCAACAATGCATTCTATTCAACCCTATCAGTTTCATCTTTTCCTTAGTCTGTTCATATTGGCCTAACATGCTTGAAAAGGTTGTGTAACTTAAATGGGAAAATTTCCTTCCTCATCTTCTAGAGTTAGAAAGTTCAAGATTATAGTAACAACACAACAAGGACTAGCCTCCTGGCTTGCAGATAGCATCCTCCATATCGTATCTTCTGGAGAGAGAAAATGAACTCCCTGAAGTCTCTGTCTATAAAGTCCCTAATCCTATCATGGGGCTCTCATCTTTATAAACTTATCTAAACTATCTCTCAAAGTTTTGCCACCAAATACCATCATTTAGGGGTTACAGACACAGTATATGAATTGGAGGGAGGATAATCTTCGGGTATCTGATATGCCTCTATTGAGTGGATAAATAGTAGTGGATAAAAAAGTAGATTACATAGCTTTCAGATTCTACCACTTTTAAGCCATGTGGTCTTGGATGACTAATATATTTTAAGTTTTCATTTTCTTATCTATAAAATCAGAGACAGCAAGATGACTCAGGATGTAAAAGCTTGGCTACCTGACTTCAATAGCCAAAACTCACAGACAGGTGGAAGAAGAGAAACGACTCTATAAAGTTGTCCTCTGATCTCAACAAATGCACTTTGGCACTGGTGTGCTATCATTGCATACATTAGGTCCATGAGTACATGCACATGTGCACAAACACAAAATGATAGTACATTAAAATGAGGTTAAAGCCAGCCTGCCACTCTACAGTCAGAGCAGGTGGAGCTATGTGAATTTGAGGCCAAGGTGGTCTACATAGAAATTTTAGCTTAAGCTAAAATGAAATAAATTGAGGATAAAATACTAGGATTTCTGTGATTTTATAGGATTACTGTGAAGAATAATTTGCCTCAAATAGAAGTAAATATTTAAAACCTCAGAACTGAGCTGATGACTTCTTCACCTAGAATGTCTTCTCCCAAGCCATGTTTATCCATACCTTCTAATCAATCCTACATAGCCTCACAGAAACTATTACCTTGTCTTCCCAAAGCCTTCCTAATCTCTTGGATAAAAATTCTAATATCCGTCCAATATATTGAGTTCATGCTTCTAGTATAGTGCTAACTACATGTTTCCTGTATTCTACTAACATGAAACATTTAAGATCCAAAGCAATGAACAATGCTCATGGTTTGAATGTGCCTAAGATACTACATTGCCTACAGTGATTGCTCACATAGTGGGTCATACTTGGGTAAGAATCTGGATACCATGGCTTTAGTTCCACTGGTCTTATTCATGTAGTGGTTATATCTTGAAAGATTCATTCATATACTGTTGCCTCAATTTCTTTAGCAAGAAAATTAGGAGTTATTCTTGCTTACAAATTTGTTACTAATAAATAGATGCATCATGGTGCTTGACTAGATGGATCAGCAGTTAAGAGCACTTGTGTGATTGCAAAGGACCTGGGTTTGAGCCCCATTACCACACAGTGGTTTACAATCATCCTTAACTTAATCATCCAGGATATCTAATGCCCTTTTCTGGACTTTATAGGTACTAGACATGCATGCAATGCATATACATGTGTGTAGGCAAAAAACTCATACACATTAAATACTATGCACCCCCACATACACACACACACACACACACACACACACACACACACACACGCACACACACACGCACACACACACGCACACGCACACACAGTGTGTGTGTGTGTGATATACGTGTGTGTGTGTGTGTGTGTGTGTGTGTGTGTGTGTGTGTGTATTTGATAAAGGGTTTCTCTGTGTTTCCCTGGCTATCCTAGAACTCACTATGTAGATTAGGCTGGTTTTGTAATGATAAATCTTTCTGCTGAAGCCGCCCGAGCCCAGCTGCCACGTGGGCGCTTTCCACCAGCTGCCCGAATTCCATCTGCCACATTGGAGCCCCAAATAACACACAGAGATTTATATTAGGTACAATGCTGTTGATCCACGACTAGGATTTCTTATCTTATGGAGGATGCCGGCAGAATGTGTCCTGTCTTCCTGGGATCACATGGCAACAACTGTCCTACTACATTTCCCAGAATCCTCCTCGACTCCTAGTCCCATGCATCTTTCTGCCTCATTGGCCAAGCAGTGCTTTATTCAACAACCAATAAGATAAACATACACAGAAGGATGTCCCCCATCAGGCTGGCCTTGAACTCACAGAGATCCACCTACTTCTAAGTGCTGGTATTAAAGGCATGTGCCACCATTCCCGACCTAAATGAATTTTTTAAATAAATACATATGTACATACATACATGTATATTTATATTTCAGGAACTTCACAGGATTTGAAAATAAGTCCTGTGTCTATTAGTTACTAGTTGTGTAACCTTGAATAAGTCCCTTAACCTCTTTGCATATCAGTTTTTTCCTATGAAAAGATGAAAAATTTGTCAGGTGATGGTGGCACAAGCCTTTAATCCCAGGATTCAGGAGGCAGAGGTGGGCAAATCTCTGTAACTTTGAGGACAGCCTACAAAGAGAGTTCCCAGACAGCCAGGGCTACACAGAGAAACCTTGTAGTGGAAAAAAAAACAAAAAAAGGAAAAGATGAAAAATCCATTTCTTTTAAGAACTAAAAAAATGTAAAGACATGTAAGACCTCAGCAAAATCCACTAGGTGCTGCTTTCTTTCATCATTGCTCATTATAAACTTGGGCAAGAATAAACACTCCCAGCCATGCTGTCATCCCAGTCTCCATTGCCTCTGGTGGGGCATATTCTTGTGTATGTCACTGACTGCTTCCTTGCCTTATTCTTCTCTATATCCTTTTGCATTTTGCTGTAATGCCTGTTTGTATCCCTTTGTTTTATATCCCCTCTGCATTTCTATAAGACACTCCAAATATGCTGGAGCCATGAAAGCCCCAGATGCTGCTACTCTCCTACTTGTAGGGGTAAGAAAGTAAAACTTTCTTCCTGTACTGCTCAAGTTCTAGACGGAAGGAGGGTGTTTCTAGAGCTCCAAGGGAAATACGGAATCACAGATTTTCATGGTCATTATTGTCTTTAGTGCTGTTAAGACAGCATGATATTTCACAGGATGGATTATACGGTCTTTAATCTGTGGCCTGGCAACATCATTACCATGGATACCATTGTTTTCTACAGGAAAAAAATGAATCCCATATTCTGACTAACTCAATAACAAAAACTAGGAACACAAGCCACACTTTCTGTGCTTTTATTCTTTTAGAGGGCTTGGGCTTTTTGGTTTTTAATTATGTGTAGAGGTGTGTGTGTGTGTGTGTGTGTGTGTGTGTGTGTGTGTGTGTGTGTGTGCATGTGGGTATGTACACATGAGTGCAGGTTCCTGCAGAGGCCAGAGGTATCAGATGCCCTAGAGCTAGAGTTAGACAATTATGAGCTATCCTATGGGTTCTGGGAATTGAACTTGGGTCTTTTGCAAGAGCAACAAGTGTTCTTAACCACTGAGCTTTCTAGGACCTTCTGTTTCTTTTATATCTTGTCAAATATCAAAACCAGAGCAAAGCCATTTGGTGACTACTTAAAGAAACTGAATACCTAAAGCAACCACATATCACCTGCCCACAACATGCTCTCATTCAACCATAGTGAATTCCCATTACCAGTATCTACTTTCCCTCAGCTCACATTGAGAACTTTTACCTTCACAACTTCCCAAGTTTACCTCAGGCTTAACTATTTTCTAAATCTTAAACTAACTTCCCTTATGTGCATTTCTTCACATGGTAAGATACACTTCATTGTCTTTGAAGAATCCACATTTACACCATTCCCAGAGCATCACATTTACACCATAACACAGTGCCACTACCCAGGTATTTGTTTAGTTATTTCTTCCACTCAAAGACAGGGACTTTTGTATAGCCAGTGTATAGGACAGTACTAGACATTTACTAGACAGACAGAGAGGTACTTAATCACTGTGGTAAAAAAAATAGAAATAAGAGACACAATGGAAAATACAAAGGAATTAACCCTCATAAGAATGAGGAGTAGGGCCAGGTGGGAGGCAGGAGCTCAACACCAGCCTGGTCTACAAAGTGAGTTCCAGGACAGTCAGGGCTACACAGAGAAAACCTGTCTCAAAAACAAACAAGCAAACAAACAAACAAAAAAGTGTGAGGAGCAGGGACTGGAGAAAATGAATATGGATGTGCTGAAAAGCAAGGAGTTTAAGTACATGCAGTAGGGTAGCTTAAATTCTCAAATGTCCTTTATGTACTCTGCATGGCCACAAAGTTTTCAGTGTAAGCAGATGTGCTTATTAGTTAAATAATCTGTTTTATAATGATAGAACTATTAAAGAAGCAAGAGATAAACTTATTCTCACTTATTTTTCAAAGGTAAAAAAAATGGCTCCAAAATAGTGTCAGGGTCCATAAAAATGGATTCACTTCATCTTGGCTTAAGGTCAGAGTTCAAAATTATCCTTACTCTTCCAAGGTTAAAGTCATAAGACCTAAAGATCTAAGGCATGGCTACTGTAGGATGTTTGGTCTTGGTGGTGGATGTCTTATCTAAATAACTTGGTCTGAGGTGTGGTTACTCTTAACCCTCAAGGCCAGATAACAAGAAATTTAGTTTAAGGCGTGGTTGTCAAATGTTTGGAGAATTAAGGAAGAAGGTTTGTTCCTTCCTTGTATCTTGATAAAGAAGTCTTTTGCCATGTTCCTCTTTTTGGTTGGGGTATTCAACAATGTTGAAGAATAAACTCAGCACATTCATTAATCACTGGATTGCCCTCCTGACTCTGTTCTGTGTCTCTCTCTTTCTCTCCTCCTTAGCATCTTTACCTGGATTTTGCAATCCACACTCTCCCTTTCAGGTATGACGAACCGGGCAAAGTTGGCTGGATTCTACTGAAGCCCCACAAAGACAGGTTACAACAAAATAGGTGCTAGGGCTTGTCATTTATCATGCAAAACAAATATCCAAGTGCTCACCTGCACCCAACAACTCCCTTGCTTCCCTAGAAGCTAACCAAGATAGGAAAACCATTAAGTTCAAGGGGCACTCTACACCTTGTTTGTACTTTCTACCTGCTTTTATGGTCATCTCTACATCAATATCAATAGACAACCAGAATCGAAGAAAGACAACATCTAAGATGCAAAGAGCACCTCAGATCCACCCATCTTAAATGTGTCAAGGCAGCAACACAGTAAGGATATTCCCACGTTCCAATCATATACTGCAAAACAATTATAGTCATACTATATTTCATTTCCTACAAGTATCAGCAAGTACATCTTTTATGTTGATAATATTCTATAACTGTACTCATATTGGTACATTTTAGAAAGCATTGGTATAATTGCCAACAAATGTCTCTGGAGTTGGCTGTTTGAATGCAAATGGTTAGATGGTCAGAAATCAAATTTCTGTTTGGGGCATTGGTAGAAATTTCTAACAGCAAAAAGTGATCTCACCCATTGTTTTCTGTTTTGTTTTGTTTCTACCAAAGAAATACTTGAAACATTTGATAAGGATTTTCTAGTCAGAATTGTCAATGAGTGTCTTGCAGCAATCACTTAATGATTGTATCAGCTTGTGCTTCCATTCCATTTCACTAATAGTGAATGGTGGAGTAAAAATAGCACTAGACTGGGAGTCAAATGATATCTTTTAATATTAGATCTGCCAGGGACCAGCTGTCCTATTCTGGGTGTATCACTCTCCCTACAATAGCATCAGTTCTCCTGTGTATAAAATGAGCAAACAAAAATAGGTCAGTACTCCTTTGGAGCCCTGTGTTAACAATTTCATATATTCTGGGTATGATTTCATATGCCAGAAAAAGCTCCAATGATTGAAAAAATGTTCTCCAGTTTCTAAACTGGAACTCTTCATGGTTACTTCCTGCTTAATTATCGGTCCTCCATTGTTTTTTAACAGTGCAAAGACATGGTATACTAACTTCAATACATGAACAGTTTCTGCAAATTGGCTAGCAAATAAAAGGTTCCTTTCTGGGACTGAAAGAAAATAATGAATAGGGAAGACCACCTCATAAAATCTTATGATATTAAAAGACAGTTTGTTAATGTACTGCTGATGAATTTCCAGTGTCAATTCATTTTGTGTCTGGACAAACTACGATTATATATAAGCTACATTATGACAAATAATATCATAACAAACCAGGATGGGAGAGTATTTTAGGGATTCTAGAAAAAACAACATGTGACAACGTGTCGGGTGAATCAATGTTCTGATTCTAAAAATAAATCCAAGTTCTCTAGGCTGGAATATTTCTTTAGTGGAGAAAAACATTGTGTTATGTTACGTTGGCTTGGTAGGCAGGTCTCCTGAGAACCTCATGTTCCCTTTGACTCACCTTTGTATCCACAAAGTAATATCCTGATACATCATTTCATTTCCAGGGTAAACTTGCAACCAAGAAAACGTGCCCTATGCAAAAGCCACACTTCTGGAAGCAATTCTTACAAACTAGAAACCAGGTCTGGTAAGCTCAAGTATGTCTCAGTTTGATGAGGATAGGCATACTGAGAAAACTGATTTTCTGTCTGAGAAACCTAAATCGGGCCCCAGGATCTGAAGTGACCACACCAATAAGGACCTTCCTGAAATGGCCATTACCCGAGGAACTCCTCTTGTCCCCTCAACAAAACTGCAATATAACAGATTTGGTTCTTAGAGTTCAGCACCAGTGACATAAGGACATTTTCTGCCAGGTAGTGGTGGTGCACGCCTTTAGTCCCAGCACTCAGGAGGCAGAGGCAGGTGGATCTCTCTGAGTTCGAGACCAGCCTGGTCTACAAGAGCTAGTTCCAGGACAGCCTCCAAAGTCACAGAGAAATCCTGTCTTGAAAAATCCTCCCTCCCCCCAAAAAAAGAAAAGAAAAAAGGACATTTTCTGACATATTAACCTTATCATCATCATTTTTCCACTTAAGGCCCAGAGTTTACTAACTAACCTGTCAGGTGCCTCAACCTCAACGAACAATTGGTAAGTACCTTCTTTGTAAAAGGCATCAGCTTTAGAAGAAACTTGATGAAAACAAAGACCCTTCATTACCATTAATCAACAAATGAACTATTGAAAATAAAATGTGAAATCCTTTCTCCTAAGGATAGATTCACAGCTTATTTCAAACTCCCAAGAACATAACATATGATGTTGTATGCTACAGCTGATCCCTGTGTACCCACTTGACTTTTTATAGTCACCCCTTCAACTGCTCTACTATTTTAGCAGTGGCCTGTGTGCATACAGCATGTTCTCATACATTTCTGCTCATATATATATATATATATATATATATTCTTCTATGTATTATAGCCTCCTTACTAATTTAAACTCTTTGACATGGCACAACTGTTCTTATTCCTCAGACTTTCACTGATAATGGTTACAGTGTTCTATGTGTGTGAATAACGTCTGGCTAAAAATGACATTAAAACAATTGCTACTGTATTACATTTACTGATTTTATTGTCCCCATTCCTTTTAATGATGTTACAACTTGAGGGATAAGGGGCAACCAGGAGGAGCTATTAGCCCAAGTAATACACAGTTTTATGTCATCACACACTGAATATTTTAGGGTAGGTTTTCTATGTCTTGAGCTTTGTCTTTAGCACTGTTAAATCATCGGTCATCTGAGATTTTGTTAAATCAGTCATGTAGATTTTATTAACCGTTGGTAACATTTTTTGTTGGTTATTTTTTTGAGACACGGTTTCTCTGTGTCTCCTGGATGTCCTGGAACCCACTATGTAGGCCAGGCTGACCTCAAACTCACTGAAATCCACCTGATTCTGCCTCCCAACTGCCAACCAAGTTAAGGTTGGTAACTTTCTTTCTTTCTTTCTTTCTTTCTTTCTTTCTTTCTTTCTTTTGTCGAGACAGGGTTTCTCTGTATAGCTTTGGAGCCTATCCTGGCACTCACTCTGGAGACCAGGCCGGGCTCCAACTCACAGAGATCCGCCTGCCTCTGCCTCCCAAGTGCTGGGATTAAACGCATGCACCACCAATACCCGGCGGTTGGTAACTTTCTTAATGAAACTCAAAACAAATCATTCTACTGGGAGAAGGATGAGCTAAAAAAAAAGAGTCTAAGTTAAAAGAAAGAAGAGAAAATTAACACCAAACAATCATAGAAAAAATGCTACCAGGGGTCTGCTCACGGGATCCTAACTCGGAAGCAGGATCCAACACACCCGGACACTGCCAAGGCCCTGGTAACAGTGGCACCTCCATCCATGAGAAGAGGACAGACATCAGAGTATCGGAACTGTTTGCATCTACCAGAAGGGAACCTTGATCCCATACCTACCAGGAGAGGAACAGAGAGACTCCCGCTACACCCACCATAAGAAAGGATGAGAAGAGGACAATGTAAAAGCACATTCAACAACAGAAAACCCAGTATGACACCATGGGAAACTAGGAACCATATATCAGCAAGACCTGAAGATCACAATGCAGATGAAGCAGAAGAGAATGACCTTAAAAACATCCTCATGAAAATGATAGAGGACCTCAAAGAGGACATGAGAAAATCCCTTAAGGAAATGGAAGAAAAAAACAAACCAAAAAATACAAGATATCAACAAATCTCTCAAGGAAACAGTTCAAGACCTAAAAACTGAAATAGAGACAATAAAGAAAACACAATCTGAGGGAATGCTGGAAATAGAAAAGATGGATCAGGAAGTACAGATGCAAGCATAACCAACAGAATACAAGAGACAGAAGAGAGACTCTCAGGAGTTGAAGATAGACTAGGAGAAATAGACTCATCAACCAAAGAAAAACTTAAGTCCAACAAATCCCTAACACAAAATATCCAGGAAATAGGGGATACCATGAAAATACCAAACCTAAGAATAATAGGTACAGAAGAAGGTAAAGAAATCCAACTCAAAAGCCCAAAAAAACACCTTCAACAAGATCATAGAAAAAAACTTTCCCAACCTAAAGAAAGACATGCCAATGAAATTACAAGAAGCCTACAGAACACCAAATAAACTGGAGCCGAAAAAAAAGGTGTCCTCGACACAAAACACCAAACATACAAAATAAAGAGAAAATATTAAGAGCAGCAAAGGAAAAAGGTCAAGTAATATATAAAGGCAAACCTATCAGAATTACACCTCACTTTTCCATGGAAACTCTGAAAGCTAGAAGATCCTGGATAGATATTCTACCTACACTAAGAAACAACGGATGCCAGCCCAGACTACTATACCCAGCAACGCTTTCAATCAATATAGATGGAGAAAACAATGTATTCCATGATAAAGCCAGATTTAAACAATACATAGCCACCAATCCAACCTTACAGAAAGTTCTGGAAGGAAAACTGCAACCCAAGGAAGTTAACTACAACCAGAAAAATACAGGCAATAGATAATCCCACTTTACCAACAGCCAAAAGGAAAAAGGGATAGAATCCCACACATAATTTCACCACCATCACCAAATCAAAAACAAACAAGAATGAACAATCAATCTTCATTAATATCACTCAAGATTAATGGTCTTAACTCGCCTATAAAAAGACACAGATTAGCAGAATGGATAAGAAGACAGAATCCATCCTTCTGCTGCATACAAGAAACTCACCTCAACTTCAAAGACAGATGGTACCTAAGAATTAAAGGTTGGGGAAAGATCTTCCAATCAAATGGACCCAAGAAACAAGTAAGGGTAGCAATCCTAATATCCAACAAATTGGACTTTAATCTAAAATCAATCAAAAGAGAGGAAGGAGGTCACTTCCTACTCATCACAGGAGAAATCCATCAGGATGACGTCTGATTTCTGAACATTTATGCCCCAAATACAAAGGCATCCACGTTTGTAAAAGAAATATTACTAAAACTCAAATCACACATAAAAACACACACACTTATAGTGGGAGACTTCAACACCCCACTCTCACCACTGGACAGGAACAACAGACAGAAACTTAACAAAGAAACAAAGGAACTAATAGAAGTTATGGAGCAATTGGACTTAACAGACATCTACAGAACATTCCATCCAAACACAAAACAATATACCTTCTTCTCAGCTCCACATGGAACTTTCTCTAAAATTGACCACATACTGGGCAACACAGCAAGCCTCAACAGGTACAAAAAAATTAAAATAACCCCCTGTATCATATCAGACCACCATGCTTTAAAGTTAGAATTCAACAACACAAATTGCAGAAAACCTACCAACTCATGGAAATTAAGTAACTCCCAATTGCACAATCCCTGGGTTAAGGAAAAAATAGAAATAGAATAGAATTCAATGAGAATTCGGACACAACATACCCAAACTTATGGGACACTTTGAAAGCACTGTTAAGAGTAAAGTTCATAGCACTAAGTGCCCACATGAAGAAACAGGAGAATAATCACACCAGAGAATTACCAGCACAACTGAGAGCTTTAGAACATAGAACACAAAGAAGCCAAACCACCTGGAGGAGCAGATGTCAGGAAATAATCAAATTGAGGGCCAAAATCAATAAAATGGAAACTAGGAGAACAATACAAAGACACAATATAACAAAGAGTTGGTTCTTTGAGAAAATCAACAAGATAGACAAACCTTTATCCAAACTTACCAAACAGCAGAGTGAACATGCAAATCAATAAAACCAGGAATGAAAAGGGGGTCATAACAATAGACACAGAGGAAATCCAGAGAATCATCAGGTCATACTTCAAAAACCTATATTCCTCAAAATTCAAAACTCTAAAGGAAATGGACAACTTTCTGGACAGATTTCACTTACCAAAATTAAACCAAGAACAGATAAGCAACTTAAATAGAACTATAACCCCTAATGAAATTGAAGCAGTCATCAGAAGTCTCCCAACCAAAAAAAAAAAAAAAAAAAAAAAAAAAAAAAAAAAAAACCCAGGGCCAGATGGCTTCAGTGCAGAATTCTACCAGAAATTCAAAGTACAGATAATACCAATACTCTCAAATTGTTCCACACAATATCAGTAGAAGGGACATTGCCAAGCTCTTTTACAAGGCTACAATTACCTTGGAACCCAAGCCACACAAAGATACAAATAAGAAAGAGAACTACATACCAATATCCCTCATGGACATCAATGCAAAAATATTCATCAAAATACTGGCAAATCGAATCCAAGAACACATCAGAGAAATCATCCACCATGATCAAGTAGGCTTCATCCCAGGGATACAAGGATGGTTCAACATACAAAAATCCATCAATGTAATCCACCATATAAACAGACTGAGGGAGAAAACTACATGGTCATCTCACTAGATGCCGAAAAACCTTTGAGAAAAATCCAACACCCCTTCATGATAAAGGTCTTGTAGAAATCAGGGATAACAGGAACATACCTCAACATAATAAAACCAATATACAGCAAGCCAACAGCCAGCACCAAATTAAAGGGAGAGAAACTCAATGCAATTCCTCTAAAATCAGGGACAAGACAAGGCTGTCCACTCTCTCCATTACTCTTCAATATTGTCCTTGAAGTTCTAGATAGAGAAATGAGAACAAAAGGAGATCAAGGGAATACAATTCAGAAAGGAAGAAGTCAAACTCTCACTATTTGCAGATGATATGGTAGTATACGTAAGTGACCCGAAAAACTCAACGAGGGAACTCCTACAGCTGAGAAACACCTTCAGCAAAGTGGCAGGATACAAGATTAACTCAAAAAAAATCTGTAGCCCTACTATATACTGATGACACATTGGTGGAAAAAGAAATCAGAGAAACATCACCCTTTACAATTGCCAAAAGCAACATAAAATACCTGGGGTAACACTAACCAAAAAAAGTGAAAGACTTGTCCTATAAGAATTTTGAGTCTCTAAAGAAAGAAATTACAGAAGATACCAGAAAATGGAAAGATCTCCCACGCTCTTGGACAGGTAGGATCAACATAGTAAAATGGCAATCTTGCCAAATGCAATCTACCGATTAAATGCCATCCCCATCAAAATCCAAACACAATTCTTCACAGACCTTGAAAGAAGAATTCTCAACTTTATATGGAGAAACAAAAGACCCAGGATATCCAAAATAACCTTGTACAATAAAGGAACTTCTGGAGGCATCACCATCCCTGACTTCCAGCTCTGTTACAGAGCTATACTCCTGAAAACAGATTGGTATTGGCACAAAAATAGACAGGTAGACAAATGGAATAGAGTTGAAATCCCTGATATTAACCCATGCACCTACGAACACCTGCTTTTGACAAACATTCCACATTTATACAATGGAACAAAGAGAACATCTTCAACCAATGTTGCTGGCATAACTGGATGCAGACATGTAGAAGACTGCAGATAGACCCAAGCCTATCACCATGCACAAAACTTAAGTCAAAATGAATCAAAGACCTCAACATAAATCCAGGCACACTGAACATATTAGAAGACAAATTGGGAAATGCCCTTGAATTAATTGGTACAGGAGGCCTCTTCCTGAACACTGCACCAGCAGGACAGACATTGAGATCAACAATTGATAAATGGGACCTCCTGAAACTGAGAAGCTTCTGGAAGCCTAAGGACACAGTCAGTAAGACAAAACGGCAGCCCACAGACTGGGAAAAGATATTCACCAACCCCAAATCTGACAGAGGGCTGATTTCCAAAATATACAAAGAATTCAAGAATCTAGTCTCCAAAACATCAAATAATCCAATTAAAAAGTGGGGTACAGAACTGAATAGACAATTCTCAGAGGAATCTAAAATGGCTGAAAGACACATAAGTGTTCAACATCCTTAGGGAAATGCCAATCAAATGCCAAACTCTGAGATACCTTCTCACTCCTGTCAGAATGGCTAAAATCAAAAATACCAATGACAGTTTGTGCTGGAGAGGATGTGGAGAAAGGGGAACATTTCTCCACTGCTGGTGGGAGTGCCAATTTGTACAGCCACTTTGGAAATCAGTATGGCGACTCCTCAAGAAAATGGGAATCAATCTACCACAAGATCCAGCAATCACACACACACACACACACACACACACACACACACACACACACACACACACACACACATATATGTGTGTGTGCTTCTTTTGGAGATATATATATATATATCTCCAAAAGAAGCACATTCATACAACAAGGACATCTGTTCATAGCAGCACTATTTGTAATAGCCAGAACCTAGAAGCAGCCTCGATGCCCCTCAACCAAAAAATGGATAGAGAAAATGTGGTACATTTACACAATAGAGTACTACTCAGCGGAAAGAAACAATGGAATTCTGAAATTTTCAGGCAAATGGATGGAAATAGAAGAAACCATTCTCAGCGAGGTATCCCAATCACAAAAAGACAAACATGGTATGTACTCACTCATATGTGGATTTTAGACATAGAGTAAAGAATTTCTAGCCTACAGTCCACAGTGTCAGAGAAGCTAGGAAACAAGGGAGACCCTAAGAGAGACATACATGGTCCCCTGGAGAAGGGGAGAGGGACAAGATCTCCTGAGAAATTTTGGAGCATTGGAGGAGGGGAGAGGGTACTAGGAGAATGAGAAGGGGAGAAGAGAAGGGGTGAGGAGGACATGATGGGCAGGGAGGTTGAGTTGGGGGAAGAACAGAAGAGAGCAATGTAAAAGACACTGATGACACCCTATGGAAGGCCTCACCATCCAGAGGGAGCAGAAAGGATATGTGATAGGTAGGATTTTAGTTGGGGGGGTGCGTATGGGAGGATCTGAGGGAGAAGGGAACTGGGATTGTCATGTAAAACAATATTGTTTCTAATTCAAATAAAAAAATCTGCAAAAAAAGAAAAAGAAAAGAAAAAAAAGTGCTAGAATCCTTTCCCATCCTTTCAAATCCCACATTCATCTTTCCTTCTGTGCATTTGAAATAATGTCAGACTGAGGAATAAAGTCAGGTGAGCTGAAATATACCTGGGTAATAAGACAGCATTTCTTACATAGCTTAAGAAAGGCTATTGGAAATTTCCCACATAAATGTGACTCTCAAACATTTACCTACCTCAAGCAATGTTACATTCTGGGGAGGATAAGGAGCATTTCTTTTCTAGTTCCTTCTCCAGCTTTTCAGCAAATATCCCTTCCTCCTCCTCCTCCTTTCAGTGATAGTGTTGTCTTTCAGGTTGTCATGAGAGAGATGGAGAGAGAGGGGGAAGGGAGGGAGGGAGGGAAGGAGGAGGGAGGGAGGGAGGGAGGGAGGGAGAGAGACACACACACAGACTGAGAGAGAGAGAGAGAGAGACAGAGAGAGAGAGAGAGAGAGAGAGAGAGAGAGAGAGAGAGAGAGAGAGGTGGCTCAGCAGTTGTGCTTTCAGGAGTTCTGGGGTTTGTGTCTCAGCTCCCATGTGGTGGCTTTCCTCTGCTGTAACTCCTGATCCAGGAGATCTGACTCCCTCTTCTGGCCTACAAGGGCATTGCACACATATGGGGTGCTGACTAAACACGTAAAATAAAGAAGCTCAAAAGACAATAAAACAGGCAAGAAAACCTACCTTTGCAATAGCAAAAGAGTAATTGTTTAAGTGGCCCCAGGGAGCCACTATTATCTGGTCTATGACAATCTATCTGTACATCTCTCACCTCTTTTTTGAACAAATATCTTTTTCCTTCCAGCTCACCTTCTTCTCTTTCCTTCCTACTCTTCATCCTCCATCTTGTCTTCTATCTTACTTGTGTCTGCTGTTGTTGTTTTCCAGTGCCTTTACATACTCCATAATTTGGCTTCTGTTAAAATTATTGAATTGTATTTTGGTGCCATTTTTAATTTTTTACATATAGTGATTTCAATTCTAGGTGCTTAACTCTATATTATTATAGATACATATTTATTTTACGATTTAAAGTAAAAGATATATGTTTTAGATATAGTATACATTATTTGTTATTTGCCCATTATTTCATTTTTAATACCCTAAAGCACAAATTGTATTGAAAGTAAAATAACAGGAGTGATGAATATATACCCTAGGTAGTCTCATAGCCTTAGTAGGAATTTTCTATAAAAAGCAGTAGAAGTTTATACAATTTGAAAGTTTTTCAGATGCCAGATGTAATGGCTCATGTCATTAATTCTAGCCCTTGTTAGTTAGATCTCTATAAATTCAAGGGCAGTCTGCTCTACATAGCAAGTTCCAGGCCAACCAGGTCTATGTAGAGAGACACTGTCTCAAGAAAAAAAATAAAGAAACAAAGAACAAACAAAAGAAAGAAAGTCTTTCAGAATTCCAGAATCTTGGATTAGATACCAAAAGGTTTTCAAGAGAGTAAGTCAATTCCTTATCTTTTAGGCAGACATGTCATTTGCTTGATGTAGCCAAAGCACTGATTTGCCTCTCTAGTGCAATATTAGAAGCATAACATTATCCTTATGAATTTGTCTCCCTCACTGGATTGTGAATTCCAAGAGGACAAAGGAATATATTTCATTTATCTGAAGGCCCAATCCTTACAAAGAGTGAACCCCACCATCCTTTGCTTCGGCCCTCTTAGCATTCCTCTACTTTCACACATAGTGTACTGTGTCAAAGCTACATCCTATTTGTCTTATTACACTGTGCACCCCTTTAGGTCAATAAGTGTACTTTATTCAACCTATCCCCACACATTAACAAAGGGAGAAGAATTTAGTAAACATTCAATAAAATCAATCAGAATGGAAAAGATAATGCAATTTGCAATACCTCTGTCTACCTAAACTACCATTAAAATGGACAGGCTGACAATTGAAATAGAAAGGTAATTTAAACTTCAAGATCCACCTTTAGAAAGGTGGCACAATCCTAAACATAAATCTAGCCCTACTGTTGTTCATTAAAAGGTGGACATCAGAATATTGCCAAGGAGCTTTATTGAATACTTTGTATATTCCAGGAGCTTTCCAAGCACTGAGAAAACAACCAAGGACACACAGATCCCTTTACCCTGTGGAGCCTACATTTCAATGGCAATAAAAAAAAGGACAGTTAGCAACTTCTGAAGTAGAACACACGACTGAAAGTAAGTACCATGAAACTAGGAAAGCAGGGAAATCATCCCAATACTTTGAAAAGTTCAAGGAAAAATACATTTATTTCTCTTTGTACTGTGATGATTTCAAGCCTTAAGTAGTCCTTGAAGTCCAATTTGTAGGCCTTTTGATTCGGCAGTTTGTCTAAAAACTGATGTTCTTTGCATTAGCAATGGTTGCTGCAACCCATATGACCGTTGCCAAGGCCAGCAGCATGGCTATGTGGGGGAGGTCATTGGAAAGAGACAGGCAGTAGGAAACAAAGGGAAGACAGGGCCAAAAGCATAACTGGTATTTCCCTCCAATTTGATTTTGGTTTTAAAATATCCATCATTGGGCTGCTCTATAGGGAAGGCATCCTTTTACTGAAAAATCCTTTGGGCCCTGTAGTACCTAAAACCAGATGGCCCTAGTTCATACTGGCATCTACACAGAGATAAATATTTGAGCACGATTCAAGTTGTACCATTCTTCTGTACTTCAAGTTCTTATCACTACAGGTATCTTCCATTTCCTGCCTTATCTCCAACTATCTGGGCCTCCCTGGCAGTAGCAATTATGTTTCTTTGAAACTTTCACTTCCTAAGTAGTAATGCAAATCCACCTTTAACGCAGATGCCAAAGTGCTAAAACATTGTTATTCTGTGGTATTTCTGGGAAATGAAATAGTGTAGTTGTATGTTTTAATGAAGGAATGTGTGGCACTGTTATTATAGGCTTAACTCTACCCCTCAAATCTTCACAAAGACATCAATAGACTACTAAATCCTCAGCAGACAAAGGATATGTGTGTTTTGAGCAGACTACAGTCAAATTGCCATGCTGATTGTTTCTACATAAATATTCTGATATTAAAGTCAGATTTTTCATATCTCCAGGGAAAAAGGAAAGAGAGAGGCATTTGTTGCAGAGGAAAAAAACAAAGCCAATCTGGGTACCTGAGAATGGTTTTTGCTTTTAAAATCACAGTGCAGCTTTTAAACCTGACAAATCATGTTTCTAAATTACTTTGTAACATGTGTCTGAACATTTCCTCACATATTGCTTTGTGTTCTTGTAAAGTTTTATTTATTCAAAATGGAAAGCAAGGTTCTATTTCCATGTCAATCGCCTGCAAATGGGAAAAGTGGGAGGACCTCTGTGACCTTCTTTAAAATTCAGATCCTCATCTTCACTTCAGTGGCTTGGGGCTGAGACACGCCCCCCCATGGAATTAGCATGAAACTGTTCAGAAGTAGTTTGTAATTATTTATTTCTTCCAGCATTTCTTTACCTTCCCTGTACTCATTTAGAAACACAGTGAACACAAGGACTGAACATTCATTGCAGAGAATGGAAATCCTGCTAGTTAGCAGAGAAAAGAAAAACTTCAGCACCTCACATAAATACTGTTATTATTACAGTGTACAGTCATAGAGAGCTATAGATAAATAATATATGGGCCTATAATAAACTTGGAATTGTCCTATTTTGTGAACTATTTCTTCACTTAGGTCTATAGGGAATACCCTTCTGTCTTAATGAATGTGGTTCTACATTATTGCTTTCTATTATGCACATAATGCATTTTAAAGCGTGCCTTTCAAACAGCTGTAAATACTTCCTGGTCATCTCATAGTCATATATTTGGGTTTTTTTTTTATACTAGAGTAAACCATACTTTGAACATGCTCACAGCTGGATAATTGTTAATGATCATTTGTTTTTGCAAAGAAAGATGCTTAAAGTAAAGGGTCAATAGGAGGGAAATATTTAAGAATTTTTATATATGCTATCAAATGAATTCCAGGGGGATTATCTAATGTACACTCAACTGCCACTAAGAATAGAAGTAATGAAAGCTGGGCATGGTGGTATACACATTTCCTCCCAGTCATGTGGATCTTGGTAAATCTGAGGCCAGTTTGGTCTATATACTGAGTTCCTGGACAGCTGGTGCCACATAGAGAAGCCCTGTCTCAAACAACAACAACAACAACAACAACAAAAGTGTAACAAAAGTACTAGAGCCATCTACTTATCTAGTTTCTTTGAAGTTTCACTTAGACTCAGTTTCATCACTCTATGTTCTTTTGAGGATCTCACTGTATAATCATGGATGTCCTAGAACGTGCTATATAAACCAGGCTGGCCTCAAACTCACAGAGATTCTTCTGCTTCTGCCTCCCAAGCGCTGGGATTAAAGGTGTATTATCACTCTTAAAGTCTAGTGACTAAACAGGAAAACAACACAGTGCCTCATTTTGCAGTCTCAGGAAGTCAGTGAATCAAAACTCATTTTGTGCACATGGGAGCAGGTACAAGTGGCTGCATGATCATGTGGGTACACATGTGTTTGCAGCTAGGTATAGATATGTGTGAGAGCATGCATGTGGAAGTCAGAGGCCAACATCAGGTATCATTCCTCGGGAGATATCCACCTTGTTGTTTTTACCCACACGCATGTATTCCTGGTTGGATTTATAGATGGTTGTGAGCTGTCCTGTGGGTGCTGAGAATCATACCTAGGACATCTAGAAGAGCAGCCAGTGCTCTTGACCCCTGAGCCATCTCTCCAGCCACCACTCACCCTACCTCCATCCACACTGTTGTTTTTAAAGATTGGGTCTCTCAGTTGCCTGAAGCTCAGCTGGCTGAATCCAAGGATCTGCCTTTCTCTGTCTTCCCTCACCTTGATGTTACAAGCACACCTGGCTTGCTTTTTTATTTAAGGTCAACGGAGGATGATTTTGCAAGTGGTAAATTTTGGTATCTGCCCAGAGGAAGGAGATAAGAGGAAGAAAGCAAGCTACATCCTTGAAGAGGAACAGGCAGGGGAGGCTTCAGAGAAAGAATAAGGAAGTCCAGTTGTTTAAAAAAAAAACATGTTTAGAAGAGAGCTAGGAGGAAAAAGAACTTTTTGTTGTTGTTCTAGAAAGGGTCTCTCTACATAGCCCTGACTGCCATGGAACTCACTATGTAGACTGGGCTGGCCTCAAACTCATACAGATGTGCATGCATCTGCCTCCCAAGTGCTGGGATTAAAGGCTTACACCAACATATCTAAGCCAAGAAAAGGAAAATTTAAATCAGAAAAGTATGGCTATATATACATCTGTAAGCAAAAGTGTTAGGGGTAGAGGGGATCCTGGGAAAGAAAAGTATATTATCTCATTGAAGGGATAATTGTTCTCTTATCTCTTTAACTTAGTTTACAGTTAATCAACCTTCCTGAGGAGTAGTGCTTTGACTAGGTGACTCACCTGACTGGCTTCATTAACTCTCTCTCTCTCTCTCTCTCTCTCTCTCTCTCTCTCTCTCTCTCTGCTTTTTGAGACAGGGTTTCTGTATCCATGTCTGTTTTGGAACTTGACTAGGCTGGCCTCCAACTCAGAGATCAGCCTGCCAGACACCTCTAAGCCCGGCCTTCATTAACTTTTAAGGGAAGAGATAATAGTATGACCCTACTCAGAGGTTGATTCCAACCTTTTGACTAGAAGGTAATAACATTCCCTGAATGGACCTTCAATGCTTTTGTAGCATGCCCCAGTCTGAAGAATTCACTCTAAAATTATTTAGAAAATGGGTGGGCTGAAATTAGAGAATAGAGATATAAACCATTTCCACCATGAAAATATAGAGATCAAGCTCCAAAGGGCTTCACCAGAACTGATGAACTGGAGTTTCAGTTCCCACCTGCACATTTCAGCCTCCAGGCAAAGATGCTCAATGAGGAGTGAATAACTCACCAGAGCTCCTTCTGCCATTCCTGGCTGGTGAGTCAACAATATTCCTGGAACTCTACTTTCAGGGCCCTCTTTCCTAAATCTGCCTCACCCCTTCTCATCATTCCCTCTCCAAAGAGGTAACCTAATTGCCATTTAGGAAGTTCAGAAGGGGCAGGTGCATGTGTGTGCTGCTTCTTTTATCTGAGCTTCTACATCAGCCCATCCAAGTTTTTATGTGGGTGCTGGGGATCGGACTCAGGTCCTCATGCTGGCACAGCAAGTACTTTTAGCAACAGAATGGTCTCCTGTGATGGTTAAAATTGTGTTTTGTTTAATTATTGTTCTTAAGAATCTATAAAAGAAAAATGCCTCAGACCTGTAAGTTCCACTTGCCCAAGGACAGATAACTTCCTGGAATGCTGGGGGCTGCTGTTCATTTAAGATAACAAGCCTCAGGCTTTTGCTCCTATAAACAAAGCTTGGTTGCCCCAATGCAGGATATACTTAATCAAAGGTAGGCTGGAGGTACTTGGGCAGGAAGTATCATAGGATGTATGTTTGCTCCCAACTGGACAAAGGTGGGAAGTACATAGCCTTGTGGATTTGTCCTTTACTGCCCAGTATTTAATAAAGCTTGCTTCAAATTTGGCTTAAAAATTGTGGTAGTGGTCTAATTCTCGCCTAGTTGGGAATTGATATTCCCCAGCCCCAAATAATGTTCTAAACACCAACTATGCATGAAGCATATTGTTAGGTTCCTAAGGTTACAAAACTTAGTAAGATTATCATCACAAAATACTACCATTCTGTGTACTTTTGTGGGATATGCAAGAATGTCTTTACCCTAGATCTGGATCCAATGACAGACCAAAGTAGAATTCTACCAAAGTCCAACTTGAGGAACCACAGAGTTCACTGGTCTTAATTACAGAGCACATGTGAGGGGTTATTTATGGGAGTATGGGTGACACAGAAGCAGTTGGATGACTAAAACCCAAAATCTCACTTCGGCATGGATGACAGCTTTGCCATAACTGTATATATGTAATCCTTCCCTCCATGAACTGTTCACACTCTATCTACTCTAACCCTGCCTGTGACTACCATGCCACACAAAACTAGGAAAGAATTGCATACAAGTTGATAGGGGAATGGATGAGATCTCAGGTGACACAATGATGGACATCCCCAACCCTTCTTCCTACGAAGGAAGGAATGTCAACATGCACTATTTCAAGGATGGCTCATGAGTAGTCACAGCTGCTTGAATGAAGATGGTCATATATGTTATGCTTAGAATGCTTTACAATTACCTCCAAGCTCCACAAGCTATATTATTCAGAAATGTACTCAAATTATTAGGACCTGAGACATGCAAGGCCCATAATGAAGTATAAATTGAGACTAGAGACAGCTTAAAAGTTAAAAGCACTTCTTGCTCTTTCAGAGGATCCCAGTTTAATTTCAATAGCCCATATGGTGGCTCGCAACCATCTGTAACTCTAGTTCTGGGGAATCTAAGACCCTCTTCTTACCTCCACAGGCACTAGGTATGAGTGTGGTACACATACATATGTGCAGACAAAACACCCATACACATAAAATAAATAAACAGCTTTAAAGAGAATAAAGTCTAGGAAAGATGCTCTGAGGGACAGCTTTTCCCAGTCCATTTCAGCACACATAGATGTTATTACTTTCTGTAATTTGACAGAATCCCTTATTTTAAAAAGCCAGGTCTTTCAGTACAAATTAATTAAAAAGTTCTTGGGAAAGAAGCAAAGAAACTCCAGCAAGTTATATCTGCCACAAAAGAAAGATTAAGAATGCCTGGATTAACTGGGAAATGCACCTGCATACCGTACAGAGAAAACCAAATGAATTTTCAAATTGCAGGATCTGTTATGGAGGAAAGAGTAAATGATAGGGTTTCTCCCAGATAGCTGTGTTTTTATTTATTTATTTATTTATTTATTTATTTATTTATTTATTTTATTTTCCTCACTATGTTTGTATCATTTCAGCACACAGAGGAAAGAAACTGTACAGGACCAAGCAGAAGACTGTTTCCTTTTTTTATGTTTTTAAATTTGAATTAGAAACAAGATTGATTTACATGACAATCCCAGTTACCTTTCCCTCCCGTCCTCCCCTACCACCCCCCCCAACTAAAACCCTACCTATCACATATCCTTTCTTCTATTCTTCCCCTGACTCAACCTTTCTGCTCCCTCATGACCTCTGCATCCTTCCTCAGAAGAGTGTTTCTAAACCTCAGTGTGTTCTTCCTTCCTACCACTCAGCAATGGGCAAAAGCAGTATTATTACTTCCTGAATGCAACCAGCACCAGTTTCCCCTACATTGTGTCATTTAATCATCCACAGTGTCCATAACATCAAATGTCCACATACAGATTATGAATATTAAATTCAAAGAGGTTAAGATACCTTATTGTATGAAATAGGACTTCGGGATTTTCCTTTTTTGGAGACACATATTATTTGAGTTGTAAGTTTTAGAATAATTTCTAGCACATGAAGCAGCCTACAAACTATTTCCATGAAAATAGATCTTTCAAATATCTTAATTATTTTGAACAAACAGAATGGGACCATTGGTATTTTCTCTTTGGAGTTAGAAATTTTTAAATTTATTTTATTTGGTGTGTGTGTGTGTGTGTGTGTGTGTGTGTGTGTGTGTGTGTGTGTGTGTATCTTGAATGCATTGGCTATCTGTACATCACATGCATGCCTGGTGCCTGAAGAGGTCAGAAGAGAGCGCTGGGTTGCCCTGGATCTAGAGTTACAGATGGCTGTGAAACATCAAGTGCATGCTGGGAATAAAGCCCAGGTCCTCTGCAAGAGCAACTAGTGCTTTGAACCACTGAGCCATTTCTCCAGTCCCTGTGGTTGTGGACAACAAATTATTACATATTGCTACAAAATCGAGAACATTTTATATAAAATTCACCAATTTGTATTCCAAGTTTACTCATGGTTCCAGAAAGGCATTTTGTATAGCTGACTTGGGCTACCTATATATACACACTGAAATAGAAAATAGAAACATTAATAGTATGCTAATCGAAATACTTTTGTATCTTTTTACAGCATTCATATGACTTACTGGGAGTTCTAAATAATCCAAAATTTCCTCAACTTTTGAGTGCATGCAGGTATAGACAATTATAGAATATTAATTGCACACCTAAAAAGCTATAAGTTAATGGAAAATTAACCATTCTTGCTCCTTATGCCTGCAGTCAAAACAACACATATGTGATATAACCTTACCACAAACACTGTCAAATAAAACTTGGTCATCTTTAGAAGTCCTTTTTTTTTTTCTTTTTTACCTTTGCTTTATAGTAAGGTCTTTTTGTTTGGCTTCATTTAAAAAAAAATGCCAGTGATTCATTTTACTTACAATGGAATCCTCTTACATAAGTTTTTTCCAGTCCAGCTGAACCACTGTGAGTGAAAAGTCATTAGACCCAGATTTTAAATTTGTACATTGATAAGCAGCAAAGACGCTTGAGGAACACAAACATGTTTAGGACCATTATCACCCCATGTGGGCGCTGCTCTCCATTTCCTTCTTCTAGTGCTTGCAAAGCCTTTTGTATGGCATGCTACCTTTCAGAGCCTCACATTTGCATTTAAAAATTCAAATTCAAGTGGCCATCCCCTTACCTATTATTTCCTGTGAATCAGAGCCAACTTGTGTAAATGGCAAGGTTGTTTGCCAGGTGGAAGAATTAATTGACCTGCCAACCTGGGCAAATGTTACCAGCTACCTCATCGCCTGGGCTGTAAGAGCCTGGTTGTCTCTGCCTCTGAACAAATCCCATGTAGGCTTGTTACCTTAATATTTCCAAATGCAATTGAATAAAAAGAAAGGAAATGAGGACATTTGGGTTAAAAGCAAAAGCCTTAAGTGTCCAATGAGAAGACATTGTAAAGATGGGTAATGTTTACAACATTGAATTAGTTAGAAATATTAAAGCAAACAACGTTAAATAAAATAGAGTTCTTCAAAACTGTCACTTACAGACACCGGGTGTGTTCCTTGAACATTTGTTTGTATGTTTTGGAGAAAGACCCTCATGTTTTATACCAGAGAGACCCTTTTGTCACTAATGTGCTTACTTGATCTCTCTGATGCAGTAAACATAACGTTCAGCAAACAGAGAAAGAAATGATAAGAGAAGAACAAAACCCCAGAGAAACTTCCCCATACTTAAAGGCAAAAGAAATCACGGTGGCTTATTGAACAGCAAGGATGAAAGAGGTTGCATGACCAATAGAAGCACAGAGGCTCAGCAGAGACAGCAAGGGCAGAGTGAACAGAAAGGAGGCACCCCCCTACTTACTCCCATCCTCAGACCCTCTGATACAGCAGGAGCAGGTGAAAAAGACAATGCATGTCTGGAAGAGCACACAAGAGCCTGCTGCCACACAAGCAAACAGCTCTATAGGAAATGAAAGCTATAGCATGCAGAAGAGGATGTACAATCAGATCTTTCCTGCGCAGCAATTGCCTGCTGTGTACCTGCCATTCCTGCCACACTTTATCCTTTATGTAAACACAGATTCCATCTACTACCATTATCATGTTCTTCCTGCTTTCAGTATTCTCTTTAACATCTCTTATAGTGAAAGCCTGTGAGAGACAGGTTCTTTAAGTATTTCTATATCTAAAATATGTTTTGCCTTCAATTTTGAAAGATAGTTTCTTTATATTTGTTTTGTCTGTTTGTTTGTTTGCTTGCTTTTGAGATGGGGTTTCTCTGTGTAGCTCTGGTTGTCCTGGAACTCATAGATCCTCCTGCCTCTGTCTCCTGAGTGCTGGGATTAAACATGTGCACTAACATGCCCAGCTTTTTAAAAATTTTCATTTTATCTGTATGGATGTTTTGTCTGCATGTATGTCTGTGCACCCTGTAAGTGCAGTACAAAACAGAGGCCAAAAGAGGTTTTCGAATCACCTACTTGCATACCATTGTGAGATGGCATGTGGGTGCTGGGAACAGAACTCCAGTTCTCTGCAAAAACAGACAGTCCTCTTAACTGCTAAGTCATCTCTCTAACTCCTTAGAGAATAGGCTGTGGGGATGTCTAAGTTGTTTGGTGTTCTTTTACTTTTGTATGTTAAACATATTTTTTCTTGTATTTCTCATCCTCATGGGTCTCTGATGAAAAATATACTCCAGCATTCAGTAGCTCACACCTTTAATTCGAACACATGGAAGCAGATATAGGTAGATTTCTGGGGAATCAAGGCCATCTTAAACTGCACAGCAAATTCTAGGTCTTCAGAGTGAGATCCTGTCTTTAAATAAATAAATACAAAGACAAAACAAAAAATCCTTATCTTTTTTCATTGTGTGTAGTGTTTTGTTTTCTTCAACTGGTTTGCTATTTTCTCTCTTGAAGCATTCATTTTAAACAAATTCATTATATTTGCTGATGTATTCCTCATGTTCCTTTGGGGTTGAGATAGGTTGAACTCACTGAACTCACACACATCACCTGTAAAAATATTTCTGGCTACTATTCCCTCAAATATTTTGTCTACCCCTTGCTAAGATCATAAGCTTATTGAGTTACTTGATGTGGTCTTTCAGTTCTTTGATCATATAAGTTAATTTGGGGCATCTATGGCCAAAGTTCCTACAGAAACAACATAAAGCAAGAAATTAAATATTTTGGCTTATGGTTTTAGAGGTTTTAGTCTACAGTTTTCGACTGCATAGGTTATGAGACCACTATAAAATATAATATCATGGTGGTGGGAAGGTATGGCTACTATTCACCTTATGGGAGACAGAAAGCAAGAGATGAAAGTAAGGGAGCAGGAACCCAATGCAGCTTTCAAAGTATATCCTTTGGGATTTCATTTCCTCAAGGAGATGCTACCCCATAATGTCCTCACCCCTTCTCAAAATAGCATCATCAGTTGAGACCCAAATGTTCAACAAATGAGTCCATGAGCAGCATTTCATACCAAAACCAAAGTATATATATAATATCCTTTTTATTTTCTTGTACTTTTAATTTTATAAACTTCTTGCCATATTTCATTCTGGACAGTAGATATTGTTAATCTACCCAATTTCTACTATTTGGGTCCCTGATCTAAATATCTTCCGGACATTTTAAACCTCAGACATGGGTTTTATCTCCAGGAGTTGTATTTGCTCTACCTTTTCAATTTGTATGCCTGTAAGTTTTTTAAGACTTATTTTTATTTTATGTGTGTGAATGTTTTGCATTTATGTATGTCTTGTACCACATGTGTGCTATAGATGAAAGCCAGAAGAGGGTATCAGATCCTGTGGAACTGGAGTTACAAATGATTTGAAGCAACCATATGGATGCTGGGAACTGGACCTGGGTCCTTGGCAAGTGCAACAAGTTCTCTTAACCCGACTCCCTCTCTAAATTTTTAAATATATGAAATATATTTGTTATTTTAATATCCTAGTCTCCTAATTCTAATCTTGGCATCAATTTTAGTTTGGTGATGATTGACTGACTGACTAATTTTATTGTTTTGTATTGACTTTTCCCATTTTTTTGTATTTCTGCTGATTTTTAAATGGATACTAGACATTATATTTTCTTGCCTAAAGCTTGGCATTTTTGTTAATAATTTGGTATATTTTGAGTCTGTTGATATTAGTTATCCAGTATTTGAGTAGTGGCCAGTTTAGCAATAATTAATACCCATTATTTAGTTAATGCATTATGTTTGCTCAACCAATACCCCATGAATCTTGAGAATTTCTACTCTATTGCTAGCTAGCAGGCACTACTCCTGACCATACATGAACTCTAGTTTTTGCCTCAGCTTAGCATCTCTTTGTTATATCCAACTATGAATCAGTATTCTTCGGGATATTCATAGAGCATCCCCTACAAATCTCTATAATTTTATCTATATATATGGCTCTTTGCATGCCATGGTACTTTACTATGAACTTAAGCTCTCAGTCTCCATTGCCTCTTAACTCTATATTTTCCACTGTGCTTTCCAGGCCTTACCTGGGTTGGACCTTCATGCAGCATGACCTGAAACATCATTGCTTAAAGACCAGAATTTTTTATTTTACCCATTTTTTGTTCACTTCTGTTTGGAAAATAGATTTGATGGTTGTTATTCTTTCTTGATCATAAACAGATGTAAAAATTTTAATGCCATGATATTTCTTTGGAAGCGAGTTGTACTCATTGAGAAAATCTGCATTTACCCAAGGTTCAGGGAGTCATGGGAAGACAAAGGTAGAAATGTTGTAAGAGCCAGAACACTAAGGAATCTGCTGTGAGATTATGTCTCCTAGGTATGACACAGAAGTTTCACCATGATACCTCAAGGACAAGGCTACCTAAACAAGAACTGAATAAGGACAACAACAACAGACATGCAGATATAGAAGGGAAAAATTCCATAGGGTTTGTCCTGGCTAGGGTTCTTTTTTTTTTTTTTTTTTTTGCTTTTTTGAAACAGGGTTTTTCTGTATTGCTTTAGAGGTTGTCCTGGAACTCGCTCTGTAGACCAGGCTGGCTTCGAAACTCACAGAGATCCACCTGCCTTTGCCTTCAGAGGGCTGGGATTAAAGGCATGTGCCACCAATGCCTGGCATCACTAGGGTTTTCATTGCTGTGAAGAGACACCATGACCATGGCAACTCTTATAAAGGGAACATTTAATTGAGGGGCTTGCTTACGTTTTCAGACGTTCAGTCCATTATCATCATGTCAGGGAGCATGAAGGCATACAGGAATATGTGGTGCTGGAGCTGAGTGTGCTACAACCTGCAGGCAACAGGAAATAGACGATTGTCACATTGAGGGAAACATGAGCAAAAGAGACCTCAAAGCCTGCCTCCATAGTGACATACTTTCTCCAACAAGGTCACATCTCCTAATAGTGCCACTCCCTTTGGGGATTACTTTCTTTTAAACCACCACAGGGTCTTACCCCTAAATATAGAATCACAGAGTCTTTGTTTAATCACAGCTGAGAGCTGGAGAATTATTCTTACCCAGGAAGAAGCTGCCAAATTGGTAATCTAATCTAATCTAAAGTGGTCAGTGGTCAGTCCTGAAATCAAACACACACACACACACACACACACACACACACACACACACACACACACACACACACATGCAACTACAAGCAAAATAAGCAGATGGATTTATATACTAATGCATTTACATAGATATGAAACAACAATAAAAAAGAAGCCATGGATTTGCTAGGGAGGCATGGGAAGGGCTAGCTCGCTGGGAGGAAATTGATGAAGGGAAATGATGAAATTGTATTTTAACTTTACAAAAAGAAAATTAATTTTAAAATGATAAAAATCTGCAGTTACTCAATACTGACTGTTTTATTTATTTATCATTATTACATGTTTATCTGTATGTGGGGTACCTGCATGAATGTGTACCATGTGTGTAGCTGGTGCCCACAGAGGTCAGAAAAGAGCATTGGATCACCAGGAACTGGAGTTACAGGCAGTTGTGAGCTGCCATGTGAGTGCTGGGAACTGAACTCAGGACCTCTGCAAGAGGAGTAGATGCTCTTAACCACTGAGCCATCTCTCCTGCCTCCTCAGTGATCTTTTGAAACCTATGACATTGGCATTAAGTTCATGAAGCCCAAGCCCATAAAAATACATAGCAGTAAACACAAAACAAAAGAAGTCGGTACCTATTGTTGCTTGACAAATGGAGAGTTATAATTGTTGCAAACATTGTTCTGTGCCTGGCTCAGTATATAAGCCATGTATCCACAATACTATCCACTAATTTGGGAAGCCCTTTTTGTCCTGGGGCTGAGGCAGACCTAGTCCAGATGGGGAGGCCTTCCCGGTAATAATCATCTCCATTTACATGTCTATATATTTTTAAATAGTTTTCATAACTGCTCACATTTTATTTGACCCTTTATGAATATATAAGGCAGTAGAAAATTAGATATTGTCAAACCCAGTCACAGAAAGATTAAATGATATGCCTGATCACATCAGAAGCGAGTGTCAGAACAATGCCTGGCACTCAAGCTGCTGAATTCCAAGTACAAGGCTCCGACCTCCTATCTTATGACTCACTAATGGCCTGGAAAGACAGAATTGGCATATCAGAGCTAAGTCAGGGAAGTTAAACAAAACAAAGACTAGAATCCACTGCTACAGCAATCCCATGGAAACATGGGGGACTTGTCCTATCCTAATATATTTTAATATAATGCAAAATCAGGCCCCAGCTGGATGGGAGAGCTTGTTTTCCTCCTTAGCCATCATGCATTATTCATGTAGAGTGACCTCACTTACATGTCACAGGCAGAATGTGATGACAGAAGCTCCTTTGGTGCTGGCACATAGAAGACCTGCTTTCTTGTTGTCTACATCGGGACTACAGTCCCTGCTTTACATTCTGCTGCTGAGATTGTCACTCTGCTGTGGTAATGAGCTAAAACGAGTGTTTAATCACTGCTGTTATCCCTCATTTCCAGCAATGCCTTTATGTACTCAGCCTTGTCTTCTGCCTTCACAAGGAATCCTGTTTAATTTGCTGAATCCGAGGCTTCCATTCCTCATTGTCCCTTATGCTTGGTAAGCCGTTCCGCTCAGGAGATGGCCATAGGGTAAGTGATTGATTTCTCCATCAACAGATAACTGCTCTTATGTGAATGATCCAACGCTCATGTTCTTGGACTCAAACTAATAGGAAGTCTGACTGGAACCCTTCAGAACCTGTCTTTACCTTTATTTCATATTTCCCTTCACTGTTTCTCTCACTTAAAAAGCTGCGCTACACAGTAAAAGAATCAAATTATCTTCCTGGCATCCTGTAAATGTCTAGCTGCCAAAGAACCCTTCACCTTAAGAGGAAACAGGAAATTTTTGACAGAAACTGATTCTAAAACTGGACATCACAAAAGGGAACTTCTACTAAGGAATTTTCCTTCAGAAGGATGCAGTACTAATAATGCTGCTAACATTACTATGGCGGACTAAATGTACAAAAAAGATTTCAAAGCTGTCTGTTTTTTTTTCTTTTTGAGGAATGATCTTTGAATATTCTTATTGGAGTCCTGAAACTGTGCATATATACAACTGACTTGTTTTAAAATATGTTTGCACCTAAATGATACTACTCTAAAATGAGACAATCCCATTTGTTTTATCCAAGGACCAAGGACAGGGTTTTTATACCATTGAGCAAAAATCTTTCTGCAATAGTAAGACTATTGTTTAATAAGCACAGAAGGCACAGCACTCAAGGGTTGTCCTGGAGATTTCTGAAAACTGAACTCTAAAACCGAGATGACAACTTCACTGCCTGCCTTTTCCATTCACACTTCATTCAGCTTGATTCCCATGGCTGGAAAGAGATGACGCTGTTCTTCAGTTCTTATTTGGGAAGACATTTTGGAAGTGATTACAGTTATTTTCTCATGGGAAAGAAGTGCATACCAACACCAGCTTTATGAAATACTATACTAGGGCTAGAGAGATGGCTCGGTGCTTCAGAGCACTGGCTGCTTTTCTAGAGGACCCTGGTTTGATTCCCAGCATCCACATGGCAGTTTATATAACTGTCTGTAACTCCAGTCCCAGGATCATGACACCTTCTTCCGTCCTCCACAGGCACCGGGTGTACATATTCTGCATAGACATACATGCAGACGAAACACCCGTACACATAAAAGAAAAACTGTTGTTAAATTAAATAAAAATGAAAAGAGATGTCAGGGCACCACTTTAGTGTATGCCACCCAAAGTTCTAGGAGTGAGACCCAGAGATAGAGAATTTTGAGAATTACATAAATGCATATAATGGAATGTGATAAGCTTCACCCCCTTTCCCACTCTAACTCCACCCATATTGTCCCCAAAATCCCAATCTCAGCTTCATGCCTTAAAAAAAAAATAACCAACTAAGTGCAGTTAGTGCTGACCATATGCACATGCATGTGGGGCCATCTGTCGGTGCATTTTTGAGCACTGGAATCCTACTAGTGGCCACATCCTCAGTAATGAATAACACTACCTCCCCAAGCAACTCTGCACTGTCAATGGCTCCTCAGTAAGGGGAGGAGCCTGGAGATCATCTACCCTGTCTATGCAAAGATTCACTGTGGCTTAATCTTTTTTTTGTTTTGGTTTGTTTTTTATATTTATTTTAGAAGCACTCTTATTTACATATCAATCCCCTATTCCCTTGCCCTCCCATCCTCCCATGCTCCCCACCGACCCCCCAACCCACCTCCACACACTCCCCAAGGATAGTGAGGCCCTCCATGGGGGACCATCAAAGTCCATCACATCATTTGGGGGAGGGTTCAGGCCCTCCTTCCTGTATCTGGTCTGCAATAGCATCATCCCTCCATAGGGAATGGGCTCACAAAGTCTATCTGTGCTCTAGGGATAAACACTGGCTCCACTGTTAGAGGTCCTGTAGACTGCCATGGCTTCCTAGCTGGCACCCATATTCAGAGGGCTTGGTTTGGTCCAATGCTGGGTCCCCAACTTTATGACTAGGGTCTCCATGCTCCCACTAGGTCAGGTCAACTGTTTCTGTGGGTTTCTCCAGCACCGTCTTGGCTCCTTTGCTCATCCCTCCTCCCTCTCCGCAACTGGATTCCGGGAGTATGGCTCACTGTTTAGCTGTGGGTGCCTGTTTCTGCTTCCATCAGCTTTCCATGAAAGCTCTAGGAACTGCAACCAAGGTAGTCATCAATCTCATTATAGGGGAAGGGCATCAAAGGCATCCTGTCCACCACAGCCTAGATTCTTAGTTGGGGTCATCCCTATAGATACCCTAACATTTCCTCTGTGTCAGACCTCTCTCCATACCTGTACTGTCTCCCTCTGTCAAGGCATCTCCTTTCTTGCCCTCCTCTATTCCTCCCCTGTCTCAGTCCTCCTGTTCTCCTCCCCCCTCCCCTTCTTCCCTTCTCTGCTTGCCACCTCCTTCCTCTCTCCCCCATGCCCCAAAGAATGCATATTCATACAAGGATATATGGTCAACTATGTTCATAGCAGTGTTGTTTGTAATAGTCAGAACCTGAAAGCAACCTAGATGCCTCTCAACTGAAGAATGGATGGAGAAAATATTGTACATTTACACAATGAAGTATTATTCAGTGGGAAAAAATGAAATCTTGAAATTTGCAGACAAGTGGATGGAACTGGAAGAAAACATCCTGAGTGAGGTAACCCAGTCACAGAAAGATAAGCAGGGCATGAATTCACTCATATAAGGATATTAGACATAAAACAAAGGATTACCAGCCTATAATCCACACCACCAGAGAAATTAGGAAACAAGGAGGACCCCAAGAGAAGAATGCATGGTCCCCCAGAGAAGGCGAGGGGGACAAGAACCCCTGAGCGAATTGGGTATGGCTTAATCTTATGCAGGTCTTATGCAGCTAACCATAATTGCTTTGGAGACTCAGATGTTCTGATACCAACCAATTAACATGCTTATCTATGATGGGAATTTAAAATGAAGAGATGCTTGAATTTGTTAAGTGATGAAGTTTATAATAGTTTCCTGTTGTGCTTATAAAAATAATATAACAAGCTTAGCAGTTTATGCAACACAAGTGTGGCATCTAACAGCTTCTGAGTTCAGGAGTTTAAAAAGGATTTTACTGGGCTAAAATCAAGGTATCAAAATGGCTGTATTCCTTTTTAAAGGCTCTCAGCAAAAATTCACCCTTCCTTTCTCCAGAACCTAGAGACTGCCTACATACTTTTGCTTGTGGTCCCTTCTAGCCTCAAAGCTAGACATGGATGTTTAAACTCTTTCCCATGAACACATCGATCCAATTCTGACTCTGTATCCTTTCTGCTTTCCTTTTTGTGAAAAAGCTGAACTGGCTTGATTAGTCCAAGATAATTTCTTTAATATCAGGTAACCTGAATTCCATCTGTGTCTTCTGTGCCTTCATTTTCTTTGCTATGTAGCATAATTACAGGTTCTGGACGTTAAGAGATTGACATCTTTGGAGGACCATAACTCTGCCTAGCACAGAGGTGGTTTGTTTCAACAATTGTATTAGTAACCTCAAAGTCACTCTTTTCCCTTTGTGTTACCAATAAAATATAATACCAGTAACAATACGACTGTCTCCACCAGGCCCCTAACACTTTCTTCAGTTCAGATCCAACCTCTCAAACCTCATCCCTAGCCTGTATCTGATATTCAAGGAGCATATGTGTGTGTACCAGAGTTAAAATGTTATTTCCAATGCCAGTTCAAACAAAGCCTGAGAGCAATGTAACTTCTTATGAAAATCAAGCCTCTCTTGAGGGTATCATTGAGATAGGAAAGAACATGATTTGTGCCATGTCTAACACTTCATCCTGTAGGTATCCTATGCTCTCTGTGTGTATGGAGTCTGAAAGGAAGCTGTGCCACGTTCCCAAAGTCATTGCCTTAACACCAGTCCTGTTCCTAGAAGATGCTATTAATATCCCAGCAGAAAGGTCCCACTCTTGTTCCTGCATCCCAATCAAACAGCTACTACTTGAGTTCCTTCTCTGACTTCCTTTTGGTGATAGACAGTGTCTTAGTTAGAGGGTTTCTAGTGCTGTGAAAAGACACAATGGCCATGGCAACTATTACAAAGGAAACTTTTAATTGAGGTGGTGGCTTACAGTTCAGAGGTTTAGTCAATTACCATCATGGTGGGGAGCATAACAGTGTGCAGGTGGACATGGTGTTGGAGAAGAAGCTGAGATTCTTACATCTTGCAGGAAGATGACTGAGACACTGGGCAGTATCCTGTGCATAGGAAACCTGAAGGCCCGCCCCCACAGTGACACACTTCCTCCAAAAGGCCACACCCACTCCAACAAAGCCATACCTCAAATAGTGCCACTCCCTATGAAACTATGGAGGCCAATACATCCAAACTACCATAGACAGTTATCTGAAAGAATAAGACGAAATAAACCTTTAACCCCCAAGATAGTTTGGTCATTGTTCTATCACAGTCACAGAGAATACCAGGGCACCATCTATCTCCATTCTATAGCTATAAGTTAATGTTCCACAATACCAATACAACCTTCTCTCTATGCCTCACTATTTCACACTTAAATATTGAAACATACCTCTGTCCCTTCCATTTTCCATGACCTATGTATCAGGCATACTTCAAATTTCAACATTTATACCATTTCCTTCCTGAATTGCTGCCATAGCAATCTGCAGAATTCTGTGGGTCTTCTTAGGTTCATATCTTCCAGAGGCTAGGATCTAATGTGTACTTACCCAATAATTGTCAATTTATAGTAGAGTTATCTTAATCTCTATTATGATTGAGTAGTCTTTATGGTTCCTAAAGCATCATGAGATTTATTTTTTGTCATTAGATTGAGCTATGAGAAAAGTATTTCATATATCTTGGGGAAGATGTTTTTAAGTAAAAGATTTTCAGGCAACTGCTGGTTAATCAGAAAAGCCAATTAACCATAAGATCCATTCCTTGTTCTCAACTATACATGAGAGTGGAGGGAGCAGTGAGGCAGATGATCTACAGGAGTAGATAATCAAAAAGTCATCCCATTGACCTATAGGCAAACCCCATACCCAATTTCCCCTTTACTGCCTACTACTTTGCTCTTCCTGGAATCTTATTTCTGCTTGGCTTGGGTTATACAGAAATCACATTTAATTCTTGGCACACCTATTTATTCCCCTGAAGAACTGTACTGGCCATTGATGGGAAATGTACTGTGTATGTTTATTTTATTGATTGTTAAATAAAATACTGTTTGGCCAATGAGACAGCAAGTTAGGCGGGACTAGGAGTCAAAGAGGATTCTGGGAAATGTATTAGAGAAGTGGTGATCCAGGGAGGAAGTGACATAGCAAGGAGACTCATATTTAAGCGAAGGAGAAACAGGAAGGGTCCCTCTTTCCCCTTCGCCTCCTCCAGCAGCAGGATGTGATCCACCTGCAAGGAGGGATGCCAATAAGGTGTCCAATAAGATAAGTCTCTTAAAATATATATATGTATGATAATTGAGACTGAGCTAACAGATGAGAATCCTAGTCATTGGCCAAGCAGCTTTGAACCTAATACAAGTTTCTGTGTATCCATTTGGGCCCTAACTCAGGCAGGAGGCTGGCGTAAAGCTCACACGTGGCGGTGGGGCTCAGGCGGCTTTTGGCGGAAAGATTCATCGTAACAGGCCATCTACTATTTACCAGACACTCTCCTAGGCTCTAAAAGGAAAGAGACAGAGAGTCACACAGAGAGAGACAGAGACAGAGAGAGAAAGAGAGGATAAGGACATGGTACCTTCCTAAAAGTAATTAATAGATTTTTTAAATAAAAAGAGTTTTCAGTCTAGTCCAACATTGAATTTTCCTGTCCCAATGTACTTAAGAAATTTGACACATTCTCATTAATCTCACTGGCATACAAAGCCACCAAGATAGGAAATAATAGCATGATGTACTAACAAAGTCACAATTACAAGTCAGGCATGCTCTGTAGTCAGAGTACTTGTATCCAGGGGCAGGTGGGGTTGGAACAATGATTTCAAGGGTAGAACAAACAAAACTGAATGGTTGGTTGAATCCAGATTAGTGAAGAGTCAAGTGTGCCAAATTAAAACATTTGGATTTGATCCTAGAGGCAACAGTGAACTGGCAAAGGGAATGACATTGCATGACAGCAGAAGTGGCTGTAGTTTTGGGGAGGAACTCATAGCCTAGATTGTTCCTTTCAACCATGAATAAATAATCCACAAAGGAGGACTTTATTAGAACATTTAAATGTTTGTTTCTGGGATCTATGAGGAAGAAAAAGTAGAGTGTCACTGGATATATCAGTTACACTCCAAGGCAAGCCCCATAACAAGGCATAGAGGAGTAGTTGGCTAACACAAAACCGAATTCATGTGATTTTTTTATTTGTTTGTTTTTTATTGTTGTTTGTTTTGTTTTGGTGTATATGTGTGTGTGCGCACACATGTTGTATGTGTGTTTCATTTCGGTTTGCTTTGGTGGTTTTTTTAAAAAACCTTATTGGTTCTGTTTGTTTGTTTTGTTCTTTAATCAGGGGGAGGGTTTATGAATTTTTAAGACAGAGAAAGAACATGAAATTGAGTGAGTAGGGTAGGGGAAGGATCTGGGAGGAATTGGAAGAGGGGAAAGAATTTGGTCAAAATATAATGTTTGAAAAAATTTAAATAACAATAAAAATAAATGCTTCAATACATGTTAAAGAAAAATCATTTTCAAATTCTTACTACCTAAGAATTTAGACCTGGTATCTCTGCTAAATAAACAACAAAGGAGTATCTAACTCAGTGCCTTCACCTAGTAGTCATTCAGTAAATGCCCCCCTGAATCCAATAGTATGAGTGTTGAGACTATATGAGAAAAAACAGTAATAAAGCAGCTATCTATAGCTGGATTACAAAGACCCAGTGTTAGGCTTTGGCTCCGTGATACTCACTATAACCAAAGCAAATTATACACTCAAGAACTGAAAGAAAATCAAGGATAAGTGCCTCTACTTGAAGTCCTACAGTGGCTCCCTGCTGAAATCAGCATTAGGTTCTAACTTACTAGTTAAGGCTAAGAATGTTTCTCATGATTTTGTCCTACCCTGATTTTCCATCCTTGTCTCCTAATGATCCCAAACAAACCACATACTGTAACTATGCAGTTCCCAAAACAGCACTAGATAAATGTCAACCCCAGTGGGACTCAGACTTGCTCTACAATTTGTTTCATGTTGATTTTTCTGGAAACGGTGTGGTATCCTATGCTAATCAATTACTCTAGTAGTCTAAGATTGCAAACGTTGTAAACACAGCATCTAGTTTGTTGATGGTTTGCCTTGAGTGAGTGCTATTCAAATGCCAAGGGCAATATTGGAATTACTTTTGAGATATCAAAAGATAGGATTATAAATAGGCAGAGCTCTTGGTGCACTCGCCTAAGCATATACACATGATCAAAATCAATTCTAATGATTTTATGTGTATGTGCTTATCTCAAAATACAATAATACATAATGATGCTTGTAGTATAAACATTCCAGAGTTATTGCAATGAACTGGAATACATTCATTCATTTGAAATATTCTAAGTAATGGTTTTATGTTGCATTTATGGCATTTTAAAGTATATAATAGTAATGAGTCAATTTATTCAACTATTTACCCTCCAAATTAAAATTTCAAAGAAATATCATACACGTTAAAACTGAATATATGCTATGCACCAAGTACTTCCATATAGGTCATTTCTTTAGCACATAAGTATCTCTAATTATATACTAGCAACTAAAATGTTAATGGTATACTACTTAGTTGACTATATTTCTATTTCATTTGAACAGTACTGTTGCTGTTGTTGTTGTTGTTGTTGCTGCCGTTGTTGTTGTTGTTGTTAGACAGGGTCTTCCTATGTGACCCTGGATGACCTGGGACTCCTTGTGTAGTCCAGGATGACCCCAAATTTATAGATATCTGTTTACCTCTACTTCCTCTGTGCTGGGATTAAGAGAATTCAGCACCATGCCAGGAAAATGCTAATATGTTACGTGGTCATTTGAGAGGTAAGTTGGAAAAATGCTGAAATATTTTTGCTTTTGTCTGTATCCACCACTACCACAGTAATGGGCATGAAACACTGCCAATTTTTGCTGACAATATTATAGAAATCTCCTTTGTGCTCTGTCATCTTCTACTGCTGTCCATTTCTATCTGTTACTCACAGAGACTATCAAGAGTCACCATCTTCAAATGTACATAGACATAGATGAAATCATGTCATCTCTTGTTTAAAACCTTATAACAACTTGCCACCACATTTAAAAATAAAAATAAAAGATTTTGTACTAATTACAAGATCCTGAATGATTTTCTCCAAGCTCTAAGATGGCTGTGTTATAAGCCAAGAGAGATGGTTGCAGTTGATTACAGACATGACCAGACAATCAGATCAAACTATGATAGGTCATTTGAGTGTCTCTAGAGATATGGGAATAAACAGTCATGAGAGTGATAATTACTAGAATGTAAATGAACTATAGCAAGTCATACACAAAAATACTTGAGATAAAATTCTTTTACTTTGCATCTCCTGAGAGACTTACATAGAGAGGTGAACTCCCTAATTGTGCTCTCAATGCCACCTCATTTTTTTCTATTCAAGAATGTTGATCTTATAGTGGTGTCATCTCCCACAACCTCAGTTCTCAGTTTCTATTTTGCTATTTTCTGTATAAACCATTGTATACTAATGGTGCATGCCATTAATCTCAGCACCAGGCAGAGGCAGGTGGATCTCCTAGTTCAAATTCTGCCCGAACTACAGAGAGGGTTCCAGGATAGTCAGGGCTTCAGAGAGAAACCCTGTCTCAAAAAAACACCCCTAAAAAACAAATAAAAACTTAATTTTCACCTTGTTCTGTATACAGCAATCTGCCCTTAACTGAGGAGGATACGTCCTGAAGATCATAACACAGATTTGAAATCTCAGCTTACAGCACAACCATATTTTGTAATGCCCCTTTTCATCTTATTTAAGCACTTATGCATCACATTACAATTGTTGGTGTGAAAAGTAGCAGAAAAAACATTATGAATTTTTCTTTTGCTTCGCAACTTCAACAGATGATTTATTCTTGCCATAGACCTTAACAATTTCAGCATATACTTTTCCCCTTTATTAATCTGGGAACGTTCACCCTTTGACTTAAAGGAACCCCTTTACAGCTTATCTTTGGCACACTCAAATTTCTTATATCACAATGTCTGTGTACAAGGACCATTATGAAGCAAAAAAAAATATCATTGAGTACAAACTGAGGTTGAAGTGGTAACTAAGACAGCAACTAAGTGACTAGCAAGCAGGTAACCTATGCAGCACAGACACACTAGACAAAGGGATGACTCATATCCAGTGACTTCATCACACTACTTAGAACTGAATTCATTTTAACACTCATAAATTGCTTATTCCTAGAACTTTATACTTAATAATGTTTGGAGCTTACTGGGCCTCAAGTAAGTGAAACAGTAAAAAGTAAAACTATGGATAAGGATGCTTGCTGCATTGATCTCTTCCCCAGTAAGATCTCTTTGAAGAATTGCATATATTTCTGTATCTATTCACTTTTTTTTGGACGGTGGAGGGGTTCGAGACAGGGTTTCTCTGTGGCTTTGAAGTTCTATTCACTTTTTAATTTTCTCTTCAACCCATTTGATTAGGACTCTTGTTCACACCATTATCACTGAAACCACTATGTTCAAAGGTACCAATAGCACTGGATGTAGTAGCAGCCAATGACTGCTTATACTCTAATCTTGACTGACATCTAATAGTGTTTGACATAGTTGGCCATACTCTCTTTTAAATCACTGCCTTAAAACTATGTACTGTTTTCCTCATATTATTTCCACTTAACCTCTTTTGCTAGATTTCTCAAAGTTTTGTTGTCTAGCAGATTAGACTGAGGTGATATCCTATATCCTATCTATATTCCCTCCAGAAATCTTACATCACATGGATTTAATTTCAGTAATATAATAAGGATGATCAATTTGTATATTTAATCCATAGTCACTCCCTGTGGTGGTTGGGAAGAAAATGGCCCCCAAAGGGAATGGCACTATTAGTAGGTGTGGCTTTGTTAGAGTAGGTATAGCCTGGTTGGGGGAAGTGTATCACTGTGGAGATAGGCTTTGAGGTCTCACATATGCTCAAGCCATGACCAGTGTCTCAGACCGTGAATGACTTCTTCTTGTCTGTGAGTCAAGATGTAAGAACTCTCAGCTCCTTCTCTAGCACCATGTCCGTCTGCATGCTGCCATGTCCCACCATGATGATGATGGACCAGACCACTGAAACTGTAAGCCAGCCACCACAATTAAATGTTCTCCTTTATAAGAGTTGCTGTGGTCATGGTATCTCTTCACAGCAACAGAAACCTTAATTAAACACCCTTTTCACCTATATTTGCATATATGATGCATACCTCAAATTTAACATATCTAAAAAAAACCATTTCTTTCCCATATGGGTATATATATGTTCCAAAATTCTCACTACTCTCCCCTAATTCAAAGACAATTTCACCACACCTACATGACAATAAACACTAAATCAATTCATTTCTGAATCATTCTCTCTATTTCATCAGTCCTACCATCCAAAACACAATGAAAGTAACTATACTTCTCTAACCATTCATACCTTCTCTTTCTCCTCTCTGTCCCCTATCATGTCTTCCAAGCCACACTCTTATTTCTCTTTTCAAACACACTAACTTGTCATTGACCTGCAATCTTTTTTTTCTTTTTTTTATTAGCAAGAAAATTATTTTATATGTCAATCCTAGGTCCTCCTCCATCCCCTCCTCCCCTGCTCCCCCCAACTAATGCCCTACCTATCCCATACCCTTTCTGCTCCCCAGGAAGGGTAAGGCTTTCCATGGGGGTCTTCAAAGTCTGTCATATTCTTTGGGATAGGGCCTAGGCCAACCCCCAGTGTGTCTAGGCTCAGGGAGTATCCCTCCATGTGGAATGGGCTCCCAAAGTCCATTCCTATGCTAGGGATAAGTACTGATCCACTACAAGAGGCCCACCAACTCTTCTATCCCTCCTGGCTTTCTTTTTTCTTTTTTTTTGGTTTTTCTCGAGACAGGGTTTCTCTGTGTAGCTTTGGAGCCTATCCTGGCACTCACTCTGGAGACCAGGCTGGCCTTGAACTCACAGAGATCCATCCACCTGCCTCTCCCTCTCCTCTTGGTTTTCATATGCCTGGCTCCTATATTTCTTTCAAGTGCCAGCTTAAAACATACCTCCCACATAAAAAAAGAGTCTCTGACTATCCAAACAAAGACAGCCTTTCAGTTTCTCTCTGTATACTGTCTTTTAATTCATTGCATATCACCTAATACTTATTATTTTTAAGTTTTTGTACATGTGAATATTGTACCTAGAGCAAATCCCCTCTCATACCTTCCACCCTTCCTCATTCATCTTCCCTTCCTATTTGTTTTCCTGGATAATTTCATTTCTGTTTTCCCGATATATATATATATATATATATATATATATATATATATATTTATTTATCTATATAAAATCTACAAATTCAAGTCAGTTAACAAATCCAGTATGCAGCAGGGAAGAGCTTTCAACAATGCACCTCTAGTTAGGAGCTTTTAGGGGATAATGGTTACTAGCAGAAGAGTCACTTTCCTTTGGGTGTGTGGCCACAGGTTATTCATTCAGTAGTGGATGATTACAGATCTATGCACATATGTGTAGCACTAATTGGATGCAGGGAGTAAATGAATAAATAATACTGATGTATTATATCAATAATAAAATAATAAAGTTATGCATATATTATCTTCCTTTTAATAATAAAAGAGAATGTGATGTTGGGAAGAACATGTGCTGGGTCCCGTGGGGTTTGAAGGGGGCACTGGGGGTGGATACAATGAAGATACATTTTATACATGTATAGAAAATGTGAAGACAAAATAAAGTATCATTAAAATCTAAATCAAATAAGGGGCTGGCTACAGCTTCCCCTACATCTGTAAATTACCAATCACTTGTTATTCGTTTTAAATATACTTGCTATTGCTCATTTCTTCTCACCCAGAACACGAGCTCCTGGAAAAGCAGAGCATGCTTTCCCTGTTCAACAATATATTCCCAGTACTTATAACAATACTTAGCATATAACAGGTATTCTGAAATTAGTGAATGCATGGATGAACACAAGAACATTAGATATTTAAGAACTTCTTGTCTAGTACTACTAGCAGAAAATAACACAAGGGCTACTAGCCGAAAATAACACAATGGGCTAAGAAAGCTAGAAAAGAGACTAAGGCTGAAATCCTATGGGGCTCAAAACAGCATCTAACAAATCCCAGGCATAAGAACAAAAGTTAAAGGAACAAAATACATAAGGTCAAATCATGATGGGGATGCTTAACTACTGCACTGTAGTGCCTCAAATTCACTATTTTCAATAGGAGACCTAGGGTGAAATTGTAGGCAATTAAATATGCCCTGGCTTGTGAGGAATGACACATTCTGGGGACAGAAAATGGGAGAGAAAGAGTCCAGCAGATTGTCACTGAGTATGATGTAAGACACATCTTTGTGGCCAATGCTTTCTTGGATGATTTCAATTGCCCGACACGGGTGTGAGATTCATTAGTGGTTGAAGACACCTAATTATGTTGGTGTGAGGCCACAAGGAATCAGACCTTAATTATGCCTAACCACCTGCTCTCCTATACGTCCAGCCAAAATTCAAGATTCTTGGATTCTCATGATTGTCCTACTGCTTCTGGGAACCCAATAGCCAATTTCTGACACCAACAGATGAACTGCCTGAGAGTACGCAGAGTGTTAATCTCCAAAGGTTTGGAAGTGTGAGCTACAATTACAATCTTTTGCCTCTGCCACCTAGCTCCAAAATGTTTCTTTTTTATCAAGGCATCTAAGCATGTATTATAAACTGAACACTTCTTCCACACATTGACATACACAGTGTGTTGAAATATGTACAGCCAAGAAATAAGAATTGAGTAAGTAGGTTTTTATTCTTTCAGCTTAGAAGTGGCATGTGAAAGCTTGTTAAGCTGATTTAATCCCTCTTACTTTGTAGAATCAATATTTGCATTTATCCGGAGACAAGGGAGTGATTATGATTATTTAACATCCAAGATATTTGATAGGGGTAATAGAGTTGAGCTAGGCAGAAGAAACCATAGGTGGTAGATGTAGTCAACCTGCCATTTTGGTTTTGTGAATGTACTTTGGTGATTTCAAACAGCCATTGCACTAAACTGCCAAAAGAGCTTGTTCTGACAAAAATTAGTTGGTTGCTTAAATCCTAGAAATGCAAAACATCTTTCTGGAAACTTAATGATTTCCTATATGAAAAGCAGTAAAAATATTATGACGTATCCAATCATGTGTAAAGTACAGAAGTTTCTTCACATGACTTTGCTAGTTGTTGTAGGGTATTTGTACACTGTGTGAAAGTGTATTCCTGTGATTACTGTGATGAGAAGCTGAAGTCCAATAGGTAGGCAAGAGGTATAGGTAGGCTTTCTGTGGAGAGAAAGGAAAAGAAGGAGGAATCTAGGTGCTCAGGAGATGCCAGGAGACATGGAGAGAAAACAGAAGATGCAAAATGGAAAGAGAGGTAACACTCCATGATAGAGCAGAGATTAATATACATGGGTTAATTTAAGTTATAAGAGCTAGTTAGGCAGAAGCCCAAGCTAAGGCTGAGCTTTCATACTTAATAAGCCGCTGTGTCATTATTTGTGGGCTGGTGGTTTGAATAAAAAAGTGCTGCTACTGCTGTCATATCTTATTATCTCCATTTAGTTTGGTGTAAATTCTCACAAGTCGTTGGCACGCATGGTCTTCAATAGATAAACTTTGGCTTAGATTTTTATATGCCTCTTTCAAAGTCTCAAGCCTGGCTTCTGCAGTGAAGCAGTCTAGCGTGGACACACATAAATTGAGAGTCACTTTCCTGTCCTCTCACAGGTTCTCCATGACACACCTTTACTATAAAAACCAGCACACAGTATTGCATGCATTGTATGACCTCCGTGTTGTCTGCCACACCAGATTCTTAAGGAAAGGGAGACGATTGATTTTTTTATATTACATTTTTAGGAGATTTATTTATTTTTATTCCGTTTTCCTCCCCTCCCCCAGCCTCTCTCTCCACCTCCCCTTTACCCCAGATCCACTCTCCTTCCATCTTCCCTCAGAAAGGTGCAGGCCTCCCAGGGACATCAACCAAACATGGCATAATATGCTACTATACAAACAGGCAATACTATCAAATCAAGGCTGAATCAAGCAGCCCAGTAGGAGGAAAAGGTTGCCATAAGAAGGCAAAAGAGTCAGTGACTTCCCCTGTTCCCAGTGCTAGGAATCCCACAAGAATACCAAGCTACTCTACCATAACAGTCAGTTGATCATGTGTGTCAGGTTTTCATGGAATCCCTGACTCCTCTGGTTCCTCCAATCCTTCTTCCCTCTGCAGTACTCCCCAAGATCTGCCTAGTGTTTGGTTGTGGAACTCTGCATTTATTCCCATCAATTTCTGGATGAAGTCTCTCTGACCAATTTGATGACAATTCTGCTAGGCTCTGGTCCCAGAACACTCTGCCAGCAGGATAAGCTGTTGGTTGAAGGTTTTGTACCTGTGTTGGTGTTCATTTTAGGCCTTGTTTGGTTACAGAAGATGGCTAGTTCAGGCTTCATGTCCCATCAATAGGACAGAAAGGCAGACTGAAGAATGGGAAAAGATTTTCTTCAACTCCACATCAGAGGGATAATATTCAAAATATATAAAGAACTCAAGAAACTAGACATCAACATCAACAAACCAAATAATCTAATTTAAAAATGGATTACAGATCTAAACAGAGAATTCTCAACAGAGGAATTTCAAATGGCCAAGAAACACTTAGAGAAATGTGCAATATCATTGACTGAATAAAATAAATTTTCATAAAGATTATCACCAACTTATGCCAGGCAGTAGTGATACATGCCTTTAATCCCAGCACTCGAGAGGCAGAGGCAGGCAGATCTCTGTGAGTTCGAGGCCAGCCTGGTCTACAAAAGCCAGTTCCAGGACAGCCTCCAAAGCTACACAGAGAAACCCTGTCTCAAAAAACAACAAAAAAGAATCTCCTGCATATTTTTATTAATAAATGATATCAAATAGTAATATTGAAAATTAATAACACTATTAATTAATTTGTCCTGTTTATCACATGGAATCAGTCTTCCTTGGGATTTCAGTCAGCTTGGAGAGGACTAACAATCCTGAAACTGATTGTCTGCATTTGCTCATAAATTGGGTTCACAGGCTGATGCAAGATTTGAGGATTGGAATAACACTGAGGATGTAGGACTGGGGCTGAACCTTGAAAAATTAGTTTGGCAAGAGACAAAGATAACAAGTTGATGGTACAACACAAGCAAAGGAAGCCAAGTCATGGAAGATATAGTTAGGAGAAGAATAGAGGAGAGCAAGAAAAGAGATACCATCATAGAGTGAGCCATTATAGGTTTAAAGAGAAATCTGGCACTAGGGAAATGTCCAGTATCTACAAGTTTGACCCCAACTAACATTCTAAGCAGTGGTGGAGAGGCTACCTTAAATGCCCTTCTCCCATAGTGAGATTGATGACTACCTTAAAAGCCATCCCAGAGCCGTCATCCAGTAGCTGATGAAAGCAGAAGCAGACACCCACAGCTAAACACTGAGCTGAACTCTGGAATCCAGTTGCAAAAGGGTCATGACAGGCAGGTGAAACCCAAAGAGACAGCTGATGTGAACAAGGGAGAGCTCATGGACCCCAGACTGATAGCTGGGAAACCAGCAAAGGACTGGTCCAGACACCCTGAACGTGGATGTCAGTTAGGAGGCCTGGGCAATCTATGGGGCCTCTGGCAGTAGAACCAGTATTTATCCTTAGTGCTTAAATGGGCTTTGGGAGCCTATTCCCTATTGAGGGATACTCTCTCAACCTAGATTCACAGGGTAGGGCCTAGGCCCTGCCCCAAATGATGTGTCAGACTTTGATGATCCCCATGGGAGGCCTCATCCTCCCTGAGGAATGGATGAGGGGTGGGGTGTGGGTTGGATGGGAGGGATGGGAGGATGGGAGGGAGAAGGAACTGGGATTGGTATGTAAAATAAGATTGTTTTTAAATTTAATAAAAATTAATAATTAATTAAAAGTGAATAGGAAACTTAGGCAGAAAGATGGGGCAGAAATCAGATCACAGTGGGATGAATGGTGACTGGGAGGTAGGGAACGGCAGGTGATGAAGAAGCCTAACTTACTCAATTTTTTTCATTGTAGCTGAAAAGAAAGCACTAATATAAAGAGCATAGAGGTTTGGGGGAGAAGTGTGACAATCGTTTTTTTCAGAAGAGTGATATATGAGCTTACTTAAATGCTCATAAGAAAGATGGAAAGTGGACAAAAGACAGGATCATGATGGAAGAAGGGTCTTGGGAAAGCTTAGTGGAGACTAACACAAACAATGGCACAGTGAGAAATATGAAGTACATGAATTTCAGAAGGCAAAAGGGAACTGGAGAAAGGATGGGGGTGGGAGCTTCTAGTACTCATCTGATGGGAGGAACACAATCCTACCATCCCATATACTCTTCATTGTCCTTTCCAGGAGAGCTAAAACTTTCTTAAAGGCCATGGAAAAAGATTAGGTGATTTAAGTCCAGGGAAATGAAGTGACTTGCTTGCAATCCCAGAGAGATTTCCTTAATCTCTGTTTCCTCAACTGTGATGGAGTAAATGTGATAACATGTGTAACTGAAGTGCCTGTCACACTGCAGTTGGAATCATGATAGGGTAAGGATGGTGCTTCTAATAATCTAGCTAGCTGGGGTTTAGAAGTACAGACATCTAGTTAGACAAGCCTAGGTTTGTGTTTCAGTTTTACCATTTACTAACTATAAGCATGGTGATTCTGTAATATCTACTATAGACATAATCTGGCCTCAGCTACTTCATCTTTTTATTATGCCCCAGTAAGTACCTTTAAAAAATCATACAAATGCCAACCCGGAGGCTAAAAATTGAACTCCATATTCAGTCAAGCTTCAGGGATGACAAATGCTAGAGGACATATGGTATTTGTAACTTATGCTCCCCCATCTCATTTGTCTATATCTTGCTGTGTGAACAACATGGAGAGAGTACAACAGTTAAAAGCTCAGTTTCATCTATCCAAAGACCCATATAAAATCCAACAGAAAATTATGAATCTTCTTTTTTTTTTACCTTGATGACTATGTAAATATTCATCTAGTATTTGATGATGGTACTGCATTTGAATAAAAAACACTAAATTTTTTAATCAAGTCAACCATCATGTGCAATAGACATAATCTTTCCTTTCAGAGGTTTCTGAGTGGATGATGGGATGTTGTCTGATGTATCAGTGATTGGGTATTTACTTAAACAGTTAAAATTCATCTCTTCTTTTCATCATTTTGAAGGGACATTGATTTCAATAAAAAACCCTCTAAAATGAGAAGAACAAGAAATTTGAATCCATAAAGTATAATTGAATGGAAGAAGGTACATAAAGTTCAAAGGGAAGTCAATAGGGGAAATGCGAAAGAGTTTAGCTGCAATGATTGCCTGCACATTCAGTATGGGTTGTCAAGATTTTGCCAATTTCTAAGAGCCCACACAAGTATACTGTTTGAGAGTGACAGCAGGGTAATATGCTGTTGCTCAAACAGACTCACTAACAGAAGAACCACATAGTCATCTCCCCACTGCCTCCAAAACACCCCCAATTCTCAGCCCAATCCACCAATATGCACACTCTACCTCATGAGACAGCAGAGGAAGGATGGGCTGTCCCTGAAGTAGTCTCACAAGAATCAGGAAGAGCCATTGCTGCAGAATCCTTTAAGCCTTGCTTGTCTATTTCACACAGAAAGAAGAAAGACTGCCTGAGAATATGGAGTCCCTTTAGGCTACATTTCACTCTCCCGTGTCAGCATTATTTAAGCATGTGGCCCAGTCAGTAGCATTGTTCTCTTTTAAAAATAATTAAAACAAAAGGGATGACCACCAATTGCATCCCACTCTTAAGGAGAATTTTCAAAAGAGAAAGAAACAGAACTGTGGGAGTCTCAAGACTGCTTTCCCTATGCCACCTTCTTAAAGTAAAGTTTAGATGGTTTGTTTTAGCCATAGAGATGGTGTCTCACTCAGGATTAGTTAGTACAGGAATATGCACCAACAATAAATTATCTTAATTACCCTACTTGCAGGAGGATCCCATATTTTACTTAAATTAATATGAACATATGCCTGAACACCTTTTTAATGGCTTTGGAAAGATCTATCCCAGTCTCTGAAAGCTGCACAAACACTAAAAATTACCATGCATAAACTTCAACTGTGGTGATCGAACTCTAAATTTACTAGCTACGCTTTCTCTAAATTACTGTTTTGAATTAATAGAGTGTGCCACTCCCTCAAAGAACTCTACCGCAGAAAACATTCATCCTCCTCTTCCTCATGTGATTAAGGGAAGCATAAGAATGATTATTCCTGTTTTATAATTGGAAATAATAATTGGAACATAAGTGATGTGCTACACAAAATGATGGAAGCAGAAAAGTGAGCCTTACTCAAACTTGATAGACATTCAGAAGACTAACAAACCTGACAGGATTGTGGTACTGAAGCTCATCTGGACACTCTTAATCAAAAGCTTCTGTGAGGCATATATGTATTATCCAGTTTATTGTCATAAAATGCAAAGATATCAACATTGTAAATCTTTATAGACTGGGGCATCAAGTGAACAATATGTAACTGATGCTTGAGCTCACATAGTGGTTATTGCTTTAAAAAGCCTGTTTCTTGGTGTTAATTAAGTACTACTGGAATCCAAAGGAATGTGGCAGAACCCTCAGGCTCCCTGAAAAGCAGCAATTGGTCAAGGAGGACTTCTGTGGAGCAAGGACAACAAAGTTTTCCCCCTGGAATAGAAAAATAACCAACCTTCAGAATGAAACTTCACTAGACCATTGTTTTCTTTTATCATTCCTACAATTATCTAGGTATGGAGCTAAAAAAATAATGACCCAGAACAAAGGATGAATTGATCACAGTAAGAAAATAGGCCACAGCCCTGGGAATAATCTATACAAGTTAAACACTCCTGTTCTTATCTATTTTCTTCTTCATGAAAACATGTAGGAAAGAAAACTGTTGATGGTCTGATGTGTTAGTAGGAAGAAAGTAGAGCCCCAGAAAAATGCCAGTGGATTAAAACAACCATTCACTAACAGCTGTCTATAGAAGCGTTAGGTCTGTGGGCCATTTTATCATGTTTACCATGCTTCTTTCTGTTCATACAGAGCCAGATTTCTCCTGGGTAGATAAGCCATGGAGCTGAGAGAAGGCTGTCTCATTCTAAACCAAGAGATGCTGTGTAGGCATTAAGGATCTTGTTTGTACAGCATTCTTGCTGCTTCATCTTCAGAGAAATTACTGAAGTTTTCTGAGACTTATTCCCATGAACAAAGCTGGATCTCCACAGAGGGCTGTTGAAAGTATGAAAAGAGATGGGGTTTGTCAAGATGAGGCAGAGCAGAACAACCTCAGTAACTAAGAAAACAAATGGGCAAAATGTCCCTCAATCTACAACCTGCCTGGGAGTCAGAAATGTCAAGGCAATGAGTAAATGCCTACAGAGATGATGCTTGCTATTGTAAAGACACCTCAGTCCAGGACTCGAGAAACAACAAACTATACTTGCTTGGGACCAGAATATTTGTGAGCTTGAGTTTAACTAACTCTCATCCCTAAGTCAAAACAAAGCACCTCATAAAACCACCAGACAATTTAATTGACAAAAGGAAATCGTTTAAGAAGAAATAAGCAAATCGACCCATCTATTTTTTACTTAATGTCTGAATGTAACTTTTAACTTAATCTTGAAACCTTGTGGTAAATGACCTCCTTTGAGCAAGGCAATTTCAAAAGCCACAGGAGTGCGTCCATTGCCATTGCAAGCAAACTTACAGGATTTTCAGCTCCCTTTTTCTGAACGCCAAAGTTTAAATATGAAGCATGGTCCACATCCCAAAGCTGAGAAGGAGTTTACTGCTGCATTGCTCTTGCTGAAACAGAGCATGCCTCTGAGTCTACAACGGAACTATTGTGCAAATGGCATTTGCTTTGAGAAATGAGTATTTGCTTGGCTCTCCACACAAGAACTTTTGGCCCATACACAGAACTTTCTCTGGGTTGTTGGCCTCTTACCATTAACCCAGCGTAGAAAACAGTTTCTTTAACCTTAAAATACGGAATGCCCTTAAAGCTAAAATGGAAAGAGGTAGGTTATAGTTGTTAAAGGAGAAAAGAGTTGCAATAAACAGACCACTTTTCAACTGAAAAATAAATAAATAAATATGAAGTATTACTATTAATGAACTTTATTGATTTACTTGGTCTTGAGCTGAGTGGGAGCCCCTAAGAAGGGGAATCCTTGGTCTACCACTGGTGGTGGTGTTTGGCTGAATCTCACTTACCACTACCATTGACAAATACTCATTTTAATTTAATTTTATGTGTATAGTTTTACCTGCATGTATTTCTGTGTACCATGTCTTTCTGGTGCTCATGGAGACCAGAAGGGGGCGGGCAATGGTGCCTTGGGAACTGGAGTTACAGATGGTTGTTAGTCACATGTGCATGCTGGGATTGAACCCAGGTTGTCTGGAAGAGCAGCCAGAGTTCTTCATTTCTGGGCCATTCCCGACAATCATTTGCTGCAGTTACTACCTATTGCAATGATTATCGTCTAGATCCTCACTCCAACACAACTTTCAGGGGACGGAGAATTATTTTTGGCTCCAACTTCTAACCCTGCACTTGCCAGGTGAGAATGTTTTTTTAGCTACATGTGCACTGGTCAAGATATACCTCTACTCAAATGAGCTACCAATGAACCCAGAAGGAAAGGAGTCCTGACTTAGGATAGGGCTTTCCTCAGTGCTTTTACAGCATCTTGATCTTAATCTATGTATGTTTCTGGGTGTCTCCCTACTTTGATCTCCAAGATCTCATTTATTCTCTGGGTCATTCCTGTATGCCTGGATCCCAGACATTTAGTTTATTTGTGACCATGCATAATCCTAGACTACTCATTGCCATGATTTATTGGCTTCCATATATTGGCTCATGTTAACTTTCTGGCAATCGCTAACACAGGAAGTGCCAATCTAGAATCAAATTCCTATTTTAGATTGCCAATCTGATAATTCTTATTAGAATTCCTGTCTCACTGGCCTATGATGCTGAAAGACAACAGAAATAAGGTTCACTTTGAAGAAGCCAATTAGTAGAAGCAATTGGAATCACCACTTTCACTGTCTGATTTTGCCAGTCCAGTCTAGTAAACGGTGCCAAACACATAAGCAAGGAGCACACGGTGATGCATTAGTTCCCCCACCTAGGAGTGAGTCCACAGCCATCTGTAATCAACACAACTCATTTGACACCAGTAAGTAAGCTTGTAAATAACTCTACAACAAAAGAATACACTTTATAACAGCATGCAATTAAGACGGTCAGCGTTAGAAATTGTAGTCCCAGCTATGCAAGGCAGCACTAAATGCATGTACAGGCTATCCCTGCATATTCCAGTAAGGAATTCACTTATGACAAAAGAGCATAAATTGAAGTAGTAGCAGGAAGCATCATGGCCCTGTGACAGTTTATGTGGAGAAGACAATCGGAGGTCAGATTTTATAAGGTAAGAAAAGAATTAAGTTTTCAAATGCTGGCACCTGGTGCTTTTTCACAAGATTACTGAAAAACAGACGTCAAAATGACCTCCAATCTCTGAACTCCTTGGGCTTTTGCCACTTTCATTCTGGGAGACTGCGAGCTTGCCCAGCCAGTTACATAAATGAGCCAAGATGATAGTGTACAATGGAACCTTTAGGGACGGGCACAGTAGAGCCTATGAGAAAAAAGCTTCAGTGGTATTTGTGAATTAAATACCTCAAGCAAACCAACAAGTGACAGCATAAAGGGGAAGAAAGTGTTCCTCCAAGAGGGACGGTAAGGAGGATTCATAACCAGATGCAGTTAGTTTGAGCTATCATTTATTTATTTGTTTAATCTCTGATGTCTTTTTCTGTGGCTAGATAATCTTTCAAAACAATCTATAATGAAATTCTATGTTAAAATATAGCTTCATGTTATAGACTATGAGCCATGTATTATGCATATTCTTCTTGTTCCTCTGCTCTAGATGTCTTAAGCTCTAGATGGGGGAAGTGTTCAGTTAGGAAACTCAGGCAGAGAAGAGAAAGCTATGTTGTGTGCAGTGTGCTGGCCAGTACATCCCCAAGCTGTTTTCCTCATAAGCAACCAGAGGAAGATCCTACAGATACTTCTAAGATACCTTTTAAGAAACATAACTGAAGCAATCCTATTCAAAATATTTACATTTTTCTCTTGCCTACATACCCTACAAAGATTCATCACCTGTATTGTCCCTCTCCTAAAATCTAGCATAATTATGTGTTCATTGTCCATTTTGTTTACCAGACTGCAGAGAACACAAGGATGAAGACCACATCTTTCATATCAAAACATACAGATCTGTGAAATTCCTGGCTTCAGACACCATTAAAAATGAAATTATTTCTGGTAGTGGTAATGCACACCTTTTATTCCAGCACTTGGGAGGCAGAGGCAGGCAGATTTCTGTGAGTTCACGGACAGCCTGGTCTACAGAGTGAGTTCAGGATAGCCAAGAGTGTTTCATAGAGAAACCCTGTCTCAAAAAGCCAATAATAATAATAATAATAATAATAATGATATAAAATTCTCCTCCAAATATTTCCTTTTTACATATTCACAGGTGTTACGATAAATCTTTCTGCCAAAAGCTGCCTGAGCCCCACCACCACATACGAGCTTTATGCCAGCTGCCCGCCCGAGTTAGGGCCTAAATGAATACACAGAAACTTGTATTAGGTACAAAGCTGCTTGGCCAATGACTAGGATTCTCATCTGTTAGCTCAGTCTCAATTATCATACATCTATATATTTTAAAAGACTTATCTTATTGGACGCCTTATTGGTGTCCCTCCTTGCCGGTGGCTCACATCCTGCCTCTGAAGGAGGCGAACAGGAAAAAGGGACCCTTCCTGTTTCTCCTTCGCTTAAATATGAGTCTCCTTGCTATGTCACTTCCTGCCTGGATCACCACTTCTCAACTACATTTCACAGAATCCTCTTTGACTCCTAGTCCCATCTAACTTGCTGTCTCATTGTCCAAACAGTATTTTATTAACAATCAATAAGACAAACATACACAGTAGTACATTCCCCATCACACAGGGATGATTCAACCAAAATATTCTAGATACTCATCACAATGTGATCACATTTCTACTTTTTGCATCTAAGTTATAATGGGGGGCAGTAGCTATGATATATAGACCTAGATGTAATATAATACAGGCAGGTAAATGATAACCTGATGTCCCAGGCAGGGTGGGGGCTACAGTGACCTGGAAGAAAACCATGATTTTGTTGAGCTAACTCAAACCTGTAGAAGTGACTACAGGTGCATCAATGACTCCTTGACAGTCTACTTCATTTCAGTGAATAACACAGTCATCTCCTAAAGCATTTCCTAAAGTCATATCTCTTCCCATTTCATTGCTACATCCTGCACTTCTTGTCTTATTTGTCTCATTCTCCAGAAGCTTTATGATAGCAGTCAGTGCAGAATTCACATTTGCATGGAAGTAATTAGTCATCTAATACCCCCTTCTATTTAAATTGGGGATTTGTTTCTTGCTTTATCCCTTAACAGTCCCCATGGGTTAACTTTCTCCAAGTGAGCTGACTTGTATTTATCAAAAATGTATTAAAAATCACAGCATCACAGAGAACTAGTGTGCAATGATGCTGATTCCTATTAATGTGTAACTAGGGGCTATTTTATTCAAGACCCACAGAAACTTACCATCTGAATGTGAATTTAATTACAGATTTGTTGTCTTGTGTGTGTGTGTGTGTGTGTGTGTGTGTGTGTGTGTGTGTGTGTGTGTGGTGTGTTCTCATAAATATTGAAAATATCCCAGTGATTCTGAAATGTTTGTTTGGCACAGAATTGACACACAGCACAATTCCCACCAGGCCTTTTCAAACTGTTCCTATTCCCAAGGAGATGCTATAACTTCCCTAATTTTGCTCCCCCCCCCCCCCCCCGCCCAAGTTTAAAAATGACTGAAGGGTAATGAATGATGTTATTGATGGATGCCAATTTCACAGTGTGGAGAATGAAAGCAAGTTGAGGACCAGCATATTAAGCTCCACATTAATAAGGGAATGTTTCCCACTCCTGTCCCACAAGTTTTACGTAGCTATTCCATTGGGAATCCCAGTGGGAAATGCATTATAAGACCCATTAAAAATTGCCTCCAGGAAAACAATTAGTCAAAATTCAAATGATCTATAAATTATGTATAGTTTAGATCTTCCTAAATCTTTCACAAAGTGACTCCACCTTCCCCTGCCTCAATGTATTTACATCTCACTTTTCAGCATTTATGGGATCTCTAAGGAGAATTACCAGACTTATTGTAGGCTATTTGGATTCTTTCTGTTTAAAATTTGTCAATAATTTCAAGATCCCAAAGAGTATAGAAAGCCCTGTATAAACTGACTGTTGTATGGTGATATCTTGTTTATACTTTAAGAAATTAAGCTTACCTGAAGATCAGAGGGTGGAGCTAGCCACCAGCTAATCATAGAGGTCTGGAGGTCTATACAGACAGACGGGAAGTGATATGGGGGGGACAGAGAGAAGTATACAAGGTGGGAGAAGACAGGAACTTGGAGCCTTTTGGCTGAGGATTTAGCAAGGTAAAAGTTGGCTCTGGTTTGTTCTTTTCTGTCTCTAATCTTTCAGCATTTGCCCTGATATCTGGCTCTGGGTTTTTATTATTAAGACAAATTAGAACCCATGGTACACTGTTGTTTGATGGTCATAGCAGCATTATTTGTAATAGCCAGAACCTGGAAGCAACCTAGATGCCCCTCAACCGAAGAGTGGATAGAGAAAATGTGGTACATTTACACAATAGAGTACTACTCAGCAGAAAAAAAACAATGGAATCTTAAAATTTGCAGGAAAATTAATGGCACTAGAAGAAACCATCCTGAGTGAGGTAATTCAGACACAAAAGACAAACATGGTGAGTACTTGCTCATATATGTATTTTAGACATAGAGCAAAGGATTACCAGCCTACAATCCACACTGCCAGAGAAGCTAGTAAACAAGGAGGAGCCTCAGAGAGACATACATGGTCCTCTGGAGAAGGGGAAAGGGACACGATCTCCTAACCAAATTGGGAGCAAGGTGGGATTGGAGAGGGAGCTATGAGAAAGAAAAGGGGAGATTAGGAGGGGAGAGGAGGACATGAGGGAGCAGGAAAGTTGAGTCAGTGGAAGAATAGAAGAGAGCAAGATAAGAGATATCATAATAGAGGGAGCCATTATAGGTTTAAAGAGAAATCTTACACTAGGTAAATTTCTAGAGATCTGCAAAGATGACACCAACTAACAATCTAAGCAATAGTCGAGAGCCTACCTTAAATGCCCTTCCCTGATAATGAGACTGATGACTACCTTATAAGCCATCCTAGAACCTTCATCCAGTACTTGATGGAAACAGAAGCAGACACACCCACAGCTAAACACTGAGCTGAACTCTGGAATCCAGTTGCAGAGAGGGAGGAATGATGAGCAAAGGGATCCCAACCAGACTGGTGAAACCCACAGAAACAGCTGACCTGAGCAAGAGGGAGCTCATGGACCCCAGACTGATAGATGGAAAACCAGCATAGGACTGGACTGTTCCAGACCCTCTGAACATGGATGTCAGTTTGGAGATCTGGGCAATCTATGGGGTCTCAGATAGTAGATCTGTATTTATCCCTAGCATACGAATGGATTTTGGGAGCCCATTCCACATAGAGGGATGCTCTCTCAGCCTAGACACATGGGGGTGAGTCTAGGCTGTGCCCCAAACGACATGACAGATTTTTAAGATGCCCCATGGAAGGACTCACCCTCTCTGGGGAGCAGAAAGGGGATAGGGGTTTGGTGGGGGCCAGGGGAGGAGGGGAGGGAGAGGGAACTGGGATTGACATGTAAAACAAACTTGTTTCTAATTTAATTAAAAAATAAAGCAGCAAAAAGGTAAAAATTAAATATATTCAGCCACATTTTTTGTAATACTAATAGTCATCAAAATCTAAATATATACAATAAATAATTAGTTTGTTATAAAGCTGAACTATTAAAATGGGTTCATATATGTATATATACATGAAAATAAGTCCAAATATATGTACATATATAAAGTTGCAAAGCAATGTATATTGTATGACCTCTATGCAAATTGTCAGTATATAGTACATATGTGATACATAAGGATTACAATGATATGTTATTCATTTTTTACACAGATAATTATTTCATATCTAAATTTGTGTCATGGTTCATTTGTTAAAGCCATATATTTTGAAAATTCACACCCTAATGCTTATACTATTCTTTTCCTAATCATTCCAACTGCAAAAAAAATTATCTTTTTCATGAATTTTAGCAGCATTTATTCCTATATCAGTCACATAACACCTAAAACATTGTCCAATGAGGCAGCTTGATTCACACATGCAAGTTTTTAATTATATTACAATCTAGAAGACATAGAATCCTGCACCAGACACTGAACACATCCTAGAGTATATAGGATGCTAACTTGTAGAATAACAAAAATATTGAATCTCCTTTAAAATTGCTCATTTTTGAGTTATATTTTATGTGATTTGTTTTTTAAAGCAAAGTTTTTCTCTTGCAATGCTTCTCTTCTGCAATCTCAATCCCATGAATGCTTCTCCATCTTTCTCCTTGTTCTTAAAACAGACAACAACTAGCTGTGTGTACTGATAACTATTTCTGCCAGCTGCCTGAGTTCCGCTGCCACGTTAGGACCCCCAAATAGCACACATAAATTAGTATTAGTTACAATGCTGATGGCCAATGACTAGGATTTCTTATTTGCTAGCTCTGTCTTAAGTATCAACCATAACCATTAATCTATATATTTTATAAAGACATCTTATTGATGATGCTGGTCATATGCATTCTCTCTTGCTGGTGATCTTAAAACAGACAACAACTAGCTGTGTAGTGATAACTATTTCTGCCAGCTGCCTGAGTTCCGCTGCCACATTAGGACCCTGACATGTAAAACAATATTGTTTTTAATTCAAATTAAAAAATAAAGATAAAAAACAAAAAACATTTAATTAGATAATACTTCTCTAATAGGGTAAATCAAGTTGCATATACTAACATAAACCTTGACTTCTTTTCCTGGAAATAGTCACAGAAATTTTTATTAGGCTTGGATTTGTTGTTTCTGCTTTGTATGCAACCTGGTTGTCTTAGTAGTTAATTTTTTTTCTAATTTCTTTCATCATGCCAGGTTTGTATCTACAGTTGTGCCATAATGGAATACAACATAGAGTGGAGCTGAATTTTAATGGCCTCTGTATACTAGTAATGCAAAGCTGTGCCTTCAAGTGCAGAGTATCACACTGGTAGAAACGATGAAGCCAACTGGAAGACGATATGGGATGCTCGGGAGAATTTAACAATCAATTAAGTATAGTAAGTCCAGTTATTTAAGAATGCATACTTTTCTTAGTACAAATTGATATAAATGATGATATCCCCTAATCAGTAGGCATATAACTTGTTTATTTTCCTTATACAAAATGGTTATGTAGTCTGAATGTGGTCCTCTTCTATTGGATCACTGTCCCTCCTTTTACACTTTAAGGAGTGTCACTGAAACATCTTTTTGTTACAGAATGCGGTTTTATTGTGTATAAATTAAATTAGATCTCATGTATGGGGTTCTATAGATAATTCAATTATTTCCATTTAAGGAATGAATGATGAGCATTTTCTTGCTATGTTAAATACTAAAGACATTCTTAATATAGAAAGCTTTCATTCTCAAGAATTAATTTCTTCTTTTATATATGTACAAGAAGCTTCTACACTTAAATGCCCAGTAGTCTCTGGTGAGCACAGATGCACTTGTGGCTTCTAAAAGCTCAGGGTCTGTCTTAAATTCCTATGTGTTAAGTCTTCTGGAATGATTTGTCCACAGGTAAGAAATGTCCTGTTGACTTCTACAGGAGGGATTTATACTCAGCTGTAAGAACAACATGTTTTTGAACATCAAGGACTGTCCACTAGTAATGGGAACTAAAAGTACTCATTAGAAAAACGTAGATACCTTATAGGTTTAAAGAGAAACCAGACACTAGGGAATTTTCCAGAGATCTACAAGGATGACACCAACTAAAAATCTAAGCAATAGTCGGGAGCCTACCTTAAATGCCCTTCCCCGATAATGAGATTGATGACTACCTTATATGCCATCCTAGAACCTTCATCCAGTAGCTGATGGAAGCAGAAGCAGACACCCACAGCTAAACACTGAGCTGAACTCCTGTAATCCAGATGCAGAGAGGGAGGAGTGATGAACAAGGGGTCAAGACCAGGCTGGAGAAACCCACAGAAATAGCTGACCTGAACAAGCAGGAGCTCATGGACCCTAGACTGATAGCTGGGAAACCAGCATAGGACCAATATAGACCCGTTGAACATGGGTGTCAGTTGGGAGGCCGGGGCAATCTATGGGGCCTCTGGCAGTGGATCAGTATTTATCGCTAGTATACGAGTGGACTTTGGGAGCCCATTCCACATAGAGGGATAACACAGTGCTTAGGCCATGGAAGACCTCACCCTCCCTGGGGAGCAGAAAGGGATTGGGATGGGGTGGGGAGTAGGGAAGGAGGGGAGGGAGAAGAAACTGGAATTGACATGTAAAAGAAACTTGTTTCTAATTTAAATTAAAAAAAAAGAAAGAAAAATGTAGGTATGGACAGAGAAACAGATCAACCTGTACACAAGTCTTAAAAATTCCCCCAAAGGAAAAGAATGGCATAAAATTATAAAGAAGGATCCCTGACCCTTGTGATTCATTATATAGAAACAAGAGATTGACTTACAAGAAAACCTTATTTGGCCCTCCCTTCCACTTGATACATGAAATAACTGAGCCTCAGATAGTTGCAATGGCTTATCTCCAACTTGCAAGTCATTTGAAGCAGAGTTAAGACTATCCTGACATCATCTAGGTCAGTGCGGGCTTTAGCATATGCTGCTGCTTTTCTTTGTTGCTTTTTCACCATTTCATATTTAAGCAATAGTCCAACTCTTGGAATTAAATAAAAATGTACTTTAAAATTATTGATATTTTCCCATTCTTCTTGGGTGCACCCCATTTGGAGCAGCTGAGGGGATTAGCTAGAAACATGTTGGTTCTTAAGGAAGTCTTGCTACTTTTCAAAAGGAACAGTTTGGGGAATGCTTTTTCCATGCTCAGTAGAGTGTAGAACCCTGGTATGTGAGAGAAACCTCTTTTGTACTGTATGAGAGCTCCTTTGTTGCTTTACACTGTCGACCTTTTGAATGGAAAGAAGGGGGAATGAGGCTATTATGCTCTTTTGCATTTACAATTCAGAATTATGTCCTTCTTAGAGCTGAAAGAAATTTCACGATGGGATATTAGGAGGTGTTAAGCCCACTCAGGCAATTATTTATCAGTCTATTTCAAGCCTCTCCATGTTGAAAAAAGTGACAAAATAAAAAATGGAATAGTGTACAATGAGTTTGATGAAATCTTATAAGTGCCTTTGGTTGCTAGGGCAACGTCTTCTTTTGTCTCTGTTTAATGTGACTTCTTTCTCTGTGGCTTGACTTCTTGGGAGTAGATATTTATTTTTAAAGAGAAACAAAACTCCAAGCTTATGGCAAAAGAAGAAGCCCTCTCACTCCGACTAATTTTTCTTGAATAGAATTCAGATTAAGAACTACTTGCTTACTTGCAGGGATAACCTTAGGCAAAGTGGTAAAATAGTCAAGTTCAGCTTTTAAAGTCTTTGTCCTCTTTGGTGTTTCATTTTCATCTTTCAGGGTCTTGAGATTGCTTTTTAGATGATTTTTAAAATAACATGCCAACCTCCTCCTGTACAAGGAACCTCAATACCACCCACACTCCCCAACCCAATTCCATCGCCCTTATCTTGTGCTCATCCTTTCAGATATTATTCACTGCCTTACAAAGGGCCAGCTGGCCAAAACAGTTGGCTTTAATGTGTGTTGATTTGTTCACATATTTGTCCTTTAGCTGAATGGTTACATGTAAATTTATTTTGCTTTAGCAAAATTTCAACTCTGAGTTTCTCAATCTTGGCACTATTGTCATTTTTGAACAGTTAAATAACTCATTGTTATAGGCTATGTCTTTTACACTTTTTAGGGTATTTAATAACATCTCTGCCTCTACCAAAGAGGTACTAGTGGCAAGTGCTCCAGCTTGATTTTCCAAAATGAGATCATACACTGTTAAAAGTCAAGTGTGGGTCTAGTTATCACTCATTTGAAAGCCATTACTTTAGCCTAAAGCAGTGGTTCTCAACTTGTGGGTTGCATCCCCTTGGGAGTCGATTGACTTTTTCACAGAGATCACCTAAGAGCATTGGAAAACACAGGTATTTACAATTCATAACAGTAGCAAAATTAGATTTATGAAGTATCAACAAAATTACCTTATGATTGGGGGGTCACTGCAACATTAGGAACTGTATTAAAGGTTTGCAGCATTAAGAAGTTTGAGAACCACTGTCCTAAAGGAACTGCACTCTAATTGGGCCATTTTAAGAGCTGTAGATTGGGCAAGGGGAAGATTTGTACCTGAAGACATAATAATATATTTTCGTGTATTAAAGGTACGTAGTGTGTTTCTTTTAGTGATCAATGTAGTTGGTTTTCTACCCTTTGGAACAGTGCATAAAAGTGAAGTGTTTATATTTCATTTACATAGTTGATAATTTTGAGCGTGTTATTGAACCATCATTTTAACTATAAAACTAAATGAACTGTGGCAAATCTATACTTCCATGTGACCACCCTCAAGCTCATGTTTAATACTATTCTTATTTCATGTAATTTCCTTATGTTTTTTTCTAAAGGTAACCTGTCTTGTGTCACCATACAAGAATTTTGTATTTTCTAGAATTTCCTACAACCAGAATCCTATAGCATGTAGCCATTTATGCCTAGATTTTGAGGTTCAATCATGTTTCATATACTAGATTTTTGTTGCTATGTGTCAATTTATTATAAAATACTACTTATCTATTCATGTATTGATGGATATGAGTTACTTGTGGGATTTACTCTTGTGGGTAATGTTCTAACAATACTTATGTAAAAGTCTTTGTGGACATAGTCATTTCTCCTATATATCATTGTATCTATCCATATATACAGGAATTAAAATTCCTATGTCATTCACAGCATCTTTAAATATTTTAGGTGATTAAAATGTGATCTTCCAGACTTAAAATGAAAATTTGTAACCTTTAAGAGAAATAGAAAACATAAAGTATGAGCTTTGCATTCCACCTGCTTCCTCTGGCAGTAAATGGCAATCAACAGAGAGACCCATAGCTGGGCAATATGCAAGAATGAGAAACTTTGGAATATTGGGCTCAGAATGGAATGTCTTTATCACACCTCCTCCCCCAAGGTCAGATTAATGTGGAAGAGGGAGAAGAAAGATTTTAAGAGCCAGAGCTAAAAGATGACTTTAGAGAAACAATATGTTCTAAATGCAACAGGGCTGATGACACACATATAAACTCATAGACTGTGACAGCATATACAAGACCTGCCCAAGCTCAAGCCACACAAAATTATAGCATGAAAACGTGGAAGTGGGCACAAAGTTGTACTGCTAGCCAAGAAGCTAATTGCAAATAATAACTGCTGAGAGAGAAAGAGGAGAGAGAGAGAGAGAGAGAGAGAGAGAGAGAGAGAGAGAGAGAGAGAGAGAGAGATTATGTGTGTGTATCAATGGAGTGATACAGTATATATCAACCATATTCTAGGGTTGTTTAGGTCCTATGCTCAAAAGTAGTTGACCAACATAAATCAGCCTTTTCCAGCCCACTTTTATTTTGTGGTTTTTTTTTTTTTAAGAGAGAAAAATCATGAAGTTGGGTTACTAGGAACGGGAACAATCTGAGAGGAGTTGAGGGATGAAAAATGATGATAAAATATACTCTAAGGATTAAAGAATTAAAAAATGAGTATGGGCTTTGGGGCACTAGGAAGGCTGAGGAAGGAGGATTGTGAATTTATAACTGTAAAGAGGGGGGGCTGGAGAGATGGTTCAGTGGTTAAGAGCACTGAATGCTCTTACAGTGGACCTGGGTTATATTCCCAGAACCCAAATACATGGTGGCTACCACTATCTGGAAACCCAGTTCCAGGGAATCTAATGATAATTTCAAGCTTCTGTCACCACCAGGCATGCAAGTGGTACACAGACATGCAAGCAGGCAAAACACCACACACACACACACACACACACACACACACACACACACACACACACACACACAATAAAAACCCTCACAAAGAGATCCTGGATTTAGTTGCCAATAGACTTGAATACAAGTCTTAACTTTGTCATTTAGTAGCTATGGACTTAGACAAACTGCTAAATGTCTTTGCTTCAATTTCTTTACCGACAAAGTGGAGAAAATAATAGTGACTTAGGGTTTCTATTTCTGTGAAAAAAACACCATGGGTCATGACAACTCTTTTTTTTTAAGATTTTATTTATTTATTATGTATACAACATTCTGCTTCCATGTATATCTGCAGACCAGAAGAGGGCACCAGATCTCATAACAGATGGTTGTGAGCCTCCATGTGGTTTCTGGGAATTGAACTCAGGACCTCTGAAAGAGCAGCCAGTGCTCTTAACCTATGAGCCATTTCTCCAGCCCTCATGACAACTCTTATAAGGAAAGCATTTCACTGAGGTGTCTCCCTTAGAGTTTCAGAGGTTCAGTGCATAATCATCATGGTGGTAGCATGGAGGCATGCAGACAGACATAATGCTGGCTGCATCTTACAGGCAACAGTAAGTGACTGACAGTCACATCGAGGGAAGCTTGATCAAAAGAAAGCTCAAAACCCACCCCCACAGTGACACACTTCCTCCAACAAGGTCATACCTACTCTAACAAAGTGATGCCTAATAGTTCCACTCCCTTTGGGGGCCTATTTCCTCTCAATCCACCACAAACAGTCATTTTATAAAATTGTTTTAAGAAGTAAACATAACAATGCAAGCTAACATACCTTCCATTGGTCGTGCAATGTGTAAAACAGTAATTGTTAATTCTTATCATTGCTGATATTACTTAAATGTAAACATGGCAATGGTGTTATTTTATAGGAATTTTATTTAATCACAGACTGTGGTTCTGAAATGCACAACACAAAGTGGAATTGTAGGTTGTTAAATCAAGATAAGGGAAGTTGGCAGGCTTGTAAGTGGGTATAATAAGCAGGGCTATTAAATGTTCTGAGCTGTGGACAAAAGATAGGATTATTTAAGAGTAATCCAAGATAAGATGATTCAGATAAGTTGTACTGTCTTCTAGAAGACAGCCAAAACAAGAAATGTCAAGGAATGATTGTAATCACTCCACCAAAACAACCAAAAAGACTGAGACTAAACTGTTTGGAACAAAGGAGGGACAGGACTGTTCTTCAGATAGAGTTTAGAACTGGAATTCACCATCAAATTCCTATGGAAAAGACATGTTCTACAAAAAAAATACATGTGTACATTTGCCTGCAAAGTTCTGCCTATATCAGAAGATAAGATCCCTTAAAACTCAGGAAATGACCTTCCTAAGACTAAACCAGGAATCATGTGTCCTATAGAATGTGAGACTCAAGATTGGATAGAAAGAATAAATATGTCTTTCTTAAGATTTCATTTTAAATTAATATGTATGAGTGTTTTGCCTGATTGAATATAAGTGTATTGTGTGCATACCTGGTACCTGTGAATGCTAGAAGAGAATGTTAGGTTGTCTGGGACTATCCACAACTGACATGTGGATACTTGGAACTAAACCAGAGTGCTGTTAAGTGCTGAGCCATCTCCCAGGCCCAGATATTACTTTAGTATAAAAAAAAGCTGAAAGAAACTATTCCATATTAAAGTAGGAATAGGAAATTGAGGTGAATTGGAAAAGCAAGACAAAAATGACTTTTCTTTGACATTCTACCAAAATAAAGTAGATGATATCTATATAGAAAATATAGATGAATGCTATGAGTATATTGAATCAAGGTCATTGGGTAACAGCAAGCTTTATCGCTGGAACTTCCCAGATATATAAGTTGTTAAGATAAGTTGCAGCATCAAAGACCATTAGAGCATATGAAACACACGTTCATCATTTTATTCTAGAGGGAGTTACCAGGAAGTTTTTAAATGACTATGACTACTTAGTAGGCAATTGAGATTAGAATCTTTGTCTTACAGTTCCCAGGCAGTTCTTATGTTTTTTTCTAACAGTCTTGCCTTGCCTTTTGTATTTAGAAAGCAGTCAAAAAACTGGTATATATTTCCAGGTACTCCACATCTTTGGCACTTAGGGACTCTGAAGGATTTTGACCTTAGAGTAACTGACTAAATTTACAGTTAGTGATGGGCTATAGTTTCACTTGCCATTTACTTTTAATGGATTTTCATTATGATGCCAGAATTCTATTTTAATATAATATTTAAAATATGTATTTTTATTGTCTGAAGTATATCTTTGAATTTATAATATGTCTAAAAAGTATATAAGAAGCTATGTTGACATTGATGAGGGTATATAGATTTATTCATAAATACAGAGTCTTGGTATACGTCCTTGGCTAGCCTGTAACACACCATGTAGACCAGGCTGGCCTTGGACTCACAGAGCTCCATCTGCCTCTGCCTCCTGAGTGCTGGGATTAAAGGGGTACCCCACAACATATGGGGTTTTTGAACTTTGAGGAATACAGGTTTTTGAAGTATGACCTGATGTTTCTCTATATTTCCTCTGTGTCTGTTGTTATGTCCCCCCTTTTCATTCCTGATTTTATTAATTTGCATGCTCACTCTCTGCAGTTTGGTAAGTTTGGATAAAGGTTTTTCTATCTTGTTTATCTTCTCAAAGAACCAAATCTTTGTTTCATTGATTCTTTGTATTGTTCTCCTAGTTTTCACTTTATTGATTTCAGCCCTCAATTTGATTATTTCCTGGCATCTACTCCTCCCGGGCGTATTTGCTTCTTTGTATTCTAGAGCTTTCAGTTGTGCTGTTAATTCTCTAGTGTGATTATTCTCTTGTTTCTTCATGTGGGCACTTAGCGCTATGAACTTTCCTCTTAGAACTGCTTTCAAAGTGTCCCATAAGTTTGGGTATGTTGTGTCCGCATTCTCATTGAATTCTAGGAAATCTTTTTTTTAAGAAAAAATATTTTTCTTTATTAGAAAGAAAATTATTTTACATGGCATCCAAGGTCTCTCTCCCTCCCCTCCTCCCCTACCCGCCCCCAACTAACACCCTACCTATCCCATACCCTTTCTGCTCCCCAGGGAGGGTGAGGCCTTCTTCCATGGGGGGGTCTTTCTTTTTTTATTTCTTCCTTGACCCAGGAATTGTGCAATTGGGCGTTACATAATTTCCATGAGTTTATAGGTTTTCTGCAATTTGTGTTGTTGTTGAATTCTAACTTTAAAGCATGGTGGTCTGATATGATGCAGGGGGTTATTTTAATTATTTGTACCTGTTGAGGTTTGCTATGCTGCCAAGCATGTGTTCGATTTTAGAGACGGTTCCATGTGGAGCTGAGAAGATACATTGTTTTGTGTTTGGATGGAATGTCTATTAAGTCCAATTGCTCCATAACTTCTATTAGTTCCTTTGTTCCTTTGTTTAGTTTCTGTCTGGTGTTCCTGTCCAGTGGTGAGTGTGGGGTGTTGAAGTCTCCCACTATAAGTATGTTAGGTTTTATGTGTGATTTGAGTTTTAGAAATGTTTCTTTATGAGTGTGGATTCCTTTGTATTTGGGGCATAAGTGTTCAGAAGTGAGATCTCTTCATGATGGATTTCTCCTGTGATGAGAAGGAAGTGACCTCCTTCATCTCTTTTGATTGATTTTAATTTAAAGTCCAATTTGTTGGATATTAAGATTGCTACCCCCGCTTGTTTCTTGGGTCCATTTGATTGGAAAATCTTTACCCAACCTTTAATTCTTAGGTACCATCTGTTTTTGAAATTGAGGTGTGTTTCTTGTATGCAGTGAAAGGATGGACTCTTGTCTTCTTATCCATTCTACTAACCTGTGTCTTTTTATGGGTGAGTTAAGACCATTAATATTGAGGGATATTAATGACCATTGATTATTCATTCTTGTTTGTTTTGGACTTAGTGGTAGTGGTGAAATCATGTGTGGGTTTCCATCCTTTTTTTTTTTCTTTTGTCTGTTGATAACGTGAGATTATCTATTGCCTGTATTTTTCTGGTTGTAATTAACTTCCTTGGGTTGCATTTTTCCTGCCAGAACTTTCTGTAAGACTGGATTGGTGGATATGTATTGTTTGAATCTTATTTTGTCATGGAATATTTTGTTTCTCTATCTATGTTGATTGAAAGCTTTGCTGGGTATAGTAGTCTGGGCTGGCATCTGTGGTCTCTTAGTGTAGGTAGACTATCTATCCAGGACTTTCTGGTTTTCAGAGTTTCCATGGAAAAATAAGGTGTAATTCTGGTAGGTTTGCCTTTTTGACCTTTTTTCTTTGCTGCTCTTAGTATTTTCTCTTTATTCTGTATGTTTTGTGTTTTGATTATTATGTGGCAAGGACATCTTTTTTTTCTGGTCCTGTCTATTTGGTGTTCTGTAGGCTTCTTGTACTTTCATTGGCATGCCTTTCTTTAGTTTGGGAAAGTTTTCCTCTATGATTTTGTTGAATATGTTTTCTGGGCCTTTGAGTTGGATTTCTTTACCTTCTTCTATACCTATTATTCTTAGGTTTGGTCTTTTCACAGCTTTCCACATTTCCTGGATATTTTGTGTTAGGGATTTGTTGGACTTGAGATTTTTTTTTTGGTTGATGAGTCTATTTCTCCTAGTGTATCTTCAACTCCTGAGATTCTGTCTTCCATCACTTGTATTCTGTTGGTTATGCTTGCATCTGTAGATCCTGTTGGTTTTTCCCAGGTTTTCTATTTCCAGAATTTCCTCAGATTGTGCTTTCTTTATTGTCTCTATTTCAGTTTTTAGGTCTTGAAGTGTTTCCTTGAAAGATTTTTTGATATCTTGTGTTTTTTGGTTTGCATTTTCTTCCATTTCTTTAAGGGATTTTTATCATATCCTCTTTGAAACACTCTATCATTTTTATGAAGATGATTTTAGGGTCATTCTCTTCTGCTTCATCTGCATTGTGATGTACTGGTCTTGCTGATGTATGGTCTCTATTCTCCTTTGGTGTCATATTGGTTTTTCTGTTGTTGAACCCGCTTTTATATTGTCTCCTTCCCATCCTTTCTTGTGGTGGGTGTAGCAGGAGTCTCTTCCTCTCCTGGTGGGTATGGGACCAAGGTTCCCTTCTGGTAGATGCAAACAGTTCCAATACTCTGATGTCTGTCTTCTTCTCCTGGATGGAGGCAGGACTGTTAGTGGGGCCTTGTCAGTCTCTGGGTTTGCTGGAGCCCACTGGCCAAGTTCAGATCCCGTGAGCAGACCTCTGGAGTCAGGTTTCTCGATTAGGGCAGGGGAGCCTGATCCAGAAGCAGCCCCTGTCCTACTTGGGCCAGTGGATGGAGGTGAGACTTTTTCTGGGGCCTTGGCAGTCTCTGGGTATGCTGGATCCTGCTGGCAGTGTTCGGATCCCGTAAGCAGTTCCACAGTGCCTGGTATCCACAAGCAGGGCCAGGGAACCCTAATTAAATGTTTTAATGTCACTAAATACCAACGAATATGATACAGGTCATATATTTTTCATAAACATATGGGCCATTCTAACTAAAGAACACACAACTGAATACAGTCTTGGAAAAGTTCAAATTCTGCAGGATTAAGAATAGTAATCATAAACTGGGTAGTGGTGGCACACACCTTTAATGCCAGCACTCAGGAGACAGATGCAGGTGGATCTCTGAGTTCAGGGCCAGTCTGGTCTACAGAGAGAGTCCTAGGACATCCAAGGCTACACAGAATAACCATGTCTCAAAAAGTAAAACAACAAAAAACAAACAATAACAAAAAGAATCATAATCACTAATGGAACTCAGTATTGAAGGTTTAATTCAACTGATTAAACCAGAATATCTTCTTACCTAGAGTAAATACAATCATTCAAATGCATACTATGTGATTATTTTGTGCTCACCTCCTTTACAAGGCATCAAAAAAGAGAGGTGATAAATCTTAGTCCTCAATCTCCAAGGACACAGTCATAGATTTATTGTGATTTGATGAATGATAAGGAATTTTTAAAGGAAGAATGGATAACTTTGCCTGGAAGATCAATGGAATGGGGACATCTTCACAAGGTGATATTTGAAAAATCCCTTGGAGAATGAGTAGAAGATAAAAAGTAGGAAGGTGTGATGAGTTGTAAAATAAATAAGTTCTGTGTATATAAGATATGATTGCACGGTGAAGCATGGAACAACCAGTGAACAAGAGATTGACTGATTTAGTGTAGTTCGAGAAAAGCTTTCTGTTGGAATGAAGCTTGAGAAATAGTGGAAAGTTACTTATTCCATTGGCATGGAACATGGAAAACTTGTCCTAAAAACTATGGGAAACCATCCTGTGCTTTTAAGCACACATCAGCACAATCAGAGTTGCATTTTGGAAAACTCCATCTAACAGTGGGAGGAATGGATGGGCTAGAGCCCATTAGTTTGCATCTTATAGAACTATCGCAATACTCAAGCAGAAAATAATTTGCTAAAATTTATTGTACATACATTAAAATGTCTTCCCACTTTACCCAGTAGCCAACAGTTAGGAATAAAAATCAAATCACTAGGATGGGTCAATTGAATAACAGTATCATGAGAAAAGGAACAGACATTGGTAAAATATGGTTGAAGGGATGAAATGAAGGGCCCAGGCTGGTTATAATAGGAAGTTAGGCACTGTGAGGAATGACTGATACTATGGACAAGATCTTTGTTCTCATTATCATACAATAGTCCCATGATAATTGTACATGACAAAGGAAAGAGAAATTATCTATGTGCTACTAATGACAGGCCCTGTGAAAGCTGAGTTTTAGTCAAGCTGGTAGCAGAAATGGAAGAAGATACTGTGGTTGAAATTACAAGGATTTGTGGCTGTCTTTGAAGGTAGAGGAAGTCACATGGTAAATAACTATAGGCAACTTCTCTCTTTCATTCTCTCTCTCTCTCTCTCTCTCTCTCTCTCTCTCTCTCTCTCTCTCTAAATTGAAAACACATTTTAGTGCTATGAAGTTTACTCTTAGCACTGCTTTCATTTTGTCCCAAAACTTTGAGTGTGGTGTGTAGTCATGTCCATTGAATTCTACAAAGTCCCTCCTATCCTCTCTCTCTCTCTCTCTCTCTCTCTCTCTCTCTCTCTCTCTTTCATCTGTCTGTCTTGACACATGTTTCATTCAGTAGAGAGTTGTTCAGTTTCTATGAGTTTGTAGGCTTTCTATTGTTTCTGTTGTTGACATCAAGCTTTAATCTGTGGTGGTCTGATAGGGCACAAGGTATTATTTCAATTTTTTTATATCTGTTGAGACTTTATTTGTGTCCAAGTATGTGGTCAGTTTTGGAGAAAATTCCATGAGGTGATGAAAAGAAAGTATATTCTATTTGAGTAAAATGTTCTGTAAATGTCTTTTAGGTCCATTTAGTTTATAACATCTGTTAGCTCCAGTATTTCTCTGGATGACCTGTCCATTGGTAAGAATGAGGTTTTGAATCATTGTGTGAGTGACAGTATGTAACTTAAGCTGCAATGACAATTTTATGAAGTTGGGTGCCCTTGTGTTTGGTGCATAGATGTCAAGAACTGCAATGTCTTTTTGGTGGACTTTCCCTTTGATGAGCATGTAGTGTCCTTCCCTATCTATTCTGATTATTTTTGGTCTGAAGTCCATTTTGTCAGATATTGAAAACAGTTATACCAGCTTTCTTCTTGGTTCCATTTGCTTGAAATATCTTTTTCCGTCCTTATACCCTGAAATGATGTCTGTCCTTGATGTCAAAGTGTTTCTTGAATACAGCACAATGATGGAAACTGTTTCCTAATCCAAACTGTTAGTCTGTGCCTTTTTATTGGGGAATTGAGAACACTGATGCTGAGATTAATCAATGAGCAATGTTTTTTGATTCCTGTGTGTGTGGGGGGGGTAGTGGTGTAGGTTTTCCCCCTTCATTTGATTTTCTGTTTTGGTATTATTTATTCCTAGTGTTTTGTTGGGTGTGGCTAGTCTCTTCACATTGAAGGTTTCCAGTACTTCTATAGAGCTGTATTTGAGATAGATACCACTTAATTTTTGTTTTGTTGTGGAATGTCTTTCTTTCTCCAACTATTTCTGAAATTCTGAATTCTAAAGAGATAGCTTATCCAAAGAGGTAAATTTGAGTTCAGAAACTGACCAAGATGTTCAGGATCTAGGTGATACATCTGTATTCTAAGAATAGAAATCACAACATATATGAAATGGAATATTAACAAGCTTATTATTCTATATTATGTATTATATCATTTCTTCATTATAATGCTCAGAATTATCCATTTATACTTGGTTCTTTATACCCAGGTACAGACATTTTCATTGAATACAGTAAGGCTATGTCATTTGGTCAAGAACCTATGTATAATTATTGAGAAAAGGACAGTTAGCACAATGGCCTTTTCCATTCCCAAAGCCCTTGCCAAGTGGACTATGAAAGTAGGCTGACACTGCAGGATTCAGTCAGGCATGGTGGCACATGCCTTTAATCCCAGCACTCAGGAGGTAGATCTCTGCAAGTCTAGGTGAGCCTGATTTACATAGTGATTTTTTTGAAAGCCAGAGCTACAAAGAGACACCCTGTCTCAAAATACAAAAATAAAAAGACTGGAAGATTCAGACAAAGGTTTCCACTGAATCCCTCTCATGCCTCCTGGATCTTAAAGCTTACTAGCATTCTTTAGAAGAGAATCCTCTCCCCTGCTCTATACTATCTGCTACCCTTTGGAATGCTGGTCACACAAAGACAAAGTAAACTAAGTTAACAACACAAGTTCTAATATAGTCTAGTTTCCTTTAGAATCCCTTTCCCAATGGAAAGTATAATCTGAGGTTGTAAAGTAGCACTATGGAGAACATAAGTGTTAGTGGTCCAGCCAGCAACCACTGGGCCATAGTTGCATGATAGAGAAGATACTCATGCTTGAACATTAAGTTGAGAAGAACATGAGAGAGGTGCTACTGCTTAGGACTTTCTGGTGATACACCATGAGAAAGGTGTTCTGGTGTCATTTAAACTTTGATGTTAGAAAGTTCCTCCTTTCCATATGAGTTTCCTTTCAGTAAGCTTATCACTGTAGCTGTTAGCTCCTCTGGTAGTTACTTTCCATATTACCTCTAGGCAGTTTGCTTCTGTCTCTCATCAACCTACCACACCACCTTAGCATAGCTAGATATTGGACACTAATCTAGATTAAGGACAAAGTCCTTATCAAATATGACTGAGTACTTTATTTTTCAACCTATTTTCCCAAACTCTTATAGAGAGCAAAAAGCCACAAATTTCAGCTACTAGTAAAGACATATTTGGAGTTTTTGTTCTGTTCCTCCAGGCGCTTAATTTTCTTTAGTAATTTTAGGAAGCCTGGCCATTAAAACTGTTAACCAAATGCTTTGACATCATGTGTAATTGCATATTGGTGATCTCTACGTATTACTTCAGAATGCAAAAAGGATTCTTAGGGTTCTGTGCCATTGAATTATTACTCAGACAGTTGCAAAAACACAAAATTGCCTCCTACTAGATTCTAGATGTGTTAAATGTATCACCATCTCTGATGCCAATGATTTGTCTAATTGCCACAAACTATGATTTTAGTTTTAGTTTAAATGGGAATCCAAGATTGGTCACCTAACCAGATAATTATGTATGTGTATCAGAGAAGTGACTTGACTATATTCAGAAAAGTACTGTCTCATATGTACATACATGTATATCTTCAATATGTATTCCAGATTCCCTGCTCCAGATAATTTCTTTCTCAGCCAATGGATAGACCTTCTATTTGCTTGATAAATCCAGCAGCAAAAGAAGAAGGATTTCTTTAGACTCGAATAATCTAATAAGGTCATATATGAAAAATTTGCTGGGTACCTTAATGACTCAAGAAAAAAATAAAACTAAAAAAAAAAAAAAAAAAAAAAATCTGTGAGCAGGGGCTGGAAAGATGGCTTGGTGACTAAGAACAACTGCTGCACTTGCAAAGGGTCCAAGTTTGCTTCTCAGCCACCCCCATGGTGGCTTACAACCACTTGTAACTCCAGTTCCAGGGGAACTAATTCCCTCTTCTGATCTCCAGGGGCTCCTGCACACATGTGACACACATACAGACATCCAGGCATACACACATGCACATAAAATAAATTTTTAAATCTGCAAGCAAAACATGAATCGTATTTGATGTTATCTATGTGTGTTCAGTGTCCAGAGTATGTTTCACATCATCGACTCAGCACCTCTCCCCACCAAGTATGGTTGTTTTGCTTGCAGAAAAGATAGGGATGAATAGAGGTGCTCATTTAATTATAAAGGGGCTCTATTCCTCCAAGCTACACACATAGATCATGTGTATATTCATTTCCTGTTTCTTCCAGGCACCTGGTAAAGTGCTTCTCCTCAAGTTAATGTGCACTAGCAGTAGAGTCTGGGGAGGATAGACCATCAGACATTTTCCTATAGGCTACTGATGACACTGACTGCATTTGGGACTCAATCATTTCTTTGTTTCAGAGTTGAAGGAAAAGAGTTTTTATACATAAGCTGTTCTTGGTTGTAAAAAACCCGATTTCCATACTAATGAATGACCCAATTTATAGTTCAACAAAAATGGCTTATCCTTGGCAAAAGGGATATATGTCACCCAACAAAGAGGCTGATTCAAGAAAGCCCCACTGCCTGTCACAACTTGGTTTAGGAGGCAAATGATGGAAAGACTCCTAGATTGAAAGAGGAAAATAAAAAAAAATGGTACTTAAGTTCATCTCTCTGTCTCTCTCTTTCTCTCTCTTCAACTCATGAACACACACAATTGAAAAATTCATCTCACTAAGATTCACACAGACACACAAACACACACACACACCCACCCACCCACACACACACACACACACACACACACACACACACACACACACACCAGACATTAGACAGATGGCTCAATGATTGCTCTCAAGTATGAGGACCCGAGTTTTGAACACCAACACACATGTAAACATTGTGAGTATCGAAGAGTATGCCTAGAATCCCAGCACAGGTAGGCAGGGATTAGAGGATTCCTGAACCTCACTAGCCAGACTGTCTAGCCAATCAATAAACTCTAGGCTCAGTGAGAGAACCTGCCTCAAACAAAAGTCAGAATTAGATTGAGGATGACACCTTCTATCTACCTGTGTCCCCATATGTGGGCACACTCATAATCATATTCAACCACATTCACAGAACACCAGAGTGTGAACGTCATTAACACACACATTCACACATAGTCTAGAATGCCTATTTCACATTTTCTACCAAAATCTTAGAAATCTCTGTAACTACCTTTTTTCTTTGGTTCTCTAGAATCTTTTTTGATCCTTTGTAGTTCCTACATATGTCACCACTGCTAACACTCTTCCTCCCACTGTCAGGAGCCCCACAAACAGACTAAGCCACACACACACCCGCACACAGAGGGCCTGGTTCAGTCCTATGCAGGCTCCCCAGCTGTCTGTCCAGAGTCAGTGAGGTCTCAGGAGCTTGGGTCAGCTGTCTCTGTAGCTTTCCCCAGCATGATGTTGATCCCCCTTGCTCAGGAAATCCCCCTTCCCTCTCTTCCACTGGATTCCTGGAGCTCCACCATGACCTTACCCAATAGAAACAACCTAAAGGAAGAAATATTTAATTTGATGCACAGTTTCAGAAAATTTCAGTATATCATGGTAGGGCAGGCATGACACTGTGTGCATTACAGAGAACATCCATGTCACTAAGCGTCAGGAAGCACAGAAGAACCCAGCAACCAGGGACCATTCATTGATTTTCTAAGGCCTACTCTAATGACCTATTTCAAGGAGAAAATCTTACCTCTGAAAGGTTCCGCAGTCTCTCAAAGTGGGTGAAGAGAGTATTCAAAATATGAATCCATGGGGGACATTCCATATCCAAATTATAACAGGAAAAATGTCAAGAGGGAATGGAAACCACAGACGGATCAAAGAGCTTATTATTCCATACAAAGAACCAAGGGAGGCCCTCTTAATTCAGAGATGATTAATAAGAATTTTCCCCCTGACATTTTTTTCCTGTACAGGAGAAAAACTAAGAAATTAAATGAACGCTTATGGGCCTGGAGAGATGACTGAGTGTTTAAGAGTACTTGTCCTTATAGAGGACTGGGATTAGCTTTTCAGCACCTACATGGTAGCTCACAACCGTATGTAATTCCAATTCCAGAGGAACTGACACCCTCTTCTGGCCTCTGTAGGTCCTGTATTCACATGGTACACAGACATATATGCAGGTAAAACACCCATACATAAAACATGAGAATAAATGTTTTTTTTTAAAGATGCATCTTCCATAGATAGAAGAATGATATTAGATCCATATCTATCATCTTACATGAAAACTAACTCCAAATACATCAAAGACCTAAACGTGAAACACCAAAACTGCTGTAAAAAACATAGGCAGTATATTACATGGTATAGATGTAGGAATGGGCTTGTTGAATAGGATTCCATTTGCCCAAGAATTAAGGGCAACAATTGACAAAGGGGATTTTAAAACTAAAATACTTCTGCACAACTAAATAACCATTCACATGAAGAGGAAGCCCAGAGAGTGGGAGAGAATTTTTGCCAGGTATACATCTGACAGAGGGTTGATATCCAAAATATACAAAGAATGCAAAATACAAAATGTCAAAGGAACAAATGACTCATTCAAATGATAGGTCTGGTATATGAGCAGCGATTTCTCAAAAGAAGAAAAAAAGTGTCTAAGAAATATCTCAAAAATGTTAGTCATCTTCAGCAATTAGGGAATTAGAAAGCAAAACAACTTTGAAATTTCATCTTACCCTGTCAGAATGGCAAAGATCAACAGAACAACCACAGCAAATGCTGGTGACATTGTGGGGAAAGGGGAATTGTCATTCAGTTTGTGGGATTGCAAACAGCCACTCTGGAAATCAGCATGGAGAACCCACAAAAATAAAGTAAATCTAAGACCGAGAGGTACTGTTCCAGTCTTTGGCATGTGCTCAAAGCTCAACATCCTACTCCACAGAGACTACTTGCCCAGCCATGTTTATAGTTGCCCTATTTGAAAAAGCCAGGAATTGGAAGCAGCATAAATATCCTCCAACTGATAAATGGATAATGAAAATATGGTACATGTAAACTAGGGAATACTCTTCAGCTGTGAAGAAAATCTGAAATCATGAACTTTGCAGGTAAATGAATGGAACTAGAAAATATGAATGAAGTAACCCATAAGTGTGAATAAAGTAACCCATAACTGTGAAAGACAAATGTCACATGTTCTCTCTGATCTTTGACTCCTAGCTCCAAATTTCAGATATTGGTCCATATTCTGGAATAATTACAGAAGCCAATAAAGTAAAAAGGGACAATGTGGGAAGCAACATATATGGCTAATAGTGGGGTATATATGATTTGAAGGGGGAAATAAGAAAAACAAGGGGGTCTTTAAGGAGTGAGAGGAAAGAAAGGTCACTACAGAAAGAGAGAGGGTAACATAAAAGGATGTCTGAAAAATTCATAGCAAATCATATTATTAGCCAATGCATACTTTAAATATAATATAAGAGTCTATATATGCATATATATATATATATATATATATATATATAATATATAATGAAATTTTCCTACTTGGGTTTACAATATTTCCCCTAAAAGCTATAGACTAACACAAACCCCAGACCAGGATTACGAAGCTCACTTTCAAGTTGTTGGTGAGGGAAGTTCCAAAGACTCTCAAAATATTTTAGTTTTTTGCTGCTGCCTCCTTGGAGTTGAAGATCAATATTTATTGCTAAAGACACCATGCACTTCAGACGCAGTGCACTTCAGCCATAGGACCTGGAGGATCTGACCTGAAAGATCCCTTCCAGGGGACTACATTTCATAGTACCAGAAGGTGCTAAGCAAGATTCCAAGGCCTATGAAGTAAAATAATGACCAGCATGGCCTGACACTAAGGGCAGTAGTGATATACATATCTTGTTAGTAACCAACAGCTCCCTAACTTGACTTAAGACCCACAGAATAAGAAGGAAATCATACTTGGTACTGGAAAACCTAACCAACTACCCAGGGCTAGTATGGTCATGGATCTTAGAAGAGAACCTACAACTACACTTAAAACTTTCCTAAACTAGCATAATCCTGAACTGCATTATACTCACAGATAATTGTACCTTTACTCCTCAGCAAAGAAACTCTTTGAAAGAGAAACCATCACAGAAAACCACTACCAATCAAAATGCAGATAGCAGATGATCATGTGGTGGCTAGCTACAACTTATACACCTACAACACAACTCCTTCACTTAAGGCTCAGGGAACATCAGAGAAGAAGAGAAAGAGTGAGAAAAATTGTAAGAGCCAGAGGAACAGTATGTCTGCAGTGAGATTGAATTTCCTAGAAATGTCAGGGAAGTTTCAACAATATGACTCCCTAAACAAGACTTGTACAACTATAACACCAACTGATGTGCTAATATGGAAGAGGAAAATCTCATGCGGCATCACACCTAGACAAAGAATTACAGGTAATGAAGGAATGATGAGAGTGTTCCTCAGGAATGATCCCCCACCACACCCTTGGTTATCCAATACCAACTTGTCAGCCCTGAAATCATATACATACAAGTAATATAATATGGACCAAGCAGGTTATATTTATATGTTTAGGAATATATATTAAATTAAATAAATATTAGATTATCATGATAGATAGATAGATAGATAGATAGATAGATAGATAGATAGATAGACTAAAGAAAAAGAAGACATGAGTTTGAGAGAAAGGAAGGAGTTGTATGGGAAGGGGGATGGAAAGAGGAGAGAAAAGAGAAGGAATAATGTGATTATACTTTAATTTCAAAAACTAAGATTTTTAAAAGAAGGCAAAAAGAGGAAGTATCTTTTAAACCATGGAACATAAAATGAAGAGTTATACTTCTGATGGATGATGACAGCAACCTTTCTTGTGCTTCAAAGCCATTCCAACTTGAAGAAATCTAATCTTCAGAAAAAATATTTTTAGAGGTAGTTTCTTTTTAATCCTTGATTCTGATCAGAAAACAGCATTGTACTGCTACAAGTCAATCTGGTGCAAGGAGGGATGGTTAAGAAGTATTCATATTTACAGAATTAAAACATAACTGAAGCCACATGATCCCACTTATACCTTCAAAAACGACTTAAGTGCTGTTTTCCTCAAAAAAGTACTCATTTGCCAAATAGAAAGTCTAGCAAAGCAGACATCCAGTTTTACACTGACTGTCACAGTTAATCCTCCTAGCAATGCCATCACAAATGTATGATATTAAATGTATTTTAGAGGTCAGGAGACAGCAGCTTGGCAATGTTAGTAACTTAAAAAGCAGAGCTGGGATAGAAACGTATGTGGTCCAATCACAAAGCTTTGCCATTTTAATTTTGTTAACTGTTTCCATTAAAAAAAATATCTCCTGGGTGTGCAGGAAGCATTTGATTTGTAAGCAAGAGGATGTGATTTGTACCTCCAGAACCTACCTTAAAAATAAGTGTGGCAGGGTGACACAGAGGAGGTGGAGATACATGGAATTCAGTGGCTAGCCAACCTCGTCTAATCAGTTAACTCCAAGTCCCTGTCAGAGATCTGGTCTCCAAACTAACCAGATGCTCACATGAATGTGCACATGCTCCCCCACACATACACTCGCATATAGAGTTATAGACAGCTATGAGCTGCCATGTGGGCGCTGGGAACCGTGGAAGAGGAAGTAAAGTGCAAGAAGAAGGCCTCATGGAAGAGGAGTCTAAGTGCTCTTAGTTTCTGAGCCATCTCTCCAGTGCCTTGTGGGATTGCTGATACATGTTCAGATTTGAGAACTACTATTCTCTGGACTACCTCCAATTTAAAGCCAGCTGTAAAGTAATCATCTTGCCAAGAACAATGGCTCCGAATGAGCTGATTCTATTGTTTCTCTTGATTAAAATCCAATAATGGAATACAATTAGAGATTTATTTTCTCAAAAATAAGATGAAAGGGAAAAGCCCTATTCAAGTACCAGCAATTTGCCTTGCAAAGTCTTAACAAAATTATCTGACCCTAATCCACTCCTTCAAAAATATCCCTAAAGGGTCATGTATTGATTTCCTTTGCATTTAAGTGTATAGAATAGCTTAGTGCTTTGTGTCATTTAGCCTGCTAAGTAAAGACTCTAATTTTCCTCCCAGTGCCCCAGCTCACTTATAGTACAAACCTATGCTCCACTGGGGCTTCTAGCATCAGATTTCTACTATAGACTTTTATTTTCAAACCAATATTTTCAGCCTTTCATTTATTCATATTCCCACACCTAAATTTGAGTTTCTGTTAAAAGCATGACTCCATCTGGCCTCATGAATAACCAGAAAATTCATTTTCTTAAAAAAAACTATTTTGGGCTGGAGAGATGGCTCAGCCGTTAAAGGCTAGGCTCACAACCAAAAAAACCTAATTTCATTAATTTTAAACAGTTTTATCCATGCACATAATGTATTCTGATCACGCTCATATGTTATTACTTTTTCTTATCCCACTTCTGTTCCCGCTTAACCCTTTCTTCCTAAGAAACCCCCTTCCTCTTTTTTTTTTAAAATTAGACTTTCTTCTTTTTCATTTTTATATGTATTAGTGTTTTACCTGCTATATGTGTGCTTGGTGTACTATGTGTTTGCTAGGTACCCACAGAAGTCCAAAGAAAGCACTAGGTCTCCTGGAACTGGAGTTACAGTTGGTTGTGAATCCCTATTGTAGGTGATGGGAACCTGATGGGGAATGTACTGTGTATGTTTATCTTATTGATTGTTAAATAAAATACTGTTTGGCCAATGAGACAGCAAGTAGACAGGATTAGGAGTCAAAGAGGATTCTGGGAAATGTAGTAGAGAAGTGCTGATCCAGGCAGGAAGTGACATAGCAAGGAGACTCATATTTAAGCAAAGGAGAAACAGGAAGGGCCCTCTTTTTCCCCTCTGCTCCTGCTCCAGTGGCACAATGTGATCCACCAGCTAGGAGGGACACCAGTAAGACGTCCGATAAGATAAGTCTTATAAAATATATAGATGTATGATAATTGAGACTGAGCTAACAGATGAGAATCTTAGTCATTGGCCAAGCAGCTTTGAACCTAATACAAGTTTCTGTGTATTTATTTGGGCCTAACTCAGGCAGGCGGCTGGTGTAAAGCTCACACGTGGCGGTGGGGCTCAGGCGGCATTTGGCAGAAATATTTATCGTAACAGGAACCAAAACTGTGTTCTCTGCAAAAGTAACAAATGCTCTCTTAACGGTTGAGTTATAGCTCCAAAACTTACTTTCCTCCTTTTTACAAATGATTTGTTGTATTTCATTAAGGTTGCTCACACTAGTATGGATGAGGGGTCATTTACCAGAGCATAGGCAATTATCCAGTGGTTGAATCACCTACAAAAAAATACACCCCTAGCTTGACCAGCAATCATTAACTGCCAATAGATTTTCAGGGAAGGGTGGGGCTTCATGAGCCACCCTCACTTCCATGATGAAACGTTAAGTAACCATAGCTGATGTGAGTTCTTAAGTGCAAAGGCCACATCAGTCTCCATAGTCTCATCAATACAAGCATACATGCACCCACCTATACACATGAACAGGCATATATGTCACACACATGATACCACACGTGTGTGTGTGTGTGTGTGTGTGTGTGTGTGTAATTAATAAAAATAAATATTTTTCAAAGATTAAAAAATAAACACAGTAGTCGGAGGTCTCAAATTACAACCATCGTATGACTATAAGCAGTTTCTTTAAAAATGAGCACACTGAAATGAGATATAAATAGGTATTTAGCTCGTAATGGGAAAAATACTCTGGAGTAGATAGAAAGACCTATTGAAAACTGTTTCTGTATTTGGTTTGAGACTTATGAATCAGTTACAAAGAATTTTATTCAGCAAAGAAACCAGACCAATGTATCCTTCACTTTGCTTTAGTTTGTAGAAGGAATATTTACCTCAATTTCTACTTCTTCAAACCAATGATTATTTCTTTGGGAAGCAAAATCAATGTAAAAGGCTTCTGCCTGCATATTCTTGGCATCAGCACCAAGACAATGCTGGGGCTGATTTCATTTCTGAGTGTGCAGAAGACACTTAATATGGCATGTGCCATTAGTTTTTCTTGTCACATCTAGCACAGTGACTGGAACATAAGAAGCACTCAATAAAAACTTGACGAATCAGTGGGTTTGTAAACGCATCAGATTTGTAAAATACTTGCCTTGTTTTTCTAGTTATAGCCATTTGAGAATCAAAAAATAGAACTAGATTTAATAAGCCACTAACCTATCATTTACCATGCTATTTGTATTAACCATGACTTCCATCACTAATTGCTTTCTGTGTAGAAAATATCCAACAATGGCATGGGGAGAAGACAGCAGATCAAATGAGAGACAGCAAGTGGGGAAAGCAGCAATTACTCTGAAGTACAACTAATTGTCCCCAATCCATTGCCTCCAGCTTCAGTTCACATAATAACTGTTTCTGCTCTCTTTTTGACTATATGATACATGTCTATCAGAAAGCAAGGGAAAGCAAATCTCTTTTGCTTCCTGCCATAGCTAGGCTATGCACATAGCCAGTAAGTGGTCCAGATGCCCCCGTGAAAAGCCTGTTCCAGCTGTGAGTTCATTTTGCCATATGTGACGCTATATAGAAACAGTTTCTGATCTGGAGAGTTGGCTCAGTCATCAAAGGTTAAGGCTTACGACCAGAAGGAAAAGAGAGTTCCTGAGAGCAGGCACATTATTTGTTCCTATAATTTTCTTTGACAACGTTTATAAATTTTTGATATGAAAACATGAAGTGGCTCAGATTGTTTGTTGATAGGTCCCTTTTGAGTCTACGTAGATAAGCAAGAATTTAATTCTAATAGGTAAACATTTCCACATATCTTGAATTTCCATATATCACAAATTCGGGAACCCTAACGTACAAGTCCTTCAAGATTTATCTAAACATAATTAATGATCAATTATTTTATTTCCTTAAATATCAAAACACTCCTTTTCCACTGGCTTATATATTTTCACTTATAGAGATCACATAAACTCTTTAAAACATTTTCATCCTGTTTTATTTAGTAGAAAAGGGCACTACCCTTAGTTGTGGAAATCTGGACAGGGAGAGTCATTTCTCTTTGAGGTTATGCTCTGGAGAAGGTTTCCCATACTCAAATGGATGGCCTCATGCCTATGTTTATATGGGCAACACTAAACAGACACACTGGAATACACTTTTTATAAACAGACATGAAGTTGGGATGGGGACATGTTGGGTTTTCCAGTGGGAATTGGAAGGAAAAGACTAGACATGAGTATGATCAGAATATAGCATATACATGTAGGAAATAATCAATGGATAAATACATATATTAATTGATGGGGGATGAAGTGATTATTCAGTAGTTAAGAGCATGGCTGTTCTTCCTGAGGACTTGGGTTGTTTCCCAGTACCCACATGGTGATTCACAACTACCTGTAAAACCAGTTCCAGAAGATCCAACACCCTCCTCTGGCCTCCACTGGCATGAGGCACACAAGTGTTGCACAGATAATATACATGCAATCAAACACTCATACACATAAAAGAAAATGCATAAATCTTTTAATTTTTTCTTCACTGTAAAGGGATTGTAATTGTACGTTTAAAAATTCCTGATCTAGACAATGACCGCCATCTTGTCCACTAGTGTGGCATGCTCCTAACCCTAACGAGCATGTGACAAAATATAAAGAAAAATTATGTGATCTCTGAATCTATTAACGTTTCCTTCCCCATATACTTTGCATCAGTTAGAATAGCCTGTTTCTGGTCTTTGGATTTTTTCAATCATTCTTATTTCCATTATCGTTTTTTTATGATATACTCTATATCAATTTCCTTCCACACACTTCCCCAAATTCTACCCCCTGTCCAAGCACAGAAAATGTTTGCTGAACTAGGCTTTTTACCAATTTCTAACAACCCGTGATCTTTATTTCCCTTAAACTTCAATAACACCATGTGAAAAATCTGATCATTCTTTTGTTTAATTGCTGGTTAAAAACATGTTCTATGTTTTGGTTTTATCAGTTTTAAAGTTCTTTATTATTGTAACAGAAGGCATCACTGAAGTAAAACAAGGTTCATAATTAACAATCAATTCCCTTCACATGTTTTTTTACAGAACAAAAATGCTTTTGTTATTCATTTCCTAGGGGGAAAATGTGAAAAGCAAATTTAACTCAACAGAAACCTTAGCTCTGACTGTGAAAACATCAATACAGGACTGAGTAGTGCTCTGAGGGAAACAGTTTTGATTTATTCCTGCATTTTCATCAATATTATTAATAACAGCAATGTTAGTATTTGTGCTATTAGAGACTGTTGTTGTTGTTGTGGGAAAAGTGTAACAAAAGCTGTTTTCTGCTACAGGAAGTAAAAGGCTATAGGGAACAATACAGACACCAGTCTCCACACAGGGAATACTAGAGCTGATTAACTCAGAAGAAATGAATACAGAACTTTCTCCTGAAGAAGATAAAATAAGGGAATGAGCTCAGTATAATCCATTGTGAAGACTTACATCTTTTCCAAATAATGACTTAGTATCGCACATTGATTTTCTTAATTCCGTTAACTACTCTTAAAGGTTCAATCAAGAAGCTCAGATCAAACATTCAACAAATATTTATTGAGCAGTGCCATGCTCAAGGCATTGTGCCGAATGTTAGAGGAGACACAGGAGAAATCACATATCTAGAAATGAGTTTAACACAGTGAGATTGTTTTGTTGTTGTAGAGTGGTGGGGGTAGCTAGGTAGTACAATGTGTCCGTAAAAATGTGACTGGTCCTAGGTTCTATCCCCAGCACCAGAACATAGGGACCATTGTTTGAAGTGACGGAAAGAAAGGAAGTAGGGAAGGGCAGAACAAGGGAAGGATTACCATATAGACAAAATTCTTAACAATTCTTGATTTGCTTCTCATCCAGCACAATCAAGTTTTTGTCATTTCCTTTTCTTAGTTTTGCCCTCACTATATTTTTTTCTGTTCTTCCAAGTAATCATGTACATAACCATCACACCCACCTCATGACTCAGCCTCATCAAATTATTTGTGCCAGAATCACATGTCCCTGGACTTTCTCAGCTTGTTCCTTCTGCCTCAATTACTCTTGAACACTAAGCCAAAAATCATCTCCTAGGTGAAATTTGCCTGACACTTTTAAGTCAAAATAATCCTCCCCCGAAGATGCTACATTGCCTAATAGATAAGTGATTCACAGTTTGAAAAGTGGGTGGCATTATTTAGTTTATGTTTCACCCTCCATTTCAAATGGCTGTGAAGTTAGGATCAGTTGCATGAAACAGAATCCATACAATTTAGTAAAGTATCTCAGTTACTTCTCTACTGCTGTAAAGAGACATGACAAAGGCAACTTATGGAAGAAAGTGTTTAATGAGGGCTTTCTTAGAGTTTCCTAGAGTGAATTCATAGTCACCATGGCAGGGAGCATGGTGAAAGGCAGATGGGAAAGCATGGCACTGGAACAGTAACTGAGAGCTTACATCTGATCCACAGGCATAAGACAGAGACAGAGAGAGAGAGAGACAGAGAGAGACAGAGAGAGAGACAGACAGACAGAGAGACAGAGAGACAGAGACAGAGAGACAGAGAGACAGAGAGACAGAGTCAGAAATAGAGAGACAAAGACAGAGAGAGGAAGGAAAGAAAGAGAGGGGGATACACACACACACACACACACATGTATGTATGTATGTATGTATGTATGTATGTATGTATGTATGTATGAGTGGGCCCAGTGTGGGCTTTTGAAACCTCAAAGCCCACCCCCAATGACATACTTTCTTAAGGCCAAACCTTCCCCTTCCTAAATAGTTCACCATCTGGAAACAAATATCAAATATATGGGCTTATTGGAGCCATTCTCATTCAAATCAACACATGAAGAAGGCAGCACAAAAGAAGCATGATGTATTTATGATCACCGGAAGTGATGGAGAAGTGATTAGTTGGTTGGGCCTATGTGAATGCTTCTCAAATAGCACATCTGCTGAGCCTCCACAGAGAGTCTGCACCACAATAAAAGCCAGCACTAGAGAATTTGAGCTGTAGAATTCAGTGCTGTACATGCCATCCAGTGGTATGAACAGCCAGCATCATACTGCCCTTAAACCCCATCCACAAAGATACTAACTGCAGGTACCTTATAAAAACCCACTCTTTATAGCTATGCTTGAAGGTAGTAACAGCAAGCCCAATAGAATAGCCATTTCCACATTTCTGCCTCCAAATCCAACAGGAGTGCATTTTTTTCAGATTATTAGCTAGAAGAGACTGAGATACTTTTAAATTAGTTAAATGGAACATAGAAAGGCATGTAAGAAATTGCTATAGACATAAGTAAAAATCTACCATCATATGTATGGTATATCTTTAGCAACTCAGAATAGTTCTGGCTCATAGGATGAATACTTGGTGAATTTATGAATTATAAATATAAGAATACCAAGAAAGTTGTTGGTATTTTTTAAAAGACGCTTCCCTTTTTCCTGTTTTCTTTCTTTATTGTAAATGATTACTCATTTTAATTGAATGTTGACTTTTTCAGTATTTAGAAAGGAAAAATATGTACTAATACATATAAACTTTATTATAAAGCAAGAGGCAAGGCAGGGTAGTGGTGGTGCACACCTTTAATCCCAGCACTTGGGAGGCAGAGTCAAGTGGATCTCTGTGAGTCGAGACCAGCCTGGTGTACTAGAGCTAATTACAGGATAGGGTCTAAAGCTACACAGAGAAACCTGTCTCGAAAAACAAAACAAAACAGCAACAACAAAACAAGAGGCAATTCATTAAATAAATTAGAAAAATTATATTCACCAACAAAATGATGATTCACAATTTTCTAGTGAGAAGAGATGGTATTTATGACATTTGTGGAAACACAGGTTCCAGTCAAATGCTATAGCATAGCAGGAAAATAAATTCTAATTGAAATGTACAAATATTGGAAAACCCAGCTTTGTAAATGTGAAAATTAAAGAAAACTCGCAGGGGGCTGGTGAGATGGCTCACCAGTAAAGAGATAAAGAGGACCCAAATTCAGTTCCCAGCACCCATGCTAGTCAACTCACAACCATATATAATTCCAGCTCCAGGGAACTGAAACTTCTGGATTTTATAGTCACCTTCATTCATGTGCATCTACCTACATGATGACACTAAAAATAAACAAATCTTCAAAAGTCTTGGATTTTTAAATTAATCTTGGGAGAGGCGAAAGTCTAAATTCAAATAATACAAAGGGCCAAACCTTACTGAATAGTGTCAAATCTGATGACTAAAAAGTGGAAGTTTGCATGATAAAATTAATGTCAATTACACACATCAAGTGTGGATCAATATTGAATATCTAAATCTATATTTATAAAAGAACAAGTGGGCCAATTTTTAGGTACAACAATACTCACTTTATCATCATCTCTACTTTACTGAGTGCCTATAGTCATTCATAATAATAATAGGTTATATAAAGGATATGCTGCATTATTTAAAATATCAAACCTCTACTTGAGCCCGTAGGGTGACTCAGATGATAAAGACCTTTGCTTTCATGATCGATGATCTGATATTTATATCTGGGATCCACTTTTGTGGAAGTAGAGAGCTGGCTTCTGACCTCCACATGCCTGCTGTGACACATACATGCTACACACATTCTCTCTTCTCTCTTCTCTCTTCTCTCTTCTCTCTCTCTCTCTCTCTCTCTCTCTCTCTCTCTCTCTCTCTCTCTCTCTCTCACACACACACACACACACACACACACACACACACCACACACAAAGAGAAACACACACAAATAAATAACAAAAGAATAATAAATAAATAAATGTATGTAACAAAAATGCCCTGAGTAGAAAGATATGTTGGTGGTATCACATCATAGATTCTTAAATCATACTAAGATCAATGATAAGAAGTCTATGTGATACAGACACAAAAAACACACATTCAGACCAACAAAATAGAAGAAAGAGTCCAGAATTAAACCCACACAGTTACACCTGCCTAGTTTTCGAGAAAAAGTGTGGAAAGCTAACACTGGGGAAAAAAGTAGCCTCTGTAACATTTGTGCTGGGAAAACAAAATAACTTGTAGAAGAATGCAACTAGATCAAAATCTCTTACCCTGGGCAGAGGTACATTCAAAATAGATCAAGATATTAATGCAAGGCCTGAAGCTGATAATGGAGTAATAGAGCTTAAAAACTAATTGGATGAAACGAAAAAGCTTCTGACAATAAAGAAAGCAACTGAGAAGAGAAGTATCATAGAGAAACAGAAGGGATATTCCAGCTATACACCCGACAAGGAATTAATAACTAGTATTAATTAATAACTAGCAAAGAACTGCAAAATTATGTGTCAAAAGCCAAAAATCATTCAGTCAGAAAACAGGCTAACTAAGTGGATAGATAGGTCTCAAGAGAAGAAATATAAATGTCCAATAAACATTTGAAGAAGTATTCAGTATCCCTATCCATCAAGGATATGCAAATTCAAACTACTTTGAGATTTCATCTCAATCCAGTCAGAATGAATACTACTTAGAAAAGAAATTTAAAAATTGTACTGAGGATGTCAAAAGAAAGGGAACCTTACATGTCGTTAGGAATATAAACTGTTTTGGATACTATGAAAGCCAATGTAGACATTACTCAAAAACAAAAAATATAGCTATCATACAATCCAGATATACCACTCCTGCCCACATACCCTGAGGATTCTTAGTCACTGTACCATAGCAATAATTATAAGTCCATGTTTGCTGCTGCACTACTAAAACCAGCCTAAGGGTCCACTAACAGTTGAACAGTAAAGGAAAATGTGGTATATATACAGAGTGAAGTTCTATTTAGATGTAATGAAGAACAGACTGATCACATCAACAGGAAAAGAGCTAGAGCTAGAAGCCATTATGTTAAGGGAAATAAGCCAAGCTCAGAAAGGCAAATACTTTTTGTGGGTCTATCTTCTATGCAGAATCTAGATTTAAGTATGTTTGTTTGTGCACATATACATTTTCACAGGTCATGAAAGTAGAAAGTGAACTGTGAGGGGAGAAAAATATCTTAGGAGTCGAGGAAGGGAAGAAAAAGAGGGTAACGAAATACATGTTACATGAAAGAAGACGGAGGACTATTTGTGGGGAGGGAAGGTGATGAGCAAGAAGTAAGCACGGTGATACATAGGGAGATGAACATGGATGGCAACCTTTCTCCCACTTTGCTTTTTTACCTTGAAGCCTCATCTGAGGGAACCTTCTGCTCCCCGGGACTCTTTCAGTTGGGAACTTGAGCAGGTTCCCCCAGTGAACTTTCTCTAGTTGATTTGTACTGGATCTTTTGAGTTCCCCATTTGATAATGTTCTGCTGTCTGTCTATCTTTCCTTTTTCTTTCTTTCATATACCTACCTGTCATTTATCTCCTTACTTATCTAAGTACCTATCACTTACTATTTATGATTATTTTGTTGTTTTGAGACAGGGTCTCACTATATAGTTCTGACTGTCCTGAAAATCATTATTTAGACCAGGCCTCAAATTCACAGAGACCCATTTTTCTCTGCCTCTTGAGTGCTGGGGTTTAAAGCTAAGCACTGTGCCTGGCTGCTGTTTATTACATCAAAATGGCTTTCTAAATACTAAGCAACTTCATTGAAAACAAAAAATATGGCTATCATAGATCATTCTCCAGACAGTACTGAACAAAATGGTACAATGAAATTCATTACTTTCTATGTCAGCTTAATATATTAATTTTAAAAAGACTAGACTATAGAAAGAGATATACAGTATTGCTTTAAAATATCTATTCAATCATATAGGTATTTTGAAATTTTTGGTATTTATAATTGGCACCCAATTACTCTACATATTTATGTTATAAAATATATATTCCAGTATGTGCATAAAATGTATAATGATCAGAGTAATTAGCATTTGTTTCTACAAAAGCCTTCAAACACTTCCAGGTATTTTGCAATATATAATAAATCATCACAGGTTATATTCACCACACTCAACTATGGAACCTTTAAAATGATTGTTCTTCCTGACTGTGCCTTAACATATCTTCTTACAACCTTTTTCTACCTCCTTTGTCCCTGTCCCTTCCAAACTTAATAGCAACATCATTACTTAACTCCAGTTCTGTGAGATCAAACTTTAATTTCCATATACACATGAAATCAGGCAGCATTTATCTTTCTGTCCCTTTTTATTTCACTTAACATAATGATCAGCTCCTCTATTCAGCAAATCAGATGTCACATCTTATTGGTGAACAGAATGACTGTGTGTCTCTCTCTTATGCTTTCTTACCAATTATCTAGTTTTGGAAAGCAAGGTCAATTCCATGACTCAGCTATTGGAACCAGTAGTGCGATCAAGTACAGGTGTATCTCTAACATACTGTTTGCATAATTCTTGGATACATACCCAGAGTGGGATTATAAAACCATATTGTGTTTTAGTTTTAGCTTTTTGAAGAGTTTTTAAAACTGCTGTGCTGAGTCACAATCCTACAAGTAGTTTATGACTTCTTACTTAATATCTTCACTAGAATTTTTGCGGCGGGTGGGGATTATATTTTTGGTAAGAGTCATTGCACCTGGAGTGAGATGACATCTTATCACAGCTTTGAAATGAAGTTTCCTGATGATTAGTAAGGTTGAATATTTTTTGTGCATTAATTGGTGATATGTGTCTGATTGGATCATTTGCCATTTTAATCAGATTATTGTAATAGAGACAGAAAAGGTCACATTACAACTAAAGACAGAATTTTAAAAGATCATTAAAGGGGTTGGAGAGATGGCTCAGCAGTTAAGAGCACTGGCTCTTCTTCCAGAGGACCTGGGTTCAACTTCCAGCACCCACACGGCAGCTCACAAACATCTATAACTCTGGTTCTTGAGAATTCAATGCCCTTTTGTAGCCTTCATGAGATTAGGCAAAAAATGGTACCCTGACATACACACAGGGAAAAATACCTGTAAGTAAAAAATTTTAAATTAAAAACACCAAAAAGATCATTACAGGTAATTATGAACAATTTATATGTTCTAAATTGTAAAACTTAGATAAAATGGACAAAGTCCTGGACATGTGTAGCTTACTAAGATTGAGCCAAGAAGAAATGGAAAATCAATTATAACTAATAATAAATACCAGGAATGACTCAGTACTAAATGTCTTGCAGTTGGCAAACCTGGTGTCTTAGTTAAGGCTACTATTGCTATGATAAAATACCATGACCAAAAGCAACTCGGAGAAGGAAAGGGTTTATTTCACTCACAGTTTGGTGTAGCACTTCATCATTACAAGCAAGGCAGGAACCTGTCACCAGGAGTTGATGCAGAGGCTATGGAGAAGTGCTTCTGGCTTGCTTTTCATAGCTTGCTCAACTTGTTTTCTTATATTACCCAGGGATCACCAGACCAGTGGTGGTGCAACCTACAATGGGCCCTCCCTCTCAATCACTAATTAAGAAAATGCCCTACAGGCTGACTTTATGGAGGTATTTTCCCTATTGAGGTCCCATCCTCTCTGATGACTCTAGCTTATGTCAAATTGATAGAAAACTAGCCAGCACACCTGGGAAGCAAGATTCTGGACAGAGATTTTCCTTTCTGTAAGACATGAATGATCTCTGAAAGATGTGAATGAATATAATAATACAGAGTTTTTCTTTTAAAAGATTATATCCCAGGATTTGAAATGTTTTTACTTAAAATGGTAGTAGAAATGGATAAAAAAGGGAAAGGAAATGATGGTGAAAAATCAAACACAGAGATTGCTTTGTATTGTTTTGAATTGTTGAGGACATATAGATGCCTTACTCCTATTGGTAATCAAAATCTCTGAGTAGGGAATTCCAATGAAGATAAAGAACAAGATCAAAATAAAATGAGGACTAGTAGCAATTGTGGGGAAAAGTGGGACAGATCCAAACAAATGGCTCAACTGAGATGCTGAGAAAAGTATCAGCTGACTACAGCACAGAGGTTACTTTTTGGGAAGGTCACTCACAAGCACACTAGTAATAAAGTTGAGTTTCAGTCAATAACGAACACTCAGGCATTATCCATTAGCTGGTGGAGCAAGGGGCATGATTGGGGACAGCAGAAGTGCTCAGTAAGTGGAATTAGCCAAGGGGGTCTCTTTTTTTAACCCCAGCTTGAGATGAAATGTCTTAGCTACTCTTCTATTATTGTGGTAAGACACCATGACCAAGGCAACTTACAGAAGAAAGAATTTAATTTGAAGCTCATAGTAACAGAAGACTAGAGTCCACAACCATCATGATAGGGAGCATGCTAGCAGGCACATAGGTATAGTCGTGGAGGTGTACCTGAGAGCTTATATCTTTGAGGCCCAGACATAAGACAACACAGAGCTAATTGGGAATGGGATGGGCTTTTGAAACCTCAAAGCCCATCCCCAGTGACAAACTCTCTTCATCAAGACCATGCCTCCTAATACTTCCCAAACAGTTCCACCAACTGGAGACTGAGTGTTCAAATACATGAGCCTTTGAAGGTCATTCTCATTCAAACCACCATATAGACCTTAATAGTCAAACAAAAGGTCTCCTCATCCCTTTGCATCTTGCTGCTGGGAACAGGGATAGCATAAATACCCTGGAACTTCTAATAATCCCATCATCAAATCTGAGCTGAAGAAGTCAGATGAGACTGCATTTGATAGTACCAAAGGACAATATTTACCTACCATTACGTCTTTGAAATTATAGAAAGCTGATGACAGTTGGGCCAGGCACCAATCAATGAGTACACCAGAATATCATTAAGAATCATTTCATTGACTTTTATTTCTTTTTTTCCAGTTGTGTTTGATTCTATCAAAGGTCTATGGGGTATCCCACCTCTGTTTGGCTCCTGGCTTTCAGGGGTGAGCTCCCACTCGGGGTATGGGTTTCCAGATGGGACAATTATTAGTTGGTCACTTATAATTTCTGTGCCTTCTTTGCCCCAGCACATCTCGTAGGCAGCACAAATTGTAGATTGAGGGGTTTGTAGCTGGGTTGGTGTCCCTGTCCCTCCACTGGAAGAATTGCCTGGTTACTAGTGATCACTGGTTCAGGCTCCATATCCCCTATTTCTAAGAGTCTTAGCTAGGGTCACCTTACAGATTCTTGGGAGTTTCCACTGCTCTAGGTTTTTAGCTCAGCCCAGAGATGCCCCCAGACTCCAGCTGTCTTTCCCAGTACTCTCTCCCTACAACCTTCCCATACCTGGTCCCTCCTGTTCCCATCCTCACTCCACCCCCTTTCCAAACCTTTCCCTCATCAATTGCCAATGTCCATTCCATTTTCCCTTCATAGTGACATTCATGCACACATTCCCCTCACCTTAAGCCCTCCTTGCTACTTAGCCTCTCTGGGTCTGTGAATTGTGCATGGTTCCTTGTACTTTACAGTTAATATCCACTTATGAATGAGTACATCTTGTCTAGTTCCATCTATTTTCCTGCAAATTTCCTGAAGTCATTGATTTTAACAGTTGAGTAAGACTCTGGACACAAAATTAACTAAAAAAAACTCAGTAGACTTCCTGTGTACAAACAATAAAAGATCCAGAAAGAAATAAGGGAAACAACACCCTTAGCAATAGCCACCAATAATATAAAATATCTTGGCATAACTCTAAACAAACTAATATGACAAAAAAAACCTTCAAGTCTTAGAAGAAAGAAATTGGAGAAGGTATCAGAAGATGGAAAGATCTCCCAAGCTCTTGGATTGGTAGAATTAACATAATAAAAATGGCCAGCCTACCAAAAAAGAAATCCACAGATTCAATGCAATCCCCATCAAAATCCCAATGCAATTCTTTACAGACCTTCAAAGAACAGTACTCAACTTTATATGGAAAAAACAGTATGTCTAAAACAATCCTGTACAATAGAAAAACTTCTGGAGGATCACCATCCCTGATTTCAAGCTGTACTAGAGAAAAATAGTAAGAAAAACACATGGTATTGGCATAAAATCAAACAGATGGATCAATGGAATTGATTCAAAGACCCAGATGTAAATCCACAGACCTATAGGCACTTGATTTCTGACAAAGGTGACAAAATTATACATTAGAGAAAAGAAAGCATCTTCAACAATTGGTGCTAGTATAATTGGGTGTTGGTATATAGAAGAATGCAAATAGATCTGCATCCATCATCCAGCACAAAACTCAAGTCCAAGTAGTCCAATGACCTCAAAATAAAACCAGACACACTGAACCTGATAGAAGAGAAAGTTGGGAATATCCTTGAACACATTGGCACAAGGGACATCTTCCTGAGAAATTTAGTTTTAAATATCCAATATCCTAGATCTTTGTTGAGTATTTAGTATACTTACATGTCCTTTTATAGTGATTTAATTTAAAAGTAATGAATATATTGGTGAAGTTGAGCTGTATTCTCTATATTATCTATATATTTATTTCATTATAAACCAGAAACAGGAACATTAGCAACTCGAATCTTCGTTAACTTTAAAATAATTCAAAGCCTAGATTTTAGGTTTCATTGTTGTTTTAATGTGGATGATTCTGAGTACAGTTAACTAGGTGTCTAATCCATGAATGCTTCATACTGCCTTCTGTACCACTTTTCTCACTGTCCTGTGGACCTCCTTACTTCATCCTGGTCAACCCACGTACTCTTTAGTTTTAGATTGGATCAGTATCACCTTTCAGACAAGCATGTAATTGTCCCTGGGTTCAGAACATCATAATGTATTTGCCCATTAAGTGGTTTGACCTGTCCATTCTTACAAGGTTGGGTATTACTCCTATGAATTATTTGACTTTACTTTTCAAATTCTACCTTTTCTGCAAACCAATACAAAGGCCAAGAGACAAAAGATAAGGAAATCTAACTTAAGGTGAAAAGTCCTGTGTGGGGAGTAGACTACAAAATGGCTCAGGCTTTTATAAAAATAAACAATATTGTGGCTAGTGAATGAAAGCACAAACACAGAATACTCAAGAAAAATAAAGCACAGGTTCAGAAAAATTAACAAGACCCTTTCCATCAAAATGTTAGCAACAGATGGATTCATTGCTGACTTCTACCCAATATTCATAAAAGAGCTAACATTAAGTTTTCTCAAACCTTTATAAAATTTTTAAAAGAAGGGGATTCTTCCAAACTCAATCTATTATGGTGGCAGTAACCTGGTATTAAATATAGTATTAGGTGAAACATAAAAGAAAGCTATACATGGCTTTGATGAATTAGATGCAGAAATTGTGAACAAATAAAAACAAACTCAAATGGATACTTTATTTTGAAAAGACTTGGAAGAATATACACAAAAATGATGACAATGTTAAGTTTATCCTGGTATAATCATGCATACTTTCTAAATTCTTGTGTTTTCTTATGTTTCCTAACTCATTATAAATAACATGTATTTGCTTTATTTTAGAACAATATTTTCATTGCAGAAAATTTATAAAAAGAAGAAAACACCTATAACCCTGTAACTTTCCTCAAAGATCCAATACTACTTTGACATAGTTCCTTCAATTATACTTTGCCTCTTATTTTCTTGAAGTTGAAAATGTACTGAATATACACTACTAATATAGACTTTTACTTATTTGTTTTAAGTATGTCACTGTATTATTTCCAGTTATTGTATCATTCATATATCTGTGTACTAATTTATAATTTTTAAATCCTTTACTTTAAATCTCTTTTCTAGACATTCTAGAATATATTTTCCTTCCAGATTCATAATGTAATACTCAAATTCCAGATTTTGACTAACGTCATCAATGGATATCTATCATCTCTCTCTCTCTCTCTCTCTCTCTCTCTCTCTCTCTCTCTCTCTCTCTCTCTCTCTCTCTCTCTCACACACACACACACACACACACACACACACACACACGCACAACATCAGGTCTATTTTTAATAGAATCCCACAAGCATTATTGCACCCATTCAAACAAGAAGAACAAAAATGAATTTATTAAACTGACTATTTTTCAAACCGAATCAACTATAAGGTTTATAAATACATATATATATATATATATATATATATATATATATATATTTGGATTCTCATGAGCCTCTGGTAAAACACATGCCACCTCTGAGAAAGGGGTTTTGTCCCTTTTCTTCAGTAGGATAAAAGCTGAGCATTGTAATCATGTAGACCTGACACATGTCAAGAGCTGGTGACTCTCATTTGGGATGCAGAGCATACTTCATGAACCTCTCAACCACGTGGAATGGTAGATGACAGTTTGAAATATGGGTTTATGATATAATCACCCAGAAACTCGTCAATGGCCACAGGCACCTTGACATTTTATTATGGTAGAACTCATCATCTACTACCTTAAAGTATGTCATCTTTTGGATCCAAATTCAGTAGCTTTGTCATTCTTAGGTGTTAGTGTAAAAGGTTATTGATGTCTTTCTGTGAAATAATAAGGTGATAAATGTAAATAAGATGACTTCACTGCAAATTCATTAATTTACCAGCTATTGATTTTCGTTATCCTTGGGGCAATGTAATCAACTTCATTGTTTCAAGTAAAGTGCAAACAAGCTTTACCTTTTCTTAGACATTTTAGTACATTTATTCATACAGTGTGCATACATGTGTAAGGCACATTAGTGGGGGGCAAAGAACAATTTTAGGGTGGGCCAGTTTTCCCCTTCTACCATGTGGCTTTGGAAACTTAAACTCAAGTCATGAGACTTGGTGTCAAGTATTTTTACCCACTAAGACATCTTGCCAGCTCCATTCTTTCCCTTTATAAGTGGCAGAGTAAAAAGTACTAGGAAAAAATAATAGTATGAGATTTTGTTTTAAGTGTATAGGTAAATAAACCACTAATTATCATTTGGCCTTGGGTAAAGCAACCTCTCCACTATCCCCCTTTCATCTTCCAACTGCTTTGACCTCCTGCTTTCCCAAAATACTCACAGATTCTCAGTGGTAAAGAACAGAAGAAAACAAGAAAGGAGATACCCTAATAGAGGAAGACATTTTAGGTTTACAGAAAAATCAGGCACTAGAGAAATGTCTGGAGAGCTACAAAGATGACACCAACTAACAATCCAAGCAACTAAAGAGAGGCTACCTTAAATGCCCTCCCCTGATAATTGGATTGATGACTGACTTATATGCCAACCTATAGCCTTCATCCAGCAGCTGGTGGAAGTAGAAGCAAACATCCACAACCAATCACAGAAATGAACTGAAATCCAGTTGCAGAAAAAAATGAGTGATGAGCAAAGGGGTCCAGACCAGGCTGGTGAAACCCACAGAAACAGCTGACCTGAACAATGGGGAACTCTTGCTCCCTAGACTGATAGCTGGGATAACAACATAGGACTGATCCAGACCCCTGGAATGTGGGTTTCAGTGAGGAGACCTCGGAAATCTATGGGACCTCCTGTAGGAGTTCAATACTTATCCCTAGCATAGGTGTGGACTTTGGGAGCCCATTCCACATAGAGGAATACTCACTGAACCATGACACACTGGGGTGGGCCTAGGCCCTATCCCAAAAGATATGATAGACTCTGATGACCCCCCCATGGAAGGCCTCACCCTCCCTGGGGAGCAGAAAGGATATGTGATAGGTAGGGTTTTAGTTGGGGGGTGGTAGGGGAGGAGGGGAGGGAACTGGGACTAACATGTAAAACAATCTTATTTCTAATTCAAATAAAAAATCTTAAAAAATAAAATAAGTACCACATTAATTTTCAACTAAAAAAAAGAATAATCTTTGTGTGTATCCTAGATTCTAACCATTCCAGATACTTAGTCTACCTGTTTAGCTGGTGAATAGAGAATCCCCCACCCCAAGAGAACAGGCCATGCTTTGTTTACCCTTGCAATCCCAATCAGTACCTAGAACAGTGCCTGTGTCACAGAATGGGAACAAAAAAACCTCATTAAATTGGGCTGCAAATTCCCTGAAATAAATGTCTCCATTAAAACTTGTAAGTTATTTTTTAAAAATTTGTTAGATATCTCACTTTGTTGAGCTGCAGTGTGTGTGTGTGTGTGTGTGTGTGTGTGTGTGTGTGTGTGTGTGTATGTATGTATGTATGTATGTATGTTGTGTGTGTGTTGCTAGGAAGGTAGGCAGCTTAGATAACCCCAATTAGAAGTTGAAAATATTATTCTACCACATATCATGGGCTATTCTAATGAAATGTGAAAACCATTGAGTTATTTCTAGAATAACTCTCTTTAAAGGGCTGTGATAACTGCTTTAAGAAAATAAACCTTTCTTGCATGTTACTAAGAGTAAAGCAGCATATTCTGAACTATATAAAAGCTTGTCATGGTACCAATTGGGTAACTTTATGTTTTATTCGATTTTATTTTATATATTTATTTAATTTTATGTCTATGGGTGTTTGGCCTGCATGTATGTTTGTGCACTATATGCATGCAGAAGTCTACAGAGCTCAGAAGAAGGGTCAGATCCTTTGGAACTGGAGTTACAGTTGAGTGTGAGCCACCATATGGGTGCTGGGAACTGAGCCCAAGTTCTCTGAAAGAACAACCATTTCTCTTAACTATTGAGCTATTTCTCCAACTCCACAAATGAGATAACTTTATAACTGCATGTTCCTCACCTATAAAGAGGAATCATTGCTGCCTAAAATGCGTCTTCTTAGCTTGGGAAGGAATACAGGCTTTCTGTTCCTTATCTAGTTGCCAACTGTGACCAACACTAAAAAGAAAAAAATTCCTTGAAGAGAAATTCCCAAAGCTTCTGGTAGACTAAGATTTTGAGGCCTTTGCCCAGTTCTCCATCCTTAGTGAGTTGGTTAATTAGAGAACAAATATATACTAGATGTTATTTACACTTGTCTGATTCTTGGTCCAGGGTATGAGAATAGAGGGTAGGTAGCCAGAACTTGAAGTTCTTCTGAGGACATAAGCTGACCTCAGGTTCATCATTGTAGTATTTACCATAAATACTACAAACCTCACAAGCTCTTCAATGACCACACAGAGCAGGATCATGTAACTACAGAAAACATTAGAAGGACTCAGTCATAAAGGTCTAAAAAGTTATTCAGTGAATTCTTTAATTTGCCAACATATTGATTGAAAATTAATACCAATACAAACATTTTGACACCACAGATATGATAAGTAAACACAATGTACACCTATCTGCTAGATGCAATTACTTAAATAATGAGATTTTTCATTAAGCAGAATAAGTGGTTTTATTAAAATAGCTCATTTGGGGCTTGGGGGATGACTCAGTGGGTAAAGAAAGTCCTTATTGCACAAGTATGAAAACCTAAGCTCACTCCCCAGTATCTATATAAAACACTGGGCACAGCAGTGTTGAACTGTAATCCCAGTACTGGAAGTCAGGGACAGTCCTGGTTGTTTGTCTGCCCAGCCTATTTAACCAATCACCAAGTTCTAGTTTCAGTGATAGACCTGTCTCAAAAACTAACATGCAGAATGAATGACTGAGGAGGACATCTGATGTTAACTTCTGGCCTCCACATGCACATATATGGCACATTCATATTTACATATATGAATATATATATATACATATATATATATATGTGTGTGTGTGTGTGTGTGTGTGTGTGTGTGTACTTTCTTTAAATTGGGCTTGCAAGATGGCTCAGTGAATGAAAGTACTTGCCATGTAAGCCCGACACCCGGAATTTGATTCTGAGACCCCACAACAGAAGGGAAAAAGCATGTCATTCCAGTTATCCTCTGACCTCCACAAATTCAGGCCTATGTGGGTACACGTGCATGCATTGTATGCGCACACACATACAAATGATGATGATTATAATTTTAATTAAAAATTAAAAATAAAAATAAAATAGCTCATTTGAAGGGAAAATTATACACTTCTGGGTATCTAGGACACATTCTTAGCTCTGTGTCCATATTATATAGCTTATTTTGCCCTTGGAATTTTAATTGTGCCAATTATACTTACAAATAATATGAGTCTAATGGCAGAGCTCTAACAAACTGCTAGCATTATTTATCACTGCCAGCATGAATTGCTTTCCAAGGTTTAATTCCCAGTCAATCTGATTGAAATAAAAGGTGATGTGAATGTTAGTGAGATTTGTGTACTAAAGCTGAAGAACCCCATAGGATAATCAGCCAGAGGCAATATTGTACCCTTAGGAATTTCTATAATTATCTCAGTGGTATTATCTTTGTGCTCTCCCAGACCTTGTGTAGACCACAGACCCTGTGCTACACTGCCAGCCACTGTACAGTGTGGGAGATGATACTTTCTATTAGCATTGTGCTGAATAGTTTTTCAAAAGTCATCAATATGCACATGTCCTTTGAATCTTAAGATTCCAGATGACACCCAGAATTATTTTCATATCAAAGACATTGTCAGTGTCCAGTGATGGAGAGCTAGTAAAGTAATTAGAATTGGTTAGGGGGTCTTTAAGAGACTATAGCAGGATAGAGACACCAGGTAATCAAATTTAAACTATAGTCAATTTTTAAAGTATGAAAGGTTTTGAATACTAATGAAAAGAATTCACACATTTATAAATAATTTAGAAGAATGTTCATTAGAAAGAACAAGTAGATTCCATGTTTTCAAAACCTTATGGATAATCCTTCAAGCAGCTCATGGAATATTTGTGTAGTCTTTTTCTTCCTACAAATGTAATATATATGTCTGTGTTTATACATGTGAATATAAAATGCAATCTTATACATGCTTCACATAGCAGCATGTTTAGGATTTTATAAACATACCTTGGGCATCTTTTCGTTTTACTTCTTATTAATCTGCTTCATCCTTAGTAACAGCCAGATTTTGTGGAATGCACACATGATGCTTCTTAGGTTTGCTATTCTAATTGTTGTTGCAATGACCCTTCACATATGTGGGCACATTTGAGAATTCTCATAAACTAGTTTTACAGAACTGGAGTTGGTATTCAATCAAATGCATGCACTTTAGCTTTTAGTAAATAATATAGAAGTGTCACTCAAAGAAATTGCACTGATTCACAGTGTATCACAGTGTATGAGGGCATATTTTGAAGAAATAACTGACAAGATGTAAGGACTGGTTAGGTCAGGAAGGGAAAGCACAGTCAAAGATGACTTCAAACTCTTAGGTCTGAGTGATTTAAAGAATGGTGTCACCTTTGACAAACACAGTAAAGCTTAAGGGATCATGCTTAAAGGGAAAAAGAAAAAAGAGGGGGGGTAGATAAAAGAACAAAGAGCCAAAGACTGAGTCTCTAGGCTGCCCACAGTAAGAAAGCAGAAAGAAAAAGCCATCAAAGGGAACAGGGGATGTGTAATCAGAAATGTAGGAGGACAAATCTACAAGGAAAGGGTTCTAAGGATAATCTGTGACATGGCATAGAGGTAAGAAATAAAAGAAGGCTTTGGCTCTAGAGATCAGAAAATCATTGGTAACCTTTGAGACTGCAGTTTCAGATTGGGGACCTAGAAAAGTTAGGAAGCATTTTTTTCCAACAAGGGTAAGGGGGATGGGACAAAGAAATCAATCATTCCAGAGAGTCAGCCATAATGGGCAAAAGAGAAAGGGAATACTGAACAGTGTGTCCTCTTACACATCTGAAGGACATCATTAGGAATGTCTGTATTGGAGTCTTGCCTCTTTCTTGGGTTGTAAGAAGTTTGTGAGAACACAAATACAATTCCAGAGAGTAAGTTCTATATATCCTTAATATATAAAGAAGTACCTGGGAATGGCAAGAATGAGACATTTGAGAAAGAGATATGGGAAGAAATGTGAAAGGCTAGGAAAATGTGGAAGGCATGCTTCACAAACATCCATTTTTACCCTGTTCAAATGGCCAGCTTAATTAAATCATGATATCAATATACACAATACATCATGGCACAATGATTAACATTGCTGTAAACTTCTTACACATGAATATATGAAAATATCTACATTTTAAGGTTAAAAGGGCAGCTAATAAAATGGTATCTTTGTGTAATGTCGAAGTATAACATCTCATTCCTCTTTACAATTAATATACTGAAACATCCTCAGTAGTAATGAAAAGACTGTCCCAGGAGATTATCAATGCTTATTATCTTATTTATCCATGTCTCCATAATTTAATGGATGTGTAGTAATGATGTAGTAAGTTTATCCTTTCACCTAACCAATAAGGATATATTAGCTACGTTCCTCACTCCTGTCTTTGGAAAAGAGCAGTCATCACTGGCCTGGATAAGCCAATTGTAGAGGAGAAGAGATACCCATAAATGACCAGGGAATTCTTCCCCTCAATGTGTTTGTCAGGCCAAACAATCCAGGACACTTTGTTTTTGAGGTAGGGTCTCACCTTGTAACTCTGGTTGGCCTGGAACTCACTGTGTAGATCAGGCTCATCTCAAACCCACAGAGATCTACCTAACTCTGCCTGCTAATTGACTGGATCAAAGGCATTTACCACTATGCCTGAAAGCCTAGGATACTTTTTGAGTCAGAAACCAGGGTCATCATGAGAAATGAAGTGATGCATTGGAATGGGCAAGAATGGAAAGGAGTAAATGTCAAAGATGGGACAGGCAAGAAACAAATTCAGACTTTGAAGTGCTGACTGTTTTATTTCTGAATATGTTGCTTCCTTTGGAATTGTTGGTTAATGAGCTCCCAAAGACACCCAAAACTTGAGATGTAACAACTTGTTTTTGAGTTCAAGTGAAATGTTCCTAATCAAAGAGATCTAACTTGTGATTTAAAATCATATTTCCTGTATACCTTTTCTAATTCTACTAGTGATTTCCCAGAGAGTAAACAAAACTGAATCCAAAGTGCATACTACAAAATTTCAATGATATCAGATACTCAACTACAACTCTTGAAATATATAAATCTCCCAAAGAAGTATTCATGCTACATGCTTATGTTATAAAATGATTTCTACATTAAAAACAATAGGTTCACAAGTCTGAGGAGCAGCTCTTAGCAGGTACAAAATGCTGCTAAGTTTAGAGACTGTACTGTGATAAAAGTAATCTCATCTAAGTTGGCTAATATTTCCTCCTAGTCACTTGAGTGTTCTAATGGTCTATGTCCACATCCACACCCACCCACCTGCCCCCTCACTTCATATATGACCTACTGAAGAGTATAGAACAATCTTGGCAAAGACTGTGGTCTTCATTTGAAAGAAAGGAATGTAGATGGAAACAATTCTTCATATTTTGCTAAAGAGATGGAGTTAAAGGCTTATTCCATTCCATTGAAAAGTGGACTACTTAAATGTAAGTATTTCTTTAAGCTTCACCTTCCAAATTTATTTTAAGGATTTCAATGACATTCAAAAAACACCAGCCCTAGAGACAGAAACTCTGCCAGCCATCATTACCTGATATGTACAATAGATTCATGGTTATGTCAAAAAGTGTTAATCATATAAACCTTTGATGAAACCAGTTTAATTATCTCCATGGTCTACATGGCAAAGTCAAGTAGATTTTCATTATGAAGAAAGAATCATTGTATAATTGCCAGTGATGCAAAATTAATGAGGATAACTCATCTTGTGGTCGACTAGCATAGGAATCAATAGGCATAACAGGTGTTTTGTCAAAGCATTTTCCAAAATTCAGAAGTGATCTTCACTTTGCTTTTGATAAAGCAGAACTACAGCCCTAAAATGCAAAGAAAAATCTTCCCAAAGGGAATTCAGATAGCATAATTGCCCCTGAAGTTTATGTAGCTGTGCCGAAAAGGATGTATACAAACCCTTCCTAGCAAAATGATGACTTTCCATTTTTAAGGACTTGCCTCAGAAATGATTACTTATTCAACCAAAAGAATGACAAACATGTAATGAGCAATTGAAACTCTTTGGGCCAATTAATGCTGAAAGACATCAAAACTGCACACTTTTTTTCTTAGTACATATGTGGATTTTGGAGTTGTTCTTACTCATGCACACCTTCTACTTATCTTCCTTAGAGCCACACCACAAAAGAAACAACAGGTGAATGCATACTCTTTTAGTTTGTGCAGTAATCATCATGGCTATCCATGATGGCAGTTGAACAAGACTAAGGCATAGCTTCATCCTTGAATCTCCCCCACCCCAATATTAAATTTATTTCTAAGATACACTGGTATTATCTTCTGAATGTACTTGGGATATATGTCTATTTTATTCAAGTTCCACCAATGCTGTCCTAGTCAGAGCTATTACTTAGTTGTCCAATCCTGTATTGCCAATAGAATGCCTTATCTTAGTCACTATTCTATTGCAGTGAAGAGACACCATGACCAACCCTTATAAAAGAAAGCATTTAACTGGGGGATTGCTTGTAGTTTCAAAGGGTGATCCATGACAATCACAACAGCATGGAAGCAGGCATAGTGCTGGAACAGTAGCTTAGGGCTTATGTAACTGTAACTCTTTCTGCCAGCTTCCTGGGTTCTGCCTCTGCTTTAGGGCCCCCAAATAACACACAAAGTCTTATATTAGATACAATGTTGCTGGACAATGACTAGGATTTCGTATGTGCTAACTCAGTCTTAATTATCAACCATAACTACTAATCTATATATTTTTATAAGGACTTATCTTACCGAGGATGCCGGCCTTATATGCCCTCTTTTGCTGGGATAATAATGGTGACTCTCTCCCTTTCCTACATTTCCCATAATCCTCCTTATCTCCTAGTCCTGCCTAACTTGCTTCCTATTGTCCAACAGTGCTTTATTTATGAACCAATAAGACAAACATATACACTGAAGGACCTCCCCCATCCAGCTTACATCTGATCCACATAAGGCATGGAGAGAGACAGAGAAAGAGACAGAGGGGCAGAAACACTGAGACAGAGAGTGAAAGAGAGAGAGAGAGACTTTTTTGAAACCTCAAAGAACACCTCCAGTGACACACCTCCTCTAACAAGGTCACACCTCCTAATCCTTTGCTTAAACAGTTCCACCAACTGGGAACCTGACATTCAATATATGAACCTATAGTGGCTACTCCCATTCAAACTACCACACACTTAGCTTTTTCAAATCTAACATCGCTAAAACTAAATTGGTGTCAAGAGTTCAGAATCTCATCATACCTGTCTCATTTCCAGTGTTCCTTTTCTTAGTGCCCAGAAGCACCAAGAGTGAGTTAAGGGAGATGGCAATCTGGGTGGATCTCTCCATTCCTTCCATTTACAAGTAAGATCAAACTTTCTTCCCTACAGTGACACTTCTTCCAGTTCTACTACAATCACCATTATACTCTTTAAGTAATTTCGAAAACACTCTTGGGGGAGTTAATTCATCTGTCAAACCTGAGGGTTTTTTTGTTTTTTAATAAATAAATAAATAAAACTTTAATAATAGTACACAAAACATACAAGAAAAAAGACAGTACATCAGTCCTCTGCAAACAACAGTAATTGGCATTACTATTAATGTTCAACAAGAAGAGTCGCACTCTATAGTCAAGTTGGTCCCAAACTTAGGGCAATCCTGTCTCAGTCTCACCGTTGTGATATAACAGGCCTCAAGCAGGAGGCTCAGAAGTCTTCATCAGGCATCAGTGTTATTTAGCTGGTAGTGCCAGTCAAAACATTACACAGCCATTATAACAGTGGTTAATTCATACTGTCCTATGCCAGCCTGCTCCTTATCATGCCCAAAAATAAAACCAGAAAGTAACCAATTTAAGAATAATCTGTGTTAGAAGACCTTGACATCTCTGCAGAATAATTGGTTTTATAAAAACAATCAAGTTTCAATAATTTTACAATTGAATAATGCCCATGTGTTTGATATTTCCAATTAAACTGTCAACTTATAAATTTTTTAATTTTTTATTTGAATTAGAAACAAGATTGTTTTACATGTCAATTCCAGTTCCCTGCCCCCCCCCCAACTAATACCCTACCAATCCTATACACTTTCTGCTCCCCAGGGAGGGTGAGGCCTTCCATATGGGGTCTTCAGAGTCTGTCATATCCTTTCAGATAGGGCCTAGGCCCACCACCTTGTGTCTAGGCTCAGGGAGTATCCCTCTATGTGGAATGGACTCCCAAAGTCCGTTCCTATGCTAGGGATAAGTACTGATCTACTACAAGGGGCCCTATAGATTTTCAAGGTCTCCTCACTGACACCCGCATTCAAGGGGTCTGGATCAGTCCTATGCTGGTTTCCCAGCTATCAGTCTGGGGACCAAGAGCTCCCTCTTGTTCAGGTCAGCTGTTTCTGTGGGTTTCACCAGCCTGGTATGGACCTCTTTGCTCATCACCCCTCCTTCTCTGCAACTGGATTCCAGGAGTTCAGTTCAGTGTTGAACTGTGGGTATCTGCTTCTACTTCCACCAGCTGCTGGAGGAAGGCTATAGGATGGCATATAAGTTGGTCTTCAATCTCATTATCAATGGATGGCATTTAAGGTAGCCTCTTTTCTGTTGCTTAGATGGTTAGTTGCTGTCATCCTTGTAGATCTCCAGAGAGAAAATGGAATCTTGATATTTGCAGGAAAATGGATGGAACTCGAAGAAACCATTCTGAGTGAGGTAACCCAATCACAAAAAGACAAACATGATATGTACTCACTCATATGTGGATTTTAGACATAGAGTAAAGGATTACCAGACTACAATCCTCACTGCCAGAGAAGCTAGTAAACAAGGAGGACCCTTAGAGAAACATACTTGGTCTCCTGGAGAAGGGGAAAGGGTCAAGATCCCCTGAGCAAATTGAGAGCATGGGAAGTGGGGGGGGGGAGCTACGAGAATGATAAGGGAAGAAGAAAAGGGATGCAGAGGTCATGAGGGAGCAGAAAGGTTGAGTCAGGGGAGGAATAGAAGAAAAGGTATGTGATAGGTAGGGTTTTAGTTGGGGGGTGGTAGGGGAGGAAGGGAGGCAGAAGGGAACTGGGATTGTCATGTAAAACAATCTTGTTTGTAATTCAAATAAAAACAAATCTGAAAAAAATAAAAAATAAAATTCATACCCTTTGCCATATTAGTAAAGTCTTCACCAACTTCCTATGGTCACTTGGGATAAAAATACAAGTCCTCAACAAAACCTCTTTGACCCTAAGTACTGTGGGTTATCCTGCTTATTTCCTCAAGTCTATCGTGCATGTTCTGCTCTCATGTTCTTTTGATTCAGGCCTCATGAGCACTTCTGCAAATAGACCCAGTTGCCGTGATTTTTTTCTCTCTAACAGAAGCTTGTACATGCTTTACCTAGGACAAACTCCCAGTGACATTACCTGAAACCACTCCTACTTACCTTACTGAGCTTACATTAGTCCTCAGTTTCCCCGCTGTTATCATATGGAATGACTCTTGGGAATAGTATGCATGCTATAATCTATGATAACAGCATCTCATGGTAGTGTATACAGCCCATTAGAAGAGCCAATTTCTTCTTTTTCTCTCATTTGCAGGGAAATTTTCTTTAACTATTCTAAAAGTATTATAGTATTATTATAGTATTAGAGTATTATTATAGTATTCTAAAAGTATTATACATGGGACTTTCCCACTTACTACTGAGTTATGATGTTTTTGTTTTTGGTTTTGGTTTTGGTTTTTGGTTTGGTTTGGTTTTTGTTATTTTGAGACAGGGTTTCTCTATATTTTTCTAGCTGTCCTAGAACTCACTCTGTAGACTAGGCTGGCCTAAAACTCACAGAGATCTGACTCCTTTGCTTCCTGTGTGCTGGGATTAAAGGCTTGCACCATCACTGATTTGCCAGTTACATTTGTTTTATTTGTAGAAGGTTTTAATCAGGTTTTGTTCCTGCCACCCCCTCCAGCACCCCCTACTATAGGCATTGTAAGGGTGAGATCCTCCACCTATCACAATCACTGCTCTACTCTCAACTCCTAGTACAGTGGTTGTTACAGTGAAAGGTGTAAAAGATATTCAAGATTGTCAAAGATGAAAACAAATACACAGAAGCAAAATGAGTTCTCTTTCTTTTTACATTGGAATAGAATTTACTGCATCTTATTTATGGTTTCTGTGGAATTACATCTTTTACCACCCATTGTTCTACATACACTGTGGAAACAGAAGCAAATCAGGCATGATAAAAAAAAATAAAAACACTTCCCTGCCCTAAAGTAGTTAGCATATGGAAACCATAAAATAATTAAAGTAATTATAATAATCATTATTATTAATTCTTATAAATTTTAATTATGCATAACCAATACATTTAAACTCAATCAGTATAATTTGCCGTATCAACAGATAAGAATTTTGATGAAAATTAAAAAGCCACTTATGATAAAAACTCTCATCAAACCAGAAATTAAGGGGAACTTCTTCAATCTGATAAATGGTGTCTACAAAAAGGAATTACTACAGTGTAGTATGTTGATAAGAGGGTACACATAGACCAACAGAGCAGAATCAAGTCCAGAAATAAGCAAAAATATATGTTAAGTGCCCAAAACAATATTTAATATACTAACATTGCTTTATTGTTGTTTTCCTCCACCCTAAACCACTGTGTGCATCCATTCAGTTAGGACCCTAAACCACTGTGTGCATCCATTCAGTTAGTTGGATCTCTTTGCTCCCCGCCCCCAACTGTGACTGCATTGAAGAAATCTCCTTGACTCTTGGGGATTTTTTGTTTCTTTTTCTATTTATTTATTTTACATCCTGGCCATGCCAAAATCCCTACCTCACATAGGTTGTCAAGTGATAGCAAGACTAGATGACAAAGCATGCATTTTGCCATTGTTCCATGTGTGCTCAAACTTAACAGGGATTCTGATTTGAACGCAGCAGCTTTACTGATAGCCACAAATAGCAAGTGTATTGTGGCTTCCTTTATTTTGCAGTTTTTAGAATCAGCCAGACAGAAGCAATACATGCAGAAATAATGATTTAATGAACCCACAGCCAAGAGCTCAAACACCCTTTAGAGTAGATTGTAAATAAGCCAGTCTCTTCTTGACCCTCTCTCCTCAGGTAACAAACAGCTGTATGCTATGGTGGTACTGATCGATCTAATTGCATGATTATAGAAAATATTATGGGTCAGAACAGTGAAGTTTTACAGCTAAACATGCTGGACAATGATGTTTTGGAACAGGGAACATATGTTCTCCCAACAATGACAGTAACATACAATTTAGGTAGCAGTCCCATATATACCATATTCTCTCTGTCTCTGTATCTCTCATTCTCACTTTCCATTATATATTTCAACATTAACAAACCATTTGAAATCTCTCTGCCTTAGTTTCCTTATCATAATTTCAAAAGGAATTGACAGTGAAGAGCTTTCTAATTCCTCCAGTTTGTCACATAAGCATCTGGTCTGCATGGTACACCACTGCCATCGCCACCACCACCACTATTAATAACAGTAAATCAAGAGGAATAGGAAGGTTCAGACACTCATTCCCCCATATAAATATTGAATAAACAAGATATTGATGAAAATTACTTCTTTTTTATAAAAAGATTTACTTATTATGTATACCATGTTTCTCCTTATGTGTCCCTGCAGGCCAGAAGATGGCACCTGATTGCATTATGTATGGTTGTGAGCCATTATGTGGTTGCTGGAAATTGAACTCAGGACCTCTGGAACAACAACCAGTGCTCTTAACCTCTGACCCATCTCTCCAGCCCCTAAAATTACCTCTTATTAACTGAAAAATTTCAAAGAAGTACAGCAGCCAAGTAAGCTGACTGTTTGTAAGCAAACACATACAATGGTTGGAAATATAAAGGTAATTTGCCCTGTGCCTACCCTAACTCCTCCCTGTGCCTACCCTAATGCCTCCCTGGCCTAGCCTAACTCCTCCCTGTGCCCACACTAACTCCTCCCTAGCCTACCCTAACTCCTCCCTAGCCTAGCCTAACTCCTCCCTGTGCCCACCTTAACTCCTCCCTAGCCTACCCTAACTCTTCCCTGTGCCTGCCCTAACTGCCCCCCTAGGCTACACCAACTCCCTATGCCTAACTTAACTCCTCCCTAGCCTACCCTAACTCCTCCCTGTGCCTACTTTAACTCCTCCCTGTGCCTACCCTAACTTCTCCCTGTGCCTACCCTAACTCCTCCCTAGCCTACCCTAACTCCTCTCTAGCCTACCCTAACTCCTCTCTAGCCTAGCCTAGAACAGTTGGGGAAAAATATCAGGCCAGTACATGCCTCCTTTTCTTAAACAAGAGACAGCACAGTGGCTATAATTGGTAATTTTTTTAACCTATCTGGTTGATGCCTGAGGGATTGGTCTCTGTGTCCCCTAAGTCGGAACTCAGGTGGCCCAAGGTGCCACAACTCAGATCTCTCGATTTTCATAAATGTGCTGAAGGGGAACAGCAGGTCCACAGATGCTCAGGCAAAGAGATTACAGACAGGAGGATACAATAGAACTGCTTCAAACCCTGAGAAGAAACAGTGGGAAGACTCTTGGGGAAATTAAGACGCTAAAACCCAGCTGTGCCCAATGTAAAATCAACAAAAGCACAGACACCAACCCAGAGAGGACACATGCCCAGAAAAGTGAGAAGACTTTAAGCCTTCACAGCAGGGTGATCCCAAGCTCAAATAGATCCTGTTAATTAGTAAAGGTCTTCCCCTGCACAGCTAGTCTGCAGAGAATGGAAGGCATCACTGTCTTCACAAATCCAACATCCAACAAAAGATCTTAAGGCATATGAACAAAAAGGATAACATTCCATTCAAAGGAACTAAATTAATCCTTAGAAAACATCTTAAATAAACAAAACACTTAAAAATAATGCCTTTATACATAAAAGGGGCTAATGGGAAATACCAAAGGAAAGAAAAGACATAAAAAAATAACATGAGAATTCCAGCAGAGATGAAAATTTATAGAAACAGAAACATATAGAAATTATATAGATGAAACTAGAAAGGAGAAAACTAAAAGAATTAAACAGATAGAAGAAATTATGTATCAATGAACTTTCAAACAACTTTTGAAAGGACACAGTCTCAGGAGTCAAAAAAGGAGAGGGGAAATCAAAGAAACAGGATCTAAGGGATATATGGAATACAATAAAGTAGAGCAAAGTCTGTATTAGTGAAGTATATAAAACAAAGGAAAAATAAGAAGGAACAGAGTTTATCAGTAAGAAATAACTGTACATTTCTAAATTTGGGAGAAATACATGGGTGTACAAATATAAGCTTATGAAACTCTTTAGAAGATTAAATCAAAACCCACACCAAGACATATCATAACTGAAATACTGAAAATCAAAGGCAAGGAAAATCTTGAACATATTAAAGAGAAAGCAACTGTCCTGGCTGCTTTAATGCCAATTTGATAAAAACAAGTTAGAGTCATCGGAGAGGAGGGAGCCTGAGAGAATGCCTGCAGAAGATGGGCTGTAGACAAGCCTGTATGGGCATTTTCTTCACTAGTGTTTGATGTGGGAGGGCCCAGCCTATTGAAGGTAGGGCTATCCCTGGACATCAGGTTCTGAGTTCTATAAGAAGGCAGACTGAGCAAGCCATGGGGAGCAAGCCAGAAAGCAGCACTCCTCCATGACCCCCGTGCCAGCTCCTGCCTCCAGGATCCTGCCCTGTTTGAGTTCCTATCCTGGTTTCCTTCAGTGATGACCTACAATGTGGAAGTGTAAGCCAAATAAACCCTTCCCTCTCCAAGTTGCTTTGGTCATGGTATTTTGTCATAGAAATAGGAATCATTACAAAGACAGCAATTCATCACATATAAGTAATAATCATGAAGATTAGCAACCAGGGATTGGATAGATGGCTAAGTGGTTAAGAGTACTAGATGCTCTACCAGAGGACTGGGGTTCTATCCCCAGCACCCACATGGCAGCTTAGTCTGAAACTTTAGTCCTAGGGGGATTTGATGACCTCATCTGGAGGGCATTGACCACATATGTGCCCAGACTTGCATAAAGGCAAAATATTCATATGCACAAAACAATAAAATAATGATACAAAAAAGATTAGCAACCAGTTTTAGTGCAAATTTCTTTAGGCCAGAGGTAGACAAGCAGATATATAGATGGAAAAAAAAAACTTGTAATTGATAACTGTCTCTATACTAAAACTGTCCGCCAAAGGTGAGGAAGAAATTAAGATATTCCCAAAAAAACACATGCTGAAGGTCAGTATCACTAGACGTACCCTACATGCTATGCTGAAAAGTCTCTAAAATTGAAAGAATGCTAGAGAGTAACTCAAAATGATAATATAAATTTCTCAAGTAAAGGGATATACATGGACAAACCTTTTTATAAAGCATAAAAATGGTTGGAGTGAATTATTGATCCTCTTAAACACCCCCAGAAGAATGAACAGAAGGCAATATTTCTTCATTTCTTTTGAGGGCCATGGTACCTCAGTGACAACAGCAGGTAAGCACAGCACAGAAAATGTCAGCTACATACCAATATCCATAATAAACACTATTAACAAAATCCTGAACAAAATAATAGCAGAATAGATTCAGCAGCATATAAAAAAGACCAATTTTATTCTTGAAATGCAAGAATGATAGAACATGTGAAAAATAACCCATACAATACACCAAGTCAAAAGATAAAGGACAAGAGGCACACAATCATCTCAAGCAGATGGTTCAGATAAAAAGCTTGGGACTCCACCTACATGGACACACATGTGCATGCCCACCTACACATATATGTGTTCATGCATAGGCAAATATGAATACACATATGCATGCCACACCACACCCCCCACACACAAATAGATAAATAAGGAAGTTATAAGATTCCTACTTTCTGATCTCAAAAGTTACCACAAAAGTACAATAATAAGCTAACAGCATAAAACAGAAATCAAGAATAGACTAGAATACAAAACCCCCAAATATAATTAAGTATATATGGTCATGTGGCTTGTATTAACATTTCCAAGATCATTCCCTGGGGAAAGGACATTCTTTTCAATATATAATTATCAATTCAAAGACCTAACAGTAAGACATAAAATTATATCACTCTCAGAAGAAAACATGGGTACAAAGCTTCATGGTATTAGAGTTTGCAATAATTTCTTGTCTGTGACACCCAGGTCATAGGCAATAAAAAGTAAAACTGATAAATTGGACTACACTGAAATTAAATTCTTTTTGTGCACCTAAAGATACAATAAACCAAATGAAAAAGGCAGCTCCAGTATCTGATAAGATATTTACACACTAGAATTAGATAAAAGATTAATATACAGAATATATGAAGATCTATAAAACTAGAAGGATATAATCTGATTCAAACTTAGGCAAATAACTTAAAAATGATGTTTCTTCAAAGAAGTGATACAAGTGACCATTAAGTACTCAAAAAGATACTCAATGGCAGTAATCACTAGGTTAGTACAATTCAAAAGCACATTGTGTCACCACTCTGTGTCCTTTGAAGTAGCTATTGCTGTGGTCTGAAATATTGTGCCAGTCTCCCTACCCCATTCCCTTGATGAAACTCTTACTGCTGAGGTGATAATTTTAGAAAGAAAGGCATTTTGAAAAACGATTAAGTAATGAGAGTAGGACCCTATGATTGGGGGTAGAGCCCCTTAAAACAGATCTCACAGAATTAGCCCTTCCCATACACTCTATAAAACGTGGATTAAGCATAGACCAAATACACATGGTTTTATCCTGAAATCTGCAACCTCTCATAAAATGAGAAATACATGTAGACAGTTTGTTAGCTGTTCAGTTGTAGTAAGTCATCATTGTCAATTGGACTGAATTTATTTTTAATTCATTTTATTATTTTTAAATGTGTGCAGGTGTTTTGTGTACATGTAGTTTGCATACCATGTGCATTCCTGGTACATGCGGAGGTCAGAAGAGGGCTTCTGATCCTCTGGAACTTGAGTTACAGATGGTTTGAGCTGTCATATGGGTGCTCAGAATCAAACATGGGTACTCTACATGAGTAGCCAGTGCTCTTAGCCACTAGGCTGTCTCTTCAGCACCAACTTGCCTTATCTTAGAAACACCATGGATAGATATTTCTGGTGTATCTCTGAGGGTGTTTTCAGTAAGATTTAATTGAGAGGGAAGACCTATCCTTATTTTGGGCAGCATCATTATCCTCGGCTCTTGTTCCACAGTGAATAAAAAAGAAAAGAAAACCAGAGAATGACACCAGCATTCTTCTTTCTCTGCTTCTTGGCTGAGGACACATTTTGGCCTACTATTTCACATTCTCTAACCATTCTTCTTTGTCATGATGTCTGTTAGCCTCAAGCTGTAAGTCCATATGAACCCTCTGTCTCATAAATGCTTTTAGCCAGTGATTTTATCATAGATAAGAATAAATGATATACCAGGCTATGGTGCTTGTTACCACAGCTTCAAGTAAGACAGTCAGTAACAGCAAAAACAAACAGAAAAGAACAAACATTATGGAACACATGGAGAAATAATAACTGTGTGCATTACTAGTTGGAGCATGAAATGATGCAGCCACTATGGGTAACAGTATAGATGACAGGTTCTCAGATAATCAAATATAGCAACAACGTTAGAATTACTAAAATTACAATATGGTCCAGCAAGTATACATCAAATTCTACATACAAGATCACTTAAAGTAGAGACTTAATTATTTTTCCATATTCATTCACGGTATCATTTTTCAGACTAGCAATATGAGTGCTTGGCACATTATTCAATCTTAGTAAGCAAGGGTACTCTGGCATGAGTTACAGAACGAATGGAGTAGAAAAATATTATAAGTGACATATGAAAACCATAAAATGATACATATTATACAATTCTACTTCTCTGAAATACCTATACTAATACAGGGTCAGAAAGATAAACAACACATAATATAAACTAGAGAATTTGCTTTGAAACAAGAGGTGACTATGAATCAGCACCTGTATAACATCATAGGACAATTTAATATCTCATTAGGCTGTAATGAGGTACCTATGAAGTCAATCATACAGATTACCACATATAGAAAAAGAAGTTACAGGAAGGGGTGGGATGTCAATGAGTGAGGCACATGTGAAAATCTTTAAACTACTTGAAAAAAAATCTAAGAAAAATTGATGTTAAAACCCCAAAATACCAAAAATCTTCACCTTTTGCTGCCTATATTTTCCTAAAATTCCAAGCATAGAAATTTGTAGGCTCTGTCTGTTAATTCACTTAGATCCTAAATGTTCCGACATCATCTTTTTCTATTCAGGGAAAATTACACTTTACAACATAATCAGCCTCACAGTTAAGAAAACTGGCTGCTACTCCACTCTCTACCTTGTTTTTTCTCCATCTCTACTAGTTTTCTAGGATAATTATCTGGTTTTCCCAGTTCTGAGATCCTGTCTTGCTTTTAATTAGACAGCCTATACCTGGGATTCTCCCATTCATACTAGATTCTCTCATAGCCTGAGTGTTTACCCATGATCCACGGGGATTGTAACCACAGACTAGCTACCCTTTCTTATAATTGAACCTTCTAGATTTTGCTTGCCATTTCTCAGACCTAACCTGTTATGAGCTAGCTAGTTTCTGTGATAGCCATCCACAGACCCAGACACAAACTAATCCAAATAGCATTAAGAGCAAGAGAGACATGTTCAAAACCACACATCTCAGTGTATAAGGATATACCAAAGTCAGTAAAGCACTCCACAAACACCTGTACTATAAACACAAGGATCTGAGTTTTACTCCCAGAATCCACTTTAAAAATGCTAGACATGATGGCATATACTTGTAATTTGAGCACTGAAGAAGAGACAATGTGTTCTCTGGCCAGGGAGCCTAGCTCGGCCTACTCAGGGAGTCCCAGCCCAATGAGAGAACCTATCTCAAAAACAAAGTAAGAGATACCTGAGGAATAGCACTCTACATTGTCCTCTAACCTGTACACATATGCATATATGAAAACACTGGCCCACATATGTGCACACTCATGAATGAACATACCACACACATACACACACACACCAAAATAGCCCTAATGAAAGCACATAGAATATAACATTTCAAATACAAAGTGTAAGTTCAATAAAAATGTGGAGGGAAGTTTTGCAAGGAAACAAGTATAAAGGCCGGGTGTTGATGGCACACGCCTTTAATCCCAGCACTCGGGAGGCAGAGGCAGGCAGATCTCTGTGAGTTCAAGGCCAGCCTGGTCTCCAGAGTGAGTGCCAGGATAGGCTCCTAATCTACACAGAGAAACCCTGTCTCAAAAAACCAAAAAGAAAGAAAGAAAGAAAGAAAGAAAGAAAGAAAGAAAGAAAGAAAGAAAGAAAGTATAAGAAAACTACTATTTTTAATGTCAAAGGAGAACACAAAACCCAGAGAATTTCCAAGTATCCTTTTAATGGCTGTGGACGGAGAAGATGCTTTAAAGAAACTCGTGTCAAATTGGGGAGAGGAGCCTTGTGCCCATCTGTACAATGATGAATACTTGATTAACTTCCATTTCTGCACCACTTCTGAAATGCATAACCTGATAGAACTTGGTCAAGCAGTGGTCAATATTGAAGATACCAAACTCTAAGCTAAACAGGCAATACATGATGGATAAATATTCAGAATAAATGGTCTCTAACCAATTAATATGGAAAGATATCCTAGGATTTTCAGACTCCTGGCAAATACATGCTATGCCCTGTTGTTGAATATAACTGTCCATAAATGGCTTTGGTTCTTTGTTATGACTCTTTAGGAGACTTGGACAATTTCAGTCATGAGATAGTCACCCTGGTATCAAAAAGGATGAGCTCAAAACTAAACACACCAGGGCATAAATCATGGAAATACTCCTGGCCAAATTTAGTGTAAACCTAACCATCGACACAATGAAAAGTATGCAAAGTAATATGAAGACTGCATGACCTCTGGAACATGAGGACTGGCTAGCAGAGGAGTCCCTCAAGGTCATATGTTGCTTTGCCAGACGCAAAGCATATTCTAAAGCCAGTCTAACTTCTACTAGAGGAGTAGGCCAGTAAGTCTCAGGAAGTCACTAGATCACCTAAATCCCAATTTAGGTAAAGACCCAAGGCTGACATAATTATTTTTTCCACAAAGAAATGTCATTGTTCTTGCTTCCAGGGCTCATGCCTTCTAAGTATGATATTTGAACACTGATGACATGCATTTCCCCTTCCTACATGTTCTGATGTACCTTGTCTCCACAACACCCCCACCTCATCATCACCATCACAAATATCTCATCAACATAGTTTGCCCAGGTTTCATACCTGCAATTTAAGCATGTATTATGTAGCAGTTTCCTCCTGTCTTAGAGAGAACTCATTAAGACACAGGTTGTTGAAAGAGAGGCAAAAATTATATCCAACAAATAAAGAACCCAATGTTTTCAGGAAGTCCCTGAAATTGACCAGATTCACTAGGTCCCTCCATTTTCAAGCGTACATATCCTATAAGGACTGCTGAGAAAAGACCCATAGACCAACTGAGATCCCTGGAAGAAGCAGAGATCCACCTAGCTTCGTGGAAAAGGGTCAGACCAGCTGGTTTACTGGGAAAAGTTACTCTCCAACCTGTTGAGCTACATGCAGGTCCTTCAGTACACAACAGGTTTTCTGTCACCTATGCTAGGGTAGAATTTTAGTAATGTAGCTGTCTTCATATAATTTCTTCTTGTGTAAGTACCTCTTGATCCATTCTTCTATAAGTACCCCAATAAAACTCATTTGATCACCAAATAATAATGAGTTGAGTGATAGCCTTATTTAAGTCTGTCATCAGTTCACTATCTAGGGTGAGTAAGACATTTGTTCACATTCCCTTGGAATAGTCTCACACAACAGCATGGAGTCCTGGTGCAAACAAACTTAAAAGCCAGTATGGGCAATTAAGCCCTGGGTTAGCAGACTTAGCTGAATAGATGCAGGTTACTTAGGAAGAGCACAGAAGTCCACACTAAAGCCTGTAATAAATACACCTTACGTTGGAAAGGGTATCGGTAGTTTTTAATATTTAATTTCATTTTTGATTAACACATTAATTATACATATTTGATATTTCAAAACAGGCACACATTGCACACTGATCAAATCTAGCCTCCCTTCAATCTACCTTCCCCTACTCACTGTTGTTCTTTCCACCTTCTTCGAATAATGGCTTACTCACTTTCTCAGTAATATTTTACCTAGGAGATATGATGCCATTTCCAGAGAAGCTATGACATTTGATGAGAGGGCTTTCTTTAAATTATTAAGAGTAATTCAATGTTTCCAATGTTCTTGGTACCCTACCAAACAAGAAAACAAATGATGAATAGCAAATACTTATGCCTTCAAGAGGCTAAACAGTGAACTGATACAATAATGTCTACTAAACCTTAACTTTACTTTCTTGGCACAATATCTGAAAAAGACCAAAAAATTTACAGTCTCAGAAGGGAAATAATATAGCTTTATTTTCTAGAAGTAAGTTATATGATTGTTCTCTAAGGTAAAATATCCCATTGTGTAAACGTCATGATTTTGAAACTTATCAAAGTCATTGAATTTTGTTTCTATTGTTCCTTTCCTCGTGGTGATATTTTGTTTATCATCTAACAAATAAAGCTTGCCTGAAGATCAGAGTGCAGAGATAGCTACACTAGTTAACCATAGAGGCCAGGCAGTGGCAGCACACACCTTTAATCCCAGCACTCAGGAGACAGAGGCAGACAGATCTCTGTGAGTTCAAGGCCACCCTGGGCTACAGGAAAATGATCCAGTCTAAAAGAGAAACAGAACCAAGCTGTGGTGGCTCACACCTTTAATCCCAGTGCTAAGGAGGTGGAGACAGGAAGGGATATGGCTGAGCAGAGAGAGGAATATAAAGTGGGAGGAGACAGGAACACATTGCAGTCTGAGCAGTCAGTCTGAGGATGCAGTTTGAGGATGCAGTCTGAGGAGATAGTCTGAGACAGGATTACCTCTTTGATCTGAGCATTGGTAGAGGCAAGAACTCTCGTGAGTGGCTGGTCTGCTTCTCTGATCTTCAGCATTAATGCCAATATTTGACTCCAAGTTTTTATTATTAAGAATTAGAATTCGTGCTACATTGCCTTGCCCAATAAGAGCCACTGAAATAGAAATGAATGGCTTTACCCTGGCAAAATATTATGAAAAAGAGGGTCATTGAGGCTCATTGAAATGGTTCATCAGGTAAAAGGTCTTTCCACCAAGCCTCTGACCTGAATTCAATCTCTGGAAGCCACACTATTGATTGAATTGCAGGTTGCCAAACACCTGATGAAAAAGTAAAAATGCTAACATATACATCTCTACATCCTCAAAAGAAAATCCTGGTCGCATATATATCTTCTGAAAATCACCCCAGAGACAAAATGGGCAGATTGTGAGAATGGCAATGGTGATGCCCTACTGTCTAGGGAATGTGATGCTGGAACACCTGCCTCCCTGCATGGGAACCTGCAAGGGAAAACAGCACCTGTGAAGTGGACCCACTAGCCCGCCAGGTAGTTGCCCAGTTATTGCTTGATAGGAAGTACCTCAGAACACTGGGAAATTTAATGAAGTGAAACACAGAACTAGGTGGAAGTGGTAATAATGCAAACAGAAAGCCATACAGCATAGAGGTTAAAAAGCACAGGCCCTGGAGCCGGAAAGAAGCATTTCCCAGCCAGCTCTGCCTACTACCAAGTGAACTTGGCAAATGATTCCTATTCCACTTACATTTCCTTACTTAAAAATAAGAAGGAAGTTTTTGTCTTTATAGGACTGTCATGACAATTGACAAAGTAGATGCCTCAACAAATTGGAATTACACTATTTTCTAGCAACAGTAACTAGGCCAAGTCAGCTACATTCACTCTGTTTCATTCATAAACTGAAACAAATAATTACTGTACATCTCATATGATTTTCATAAATCACAAGATAAAGGGTTTTATAAAGCCACATATAACAGGAAAACTGAAGTATTATTGCCAATAACTTAAACTGATCTCCTGAAAATGCCACCTATTCAAATAAATGTCAAGACATGATTGGTTTGGTGCCTTTTTCCTAGATCCATTTATTAAATGTAATTTGTCACCTAATGCATACATAAATCAAGTCTCTTTGCTGGTGCCACCCAATCTCCACTGACAGAGATTGCCCATACTACTCACAATATTTAAGTCAATTAAGCTTAAGGCAGGTGATTCTGTTTCTCTCACTATTGCCAACCTGATTCTTTCTGTCCATTGGTCCCTCCTGGACAAACTTCTTTGGGCACAGTATATGAGGGCTGCCATGTGACCTGGCATTATTAAAAACAAAGTTGTACTTAAAAATGGTTATGCTGGGCATTGGTGGCACATGCCTTTAATCCCAGCACTCAGGAGACATAGGCAGGCAGAACTTTGTGAGTTTGAGGCCAGCCTGGACTACAAAGAGAGTACCAGAATCGGCTCCAAAGCTACACAGAGAAACCCTGTCCTGAAAAACCAAAGGAAACAAAATAATGGCTATGAAAATACTCCTAAATAGTGGGAGACATTTTAGGTTTACAGATAAATCAGGCACCAGGGAAATGTCTGGGGATCTACAAAGATGACACCAGCTAACAATCAAAGAAACAGAGGACAGGTTACCTTAAATGCCCTCCCCTGATAATGTGATTGATGACTGACTTATATGCCATCCTATAGCCCTCATCCAGCAGCTGGTGGAAGTAGAAGCAGACACCCACAACTAGTCACTGAACTGAACTGGAATCCAGTTGCAGAGAAGGACCAGTGAAAAGCAAAGGGGTCCAGACCAGGCTGGTGAAACCCGCAGAAACAGCTGACCTGAACATCGGGGAGCTCTTAGTCCCCAGGCTGATAACTGGGATACCACATGGGACTGATCCAGACTCCAGGAACATGGGTTTCAGTGAGGAGACCTCAGAAATCTACAGGACCTCCTGTAGTAGTTCAATACTTATCCCTAGCATAGGTGTGGACTTTGGGAGCACATTCCACATAGAGGAATACTCCCTGAGCCAAGACACACGGGGGTGGGCCTAAGCCCTATCCCAAAGGATATGATAGACTCTGGTGACCCCCTATGGAAGTCCTCACCCTCCTTGGGGAGCAGAAAGAATATGTGATAGATAGGGTTTTAGTTGGGGGGTGGTAGGGAAGGAGGGTAGGGAGAGTGAACTGTGATTGACATGTAAAACAATCTTGTTTCTAATTCAAATAAAAGATCTGCAAAAAATTAAATAAAAACAAACCTACAGACAGTATTCTGGCAAAAACTAAAGCTATAAACTAAGTATCAATGTTTTTGTTTTCATTGAAAAAGGTTATCTGTTTTTATCAAATAAATACTTTGTGTTTAAAAAAAGAAAATCCTCCTAGGTCTAGTTCATTCTATGGGAAATGATGTGACATATATCACTCAGGTTTATATAGCAAGACTTCATATTCACCTAGTCTTGATCTAGAAACAAATATTCAGGGTTCCAAAGACACAGACCTAAGACCTTTCCATGGACAGCATATTTTGTTGACTTATTGCCAGGCCTTGGAGGAAAATGGAGAAGGCCTAATATTAGAATGATTACCATATGAGACCATTTATCCTTTAATTCATTTGTTCATTGTTAAGAGTGTAAAGTTTCAGGTAGATGCAATTAACATCATATTTGGCACATAATGGACAATCAATACATGTTTGGTAAATAAATTAATTACATGCTCAGTTTTAAGGTCATATCTACATAAGAGTTTTAAAAGGGCAATTTGTCTGCATCTCTTATAAATGGCATTATTCTTTCCAATTGCCACAATAACAAATGCCTTGGAAAACTATTGATGTCACAAGAGAGATTGGGATGCTCTGTCAGTCTCAGGCTTTGTTAATAAATAAGCAAAATTCAAGATTAAAAAAGAACAATTATGGTGATCAAAAGGATGAGGAATAAGTTTTTATCAGAAAACACAGCCATACTTTCCCAGAAGAAGCCATAAGTCACAAGGAAGACCCAATTTTTCCCTTGCTAAGCCATGATATTTATTCATGATATTATTTTGTAAACTGTGATAGTACATCTGTGTGGGAGAGATGGGAAGGCCTCAAAAGTTATCATATATTGGGCAAATTGTTTGTTCCATTTTAAACCCTGGTGAAAAAGAAAACAGACACATTCCATTGTAGAGTCTCCCTGTCAGGTGAAAAATCCAAGACAAGTTGTGTCCTTAGGCAGGGTAATAACATAGCGGCATTGTTGGGAGTAACATCTGGGCACCAGCAAGGGGTGTGAGCCAAGAGCAGACTTCTTCCCAGAGACCACAGATTGCCTTTTAGCTCCTTTTATGTTTATTTCAAAACCATACCTGTTATTTTTACCCCACTACCTACATTTTATTCCCCCTTTCCTTTCTTTTTGATCTTCCTTTGAACTCTGAGAGAATGTGGTTTAACAGAGCCACAGAGCTATGAACTTTTCTGAGAGGAGACCCAATAACAGCCAAAACTATTAATAGTGCCTGTCTCAATCACCATTACATGAAATGTTTTTCCATTTCCTATCATTGCTATTTTTTTGTAAAAAGAAATTGCCTTTTTGTCATACATCTGGCTTTATAAGGACATCACTGGGGAAGTGCATTTAAAATACAAACCATGTGTCTTTAACAACACCAAAGTTTGCACAAAAGCCAGGACAACACACATACACATACACAGAGAGAGAGAGGGAGGGAGGGAGATAGGAAGGGAGGGAGACAGGAAGTTGAAAAACAAAAGAGTTAATTAAAATAATGATTAGTAACAAGTTCCAATTAGCAAGTTCTTTTTGAGCCAGGGGTGGGGCTCACCATGTGGACTAGGCTGGCCTTGAACTCACTTTGTTCAACTTGCCTCTCCCTCCTGAGTGCTAGGATTAAAGGTAGGTACCAGCAGTACCCAGCAACAAATTCATTTTTAAAAACCGAGTTTAACTAGAATATTTGTACCCAGAGACAGTCAAAATTGCAATGCATGGTTTTCTCCATTGCTTCTGAGAGTTGTTGCATAGTACTATAACTCTGGAGGCCCTGTCCTCCAACACTCTGGTGTTAAACAAGAAAACTGACATTCACAGGGCCTTGGCAAGGTTAAATAGTTGGTTAGTGACTGAGCAAGGTTTAAGTGTATATAGCTTTAATAACATTACATGTTTTTTATTGATTTGATTATTTACTTCTCAGTTTGACATAGAAGGGAAAGAAACAAGAAGTTCAGAAACTACAGTTGACTGAATATGCCTTTAAAGTTTTATTTACTGTTACTACAAATGTATTTGTATATGTGGATATACTTGATGTTTGTGGGGGCAGTGTCTATGTGCCATGGCATCTGGATGGAGGCTACAGGACACATTTGGGAAGTCAATTCTCTCATTTTACCATTATGTTCATCCCAGAGATCAAGCTCAAGTCACTAGGCTTGCACCACAAGGGCCATTCTCTGGCAAGCCATCTCACTTGTTCTGAGAGAAATGCTTCTTTTGCTATATTGTAAAGGAATCACAAATGATATGTCAATTAAGAATCTCTGTGGTGGTAAAGCAAATGTTCGGTAATGCTTTTAATTATTGGAGATTTATTTATTTTATGTGTAAGAAGGTTTTGCTGGCCTATGTGCATGTGCACTGCATGCATGCCTGGTGCCTGAAGAGGTCAGAAGAGGCTGCCAGATCCTCTAGAACTGGAGTTATGGATGATTGCAAGCCACCATGTGGGTCCTGGAAACTGAATCTGGGTCCTCCCTAAGATAAATGAGTACTCTTCACCACTGAACCAAGTCTCTAGTTCCTGGTAATAATTTTTCATGAATATTATAGAAGAAACAGTAAGAAGATAAGAAAGACTGTATAGAGGTTATATTCATATGCCAGATGCTGTGGACCTGAAAATAAATGTACTTTTGCGGAGTAATTTCAATTACAGAAATTGTCTTAAGGATTTCAGTAAGAGATTGTTGTGTACTACAATAGTATAGAGGAGGGGAGACTACTTAAAATTATTTTCCACTACAGAAAGATAAAAACTCTGCTTCAATAACCAGATCAAATTTCTATGTTTACAATAACCATCTCCTTTGAACTCCATGAATAGCCTAATAGATTAGAAAGAAACTAAAGCATTATTAAGTTAATTTTTTCCTTAAATTGAATATTCTTTGAGAGATAAAACTGGGATTCATATGACACCACTAGCCCCATAAGGCACTGTTCATGACACTTCAGTTAGCTGACCAATGAAATACGAATTCACCAGAAAGAAATAAAACAAAAGTGATTTGTCAACCAACTATGGAAACTTCAGATTATGTTATCTTTTAATGGTCAACATGACCAAATTTCTTCAGAATGAAATTGAGCTACACATCATAAAGACAGCTCTCAAATACTTCCTGACAATAGCTTAACAACTTTGTGATTAAGCCCACATATAATCGAGTAAACACCACAGATCCAGAAATTATGCAAATGTACATCTTAGTTTCACTCAGAATAATGTTCTCTACTAAGGAGTTAGAACTATGAAGAGATTCCGAACAATTAAGAAAGTCAAAGCAAGTTTAAAATGCAGGGGGCAGGGGCTGAAGAGACTGCTCAGAAAGTGATAGTGCTTCCTCTGCAAGAACTGAGACCTAAGACTGAATACCAAACATCCAACCCTAACCCTGAGGCATGGTTATGCATGCCTATAGCTCTAGAATTAGAGGTCAGACACAGGCAGAACCCAAGGACCCCTAGCAGAAATGGAGAACTTCCATTCATTGAGAGTTCCTATCTCAAAAGCTGTGTGTGTGGGGGGGTGCTATTGTGAAAGACACCAGAAGTCTGAAACAAAGGTATTGCACTCCCACATACTCACATACATGGAACACACACACACACACACACACACACACACACACACACACACACACACACACACACACACTGCACCATAATGCCTTCTAAACACCATGTGTATTTTCTTTCTTTTTGCAATAATATTTGTTCTATTACTTGATTAATCTAAACCTACGCAAAAATTAGAAAATGCATGAAGTGATTTGCTGATGCCATTAAGGCCATCTTTTTCATAAAGGAGCAACTATTTTAAATGTATAAAAATGTCTGATCACCCAAATATATTTTCAAACTAAAAGCAAAATGCCCGCATAAAATACATACCTATGTCTATACAATGTATGCAAAAAGGACATATATGATCTAAAATATGAAATACGCTGATATGTAGTGAGGTCCTTTCCTCTTCAACCACTTGTAATGAGGAGAAGTTTGATAATCAATTGGAAAAGTTTTCAGCCTTAATAGCTGTTTTGTGTCTTTAATAATACCTCACGAGGAGATAAATTTGACCAAGTTCTGAAGCCTCCTGGTTCCTAGAATCCCATTGGCCACAATTAATTGAACAGTCATGCCTAACTGCAAAAGACTGTGATAATAGAAGGGATCATCTAATGAGTCATTACCATCTACAACACAATTCTTTATTGGTTGCTTTTTGTTTGTTGGTACTGTAGTAATGTCTATTGGCATCTTCATGCTTCACTTTCACTTTATATAAAGCAAAGCATACAGTAATACCTACATTGGGGAGCTGATATAAGTGGTTAATAAGTAAGAAGCATGAGATTCAGAGGCTACGATCTCCCTGTTCTTTAGCACAATGAATAAATTAATGGTGGTCCAGATATATAACACTATGAAAACAGAGCCTTTAATGGCAAAAGTATCTTCATCCCAGAAACTAAGTTGTACAAATGATACAGATAAGAAGATGACATAAATGAAGAATTGGGACCTAATACACAAGTAAGATGGGCAGAGAAGACTTAATAATCCTGGGATTTTTCAAATAGAAAGTCTGATGACAGAAAGAAGAGGAACAGTTTGCAGGTCACTCAAATTTGGACTTGAATTCTGGCTCTAGCATTTCCATTTGTGAAGGTTGAGAAAGTCCATAGCAGGATCTTTATGAGAAAAGTTTCTGAATTTCCTGTGAGGCACACCAGGTCAGTATGAGTAGGAGATTGTTATTTTTCTATGGCAGGTATACAAAGAGCCTAAATGGAAGTAAAGCAGCATATCCCAATAGGGCTTTAGCCGGTGTCCAGTATTGAAAAGATGTGTTCCTGGGAGATGAACAAAAGCTATGGTAGCCTATTCAAGAAATCTGTGATTGGAAATGACAACCCAGAATCTTAGGTGAACAGAGTTAAGCTTGGCATTTTAGTACAAATGCCAACTGCAAAAAGTGAGAGACAGCGTTGCATTTTAACTTCATGATGAAGTTGAAACTTTAGAATTGAATGGAGAAAAGTTAAATGGAACACAACCAGGAAATGTAAGAAAATGGGACAATTTCTGGGCATCAATCCCCTCAACCTCCAACTAGGAAAAGTTATAACTGCTCAGAACAGTTGGCTCAAAGATTCGTGTATTATAAAAGAAAAATCAAGATAATCAGCTATCAATATACAACAAGACATCATTCCTTGTCACTAAACATGTTTAAACCTGTTTCTAGGGCTAGGGTGTTGGCTTAGTAGTTAAAATGCAACTGTTCTGAGCACCCACATATTAGCTCACGATCATCTGTACCTCTAGTCCCAAGGGATCCAATGCCATCTTCTGACCTTCTTGGGTACTAAATACATGTATGTTATCTATAACATAAATCCAAAATAAATGAATCTGTTTCTAGAAGCATGATTTTATAAACTTCTCTCACGACAGATGCAAAAAACTATTGACATACATTGTGGCCATGGCAAATACCATGGACAGAAAACAACATCGAGAGGGTCTCTAGCCCCTTAGGGTTCTTCTCTCTCTCTCTCTCTCTCTCTCTCTCTCTCTCTCTCACACACACACACACACACACACACACACACACACACACACACACTTTTCTCTTTTACTCTAGAAACAAAATTTTGTGCACTCTCTGTACTTGCCCTTCTGCATAGTTTTCATCTGTTTCTCCTAATTTCTTCCCACGATGCAATGGTCCCAAATAAAGCTAATAGTCAATGAGCTTCTCAGATGGCTGAGTATGCTTCCCCAAGCTCATAAAGAAGTTCTGTTGAAAGAAAAATAATAATTCCAAAGAATTCCAACTGCTAAGACTTATCAATGTTAGTTTTGAGTATAATTAAAGAAATGTCTAAGTCACCATGTGGATCAATATGCTAATGTACTTACCTTTTCTTTGTGTCCCCAAGTTCACATACTTGGCAAAAGTTCTACTTCATATACATCTTAGAGTTTCTGAGATGGAAGTATCCACAGACATCTGCTAAACCAAAACTGTCTTTTAAAGGTAAAGAAACTGAATGATACCTGGAAGCACGGTGTGCAGTGTTTTATGTGTCTTCACACTGACAGTGCAGTGGCTTTCTTCTACACTACACTCCAGATTGCTTCTGCATTTCACTTTGAAATAGAATGGATTACTTTAGAAAAGCAATAGCTTTGTGATCTTCCTTTCCAGGCCAAGTAAGAAAGGTTTACAATGGCCAGCTGGCTATTTATTTAATTCTATAATGATTAAAGTTGATATTTGTTTTTTTATTGGATACAGCAACCAGTCAAAACAATCACAATTCCTTTCAATGTCTCATTAAATTGCTGCAACTCCTACTAGAAATGTATGCAAGTATTCAGAGCAGAAATACCAAACGCAACATCTCAGTGTAAAAGGAAACTAGATTTATACCAACAGGGAATTTTTTTTAAAGTAACCATTCCCTGTGGGTTCTTTTTTTTTTTTTTACTTCAGTGAATGAAATATTAAAGCTCACAAAAATATGGGGTTGTATGAGAGTGAACAAACTTTTGTGGAGTGTGTGTGTGTGTGTGTGTGTGTGTGTGTGTGTGTGTGTGTGTGTGTGTCCATGCATGATGCTGGTTTACATGAGTGTACTGACTGATTGAATGAAAGGGCATATTTTGTTTTTCCAATTAAGTATGTGAGGACATAATCACTTTCACATTGCCATAGAGGGTCTTAATGCCTTAAGTGAATCACCTTCATAAAGTTAATTCCATGCTTGACAATAGCAGAGAAATAAAAGGCTCAAATGGTACCCAAGGCAGCTATGGCTGTGAACTGAAATATGCTCCTTTTAAAGCAGTGAAACAATACTTCAAATTTTAGGATCACCTTCTAAAAGTGTTTATACTTATACTACATTATAGAATGGAGTTATATTTATATAATATCATTTGTATAAATGGTTCTATGTACAAAGCACTAATGAAAAGTTGGATTAATCTTTTCCAAGTTGACACACTTGCAGCTAGCCTGATAGAATAAATGAGCTTATGCTTAATGTACATCAACTAGGGAAAATAATAGCTATCTGGCAGCATAGTCATAAAGATTGAGTGAAAATAACAAATACAAAATCAATAGTGGGATCATCAGCTGATAATAGAGGTATAAATGGCCATTCCCTTGTCCTCAAGGTTAGTTCATATCAGTCCTCATGTTTTTGACATTTTAAACAATAAGCTTCTAAACAATAGTTCACCAATTTAGTGCATGCATGCAGTACAGGGAGAATTTATACCTTCCACAACAATTTAGCCAGGACTCAATAATTCATTTCCATTGCCACTCTATAATTTCCATTATGGTAGTTGAAACAGAGCTGTCCCTTCAAATTCCCTCACAATGTTTCAACTTTTTAACCCAAATGTCATATTCATCCCTTGTTCCATGAATCCCTATTTTCAGCTGGCTACTATTATTTCTGGCAGATAATGATTTCTTCTATTTGTCTCCTGGAGGCATTGCATTTCTTAGAAGACTTTGGAAGGCATACAGTCACCTGAGAGCCAAGTAGATTCATTTCTTAGAATATCACAAATATAATTTCAGTTTTCTGTAACTACATCCATTTTCAAACTACAATCAAACTTGGTAACAGTATACTTGGGACCCAAAAGATTTAAAAAATCCTACATAGTCTTCTCTGAATTTATTTGTAAGAGTTAGGTTTTCTCCTTCAAGTAAGGTCCATTCTGCTGTTGCATATAGAAGAACCTTACATCATAATTGGTTGCATTTTGCCTTACCTGTCAACCTACCTCTTCAACTCTAGCCAGAACAAATGACTTGGTAAGTGTATTAATACAATTGGAAAAAATCAAACCACAATCTTTACAAACAGGATAAAGGGCAGTTTATATTAGATGTGGCTAAAGTGTTACAGTCATGACTAAATATAGGGGAAAGGAGGGAGGACTAGTTAAATGATAATCCACGAGGCATACATGCACTAATTCTTTATTATGTACTTACACAAACCCTTAGGGTTTTACCTATTCCAAAGATAGTGTCAACTATTTTGCAGATCCCACACACCAGCTTGTCAGGAGAAGTTACATAGAAAAAGTACAGTGCTTGATAATGTTGCTTTAGCAGGGTTTCATTGATATAGACTAAAGTGTTATTTGAAACTTTAGGTGACATAGCTGTCTTCAAATGCTATTATTTCAGGTATTTTTAGCACTTGTCCTACCTTTTCTTAATTATAATTCTCTTGCTTCCAAATAATGTTATTTCATTTTTAGCAACACTTCAGCAACTATGCTAGCATGTTTTCCATCCAATTTCACAGTAAGAATTCAATCCTTGCCCACAATCAAGTCCTCTAAACTGTGACATATTTCAAGTAAGCAATGGTTCAAAGTGAGTTCTTCAGAATCTTGGGCTTCTGAAGGAGCAGCTCAGAAGCAGTTGCTGCTCACTTTCTCACTTCTATTTTCATTAAAATGGGTTAATTATGTGTATTTTATAGGTTCTTGCTTGAAGGAAGATAAAAGAGAACATGACATGACTCAGTTAATCCCAACTAGATAACTACCACTATTCTAGTTTCAGTTATGTTGCTGTGATAAAGCACACTGACAATAAACAACATGGGGGAAGGGTTTCTTTGGCTTACAGTTCCAGGTCACAATACATTACTGTGAGATGTCAAGGCATGAACTTGAACAGCTAGTCACATCACACCAATAGTCAACAGCCCCGAGAAGCAAGTGCTCAGATCCTTGTCTTCTTGCTTGATGTATTCACAGTACAATCCCAGGAATGGTGTCATCCACATGGCCTGGGTTTTGTGATGATTTGAATGAGAATGGCCTCTATTGCTTGCTTGTATGTTTGAACACTTGGTCCTTAGTTGGTTTAACGATTTGGAAACTACTAGGAGGTCTTCTTGGAAGAAGTGTGTCACTGGGGGTAGGCTTTAGGGTTTCATAGTCTCTCTCTCTCTCTCTCTCTCTCTCTCTCTCTCTCTCTCTCTCTCTCTCTCTCTGTCTATCTCTCTCTGTCTCCCTCCTTCCTTCCCTCCCTCCTTGTCTCTCTCTCCCTCATGATTTTACATCAAAACATAAGCTCTCAGCTACTGCCCCAGTGCCATACCTGCTTGCCTGCTGTCATCAATCCCACCATCATGGTCATTGGTCTAGTTTGCCTGAATCAACCAAATCTATGTGAGATATGATGTTTGAAAGAGTCAAAGGAAGGAGGGAATCTTGGGATATGATTATCAATATTTGCTGAACTTAATGGAATGCTCAAGGTATTTCTTAAACAGTTGAATACAAGTGAGTCATAATATAAAATACGATTTGGAATATGCATTAGTCTTCTTGGACTCTGATAACAATCCATAATATCCAAGCTGCTTAAAAACAGATATTTAAGGCCAGTGAGATGGCTCAGTCAGTACAGTCACCATCATGCCTGATGATGTGAGTTTGATCCTTGGGACCCACATAGTGTAAGAGAAAACCAACTCCTAATATTTGTCTTCTAACTTCCACATGCATGCATTGGCAAGTGATTGAACTCACACACACACACACACACACACACACACACACACACACACCACCACCACCACCACCACCACCGCCAAATACAATTAATTTTTTTGAAACCCAGACGTTTATTTTGTCACAATTCTACAGTTCACAAGTTCATTGCCAAGGGCTTCTCTTTTTGAGTTTATTTATTTATTTGTTTACGTTTTTAAATTGTGTGTGTGTGTGTGTGTGTGTGTGTGTGTGTGTCTGTGTGTGTAAAGAGAGAGAAATAGACAAATATGCATGCCCTTACAGAGAGAGAATGAGGAAAGAAAGGAGGCTAGAAAGCAAGAGAGAGCTCTCACAACTTCATGTGTGTGTGTGTGTGTGTGTGCGCGTGCGTGTGTTTGCATCAAACTCTTCTTATTGAGGCCCTAGTTTTATGACCTCATTTAAACCCTTATTACCTTCCAGAATATTCCATCTCCAAATAGCATCACATTGAAAGTTAGGACCTTAACATATGAATTGTGGGATGCCACACTTTAGTCTATAAGAAAGACTAATGATATGTGTTTGGCCACAAATTTAGCATTTCTTTATAATCTCATTTTGATTTTTTATTGAATGTATAACATTTATTAGAATCATAAAAATGTAACTCTGCCCTCTGTCATGTGGTGGGCACCTGAGCCTCAGGTGAATCTGGGTGCTGCTCTGCCCCCCACCCCTTGCATCAACCCCTTCTCGCTTCTGCCTGAAAACCCCCCACCCTGGACAAGAGTGGACCTGCCAAGATCAGAAGGTCCTCACTGAGTCTGAACACATCTCACCCCTGTCTACACTCTGCCCTCTGTCCTACAGCAGGTGTTTCAGCCTCAGGTGAGTCTGGGCACTGCTCTGCCCCCCAACTCTCCAATCAACCCCTGCTCGATTTTGCCTGAGCCCACCCTGGCAACAGTGTACCTACCCAGACCGGGAAGGCCCACCCTGAGTCCAGACACACCTCAACCTTGTCCACTCACCACCCTCTGCCATCCAGCTGCCGCCAGAGGCTGAGCTCTCTGCCTGCCACCAGAGAGAGGGAGAGACCCCACCTGCACTCACTGGAAAAATGGAATGGAAGAAGACAGATTAAGAACACACTCAACAACAGAAAAACCAATATGACACCACCAGAATCTAGGGACTCCACACCAGCAAGAACTGAAAAGCCCAACACAGAGGAAGAAGAAGAGATGGACCACAAAAATTGTCTTCGGAGGATGATAGAGACCTTTAAAGAGGAAACAAGAAAATCCTTTAAAGAAATAGAAGAAAAAACAAGCAAACAAGTGAAGTAAGCACTAGAAACAGTTCAAGGCATGAAAGCTGAAAAAGACACAATAAAGAAAGCATAGAATGAAGGGATTCTGGAAATAGAAAGGCTGGATAAACTATCAGGAACTAAAGATGTGAGTATAACCAATAGAATTCAAGAGATTGACGAGAGAATCTCAGTTGTTGAAGACTCGCTAGAGGATATAGTCATCGAACAAAGAAAAACTCAAGTCCAACAAATCCCTAACACAAAATATCCAGGAAATATGGGACACCATGAAAAGGCTGAACCTAAGAATAATAGGTATAGAAGTAGGTGAAGAAATACAGCTCAAAGGTACAAAAAACATTCAACAAAATCATAGAAGAAAACTTCCCCAACCTACAGAAGGATATGCCTATGAAAGTACAAGAAGCTTACAGAACACCAAAAAGAGTGGACCACAAAAAGAAGTCCCTTGACACGTAAGAATAAAAACACCAAACCTACAAAATACATAGAAAATATTAAGAGCAGCAAAGGAAAAAGACCAAGTAACATATAAAGGCAAACCAATCAGAATCACACCTGACTTCTCAATGGAAACTTTGAAAACCAGAAGGTCCTGGATAGATATCCTGCAAACACTAAGGTAGCATGGATGCCAACCCAGATTACTGTACCTAGCAAAACTTTCAATCACTATAGATGGAGAAAACAAGATATTCCATGACAAAACCAGACTTAAACAATACATATCTACAAATCCAGCACTACAGAAAGTTCTGGAAGGAAAACCCAACCAAACGAAGATAACTACACTCACAAAAACATAGACAATAGATAATCAATTTTACCAAACACAAAAAGAAACAGGAGGGCAAAATCCACACACAATGACAACACCAACAATAAATCCAAAACAAACAAGAACCAACAATCAATGGACATTAATATCCCTCAATGTCAATGGTCTTAACCTGTCCATGAAAATATACAGACTAACAGAATGAATATGAAGACAGAATCCATCCTTCTGCTGTATACAAGAAACACACCTCAACTTCAAAGACAGGCGTTACCTCAGAGTAAAGGGTTGGGAAAAGATTTTCCAATCAAATGGGCCAAAGAAAAAAGCTGGTGTAACAATCCTAATATCTAAAAAGTTAGACATCAAACTAAAATCAATCAAAAGGGATGAAGAAGGGCATTTCATACTCATCACAGGAAAAATCCATCAAGATGAGTCTCAATCCTGAATAACTATGCCCCAAATACAAAGGCACCCACATTTGTAAAAGAAATATGACTAAAGCTCAGACCACACATAAAACCACACACACTCATAGTAGGAGACTTCAATTCCCTGCTTTCACCACTAGACAGGTCCACCAGATAGAAACTTAACAAAGAAACAAAGGATCTAACAGAAGTTTTGACCCAACTGGGTTTAACAGATAACTATAGAACATTCCATCCAAACACAAAAGAATATACCTTCTTCTCAGTGCCACATGGCACTTTCTCTAAAATTGACCACATAGTTGGCAACAAAGCAAGCCTGCACAGGTACAAAAGAATTGAAATAACCCCCACTATCTTTTTTTTTTTTTTTTTTTGGTTTTTCAAGACCGGGTTTTTCTGTGGCTTTCGAGGCTGTCCTGCGACTAGCTCTTGTAGACCAGGTTAGTCTCAAACTCACAGAGAACCACCTGCCTCTGCCTCCCGAGTGCTGGGATTACAGGCGTGCGCCTCCAAGGCCCGGCTGACCCCCAGTATCTTATCAGATCACCATGCTTTAAAGCTAGAATTCAACAGCAATACAAATTGTAGAAAATCTACAAACTCTTGGAAATTGAATAACACTTAATTGCACCATTCCTCGGTTGAGGAAGAAATAAAACAAGAAATTAAAGACTTCCTAGAATTTAAAGAGAATGTAGACACAACATACCCAAACTTATGGGACACTCTGAAAGCAGTGCTAAGAGGAAAGTTCATAGAACTAAGTGCCCACATGAAGAAACTGGAGAAAAGTCACACTAGAAAATTGACAGAACAACTGAAGGCTTTAGAGCAACAAGAAGCAAACTCACCATGGAGGAGTAGACACCAGGAAATAATCAAACCAAGGGCTGAAATCAATAAAGTAGAAACGAGGAAATCATTACAAAGAATCAATGAAGCAAAGAATTGGTTCTTTGAGAAGATCCACAAGATAGACAAGCCTCTATACAAACTAACCAAAAGGCAGAGAGAGAGAGAGCATGCTAATCAACAAAATCAGAAACAAAAAGGGGGATATAACAACAGACACTGAGGAAATCCAGAGAATCATCAGGTCATACTTTGAAAACCTGTGCTCCACAAAATTCGAATATCTAAAAGAAATGGACAATTTTCTGTATAGATAATCACTAAAATTAAACCAAGAACAGGTTAGCAGTTTAGAAGTAGTCATCAAAAAGCCTCCCAACCAAAAAAAAAAAAAAAAAAAAAAAAAAAAAGCCCAGGGCCAGATGGCTTTCACTGCAGAATTCTACCAGAAATTCAAACAAGAGCTAATACTAGTACTCCTCAAATTATTCCACACAATAGAAGCAGAAGGGACATTGCCAAACTCCTTTTACGAGGCTACAATCACTTTGATACCCATGCCACACAAAGATACAACTAAAAAAGTGAATTACAGACCAATATCCCTCATGGACATGGATGCAAAAATACTCAACAAAGTATTGTCGAATCCAATCCCAGAATACATGAGAAAAATCATCCACTATGATCAAGTAGGCTTCATCCCAGGGATGCAAGGATGGTTCAATATACGAAAATCCATCAATATAATCCACCATATAAACAAACTGAAAAAGAAAAACCACATGATCATCTTACTAGAAGCTGAAAAAGCCTTTGACAAAGTCCCACATGCCTTCATGATAAAGATCTTGGAGAGAACAGGAATAACAGTAACATATCTAAACATGATAAAAGCAATATACAGCAAACCAACAGCCAACATCAAGCTAAATGGAGAGAAACTCAAAGCGATTCCTCTAAAATCAGGAACAAGAAAAGGCTGTCCACTATCTCTATATCTCTTCAATATTGTACTTGAAGTTCTACATAGACATGAAAAGGAGATCAAAGGGATACAAATTGAAAAGGATGAAGTCAAACTTTCACTATTTGCAGATGATATGATAGTCTACATAAGTGACCCAAAAAACTCTACCAGGGAACTCCTACAGCTCATAAAAACCTTCAGCAAAGTAGCAGGATACAAAATTAACTCAAAAAAATCTGTAGCCCTACTATATACAGATGGTAAATCCAATGATAAAGAAATCAGAGAAACATCACCCTTCATTATATCCACAAACAACATAAAATATCTTGGGGTAACACTAACCAAAAAAGTGAAAGAACTGTACAGTCAGAACTTCGAGTCTTTAAAGAAAGAAATTAAAGAAGATACCAGAAAATGGAAAGATCTCCCATGCTTTTGGATAGGTAGAATCAACATAGTAAAAATGACAATCTTGCCAAAAGTAATCTACAGAGTCAACACAATCCCCATCAAAATCCCAACACAGTTCTTCACAGACCTTGAAAGAACAATACTCAACTTTATATGGAAAAACAAAAAACCCAGGGCAGCCTAAAGAACTCTGTAATATAAAGGATCTTCTGAAGGCTTCACCATCCCTGACTTCAAGCTCTATTATAGAGCCATAGTTCTGAGAACAGCTTGGTATTGGCACAAAAATAGATAGACAAATGGAATGGAATTGAAAACCCCGATATTAACCCACACACCTATGAACACCTTATTTTTGACAAAGATGCTAAAGCTATACAATGGAAGAAAGATGGCATCTTTAACAAATGGTGCTGGCACAACTGGATTCAGACATGCAGAAGATTGCAGATAGATCCAAACCTGTTACCATGCACAAAACTTAAGTGCAAATGGATCAAAGATCTCAACATAAATCCAGCCACACTGGATATTGGGAGATACCCTTGAACAAATTGGCACAGGAGACCGATTCCTGAACATTGCACCGTAGCACAGACATTGAGATCTGCAATTAATAAATGGGACCTCCTGAAACTGAGAAGCTTCTGTAAGGCAAAGGATACAGTCAATAAGACAAAACGACAGCCCACAGAATGGGAAAAGAACTTCACCAACCCCACATCTGACAGAGGGCTGATTTCCAAAATATACAAGGAGCTCGAGAAGCTAGCCACCAAAACACCAAACAATGAAATTAAAAAGTGGGGTGCAGAACTAAATAGAGAAATCTCAACAGAGTAATCTGACTGAAATGGCTGAAAGACACTTAAGAAAGTGCTCAAAATCCTTGGCCATCAGAGAAATGCAACTCAAGACAACTCTGAGATACCACCTCACACCTGTCAGTATGACTAAAATCAAAAACACCAATGACAATCTATGCCTGGGAGAATGTGGAGAAAAAGGAACACTCCTCCATTGCTGGTGGGAGTGCGAACTTGTAAGACCACTTTGGAAATCAGTATGGTGGTTGCTCAGGAAAATGGGAATCAGTCTACCTCAAGATTCAGCAATTCCTCTCTTGGGCATATACCCAAATAATACACGTTCATGCAACAAAGACATATGTTTAACCATGTTCATAGCAGCATTGTTTGTAATAGCCAGAACCTGGAAGCAACCTAGATGCCCCTCAGCTGAAGAATGGATAGAGAAAATGTGGTACATTTACACAATGGAGTACTACTCAGCAGAAAAAGCAACGGAATCTTGAAATTCACAGGCAAATGGATGGAACTAGAAGAAACCATTCTGAGTGAGGTAACACAGTCACAAAAAGACAAACATGGTATGTATTCACTCATATATGAATTTTAGACATAGAGCAAAGGATTACCAGCCTACATTCCTCTTCACCAAAGAAGCTAGGAAACACGAAGGACTCTAAGGGAAAAATGCATGGACCCAGGAGAATGGAAAGGAGCAGGATCTCCTGAGCTAATTGGGAGCATGAGGGAGGGGAGAGGGAGCTGCCAGAATGAGAGGAGGAGTAGAGGAGAGGAGAGTAGGAAATGGAGGAGCAGAAATATTGAGTTGGGGGAAGAATAAAGGAGAGCAGGATGAGAGATACCATATTAGAGGGAGCCATTATAGGTCTGAGAAGAGATCTGGCACCAGGGAGATTTCCAGAGACCTACAAGGATGACATGAACTAATGGTGTAGAGGATAACCTAAATGCCCTTCCCCTATAATGAGACTGATGTCTACTTTTTATGCCATCCTAGAGCCCTCATCCAGTGGTTGATGGAAGCAGAGGCAGACCCACAGATATACACAGAACTGAACTTTGGAACTTAGTTGCAGAGAGGGAAGAATGAAGATCGAAGGGGTCAGTACCACGTTGGAGAAACCCACAGAAACAGCTGACCTGAACAAGAGGGAGCACATCGACCCCAGACTGCTGTCTGGGAGGCCAGCATGGGACTGATCCAGACCCCTGAACATGGATGTCAATGAGGAGGCCTCTGCACTCTAGGGGACCCCTGATAGTGGATTAGTATTTTTCCCTGGTGTAAGAAGGGACTTTGAGAACCCATCCCACGTGAAGGGATTCACTCTTGGCCTGGACACGTAGGAGAGGGTCTTGGCCCTCACCAGGTTGATGTGGTGGACTTTGGGGAGCCGCTGTCAAGGACCCTACCCTACCTGGGGAGTGGAGGGTGGATGGGGTGGTGGGTTGGTCGGGGGTAGGGGTAAAGAGGTGGAGGGAGGGGAAGGAGAGTGAGAAGGGATTGACATGTGAAACAAGCTAGCTAGTTCCTAATCCTAACTAATAAAAAATTTACAAGAAAGAATTATACAAATGTATTATTCACTGCCAATTTCCCTCCTTAGTTAATTTTACATGTTCAATAAATTCTTTAGGTGCTCAAAATATAAACACAGTTGAGCCATCTGTGTAGGGATTTGGCTCATAGAAGGACAACCAAAGTGTCTTCCTACTAGAATCCACTCGAAATAGAGACCATACTCAAAGTAGTCACAGTCAACAAGGTGCTGAAAATGCCAGCTGGATGTTTTCTGAAAGGATAATGGAGGAATTCAGATCTTCAAATCAAAATGACGACAGATGTCCAGTCAAGTTGCTCAAAGTTAGGACCTACAGAAACAAAGGGCTACTCCCCCTAACTGATGGGTGTTTACTGTTTGCTAAGTTGACTATCTTGAGCTCACCAGACCTACATCCTTTCCTTAGACACTTCATCACAATTGCCTTTATATATTTGGCTCTGTTATTTTGCAACCAAATAGAGCACCTGTTAATTAGCTTACCCATGTGGTTTTCATTTGCATATCTCAAAACTAAGGACAAATGTAGGTATAAAGCATATTACCAAAGGTCAGGAGCAATTTTCAATAGTGAAGTACAGTTGTCATTGGCATTGCTGCTTTCAATTTGCCTTTAAGGGGTGATGAAGAGAAACAATAAATAAAACTGTCTTTCCACAATACCTTTACATTACTGAGTTGTTTTTGCTGTTTTTTCTTCTCTGGGACTATTCATTATGAATACAATTTCAAAACTTAGAAGGATACCAATCAGGGAAGCTTCATTGCACCACTCTTTCTCTGAAAAAGACAGGAGTGTGGAAAATACAAAGGATCTGTCATTCACAGTCTGGTAGTTGGAATACCTTTGGGACTCAAGGTGACCCAGAACAAAAGTAGCCCACACAAGGCTTTCTTTACATCCTTCTTGCTCCTCTACTTCGCCAACAAACAAAACCTTGCATACCAATTCCCTAGCTGCTCACAGTGCCAAAGTAATTTTAACACCAAAATCCCACTCAGCCCTGGAGAATACAAAGCAGCATATGCACTCACGGCTGGCTGTTTGATTAAAGCCCAAGTGCTGCATCTAAGAAAGTGTCTGCCCTTTAGAAAGTTCAGAGTCCTCCAGCTATGTATGTCTTTGATTACCTCCCTTCAAAAAGCCTGAGATTGCCTCTTCTTCTCCATCAAAGACTGCAAAAAGGGTGGGGAATTTTGAACCCACAGCATTACCTCCTCACCTCAAATGTTCAGGAGAAATTAAGAAATGGCTTGTGCATACTTGGAATAGTTTCATAAAATGCACACACAGCTTGGTTGTGGAGACATTCCTAAGCACAATAAAGGGGAAGAAGGTTATTCTTCATACAATTGATGTGCCAATTCCAGTATGAATAACAAAAGCAAAACTTCAAAATAGCTGAGAAGTCTGATGTTTCAGAAATAATGTTTTTTATGTTAACCGTCCTCTCAATTTAAGGTTTTAAATACACAAAAAAATCATATGGAAGGTATAAAGGGTTTCTCCATAACCTTGTAACAGTTCTCAACCATTTACTTTCCCCTAACATCTTGCAGCAATATGGCATGCTTGTTACAATCTGTGAGTTATTATTGATACTCCATTTTTGCTCAAGTCTATACTTTACATTCTTTGTGTTGTACATCAAGCACTATTCTCTCATCTCTGGTATCCACAATTCATATTACTTCTCCCCCTCTCCTCTCTAAGGATAAAGTTCATGATGTTGTGCATGCAAGACACGAATTCTACCACCAGGCCACATCCCCAGCCTGCTGATCCCTATTTCTGTTAGTTCAACATTTTAGAGTGAATGGCATCATGCAGTATTTGTATTTCTTTATTTGGCTTATTTCAGTTAACATAATGCCTTCCAGATTCATCCATGTTGTGACAAATGACAGCATTTTCTTTGTAAACATGTGTAATATTCAACTGTGTATATATACTCCATTCTCTTTATCATTCTATATGTTGATAGACACTTAGGTGGCTATTCACCAGAGAAATGCAAAAGAAAACCACAGTGAGATATGGCTTCCTATTTGTTAAGATGACTGTTACAAAAGTAAAAGTCAAGAGGTGGAATCCTGGCATTGGAACTGCATGTACAGGAAGGGACACAGGAGTATGGGACAAAATAGAAGGGATGGTCTTTAACCTAAAGGAAGTGTACATGAAAAAGCCATTTGGAAACAATGCAACCATTGTAATCATGAAATCACAACTATGTTTCCTGTACTGGGCCTGAACAGAACAAGTATCAACAAGCAGGGAGGGAGGCTCATGAGGTCCAACCCTTGACTAGACAATTATTGGGTGCTGATAGGTTCTGAAAGAGATGGTGTCATTGTCTCCAGTATTGTACGCTTTGATGAGCCTGTCGAGCTCCAATGGATAGCTGCAAATCCATGTTCACTCAGAGAAGCCTTGGTTAAACACAGTGGGTCATAAAACAAAACAAAGATGTGCATAAGAGATTATTGGGATAAAGATAGGGGTGGTTAGAGGTAGTGGGGAGATGGGAGAAGTTAGAGGGTGAGAGTGGTTGATATTATTATATCCATATGTGAAACTGTCAACTAACACATTTACTTAGTATTTTTAAAACTAAAAATAGAATTATTTGATCCAGTCATCCTTCTAAATATGCATATAAAGGAAACTAAAATCAGCTTGTAGAAGAGACATCTGTAATTCCTTGTTCATTGCATCATTATTCACAAGAGTTAATAAGTGAAATAAACTGAGTGTTGGAGAGTTTACTCAGTAATTAAGAGCACTTGTTTTGCTTACAGAGAACCCGGGTTCAGTTCCAGCACCCATAGGGTGTCACAATCCTCTGTAACTCCAGTTCCAGGGGATTTTTTGCCCTCTTCTGACCTCCACAGGCACCAGGCACACACATTGCACAAATATATACATTCAGGCAAAAGTCAAAGTATAAAAGTGTTTTAAAATTAATACACATATACATTAACTGATCAATATATAAAGAAAATGTGGCACATATATGGAAAGTAATACTATTCAGTCACAACCAAGGAAATCCTTCTATTTGTGATAACACACAGGGAACCAGAGTTCATGCTACCTTGCACATGTATGAACATAAGATCTTACAGAAACTGAGAGTATAATAGTGGTAACCAGGAGCTGGGAAAGATCAAAAGGTAGGCAACTTTGGCAAAACTTTGAGTAATAGGTTACAGTCAGGTTAGAGGGGGGAGTTTTGGTACACCATTAAATGACTACAGATAATGAAAATGTATTACATACATTGGTTTTATACATCATATAAAGCCAGTAAATTCAGATCTCTAGAAGCCTTCAGTTCCCTTAGTGCTTCACAGTAAAGAATGCATTTAGTTACCTGGAGAACCATTCAGTGTTTCCACTGAGGCAGAACTTCTGGAAGTATAGCAAGGACAGTTAATTATTTCCACTTTATTTGGAATAGCAATGCTTATATTTTTCTTATAGCTACCAGGGATTGCCAATGATTCAGTATAAGGAAAGGATAAGAACTAGTAAGGTGGCTCTTTGGCTAAAGGTACCTGCTGTACAAGCCTGAAAACCCTCAAGTTCCCCTACCTCATGTGTAGTGGTTGAGTATTGGTTGGCTGGTTTGTTTGTCAACTTGATGCAAGCTAGAGCTATCTGATGTTTGTCAACTTGATGCAAGCTAGAGCTACCTGAGAAAAGGGAACCACAATTGAGAAAATGCCTCTATAACACCGTGGAACAATTTCTTAATTGGTAATAGGCTGATGTGGGATGCCCCAGTCTACTGTGGATGGTGCCACCCTTGAATCATGGGGTGTATAAGCAAGTAGACTGAGTAAGCCATGGGGAAAAATAATTAAACAGCACTCCACTGTGGTCTCTGCTTCAGTACTTGCCTCCAGCTTCCTGCCTTGAGTTCCTGCCCTGATTTCCCTCAGTGACAGAGTGTCACCTGATAGTTGCAAAATGAAATAACCCTTTCCTCCTCAAGTTGAAGTTAAATTTAAATTTTTAAGAAAGTGATAAATGTCTGAGATTGATATACATACCCTAGTTTCAACATTATATAATGTACACATACCACAAGTAACTTCATAGAAATGTGCAATTTTCATGTTTCAGTTAAAGATATTTTAAAAATCAAAATTAATTTTAAAAACTCCAGTTCTTTGGTGATATACAGGAAGCAATCCATTTTTGTATATTAACTTTGGATTCCACAACTCTTCAATAATCACTATTTCCAAAAGCATTTTTGAATTTTCTACATAGCTAGTCATATCATCTGTGGACTAAGGTAACTCCTTATTCTCCCCCAACTTTATATATTTTTCCTTTCTTATATTAATGTATAAGTTAAGATATCCAGTACTGTGTATAACCTTGTTTTGTATGTCTCTTTATAAAAATGCACTATTTAATATATATTGTTGACTCATTAACATTGAACCCATTGGCCCATATCCCTAGAACGGTTTATTTTTATTGTTGACCTGACCGGTTTTAGAATCATGTAAAAGACATTCCTCTGCATATGTCTATGTGTATGTTTCCAGAGACATATAACTGAGGAAGGAAGAACCATTTTGATATGTTTGGCATCACCCCATGGACTTGGGTCACAAAATGAGTATAAAAGGAAAAGAGAAACCAGCTGAACACTAGCATGCCCTATTCTCTGTTTCCTTCTCTGCCCAGACTTGAGGGGTCTTAGCTACAGGCTCCTGCAGTCACAAACTCTGTTGCATGTCTTCACCACCATAATGGACTCAAGCCTCTCAATATATGAGACACATTAATGCGCCCTCCCATCCGTTGACAGTTTCCAAGCGTTTGGTTACAGCAATAAGAAAGTTAACTAATACAACTATACATAATTCATGCTGGATAAAGGCTGCTGTGGATGTTTTCTCCTCAGTGCACATATAAAGTATTTTTGCATTTAGGAAAGCTAAATGGCACATGCTAAACCGTCAATCATTATGGAAAAATACTAAAACTTGAAACTGCAAGGGGGAAATTATTTACTGTATAGACTGAAATAAAAAGGCAGAAAATTGGCTGGGTGTTGGTGGCACACGCCTTTAATCCCAGCACTCAGGAAGCAGAGGCAGAGGCAGGTGGATCTCTGTGAGTTTGAGGCTAGCCTGGTCTCCAGAGCGAGTGCCAGGATAGGCTCCAAAGCTACACAGAGAAACCCTGTCTCGAAAAACCAAAGAGAAAAAAAAAAAGAAGAAAGAACATTGATTTGTTTCCCCTCAGCTGCAGCACTTCTGCCACCTACTCAAATGTTAAAATGTTATGCCATTCTAGACATATCTGCGAGTGGCTGCAAATGAGGAAAGGATTCATCTGAGAGGCCATAAATAAATTTTAGAGAGAATCTATATCTATAAAATCCAGGAATAATGGGAATTAACTGACGATATAAATATATACATAAAACTATGCACTATATAACATATAAATCGTATCTAAATGTGAGGGGAAATGTATATAATTTAATAGGAATTATAGTAATTTTATAGTAACGTTTATTGTATCTAATTCTAACTTGAGTTTTTTAGACTTTTGTTTATTTTTATCAATTTTTTGCACATTAATAGGTTCATTGCAAAGTCAATAATGATGATAAATTTAATACAATCAAATTTTCAATAAAGAATGCCTAGTCTGATCAATGTATAACAAAGAATTACACAGCTTTTAAACATGATAGGTAAGAAAATTTTGGTAATATAGAAAGTTCCAGATAAAATTTTGAATGAAAGATACATATCCATATATAATATACACATTTTCTCCACTCTATCTAAAATGGCTATGAGAATAAATGTTAGCAACATTTTCTTTCAAGTATAAGGATATAGATTAATTATTGGCCATTTTCCTAAACATTTGTGTATTTTCAAAATCCTCAAAAATAAATACCATACATCTTCTTAGGCTTTTCTTCTGAGTTTAAGGTTTTGCTCCATAGCCTTGGGTGACCTGGAACTTAGTATATAAATTAGGCTGGTCTCAAACTCAGAGAGATCTTCCTGCCTCTGCCTCACCAAGTGCTGGGATTAAAGATTTGCAACAAACACCATAAAGAGCAATACAATCTTCTTAAAATGGAAAAGAAGTGGGTGGGAGAAATACCTGAGCAGATAAAAGCATTGCCATGAAAGTCTCAGGACCCAAGTTTGGAAACTCAGAATTGTTGTAAAGGTCGGGTGCCAGCAGATCCCTGTGAGAATATGAGATGGGGGGAGAGGACAGTCTCCAGATTGCTTTTTTTTGAGACAGGGTTTCTCTGTGGCTTTGGAGGCTGTCCTGGAACTAGCTCTTGTAGGCCAGTCTGGTCTCGAACTCACAGAGATCCGCCTACATCTGCCTCCGGAGGGCTGGGATTAAAGGTGTGCGCCACCAACACCCGGCTAGTCTCCAGATTCTTGAAGGCCAGCTAGCCTTGCTTATGCCTTGCAAAGGAGATTTATCTGTCTCAAACAAGGTAGAAAGGTAAAGACTGATAACTGAAGGTTACCTCTGAACCTCACATGTGTGTCATGGCACCCCATGTTCCATCATCCCCACGCAGAAATAAGCACACACACACACACACACACACACACACACACACACACACACACACACACACACACACACATCATAAAGAAAAAATAGATAATAATAATACATTTAGTGTTTCTAGCGACTAATAAGAACATTGGAGACTTAAGTGGTTGTGGGACAAAGATTCCCATGGATATCCAACTTCAGGTCTACTCACTTTTAGTATTTAGTTCTCTCTCTCTCTCTCTCTCTCTCTCTCTCTCTCTCTCTCTCTCTCTCTCTCTCTCTGTGTGTGTGTGTGCTCTGTCTGTCTCTTTCTCTCTCTCTCCCTCCATCCCTCCCTCCATCCTTTCCCCCTCTTTCTCAATATTTCTAAAATGAGTGTAGAGGACATTTATAATAATCCACAAATAAAAAGAAAACCATACTGAATAATGCTACTAAGATGTGACCAATATAAAGATGATTGAAAACTGAGTTGTTGGTTTTAGATGTATTTATACATTTTATTGAAGCATGCTGTATATTTGAATGTGCTAAAAAGCTTGTGTATATAGCTATTAAACAAACATAAAAAACACAACACAGCTATAAAATAGGATATCTAAGCTTTTATTAAGGCAAAACTTTGCAGCATACTGACTTCAAGAATATAGATTTGATTTAATCAGACGTGTCCCCCATTAAGACTTTAGTTACAGCTTAGAACTTTTCTTCCAAGTCCCCACACAGATTCAAAGAGAGAATAAAGATGAAAGATTTAGAAGCTTGGAAATTCTTCGATTTCTAAAATCTGACAGAAAGAAGCAAATAATCTGTATATCCTACCTTCTAGAGCAAGGAGGGCACATGTCATAAATAGAGTTCGAAAGAAGTAGTCATGTCTAAGGGTGACAAAAATCAAGTTATATGAAGTGAAACAATGGCACCTGATGTGATTCCCACAAGACCTCTTTACAGTACCTTCCAGCTGTTCTCTTAGTTTCAGTGTCATCTTCTACTTGTCAGAAGTATGATTCTAAAGTAAAATGACTATTTTAATCTAACATACAATATATCATCTTCCTCTTAATAAGCACTTTCATAGGGATCACTTTAAGATACTGTGTAACTATTTCACTGCTTAAAACCAGCGTGGACCTATGTTTTTGCAGCATCCCTCTGTAATATGAGAAAGATTACCCAAATATTGTATTGTCATTCTATTTCTTTTAAGCTCTGGTGTGGTGACAAACATTGTTTTAAAATCTTTTTGTTGCTTCTTATGCACCTCTCCCATCTCCCTGAGAATAATGATTAATCACCATTTAAGAATGTCTTAAATATTTAAGTCCAAAATTTATAATATATATTAGTGCTTATAGATTTTGCTTGTTTAAATGAAAACTATTTCAAATAGTCTTAGACATTGAACATTTGGTCCCCAGTTGGTGGAGCTCTTTGGGGAGGTTTAAGGAGGTGTTGCCTCATTGGAGGAAGTACATCCCTAGAGGTAGGCTTTGACAGTTTAAAACCTCTCTCTAATTGCAGTTCCCTCTCTCTCTCTACTTCATGCTTGTGATTCAAGATGAGAGCTCTCAGCCCCTTACTCCTGTCACCATGCCTACCACTCACCGCCATGGTTCCTCACTATGATGGATACATATCCCTCTGAAACCATGAGACAAAATAAACTCTTTTATAACATGCCTTGCTCATGGTGTTTTACTATAACAACAAAAAGTAACTAATACTTAGATATATAAAAATTTCTTCAATATATAATTGTTTAAAATAATTTAGCAAATAGCATACAGGGTATAATATCCTTATATAGCGAGGTAAATAATTTTTATTTAAATCATATTTACTAAGTAAACTATCATGGGCTAGATAATGTTTATCATTTAAACAACAAACAAAACAAGGCTCCTGCCTTATGCAGTTTTCAACCTGGTAGAGGACATACACAATAAATAATTAAATATATATAAATACATGCACAATGTTGCTAGGTAAGGATACATACTAGAAAGAAAACTAGGAGAAATAAGGTAGCAGATAGTCTGAAGTAAGCTTCTATTTTTGATATAAAATTAGTGCCTGCTAAAGCAGGTACTCCAATGAGACAAAAAGGGGGCAATGTAACTACACAGGGGCATAACATCCCTAACACAGTAAACAACAAGCTGAAGTCACTGAGGTTGAATTATGCATCAGTAACTTGAGGCCAGTTTGGTTTAAATGGAGTGAGGAAAAGAATGACTGATGAAACAGTAGGAGGAAGCAGAAAGCAAGTGGAACTGATAGGCCATGCAAAGGCAGTGTTGTTTTGTTGTTGTTTTCCAAACTGTGATAGACAATCATTAGTTCTTTGAATAGGGAAATGATAAGACCTGATGAAAAAAATTAAAAGATATTCTGGACTCTGGGGGCAAGAATAGATTGTAGATCATCTGGGAAGCTGATGATATGGTCTACATTCTTTAAGAAAAGAAGAATGTGGTGGAGAGATGGCTCAGAGGGTAAGTGCATTTACTACACAAGCAGAGATTAAGGCTTGGAGCCCGGGGAAGATTCAGTAGCAGGCAACATTTTCTAACAAAACTGTATTCCGCTGATTTCAAGTTGCATGATAGTGAGCATAAGTCCAAACAGGCAGGTGCTTACATAAAAATATGGCAGAAACACTAGGAATCAATCTTTACCAAACCTACAGCCCTTTAGCAAATTCATTGGAAGATGTAGGGTCCCTTGATAAGAGATGATATCATTTTATTGATAATTATAAGTTACCCTAATAATTTCACTCTTCAATCTCTAAAGTTGCAGATACGACTGCCTTATAAGGCTAGTTAAAATAGAAATCAGAGTCCAAGGATGCTGAAGTATTCACTCATTTCAAAACTCCATTTAGTAGTATGCTTACTCACCTGAAATCTTTTTTTAGCTTATCAAAAAGTACAAATTGTATGTGCACCTTCATTAGATTCTATCCTGAAATGTTGCCTCTGAGGCCCTTGTTAGTGAGAATCGTGTCTTACTTGTCTTTTTTCCTCAGCATATCTAATATTTGGTTCATGATGATGTTCCACAAATATGAAGGGATGAATAGATGAGTATTATTCAGTTTTCTATTATGCCAAAATATCTGAGAAAAAAATCAACTTATAATGGGGAAATTTTTATTTTGACTTGTTGAATTAAAGGGTTTCAGTCATGGTCACTTAGCCTTATCTCTCTGGGGCAGTACTGTGTGGTGGACAATATGGAAAACAGTACAGGGAATCATCTCATGGCAGAAAGGAGATTGATTGATTGGTTGGTTGGTTGGTTGGTTGGTAGGTTGGTTAATTCTAGAGTCCCAATATCACCTTCAGGATAACACCCCTTATGAAGCAACATCCTTCACTTTGACCACATCTGCCAAAGGTCCCACCACCCCTCAATAGCTCCATCAGCTGTGTACCATATCTTCAATACAGGTACCTTTAGATGACATTTAAGACACAAATCATGAGACAAGAGAGATGGCTCAGTGGTAAAGAGCCATCATTTCTCTTACAAAAGACGTGGGTTAGGTGCCCAGTGCCCACACAGTGGCTCAAAACTACCCGTAACATTAGTTTCAGGAGGATCTGCTGTCCTTTTTTGACCTCCATGGGCTCCTTCATGCACGTGATGAACATATTTACAAGTGGTCAAAAACATTCACACACACACACACACACACACACACACACACACACACACACACTAAATATAAAAACATTGAAAAAAGATCCAAATAAATAGCCAGAGAAGGAGGAGCTAGTGCTTAAAACCAATGACATTAGTTCTCTTTCAGCAATATTCTGTTTACTGTATTTTACCTTTTCCAATACCACCAGCTCCATGGGTCTTCCACAGCTGCCAAGATAATTGACTGTCTTTCAATCCTATAAAAAAAGATCCAAATAATAATGGAATGGATAAACATGATACTGTAAGAAATTCTATTTAGTGGCATTAAGAAGACATTGCATTTCCAATACATACATATATACATTTTACATTCCTCTCCATACATAGTATTACCTACCCAAACATGATAAATCCCACCCAGAAAAAAACCTATACAAATGCCAGGTAACCTAGATAGTTTTCTAAATTCTACCTACAATTTTATCAGCGCCAGCTAGCCTTGTGTGCAATAGTTGCACAACTAACCTGTGACACCAGTGTCTCCTAGAGATATGCAAATGTTTTTTCCTTCTATTAGCATGGTGCAATATTTCCTACCTAAGAAAAATGACTGAAAGTCATGGCAGTGTCATGGACACTAATGTACTAATAAATCTCAGTGTTTAACATTTTGATAATGTATATTGTTTGGTTAGGACATCTACAGAGCAAGGTGCCAGACCCAGCTCTGTCACTAAATGGCAAACTGACCTCCCACAGCACAATATGCAGGTAGGGTCAGTGAACCCATGACACTATTTTCAGTTTGCATAACAGCTATGAGGACAGGGATCCAGGGCACAACAACCTATAAACACTCCACAGACATTTTGACTATGCATCTATTTACATTTTGAATATATACTTTCACATAAATTTTACAATCCTGTCCATAATAATACCTGCACAAATGTGACAGATTCTACCAAAACTACTGATGCCGTGTCTTTCACACACAAAATAGAAAAGGCCTTAGAGGATGAGTGCAAAGAAGAAGTCTAAACATGGTGCAATTCTCAATACAAGCCCTGGTACTTGAAAAGGAATTTCTATAGGGACTTAAGTTCTATCTAAATTTAGCGGCACATTCACAACAAATGAAAAATGCCTCCCTGACCAAAGGATATAATGAATTAAGAAAAAGAGACTTTCCAAAAACATATGGGATGAAGTTCTGCTTTGTGATTAAGATAAATGTAACTGGTATACATTTTGACACATCATTGGAAATATTTAGTTAACACTTGAAGACCCAGGGGTACCATAATGTTCACACAAGTAATGCTTTGCTTAATTGTATTCAACATTCAATCACAAGCTTCTCAATTGTTCCTGAATACTTTTCCAATTAGTCTTTAGTGTAAGAAGAATTTATAATAACCACTTGTTAAAATTTTCATTTCCTCTACTAAGCAATAATTTAAACAACCATAACCACAAACATTTTGATTAAAAGTAGTCAAAATGGGGTTGGGGAAAATTGTTCAGGCACTCAAGCGTCTCCCATATATGCATGAGCACACAAATTTAAATGGCAAGCACTCATGAAAAAAAAAAAAAAGATGTGGCGTTATACCTAAAATCTTAGTGCTAGAGAGGCAAAGGCAGGCAGTTTTCTGAAGCTCACAGCCAAATTTTCAGCTCCAGGTTGAGTTATAGACTTTGCCTCAAAAAACAGAGATTAGAGGAAAATACCCAGCTTCAACCTCTGGCATCCACACATATACTCACACTTGTGTGCACACTCATAAACACACATGCACATATATAAACATGTGTATATGCACAGCACCACACACAAATAATGAATACAAAGGTAACCACATTATTATGTTAACTACAACACAGAATATTTTCCATGGGCCATACACATGGTCAAGGGCTCATTAGGCACCTCTTTCTGTTTAATGCTCACACGACCCTATGAATTAGTTATCATCATCACTGTTTCATACGTGAGTAAATGAAGTTCACAAAGGTCAAATAACTTGACCAAGGCATTCATAGCTCATGGGTTACAGGGCTACCACATAAATCTCAGCATCACAACTGAGTGTTTTGCCATAGTGTTACTATTCTGTAACATATTCGCACCAGAAAATCATATTTCTAGTCAGTATCCATTGTTAAGTAGAGTGATGATGTCTTAGAGCATCTGTTGCTGTGACAAAACACCAAGATCCAAAAGCATGTTAGGGACAAAGGGGTTTCTTTGCTTCCATGTTTATATTGCTATTCACCACTGAAGGAAGTCAAGACAGGAACTCAAACAGGGTGGGATCCTGGAAGCAGGAGCTGATGCAGTAGTCGTGGAGGGATGCTGCTTACTGGCTTGCTTCCCATGGCTTGCTCAGCCTGCTTTCTTATAGAACCCAGGACTAGCATCCCAGGGATGGCATCACCCACTATGGGCTGTGCCCACCCCCTATTGATCACTGACTTAGAAAATGCCTTTCAGCTGGATCTCATGGAGGCATTACCTCAACTGAGGCTCCTTCCACTCCAATGACTTTAGTTTGTGTCCAGTTGATACACAAAACCAGCCAGTACAGATGACGAACAAAGAGTTTGTGAGAGATAGCAAAGCAAATACTTTTTAAATGGAAACTTAACTCCAAAACCCATGCCCATCCCACAACCGTAGGTAAACTTGCATCAATTGTTCATTTGCATTCATTTCTGTAGGCATTGAATCAATGAGTTCAACTGGATATATACATAAGTAGATTTTCTTCAGGTATTATTTTCGTGAGATGACAAATATTTACCTAGTTCTGCACTGTCCTCCTGCATATGAGAGTTCCTCGCACATAGGATTAATGAAATAGAAAACTGGTAAATATTTTCTTTCTTGAAAAAAAACACTAGTAACATTATGTAATGTTAAAACACTGGTAAAACATGTGGACCTCAGTGTGTGTGTTGTCTCTATAAATGTTAGCAAGGATGTGAGATTTGTCACAAACACATATCTGAAGAATCTGTTTAGAACAGTGGTCCCTTTCATCACTTTCTAATTTTATTTAGAGGCTGAAGCATTCATTCCCATGGGTATATATGCAATTATTTACCCTATGAATCTGAGGAGATAGGATCTATGCTGGAATCACAATAAATACTATAGTAATGGCTATGATAATTTCTACAGTTCTTGAATCAATATTATATGCTAGTCATTGCTCAATGTGTTTTATAAGCATCGTCCCACTTTCTCCTTATGTCCTAATTTGCTTTCTCTGTGACAAAAGTATTGACTAAAAAACTTAGAAATAAGGATTTATTTCACCTTATACTTGCAAGTTATAGTTCATTATTGAGGAAAGTCAGAGCAGGATTTTAAGCAATAACAGACACACGAACCGTGTAGGAAAGCTAATTATTGGAGCACTGCTTCTCTCTCTCTCTCTCTCTCTCTCTCTCTCTCTCTCTCTCTCTCTCTCTCTCTCTAACACCCCCCCCACACACACACACTCACCACCCTGACCAAGTTAACTTGGAGATCACACAATAAAGTATTGTTATTTCTGTTTCACAGATGAGAAATATAAAATTGCAAACAATGAGGTACTATACCCAAGTATCTGGGTATGAAGCAAGGAGTCAGAATATAAAGTTCAGATTCCTGATTGGTGAAGACTCTGGCAAGCAGTGATGAAGCAGGTAGCACAGGTCCTGCTCTTGGGAATTGTCTGAAGATTACATGCCCCATAGAAGCTTCTTTTTCAGACTTATTTGTTTGTTTGTTTGTTTATTTATTTATTTATTTTACAGCCCAACTGCAGTTTTCCCTCACTCCTCTCCTCTCATTACCTCCACCCCCTCAGCCCCCCACCAAACCCCACATCTGACAGAGGGATGATCTCCAAAATATATAAAGAACTCAAGAAACAAGCCATCAAAATATCAAATAATACAATTTAAAAATGGAGTACAGATGTAATCAGAAAATCCTCAACAAAAGAAACTCAAATGGCCAAAAGACACTTAGGGAAATGCTCAACATCTTTAATCATCATGGAAATGCAAATCAAAAAAACTCTGAGATACTATCTTACACATGTCAGAAGGGCTAAGATCAAAAACATCAATGCAACATTATGCAAACTGCAAACCATTTTGAAAATCAATATAGCGATTTCTCAGAAAATTGGGAGTCAATCTACCTCAAGACCCAGCTATACCAAGCATTCTTGGGTATATACCCAAAGGATGCTCAATCAGACCACAAGGACACTTGCTCAACTACATTCATAGAAACTTTGTTTGTAATATCCAGAACCTGGAAGCAACCTGAAGAATGGATAAAGAAAATGTGGTACATTTACACAATGGAGTATTACTCAGCTGTTAAAAACAATAACACCAGGAAGCTTCTTTTTATACACAAAACATGACGAGAACAACTAAAATGGCATATCTCTCTGCCACCCTTCCCTCTCTTTCCCTCTTCCCTCTCTCTATTTGCTATTGTTCATGAAGGAAGTCACCTTCTCTACCATATACTCGTGTGTTGATGATGCTGTAACCAAATGCATGGGTCCAGGCAACCATGGACTCAAAATGAAAATGAGCCTTCCCATTCCTTAAGTTGTTTACCTCAGGCTTTCTGTCACTCTGATAGGAAAAGTAACTCCCTCTTGTCTGTTGCCTTGCCCTTTTATTCATTTGACTGTTACCCTTAACATCCTGTCCTAGCAGCCCAACCTCAGCTCTATGTTGTTATTCAGAACACTCCATCCCTCCCCATTGTCCCCACTTCTTAAGGCTATCACTGTCATTTGACTACCATTTAAATGAAACTGTAAAACCTAGTTAAATAAAACACATAATTTATCTCAATAATGAAGTTTTTTAAGTCAGAGTACAGTATTGGGAAATACCAATACAACTTTTCCATGCACAGAAGGCTTTCATTGGAGGATACATTTGGCTCAGGCATTTAGCTCAGTAGTAGAGCACTTGCTTAGCAAATACAAGGTACAAGGTTCAGAGTTCAGTACTAGCGGGGATACAAGAAAGGAGACGCTGCACTTCTTCTCCCAGAGCTGCTGTGGATGGTCTGTAAATAGGAAAAGGCATGGAAGGGAGGGAAGAGCAAAATAGAGGGCCTTTATCAGATTTAAATAAGAGACTGTGCAACAATGACAAAGTCAGCATCTTTAATTCATTGTTTCCAATTATGTAACTATTTTATTTATCACTGAAGAGAAAACACAGCAGCATTTTTAAATGAACACAAAACCTTTTATGAAAACCTGTCCACATATCACACTTCCATTTTCTCTTCTCCAATTCCAACCACTGCTATTGTCCTAATGCTAAGGTTCTGCCTCACCCTACAGCCCACAGACAGCCATCTCCCTGACTCTTGCTTGTCCTATCTAATTCCTTGCCAGAATTTGCTGATAACTCCGCAGGACAAGCCCTGTCTGTGATAATCAAAGGGATGGAGAAAAGTGATTGAATTCACCATTCTCCAGCCCCACGTGGCATGCCAGCTGCAGTCTGTGCAGACCTATTACAGTAAAAGCTGTGTTATCTGGCAGTTACCCAACAGGAAAAAACTGGAAACCAGCATTTTTAAAATGCCCTAATACAAATCTCCAATCTAGTAGCTGAAATTGATGCCATTGAAATTCAACAATAGTGACACAACACTTTGAAAGGGGCTGCTTGATCAAAATGCAAAACTAAAAGTTGTCTCTGATGACTTGGGCTAAACAGCATGAACCTGGTAGGCAAAATAAAGTCTATCCTCTCAACTTTATATGGATTGAAGCAAAATAAAATCCCAAGCCACAGAATGGTAAATGTATCTTCAAATTCTAAATGGGAGGAGGAACTTATGAGATAGCTGCAAAACCTTCAAAAGAACTTCATCTTTAAATTAACATAATTCTAATACTTGAATGTTGAAACCTGCATAATACATAATAAATGAAAAAGCCAATACATAGAATCCCTATAATTACAACTGGAGAAATATGTGTGTGGCAGGGGCAGAAATAACTAGGCAAGCACACATGACATTAACATCCTTCTTGACTTTAGGATGCTGGCACTCGGGGCACTATTTTTCCTTTATAAAATATACATAATGTCATCCGTGTGTTCCTTACTGCTTAAAGGGGTAAAGAGGGCAATATCCCCCACTAAGACTGAAGTATTCAAAGTCATTATGCTTACAGAAGCAAATGATAGCAAATGACATCTGAGGTTGCTTCTAACATTAAGCCAACTAGATCCAGAGCCTCAGTCTACTGAATTCAAATTAAAATGTTCACATTTAAAATATTAGAAGCAGGGAAGTGTTTTTCAATTGCCTGGTGCCTGGGAAATTTAACTCAATTAAAAATATTTATGAGGCTTGAACTGTACACTGTGAAATGTCAATGAAATATAGAGAAATCTGACTATTTGCCTACCGACTATGAGACTATTCAAATGAGCGCTATCCTGGCTGCTGCCTGCATGCACCACTTAGTTGAATTTTCTCTCTGCTTCTCAAATCCTGCTCATACTTGACATCAACTCTCTACTGAAAGATGGTTGTCCTTTTCTAAATTCAAGTAGAGATCAATAGGATTAAAAAAAAAACTGATGACTACAGTGTACCTATTTATTAACCTCCCAAGTCGGTGCTGAGCACAGTGGAAACATAATTGTTTCATGACAGATTCAAACCATCAAGCATCAGTGCCTTTCATTTCCCTCTACATTCGGTGAATGTAGTTCAGGTCATGGCCCAGAGGTTAGTGTTTGCCTGGGCATATTTATGGTCACCACAACTCATGGGCATGACAAAGGAACCTTGAACCTAGTCTACTTACGCTTTTCTCACCTGTGATATATAACCTGTTAATTCATATACTTTGGTATTACAGCGACTTCCAGATGCTCCATGTACAAACTGATTAATTTGGACCAATATTCAAGAAATACGAATGTGTCTAATCATCAATGGCTAGTGCCTGTTATCAGTAGAAAGATAAGCCCTAAATTTTAGTCATTGGTAATTCGCTTTATATTTCTTGCCTCAGTACTCTCACCTATAAGTCAGTTTGCTGTTAGTTGCACCTAACAAAGTACATGGAACCAAATGAAGTGCAGTCCCTTTCTTTTTTTCTTCTTTTTTATTTAAATTAGAAACAAGCTTCTTTTACCTGTCAATCTCAATTCCCTCTCCCACCCCTGCACCCCTTCCCCCCACCTACCGCCTATCCCAACCCCTTTCTGCTCCCCAGGGAGGGTGAGCAAGTGCAGTCTCTTTCAACCCAATGGATGGAATAGTATGAAGACAGAACACATCTAGGCTTTAAATTTGTTTTCAGTCTTTCTTCTAAATAGATGTATAACATTTATTAATTCAAAATTTCATGTTTAGAGAGATAACATGTGCAATTAAGAATATGCTTCCCAATAAGAATAGTTTGAAAGAAACCAGGTGGTGGTGACACACACCTTTAATCCCAGCACATGGGAGGCAGAGGCAGGCGGACATCTGTGAGTTAAAGGCCAGTCTGATCAAAAGAGTGAGTTCCAGGACAGCCAGGACTGTTACACAGAGAAACTCTATCTCAAAAAAACACAATGGATGGATGGATGGACAGACAGATAGACAAACAGACAGATAATGTCTCACTTACAAAAGAATTTTACAAACAAGGTCCTATCTTAGCTGGGCATATACAATACTTATTCCAAATTTTGTCTTGTGTCCTGTTCGCCTCTCTCTTTCACTCCCCCACACGTGTGTGTATATGTGTGTGGGTGTGTGCACATATGTGCACTTGTATAAGGTGGAAAGTTGGTGTAAGGTATAAACAGGTTTTGAGAAACAGGGAAGCTAAATAAACAAAGGAAACCCAGAGGCAGGTAGTAACTGAGGCAGCACTGAGCGTGTTCTGGAGCTGTGACTGCTTAAATAATCACAATTTCTATATATTTAATTTCCATTTCACAGAAAAAAGTGTACAGTCAAGCTTCATCAGTATTTTTAATTGCTTTAAATTTCTTAGGAACTTGGCAATTAAAATACTTCTTTGTTTTCAATATCTTAAGTGATACAGGCTTAATTGGTAACAATAGATTTAGTCCCTGGATACAGTTAGCTTAATGGTTTAGAAACAACTCAATATATATGTCAAATACATATATATATATACATAATTCATATATGTGTATTTATATTTTAATCTTCTAGTAGAATGAAAATTATCCTATTTTACATTTGCAATTTATCTATAAAATGTAATTTCTGAAATGAAATGAAGTACATGTCTTTCTCCTCCCTCTGTCACACATATATGCATCATATATACAAACACACAAAAGCAAACATTACCATGACAATAACTTTAAAGATATAACAGAACCATGTGATATTTTTCAAGGACAGGTGATACTATAAACAGCCCCCAGGTAAGACACTCAACCCCAGGAAGGAGGCATGGACTTCACAGTTGACTGCCACTATCAGGTTAAGCTATTAGCTACTGAGTAAAGGTCCATGTAGCAAATCTTTTTTTTTTCTGAGACAGGGCTTCTATGTGCAGCCCAGGCTGTCCTGGGATAAGTCATAGGTCAAGTCAGCTCACAAGCAGCACCCCTTTTGACCACACACACAGTATTTATTTTCAAACTACGGAAATCTTTAGCAGTGCTTAACATGATGAACATCACATTTAAAAGATTCATACTTTTGACTGCATTCTCATATCCTTAGCCATCAAGGAAATGCAAATAAAAAAAACTCTGAGTTACCATCTTATACCTGTCAGAATGCCTAAGATCAAAAACACTGATGACAGCTTATGCTGGAGAGGATGTGGAGTAAGGGGAACACTCCTCCACAGCAGGGTACCTCTGTCTGAGTTGGAACTGGGATATAATGAGGAGGTGAGGGCCTCATGAGGGTGGGCTGAGCAAGCACTGAAAACATGGGGTAAATTTTTGGGCAACCATCCTACCTGGTTCTGATGGCCAGTATGACCTCTGGTGAGGCAGGTAACTTCCACTACAGTTGTGGGACCTCGGTTGTCTTTTCTCTCATTCTCTTTAAGAAGGCACCTAGTAGAGTGTTTTCCCAGGTACATGTTTCTTCTCTACCACGTCTACATGAGCCTCTTCTGTGTTTTCAGTCATTCTTTGTTTCTATCTTTGGTAGCAGTTAATGCTAAACAATTTTGTATTTATTTATTCATGTCTTTAATGCCCAGCTTCCTAATAGACCATGTTTGATGACATGTCCACCCTGTTTACTATATGGAATCTTCTGCATCTGCCACAGTATAGGCAAATATCAAATATTTAGAAAATCGATCCATTGTCAAACACATTCTGCTCAGTTTCCTAGTATATAGGACAACAGGATATATTGGTATAAGCATGGATGTCAGGGATCACAGAAGGCAGGCTGCAGCAAAGGGACTAGAGTTTATTTCTACCCACTATCTCTCTACTCACAGCATCCAACCCCTCTGTTGCTAATAGCAATAGCCAGACCTCATCTCACTGAAGCAGCTGTTCACTCCCAAGACAGTGAATAAATGGAGTCCCGGCACAGAGCTCTGAAAGGTTGCCAACTTCCAGCACAACTTGTCACTGTGTATTGGAGACATTTACTTGAGAAAATTGGTAGGCTTTCTGTGCATCAAAAGTGACCCAAATCCACACACAGCATTCCTATTGAGATAGATCATTTTGTTTGCTAAACTTCATCAGAGAAGATGCGTTTCCATTTCAGTGGTCAAATCAATAGAGTGAGCAAACTGCATTGGATACTGTATATTGGATGACTTTTAATAATTAGCTTGGTTTGCTAACTAACATGTTGCTACAGATGAACTGCTCATAAGCACTAATTAGGAAGCCCCAGTGAGAAATGTGCTCCTTTGCAGCTGTTACATAATATAACTGCACCTACAGCAAGGAAGCATATTAGACAGATTATTCTGAGTTTGTTTTTCCTTAACCAAGGTCAGCATTGCAAGTAACATACACTGCAACCAGAATAGTATGATCAAAGGAATGCCATACAGATATGCCCTCAAAAACATCTCTCCCAGTGTTGGCTCCATCAGAACGCTCACATTGTTCTCCCACTTTAAAGCTGTATTCATCCCCATGCAGTAAACAATGAAATGTCTCAGGGATGTGGGTATAGCACAACAGTCAAGTATGGTCTCTGCATATACAGGACCCTGAGTTTAATCTCCAGTACAACAAAAAATATAAAACTAAGTAAGATCTTTTATACGTATATTTATGTGAAGGAATGTTTTGCTGGTGTGTATGTATGTTCACCATGTATGTGCCTACAGAAGTCAGAAGAAGGCTTCAGATCCCCTGGAACAGAGTTTAAATAGTCAGGAACCACTATGTGAGTGCTGGGAATTGAATCCATCTCCTCTAAAAGAGCAATGAGTGCACGTCACTGCTAAGTTGTCTTCCCAGACCCTAATGTAAAAGTTTTAATTAAATATCTGGAAAAGAACATTCTAGTTTCTAACTGCAATCAGGTGATATGATTCTAAATTTAGAACAAGCTTTTTTATATAATAAAAATAAAAGGGTTGAAAATGTGTGAGGTTTTTTTTTGTTTGTTTTTAGGTATTGTGAGGATGGGGGAAGAGTTTGAGTCACACCCAAGACATAAAGATGAGAAGCAAGTGGAGAGTTGGATCTATGACAGGGTTGAGAAATGACTACTGGTAAAATGTCCAATCCCCAGTTTTCCTAAGAACACCAAGGCTGACCACTTCCTCCCACAAAATATGTTTGTTGTATAATAATGTCTTCTTGAGGTCTTAGAGAGATGGATCAGAGGGTAAGAGCATTGGCTGCTTCTCTAAAGTACTAGGTTCAATTCTCAGTACCCACTTGGCAGCTCACAATTGTCTGTAACTCCAATTACAGGATTCTAACACCCTCTGTGGCCTCAAGAGAATGATGCCAAGTGGTGCACAGACATAAAAGCAGGCAAAAGACCCACATACATAAAATTAATTTTCTAAAATAATGTTTTCTTCTGGGAAAATGACAAGTCTTGTTCTTAAATAGGCTTTTTATGCTCAACAATGCTTAGACCAAAGCCATCTCTCAGAAAAATATCAAAGATTATCATGTTTCCTTCAATTTCCCAGAAGCTCTTTACTATGGCCTCTCCCTAGGCAGTATTCTTTCCATATCTTTACTTGAACTCCTGGGGAAGGATTCATAGGTTCTAAAACAGCTATTACTTGGCTTGTGTTTCATTTTGAAATTAAATAAAAAAGATGTGAGACGAGGCATCAAGGAATTGTTAGATGGGTAACTGGAGAAGCTGGGCAGTGGTGGTGCATGCCTTTAATCCCAGTACTTGGGAGGCAGAGGCAGGCAGATCTCTGTGAGTTCAAGACCAGCCTTGTCTACAAGAGCTAGTTCCAGGACAGGCTCCATAGCTACACAGAGAAACCCTGTCTCGAAAAACAAACAAAAAACAAAAAAAAGGGTAACTGGAGATAGGGATAAGGGTTTCATTTTAGATGGATGGAAAGCTAATCACAGATCCCTAAAATCAGGCAGCCATCACACCTTAATCTAGTAGTCAAGTTTTGTATCTTTATTGGTGAGACCATTTCCTGATAATAAGTTTATTTACCTCATAGGATCATTTTGTGATTAATGAAATGCTATATATGAAGTATTTAACACACTATCTGGTAAATAATCAGCAGTAAGTTAAGGGGCACCATTTTCCACCATCTCTAAATAGCTTTTAATCACAGGTGCATTGATAGACTTTGAAGAGACCATTATCCCTATGAGATTGAATGTAAAAATTGTGAAGTCTTATTTTCTGAAAAGAAGGTCCTTAACTTTTAAACACACTCTCAGAGGTCAACAAGCATCTCACTGCTCAAAAATTAACATAGTTAGTCAATTGCAAACATATAATGTAAGTATAGTAACAATGGAGACTGATTGCCACATATTATATCTGTCCTGTCACAACTTTGTTGTCATCTTATACAACAACACTTGGGTTTGCTAAGTACCAGCAGCCAAGAGTAAACAGAAAGATTAATAACAGATAGGTCACTGTGAGACCTGCTCTTGGGAGCAGGCCCAGCAAGAGATGGCATACAATAGGCAGTGATACCCTGCCCGGCCCCAATCTAATACTTATTGGCATCAAAGAGGGTAGCCTTGATTAATGCCTTGTTATAACATCTTCCAAGGTCAGCCTGTATAATCAAGGATCCATGCCCTAACTGCATCTTTAGAAAGAACATATTTGATCAGGAAAAGAGCATGGTATTTTTCTGAAACTCACAAGTTACCCAGAAGTCTCTGGCTTCCTGAAAATGTTAGTAAGCATTTCAAACTTCTTGGTAACCATTCTTGAAGACCACTGTTTTACTATGACCAATGCTGCTATTATAATCCACAGGAAAATCCTCACAGTGCATGCAAATTTGTCAGAAAGAAGACATGCCTGTAATCAAGAATGAATCCAACTAACGGAGAGTAACACTTCAAACTCCAGCCAATCCATTCTGAATTCTGTTTGGTGATTCCATGTGTCACTGCAGACCCCTCCCCAGGGGACTCCAACCTCCTTTTAAATCTCCCTTAAGAGGGGCTAGATGATTCTGGCAGATCAGCCACATCCACCCTGAACATACAGTATTTTTTATTTTAACTACAGATCTTTCCTTTATCATAGTCTAGTTTCTCATCATAATTTATGTTCTCAGATGTAGAAAATTTTTTGTCAGATGGTATGTACTCCTAGCAACAGAATAAAACAGATAAAAATAGTTCATTTGAGAAGCATGCACAGAGTATGATTTGGGGTAAGACAAGCGACTAGTACAATTGGCAAGTACTCACTGTAGACCAACCAAGTTCTAGGCCTTGTACTGAGTTCAAAAGACCCACAGTAAAGATATCCTTTCCATCATCAAGAAAATATGATGTAAGTAGAGGATGTCAATACACTATCATAGAAGGCATTAGCAATGGGATATACAGGATACTGTATCTGGAGCATATGTGTATGGAGAAGTGTTATAAGCAGAGGAAATGGCATGGACAAATACTTGTGGGTAAAATATGTTTATGGAATACAAAGTAGTTGTATGGCTGTTCTCTGAAGGTCAAGGGAGGAATTTCCAATGTTGTGGCTAAAGCCTATAGTCAGTCTATGAATTTTCTTACAATCCCTAGTAAGACATTTATATTATTTAGAAGGCACAAAGAACTTTGAATTAATTAATTAATTAATTAATTAATTAATTGGAGGTGTGTGCCAAAACAGATGTGTGGAGGTCAAATAACAACTTGGCTAAGTTGGTTCTCTCCTTCCATCTTTACATGGGTTCCAAGGATTGAACTTGGGTCTTCAGGCTTATGCAGCAAGTGCTTTTACTTGCTGAGCCATCTTACCTACCCTGGCATAAGGAGCTATTAAAGAGTTGTAAGCCATACAAACACTGTAAAGTTTGCTCTTAGAAAGATAATACTGGTTTTACTACACAAAATAAATTGAAGTAAAGTGGCATGTAAAGAATGGGGGTAAATTTGAAGATTACTGTTATGTAAGCAAAAGATGATGTGCTACGAATTTAGTGCTCTAATTCTGTTGTGGATGCTGTAGTATGCCATCAATAACTCCCTTCCAAACCAACGCATTTAACACTACACTTGATCACCACATTCAGCTGATGCCCAGCATTAGGCAACGAAGGAATTCAGACTTGTGTTTATCCCTCACCTCAATTGAAGACAGCATTGAAGGACCATCTCAGCATCTAAGCTCCCCATGGAACCAGCCAAAGTTCTTGTTGGAATTGCATTCCAACAAGGAGTTCAAGCTACTCCTTCTGTGTAATGTTACTTGGCCAACTCCCTTGCTGGTATGTCCCTGGGAGTGTTTACTAATATATTTCCTGCCTACAAACTTGTGCCTCCACATCTTTCCAAGGGACCAGATCAAAGATAGAACCTCGGTAGTCCATATCTACAAAATGAGAGAGCAGACAGGCTGCTTTGCTATAAGCACTTTATATCTTCTGTACCATTTTGTGGACTTTGGGATTCTTCTGCAATTCTTACAGCTGTTTGAAAACAGCAGGAGACTAATATGACAGACGTTTAATTTTAGCAACCCCAGCAGGACTCACCACAGAAATTAGAAATGTTTCACAACATACCACCCACAAATCTTGGACCCAGTTGGGGTTGACAGTGTCTACTTTCATAGATATAAAATTCTTCATAGCTTCCATGCCAAAGCTTGCTTCTCATGAAAAATACTGCCATTCCCTCTGGACTGGCAGGAATGGTGCAGTTATCTTTTGCTGATACCAGAACAAAAAGCAGTAAGTCCAGCAGTTTTTAAAATGTGGTGCAAAGCCAAATGTATGATTAATATATCAAGGTGGATATTGCTACTGTCTCTCCTCCCCTTTCAAAAAGTTCCTTTGTAAAATGCAATGGAAATACAGGGTTCTTTCGTGAGTTATTATGGCTACCACTCACTTTTCTCAATGGCAATACATTCCTAAACTTTAACTTCTGAGATTCTGCGCACATCAGCACAGAGGCTTCATAGCAAATTTCTGTGATTGATGAAGGACATTTTACTATATAGAACTCCCAGAAAGCATGTGTCTATGAAGTGGAGTAACAATTTTAGAATCAGAGGGGCAAAGAGCTTCTAATATGTAGCCAGGGAGTTCTCATCCTAGTACCTCTAAAAATATATGGTAACTTCAGGAGATTTGTGAAGCCCAAGAAGTGTGTTGTGAAATTTATTGGAGAGATGCTGTAACTGTTACTCAAATATAAAATCTAATATTCAGGAGGTCTGTAGGCCCTGAAAGCCTAAGAACCATTTTCTACTCCAAATCCTGTTTTGTGCTTCATAAAGTTTAGAGAAATGAAGTTCCAATGACTTATCCAAGGTCAAGCACTTTATTAGCAGCTCCGCTGATATCATCAGTCTTGTTTGCTTCTCAGGAAAAGCTCTCTGCATCATTCCTAGTATATTAGAGCACTCTCTCTCTCTCTCTCTCTCTCTCTCTCTCTCTCTCTCTCTCTCTCTCATCACACCACTTTCCTGCCACCAAAAAGGAAACAAAGCCTCTGCTAAGCTGAGTAACTTGTATAATACCTCCTATTTATCTAGCAATTTGTGGCTTTTCAGGGCACTTTCAAATACTTGATTACATTTGATTTGAGCCTCAAAAACCCTTTCAAGGGGAGAAGTTACGAGATAAAAGCATTGACTCTGAAACTGGACTGACTGCTATGGAATGCCTCCTCAGCTAGCAGTCACCCTGAACAAGTTACTTGGTAGATTTCTGTCTCTCCGCTGCCTCATCCACATGATTAGGACAGCGATGGCATCTTCATCATTCATTTATTCTAAGACTAAGTAGGTTAATGCATGAAAATCACATAGTGTAGCCTACCATAGAGTCCACATTTAATGAACATTAGCTGTCACCATGAGAAACATTTGATATTTACCAATGAGGGGCTCAAAAACCAGAGGATGCAAATGACTTCCTTTTTTATCTGAAGCCAAAACTTTTTCAAAGTATAACATGTAGAATTCAGAGTATAAATATAACAACTACAAGGCAATCAATCTCCCATGATTAACACAGCTATTAATTTATTTATGTTTAGCAATAAGCCAGATGTCATCCTTGCATGTCTAATGTGTAAAATTCTAAATCTGTCCCAGGAATCACTTCTTATTCCTGTTTTTAAGTTCACAGAGGAGAAAATCTAATCAAAATTATTGAATGCATTCTATTGAAGCCTCTTTTGAAGCTGCATTACTCCCATCCCTAAAAGAATATTTTAAATAAGAAAAACAGCCTGAGTATGCTCAACTATTTGAGGGCAATTTGTTCTAAATAAAATCATATGTCATTTTAAAACTCAAACCCCCTCTAATAAAAGACCCTATATGAGTTCAAAAATGTTTTCAAAAAGGTCAAAAAAGTCCATATCATATGCCCAACTGATCATCAAGGTCAGTGCTTAGGGTGTGAGTAAATTGTGCAAAGCCTCAGACAAAACTAAGAAGGAGGAAGTGGCAGTAACCACATTGGCTGCATGAACACAGAACTCCCAAATGCACATCAGATGAAGGGACCTTCTAAATGCTTTTCTCAATTACCATAGAACATTTTATAAACTTCTCTACCCAGATCCCTTGGTGCTTTACAGGATGGTAGACTGTAAAATGCATCCCTTTTGGCAAGAGCACCCCTGAAGGCAGTGAGCATGTTCTTCGGTGATTATGAAAGTACAAGAAGCTTACAGAACACCAAATAGATTAGACCACAAAAAGAAGTCCCCTTGCCATATAATAATCAAAACATCAAACTTACACAGTAAAGAAAACATATTAAGAGCAGCAAAACAAAAAGGCCAAGTAACATATAAAGGTAGACCTATCCGAATTACACCCGACTTCTCAATGGGAACTTTGAAAGCCAGAAGATCCTGACTAGATGTTCTACAAACACTAAGGGAACATGGATGTTAGCCCAGACTACTGTATCCAGCAAAGCTTTCAATCACTATAAATGGAGAAAACAAGATATTCCATGACAAAACCAGATTTAAGCAATACATATCCACAAATCACAGCTCTACAGAAATTACTGGAAGGAAAACTATAACGAAATGAAGATAACTAAGCCCAAAAAACCATAGGCAATAGATAATTCCACTTTACCAAACACCAAAAAAGTGGGGAAATACACACACAATAACACCACCAACAATAAATCCAAAACAAGCAAGAATCAACAATCAATGGTCATTAATATCCTCCAATGACAATGGTCTTAACTTGCCTATAAAAAGATAGAGGCTAACAGAATGGATACGAAAACAGAATCCATCCTACATGATGCATACAAGAACCACATCTCAACTTCAAAACAGACGGTACCTCAGAGCAAAGGGTTGGAAAAAGATTTTCCAATTGGCCCAGACCAGAAGGCCCACCCTGAGTCTGGATACACCTCACCCCTCTGTCAAGAAACACACCTCAACTTCAAAGACAGATGTTACCTCAGAGTAAAGGGTTGGGAAAACAGGTTCCAATCAAATGGGGCCAAGAAACAAGCTGGAGTAGCAATCCTAATATGTAACAAATTAGACTTCAAACTAAAATTCATCAAAAGATATGAAGAAGGTCATTTCATACTCATCACAGGAAAAGTCCATCAAGATGAAGTCTCAAGCCTGAACATCTATGCCCTAAATACGAAGGCACCCACATTCGTAAAAGAAACATTACTAAAGCTCAAACAACATATAAACCAAACACATTCATAGTAGGAAACTTCAACACCCCGCTTACACCACTAGACAGGACCACCAGACAGAAACTTAACAAAGAAACAAAGTATCTAACAGAAGTTATGACCCAACTGGTTTTAACAAATATCTATAGAACATTCCATCCAAACACAAAAGAATATACCTTCTTCTCAGCACCACATGGCACCTTCTTTAAAATTGACAACATAGTTGGCAACAAAGCAAACCTCCACAGATACCAAAGAATTGAAATATCCCCCTGTGTCTTATCAGATCACCATGCTTTAAAGCTAGAATTCAACAGCAATACGAATTGCAGAAAACCTACAAACTCGTGGAAATTGAATAACACCCAATTGCACCATTCCTGGGTTGAGAAAGAAATAAAACAAGAAATTAAAGACTTCCTAGAATTTAATGAGAATGTAGACACAACATACCCAAACTTATGGGACACTCTGAAAGCAGTGCTAAGAGTAAAGTTCATAGAACTAAGTGCCCACATGAAGAAACTGGAGAAAAGTCACACTAGAGAATTGACAGAACAACTGAAAGCTTTAGAGCAAAAAAAGCAAACTCACCACGGAGGAGTAGGCACCAGAAAATAAACTGAGGGCTCAAATCAATAAAGTAGAAACTACGAAAACATTACAAAGAATCAATGAAACAGAGTTGGTTCATTGAGAAATCAACAGGATAGACAAACCTCTATACAAACTAACCAAAAGGCAAAGAGAATGCATGCTAATTTAAAAAATTCAGAAACGAAAAGGTGGATATAACAACAGACACTGAGGAAATCCAGAGAATCATCAGGTCATACTTTGAAAACCTGTACTCCACAAAATTTGAAAATCTAAAGGAAATGGATAAATTACTGGACAGATATCACTTACCAAAATTAAACCAAGAACAGATAAGCAGTTTAAATAGACCCATAATGCCTAATGAAATAGAAGCAGTCATCAAAAGTCTCCCAACCAAAAATAGCCCAGGGCCAGATGGCTTTCACTGCAGAATTCTACCAGAAATTCAAACAAGAGCTAATACCAATACTCCTCAAATTGTTCCACACAATAGAAACAGAAGGGACATTGCCAAACTCTTTTCACGAGGCTACAATCACTTTGATACCCATGCCACACAAAGATACAACTAAAAAAGTGAATTACAGACCAATATCCCTCATGAACATCGATGCAAAAATACTCAACAAAATATTGGCGAATCAAATCCAAGAACACATCAGAAAAATCATCCACTATGACCAAGTAGGCTTCATCCCAGGGATGCAAGGGTGGTTCAACATACGAAAATCCATCAATGTAATCCACCATATAAACAAACTGAAAAAGAAAAACCACAGGATCATCTCACTAGATGCTGAAAAATCCTTTGACAAAATCCAACATCCCTTCATGATAAAAGTCTTGGAGAGAACAGGAATAACAGGAACATATCTAAACATGATAAACGCAATATACACCAAACCAACAGCCAACATCAACCTAAATGGAGAGAAACTCAAGGCGAGGCTGTCCACTCTCTCCATATCTCTTCAATATTGTGCTTGAAATCCTAGCTAGAGCAATAAGAAAACAAAAGGAGTTCAAGGGGATAGAAATTGGAAAGGAAGAAGTCAAACTTTCACTATTTGCAGATGATGTGATAGTCTACATAAGTGACTCAAAAAACTCTACCAGAGAACTTCTACAGCTGATAAACACCTTCAGCAAAGTGGCAGGATACTATATTAACTAAAAAAAAATCAGTAACCCTAATATATACAGAAAATGAATGTGCTGAGAAAGAAATCAGAGAAACATCACCCTTTACAATAACAACTAACAATAAAATATCTTGGGGTAACAAAAATGAGAAAGACCTGTATAGTAAGAACTTTGAGTCCTGAAAACCGCTTGGTATTGCCTCCAAAATAGACAGACATATCAATGGAATCTAATTGAAATTCCTGATGTTAACCCACACACCTATGAACACCTGATTTTTGACAAAGAAGCTTAAGTTATACAATGGAAAAAAGAAAGCATCTTCAACAAATGGTGTTGGCATAACTTGATTCAGACATGTAGAAAATTGCAGTCAGTTACATATCTATCGCCATGCACAAAACTTAAGCCCAAATGGATCAAAGATCTCAACATAAATTCAGCCACACTGACCCGCCTAGAAGAGAAGGTAGCTGGTACCCTTGAACTAATTGGTACAGGAGACCGATTTCTGAACATAACATCAGTAGCACAAACATTGAGATCTGCAATTAATAAATGGGACTTCCTGAAACTGAGAAGCTTCTGTAAGGCAAAGGACACAGTCAGCAAGACAAAACACCAGCCCACGGAATGGGAAAAGATCTTCACCAACCCCACATCTGACAGAGGGCTGATCACCAAAATATACAATGAACTCAAGGAGTTAGCCACCAGAACACCGAACAATGCAATTGAAAGTCAGAGTGCAGAACTAAATAGAGAGTTCTCAACAGAGGAATCCAAAATGGTTGAAAGACACTTGAGAAAGTGCTCAACATCATTAGCCATCAGGAAATTGCAACTCAAAACCACTCTGAGATACCATCTTACTCCTGTCAGAATGACTAAAATCAATAGCACCAAAGACAATTTGTGCTGGAGAGGATGTGGAGAAAGAGGAACTCTCCTCCATTGCTGATAGGAGTGCAAACTTGTACAAGCACTTTGGAAATCAGTATGGTGGTTTCTCAGGGAAATTGGAATCAGTCTACCTCAGTATCCAGCAATTCCTCTCTTGGGTATATACCCAAAAAATGCACACTCATACAATAAGGACATCTGTTCAACGATGTTCATAGCAGCATTTTTTGTAATAGAAAGAACATGGAAGCAACCTAGATGTCCCTCAACTTAAGAATGGATAGAGAAAATGGTACATTTACACAAAGGGGTACTACTCAGCAAAAAAAAAAAGGAATCTTGAAATTCGCAGCCAAATGGATGGAACTAGAAGAAATCATCCTGAGTGAGGTAACCCAATCACAAAAAGATAAACATGGTATGTACTCACTCATTTTTGATTTTTAGACATAGAGCAAAGGATCACTAGTCTACAATCCATACTGCCAGATGAGCTGGGAAACAAGGAGTACCCCAAGAGAAGATTGCATAGTCCTTTAAAGAAGGGGATGGGGACAAGAACCCCTTACCAAATTGGAACCCGGAGGCAGGGAGAGGAAGCAGAGTCTTCATCCTGTTGCTGTTCGAAGGAGAAACAGATACCCACAGCTAAGCACTGAACCATATTACTGAAATTCATTTGTGGAGAGGTAGGAGGGATGAGCAAAGGAGCCAAGACGGGGCTGGAGAGACCTGCAGAAACAGTGGACCTGACCTACTGATAGCAATGGAGGCCCTAGTCATAAAGCTGGGGAAACAGCATTGGAACAAACCAAGCCCTCTGAATGTGGGTACCAGCTAGAAGGCCAAGACAGTCTATGGGACCTCTAAAAGTGGAGCCAGTGTTTATCCCTAGAGATCAGTGGACTTTTGGAGCCCATTCCCTGTGGAGGGATACTATTGCAACCCAAATGACAGACTCTGAAGGTCCCTGGTGGGAGGCCTCACTATCCCTGGGTAGGATTTGGAGGGTGGGTTGGGGGAGGTTGGTAGGGAACATGGGAGATTGGGAGGGCATGGGAATGGGGGAATGGATATTTAAATATGAGTAGTTAATAAGGAATTTAAATAAAAAAAGAAAAAGGAAAGTGAATAATTTATTTAAAGGTAATGGATTCTCAAGTCAAAGTTTAATGTTCCATACTATGTCCCTCCCTAATCTATGTATCCATCCCTGCCCCCTCTTTTGAATCTTGTTTTATAAAGTGTTAGACTTCATTATATCATTGTCAAGCATAACTGGGTTTTGTTGATCCTCTGCATCTTCTTTTCCACCATACTCCTGCTCCCCATCTTGAACTTTTCTGACTCTTAACAGTTTATTTTAGGCTCTCATATCACATATGCTCTATTATATGTCCCCTTCCTTAACACCTCTTTTTTCTCTTGTAGTTCCCTATCTGATTACATGACCTAAACACATGTGGGTGTTCAGGCACATGCTCTCTCTCTCTCTCTCTCTCTCTCTCTCTCTCTCTCTCTCTCACACACACACACACACACCATCTACACAGGTGTAAACACTTAAAGCTAGGATTTGCATATAAGACAGAACATGAAATATTTGTCTGATCTATGTTACATTATTTAATATGGTATTTCTCAGATCCATTTTCTCACATTTTGATAATTTATTTTTTCTTTATGGCTGTTGTGGGCTTATACCACATTTTCACTATCCATTCATCTATTAATAGGTACCTATGCTGGCTCAATTTCTTACAATTTTGAATAATGCAGCAATAAATACAGTCGTTTCCATGGTAGGGTATTGAGTAACTGGGACATATGCCCAGAGGTAAGATACCTCTGCCTTTATTCATTTCCATAATGGCTGTACCAATGGTGCATAAAAGCTTCTTTTTCCCCTCATCATTGTTAGAATGTGTTGCATTTTTTGATGATAGATATTCTGAGTGTGGTGATATGGAATCTCAAATGAGTTTTAATTTGCATTTCTCTGATGTCTAAGGATGTTGAACACTTTTTAAAATATTAATTGGTCATTTGTGTTTCTTCTTTGATTTGCCCACTTATTGGTTGACATGTTTGTTCTTTTGGTGTTTAAATGCTGCCTGTTTTTTGTATTTTGAACAATAATGTCTACAGCCTGCAAAGATTTTTGTCGCCCTATAGGCTGTTCTCTGTTATAGTGTCTTCTTAGAAGCATTTTACTTTCATATATTTCTGTTTGTCAATTCTTGCAATGATTTCCTGTGCAACTAGAGAACCATTTGCATAGTTCTTCCCCATGTATATATCTTTTTGTTGTTATCGTTTGGCATTCTTTTCTCTTTTCCATTTATTAATTGTAAAAAATAATGGGTTTCATTGTATTTTATATATGTATATAATATAATTTGATCATCACAAGTCCCTATCATTATAGCCTCTTCCCTTCTACTGTTACTTTCCCTCTACCTCCAAGAGCTCTCTCTACTTCCATGTTTCATGTTGGTTGCTTTCTCTTTTAACTTTAATCATTAGTGTTACATGTATTGTTTTGGTCTTCTCTAGGCTATCATAGTGCTGAGATTTTATAAGTGTAGTTTCCCCATTCTATAAGAGTGTTTTGTCTAGAAGTTTTGGCATTTCACAAGATCTTTGATCCATTTTGAATTGATTTTTGTACAGTTGAGTGATGTGGGTCTAAATTTATTCTTCTGCACAAGGTGTTGCCACTGGATCCTGCTGTATATTCACTGACCTCCATACTCTAATGTAGGCCACAGTTATCATTCTCCAAACAATAGTATTAGAAATCTGTTGTGAATATGTCTATGATTTTCTTTGTAATGTGGAGCTATGAATTTATAATCATAGGTAAATCTACTGTCAGTCCCTTTTTCTTGGAATGTTAATATGCTTAAAATTTACAGTTACTATTTTTCCAGTGGGCAGTCTCCCTAGAGACACCCTTAGGGAGAAAATTGTGACATAAAACTCAGGAGCAGCCTGTTTCCATGTTCTCAAATTTAGATTCAATTTTCATCTCGTTTAGGTTCATATTTTCTTAGTGTAGAAAGTAATCTCATGAAATAACACAAACTAGCCTACTGAAGGTTTGAATTGGAATGAACCCTGAGTTGATTGGACACATGTTGGTCAATTAGCATTTCAAATAAGTATCAAAGAAGCAGAGGAAGATTTTTTTACTGGCACAATTGAAAAACTTTGGAGACTATAGGAACCTAATTTCTCCTACAAAGTTAAAGAGAAGAAATAAGAATGAATTTGATTGGAGTTTGGGGGGCATTTTTTCATTGTAAACACTTCTTATTTTGGTACAGAAGCTGTGATTTTCTACAAAAAGCAATATTTGAAGCCTCTAAAATGTTTTCTTTCTCTGTTATAGAGATACAACTTTATATCCTTGTCTCTCACACATGAGATATCCTTAGAAGCCTCTGTAGAAGCAAAATGTCCCACTTATATGACCTCAGAGAGGCAGATGCTGGTAATGCCAACCCTTTTGTTACACTGGGATAAAGTTTCAAATAGAAGGAAAGAGTAGAAAACATGAACTACTTGCAGATTGCTTCCTCTTTATCCCAGGACTTTAGCCTTGGAAAAAAAGGAACCCGAGCCATTCTCAGGTACCTTACGTCATCACTTGCAGCTTCCACATCAAAAGAAATGTTGCACTTGCTGAGAATACACGAGCTTTGATATTCTAGATCTCTGCATACTTTCCAGCTTCACAAATCCCTATCATCTAATGTCCCCAAATCATTGGTCACACTAGGCCCTCTGGCACACCAATACTGACATGTATATTCAAACTCAGAGAGTTTGTTTTCAAGTAGCAGAAAGAGACCTATGCCTGAATTCTTTAAAGGCACCACTGCATTTGTGTAGCATTTTATTGATAAGTTAGTAGTTAACTGACTGGTTATGGATGTTGTACATTGTCTATTTCCTGTATATCAAAGGTAGTCATCCTAGAAAGGATTCATAGTTACTCAACCTGCTCCTTCCCCTTCATACCAAATGGCTAAGTGGGAAGTCAAGTTCCTACCAATGGGATGAGATGCAGTCAGCATCTACATTAGGCATAGAACACAGAAATCACTTGGCCCAGTGTGCCTGCTAGCTCAGTTTGGGTTCTGACACATGCTTTTTGCAAAAGGACTGCCTTTTGGAACTACTTTCACTTTGTTCATATATTCCTTTGGGTGACACTGAGATTCTTCATTGCTGTTGCTAACAGCATGAATAATAAACAGAATGTGTCATATACTTCTGCCTCTCAGTCATACACATCTTAAGGCTTCTAAAAAAGAAAAAAACAACAGGCATGTACTCCAATAGACACCATTGTTCACTGGGGACAGCTCTCTGGATTTCAAGCTCAGCACCTGGTAGCAACTCCTGGCCAGTTAAAGTGACCCTAAAAAGTCCCCAGCATCTTTGTAGGGGAAGCTGTAGCCACGCCTTCTTAGGGACTGGCTACAGGTGTGCCTGACCACGCTTATGAGGGCGTGGTCAGAGTGATGTAGTGTGACTGCGTTTGCTCTTTTGGTTTCACTTTGGTACTTGCTGTACAGACTGCTGCCACGCCGGCTGGCTAGGTCGCTCTGTAAGTAAGGCTTTTCCCTATTAAATACCCTTATATTTCTACCTGACTCCGTATTGGTAATTTCCCACTATACATCTTCCCTGGAACAATCATAATAGGCATTGCCAAAGTCAGTCCAGGCTCAAAAAATAGAGAGAAATGAGGATATGAGCTGGATCGGAGTCTTCTCTAGCTTTCAACCCTATAATGTAAGTAGACAAATCACAAATCTAACATCTGTTCACAAAGAAGTATCTTTCTTACCTGGAATAACCTGAAAATTTTCCCATGTGTTTGACTGCAAACCCCAGACTCTTTCTCAATTATACAGATGGAAGAGAGACAGAATTGAGGAATATGTGATAATGAGGATATGATGTTTCCAAACAATGATTTCAAGACTAACGACATCAATAGCCCAGAGTCTGTCTGTCTCTCAGGAATGGAAATAAGAAAATTTCAATACCAATATGAGCCATACCACTGGCTTGTAATGTGGCCTCTGGCAGATCAGTGATATTTTCACTCTGCCTGAGTTTCCTAGCTCATATCTGCCACTGGGGCTGCCAACCTACTCCCAGAAGACTCACGCTTTCGGCACATCTCATTCAGAATGTCTTATTTGAAAAGCTTTCACCTTGGCCATCGCTGATGCCTGAAATAATATCACACCAGACTAGCTGTAGACTGAAGTGCATCACTGACTATATCCTACTGTTGGGTCTCATGCTGGTGCACTGCTTGGTGGCTAGCTATTAAAGAAATAACAGTGACTCCAGAACCCCTGCTTAATAGACTATTCCGCTGCACCTCTGTCTTATTACTCCAAGAAAATAAGGTTTCCCGAGGTTTCACAGACAGTACAATGGGAAAATGTGCTATGAATTAAAATTTCACAGGGAAAGAAAAATGCAAAGACACCTTTAGAAGGGAAAACTAATATGCAGATTTGTTTATTACCTTGGCTATTTCCAAGATAACAAGCTTATTTCTAGGAGAAAAGCACAAACAAACAACAACAACAACAAAAAACTATTGCTCTGAGCTAGTAAAAGCTACCACTGGCACCGCCTGTTGAAAACATACCTTCCCATTGTCCCTCTCCCTCTTAACTCTATGCCAAGTACAGTAATAGCTCTTAAACAAAATTGTAGCTACATGTGTTTACAACTTCCAAGTGTTCATCTGAGTCACTGCCATTATCTCAAAAGGCTCCAAAACCATAGAAAGTTTATGCCGCCATGCCTTCCCTAGGTGATTGCATTTCTAATCATGCAAAGCACCTGAGGTAATTTTTATTTTTTATTAGAAACAAGCTTGGTTTACATGTCAATCCCAGTTCCCTCTCCCTCTCCTCCTCCGCTGTTCCCCACCCCATCCCAACCCCTTTCTGCTCCCCAGGGAGGGTGAGGCCTTCCATGGAGATCTTCAGGGTCTGTCATATCATTTGGAGCAGGACCTAGACCCTCCTCAGTGTGTCTAGGCTGAGAGTGTCCCTCTGGACTCCCAAAATCCACCATATACTAGGGATAAATACTGATCCACTGTGACCAGAGGCCCCGTATGGCCCATAAATTGCTCAGACCTCCAAACTGACAATCCTCGCTAAGGGGGTCTGGAACAGTCCTATGCTGGTTTCCCAGCTATCAGTCTGAGGTCCTTTTTTAAAGATTTAATTATTTTTATTTCATGAATATGGCTGTTTTACCTGCATGTATGTTTTTGCACCACATGCAGGCATTAGAGCCCCTCCCCCCCCCCGCCCATGCAACATCTGTGAGCTATCATATGGGTGCTGGAACCCAAACCTGGATTCTCTGGGAGAGAAGCCACTGCTGAGCAATCTCTCCTGCCCCTCACCTAGGATAATTTTTAAAATGCAAATGTCCAACAATCTGGCTATTTTGTTTAACAAAATGTCCCTCTTCCCCTTATCTGCCACACAGCAACTGTTTCACCAGACAAGATTTGGAAGCTGTTCCCTAAGATCCTCTTCATCCTTGATGCTCTAGGAAGGATGCAACACTGGCATCGCCCAACAACTTGTTAGCAATAAAGACTCTAAGGCTCTAAAATTTAATATGATCCCTAGGAAATCTGTATGCACAGTAAATAATGAGACATATCATATTTAAAGGATTGCATCATCTGGTAGCCTAATAACCTGCATGAATCCCTCATTGTGAATTAGTTTCATAGATAACAGCAACAAGTCATTCACTGACTCACTCACTCACGCATTTCGTATCTAAAAAAGTGTCTGAGTAGTTTGATAGGGGAAAAAATCCTCATTCTGTCAAGATCTTAAACTAGAGGAATCCCTCAGTAATGGTAAACTACAAGGCATTCTGACAGACTCATGGGGATACTTTGAAAGAAGGCAAAGGGAAATAGTAAACAAGTCATACCATGTGTAAATGGTCACCTATTGATATCAATATATAATATAGGGTTGACTTGTGCTACTTAATCCAATCCCTGATCCTCATATATTCTATTCCTACCAACTCAACTTTCTTGCTTCTCTACTCATCTAGTAGGTCAGAGGAGGCTGGTTTTAAGTATAGGTCTCTATACAAGATTTCATAAAGTGTGGAATTTCATATGGGTCCTCAAGTTTATTCCATTGATCAATGTGCATCTCTCAGCCCTCATCAGGGAAGCTTTTTTATGTCAGTAGATGATAATTAACAAAGAGTCAGAGCTGGTCGAGGTGTAGAGAATAAAAGATAGCAGAATATTCAGCCCTGGATGGGACATCTATATCACACCCTGCCTTCTGATTAGCTCAGGGATGATTGATGAAGAAGGAGTTCAAAGATTTTTAAGAGACACACTGGATGGATACAATGAAACAGTGTTTTGTGAACACAGGAGAACAGTTGAAACTTTGGACCCACAGTAGCATGCATAAGACCTAGTAAAGCTCAATCCAGGTATAATGCCAGCATGGACAAAGCGGGTGAGCATGAAGTCCTCCATAACTGATAAGCTCTGGGCAAGTGATGACCGTTGGGAGAGGAAAAGTTAGTTTTCTTGAAGAGTATGGCCACACATTCAAGAGTATATTAGCAGTACAAATTGGACTTAATAGATTTTTTGAAGAAAGGGAGGATACAATGATGGGTAGGGAAGGGGCTGGGAGGATCAGGGACAAGATGGAGGGGGATATATGATCAAAATGCATGTATGAAATTCTCAACTAATGTTTAAAAAATCAGCAAAATGTGTCAAGAAGCCTTATGAAACATCACTGGTTCATAAGTGGATTAAAGTATAATTTAAACAAAAGAACTAAGGCTTGGTGGAGAGTTTGTTGAGACAGGATTAGCCCTTTTGGTCTGAGGCAGAGGTAAGAACTAATGGCTTGGCTGCTTTGCTTCTCTGATCTTCAGCTTGAAGCTTGAATCCCAATATCCATCGCTGGGTCTTTTACTTATCGTGTTACAAATTCTTGTTATGCTCTCTACAGTATTGAACACTCACATCCCATCATTTAAATGGGTAGTACCTATGTGCTTATTTAAATATCTAAATATGTATATATTTGTGGAAACCTGCAAAGCCATTTCTTTCAGATACAAATAAATTCTACTAAAATGCTACAAATGGTTTTTGAAAGATGTATTTATTATATGCATATGAGAGATTTATCTGAATTTATATATGGGTCCCATTGGTGTGTCTGTCACCCTCAGAGAGTATGGAAATCCCCTGGAACTGGAGTTAAAGATGGCTGTGAACCACCATGTGGATGTAGGAAATCAAGCATGGGTCTTCTGTAAGTTCTATGAACCACTGAGCCGTATCTCCAGCCCCTACAAATGATTTCTAATTGTGACATAGGGAAATGTAATATATAACCTATATTGCAATTTTAATGTTAGTTTAAATGAAACAGCAGCAAATGTTGTTCAGTTTATTTCTAGTTGTTCACCTTGTGCCTAAATAATAACTGCCTAACTCTATATTTTGGAGACATCAATCTCTATGTATATATGTTTCTATATTATGCTTATGGTGCTATCACTTTAAAGCATGGGATTATTTTTTCATAAATGTGCTCTCAAGTAGTTTTCATTCAATTGCTGACACCCCCACAAATAAGTTAGACCCAGAGTCACCAGTTTACTCCTCTTCGACAAAAAAGAGCTCCATTTCCTGGTCTGAATTTCTAGCATCTAAATTTTCTTTTCTTGTTATTAGAATGAAAGGAATGAATAGAAAATTATGGTCATACCCTGCACTTGTTCACAGCATGCTCTCTGTGCCTTTTAGCTGACATTAGCGTATGGTTGGTTTCCTTAGAAACTTGTCTAACAGACTGTGGAACCCCTTTTAGAACCATTGAAAAATTTAAAGGGCCATGTCCTCTTCTCCTCTGGAAAATTTAAAAATATTTAAACAAAGGCTGCTTGGCTTTATACATGGCAAGGACACTATGTTAGGGTTTACTACAGCTACAATGTAAGATGTTTGTTACAACAAAAATGTCCACTAAAACATGTTCATATACACATATAGTTACATAGAAAACCATGCACATACAGGAAAAATCAAGACCTAAATTGGGGTTTCTGGCTTGCTGATTAGGCTCAAGTTCAAAGGTTTATCATAGATTTTTAAAAAGAAGTGATATGGCATACATACTCTCATGGGGTCATACTGGGTAACACTGCTCCTGGCAGGTATTCAGGGCTCTTGAGCCGTGCACAGCCTTTGAAGCATCTCACATCTTCTGAAACAACCCTTTCTTCCTTAGAGTTTACCCCTTCTGGTTTCTATGATACCACACTGTCTTCAATAGCTTAGCTCTTGACTATACCTTTTCTATGTAGTTTATAAGCTGTGCTTTCTCTTTTCAGTGCATTAAGGCTCCATTTTAGACTCATTACTTTTCTTGGCCCTTGTGAGCTGCCTCACTGACAGCAGCAAATGCCATAGTTTCCACTACTATCTTACTGTGAGTATCGTCTGAACTTCTCCACTGAACCCTGTCCTCTCTCCAGAACTTTAATCTCAAACACCCAGGCAAAGGTATCAACCCACAAACCCATCTGAAATCCTACTCAACGAACTTGCAACCAGACATCTACCTTATCCCATAAATTATCAGCCCCTCTAGCTTTTCCACTTGTCTATTAGAAACAGTAATGTTCCTATGTTTCAAGCCCATTCTATTTTTAAACTAAAATAGTTCTTTCTTCTTTATAAACTGTCCATTATGAAATACTTAGAAGATAGTCATACTACAAACATTTATTGGGGACATAACACAAAGCACTAAACTTGACACTAAGAAAATAGGAGGGGGGCATTGGTGGCACACGCCTTTAATCCCAGCACTCAGGAGGCAGAAGCAGGTGGGTCTCTGTGAGCTCAAGGCCAGCCTGGTCTCCAGAGCGAGTGTCAAAGCTACACAGAGAAACCCTGTCTCAAAAAACCAAAACAAAAGAAAGAAAACAGGAGAGTTGTTTCTACACTTTTCCATGTATACGCAATGTGCAAATCATCAGTCACAAGGACTATAATCGTTAAAAGTTACCTAAATTCTTTCTGCCCTAAATAAATAGAAATGGGATTTATTCTTTTTAAGTTAGACTTTTACATATTTGGTCAAACTCTCTTGAAACAAAGGCAGTCACCTAAGAACCAATCTTAGATGACACCTGAATACCAGTGCAGTAAAACTTCTGAGCTGACATTGGAATAGCCTTAGTGATATTGGGCCAGCAGAGGATGATCATTCTTGACCCTTATAATCATATTTCACTTTAATGTACACATGATAAGGTCATTGCTCAAGCAGGCAAAAATTAAGAATATTATGCAAAGGTAAACCTGGGATCCTTAAAAGCCTACATTTTATTTTAAAAGGTAGATAGGGAAATAAAATCTCTATCAAGATGTAAAAAAGATTGTTCATTGTACTTGTTCATTGAGGGAAAACTATACACATAAAGGAATTTCCAATATGGTTTCCAACTGCATAGTAAATGCTTATCCGTATACCCACAGGTAAGTGTAGCTTTTAGCCTTTATCCAGGAAGTTTCTTTTTGCAGCAGACAGGAGCCACCACGTGTCAATGGAAAGAATAAGTGACCACTGAGCATCTAGCCTCAATTGGTACACCTACAATACAAACCTGAAATCTAAGACTCAGGGAACATCACAAAAAAAAAAAAAGAAGGGTGGCAGCGATATTGGAAGAGACAAAGGGCCAGGACATCTGCTTCATGATAGTGTCTTCTAGACATGATAGGGAAGTTGCACTGCTGAAATCTCAGCAATATGGTTGCTCACACAAGATTCGCATGGGGACCATACCAGTTTGACATGCCAATGTTGATGGGAGGAAACTTCACAAGGTCCCACTAGATAAATAGATATGGGCAATCGATGGCTGCTGAAGGAGTGAGAATTCATTTTCTCCAGGAACAATCTCCCTGATAGGTTACCTAATCCTACATGGTCAGCCTTAAAGAAATATACCTGTAGACAAGACTAATTGGGCTCTGTAGGGTGTGTGTGTGTGAGTGTGTGTGTGTGTGTGTGTGTGTGTGTGTGTGTGTGTGTGTGTGTGTGTGAGTGTGTCTGTGTGTGTCTGTGTGTGTAATAATTACAAAATAGGAAGGTCATGGATTTTAGAAAAGATGGAGGAATATGAGACTACCAAAGGCCCACTATTTAGTGATTTTTTTTCCCCAAGGTGACTGCATATGTTCATGCTCAAATTGAGATTTAAACCCCAGATTTTTTTGTAAGTCCAGTTATGTTGAAATTCAACTAATCTATTCTACAACTTAAAGAAATAGGATATATTCAAGTCATGACTATTTTTTAAACTATTATTCTGGTAATAAATCAAAGCATTAGCTCTCTGACATGTAGCCCAGGCTTTCTCTTGTCTCCCTGCTACACTGTACTTAACTTACTTGGTTGGTTATATTAGTAGTATAATGCGCTTTTATATTATTATGATATTTCAAAGGTTTATATTGCTCCAAGGATTCACATTTTTGAAATGTATACCTGTTAGCCATCTTAGCAAGCAGATGTATGTGATTATGTGGAGACTTTTTGCTCTCCTTGGTTGAGAGAGTTTATAGATGGCTTGGCAGAGAACTGAGCAGATTCTAGACACAATTCTGAACACTTCATGAAGATTACATTGATTCTATACATGGGTAAGTTTCTTTCATACTGATGGATAAATGGGATTGAATATATCATGATAACAACCTGAGTATTTATATATACAAAAATAAATATATCTACAAAACAACTTACAGCACTATTCACACTAGACAAGATATGGAAGCAATCCAAATATGCATCTACTGATGACTAAATAATCAAAATTTGGCGTGTCTATGTAATGGAACACTATCAAGCAATAAAGAGTAAAGTGATATCCATGCATGAACCTTCATAGTATTATCCAAAGAGAAAAAGACTTTCATAAAAGACCATTTATTTTATAATTCTAGTTACATAAACTTCCTTGGGAAACTCAAAGAAACAGAAAATACATTGTGTGTGTAGACCTTTCAAGCTTCTCCTGATTTTTTTCATAAAATACACAATAGATTCTTTCAAAGTGTATTCAATTCGCTGTGCTATAGCACACAAGAACTACTTGCTTCTATCCAACTGCATTTGGGGATATAGTATCTAACTTCCCACTCTCTCCTCCTCTCCTTCCAAAACTGGTAATCGCTATTCTACATTCAGGCCAACATTTTATAGTTTTCATACAAAAAGACAGCTTGCAGCATGTCTTCCTGTGTCTAAATTATTTCATTTTACATAAAGCCTCCAAGTTCCATTCATTTCTTTTTTTTACAAAACATGTAATTTAAATCTTCTTCATGGCTTAATAAAAATTCCATGTGCATATATTTATGTGCATACACAGATGGCATATTTCTTTTTCCACTCATCTATAGATTGACAGTTAAGCTAATTCTATATCTCCTATACTACGAATGGAGTCACAAATTTAAAAAATCTGAATGTAAAGATTTCTTTGTGTAATTTTGGATTACACTCCTTAGGTCTATAGCCAGGAGTGAAAGAGCTGAGTCATATGGTTGTGCACTTTTTAGTTTTTTCCATGGAGACTGTGCTGGTTTACTTCACACTACCAGAGTATAAAGGCTCCTCTTTTGCATATCCTCCAGAAGACTTGTTGCTTTTTCTTTGATGATGAATATCAGCATTTTTTCAAACAAAATATCTCTATTTATTTTCTATAATCAAATTAAGCATTGCATGAAGGTGCCACCTGACCAGTCTGATAGGAACCTTTAATCAGTTAGAAACATTATATTGTTCAGAAAGTTTTATCTAGACCCTCCAAAATCAGATGTTTGTTGACTGTCCTCACAGGACCCCTTGCCTTCTTCTCACCCACTCTCTTCAACTCCAGACTTTTTTCTTGTATAATTTGAATCATTGTGTTTAGGTGACATTTGACACATCCTCAGCTTTGGAGATAAAATGATCCCCGCCAGTCTGTCAGGATTCACTGTATCCACCTGCCACTAGGCTTGCTTTGTTGCTTGTAGAAGTTCAAACCTCTGGCTGTGGGTTCTTTGGTTGTGAGAACCTATGGTTTCTGTCCCATAAGTGAATCAGGAGCTGTAGAACTTATTTTTCAAAGCTTGTAACCTGCGATATTGGCATAGGTTAGAATAACAAGCAAGTAGAACAACATGCAGAACACAGAAACACCATGTGGAAATAAAGACAGATGCCACTATAGATAAAAAGAAAACAATGAACCATCAGGCAATGCTTCTCAGGCAACTATCTTATTGTATAGAAATATTTACACAAAATAATCACCTTTTCCAATGTTCATTAAAATAAATTCCCAGTGCTTTATTATTGACAGTATTATTAAAACCCTGATACTTGACAAAGAACATTTTGAAGAGTGGTATAACTTAGGGTAAGGATGAGTTCTTAAACAAGACACAAGAAGTGAAAAAAAACAATAGCAAAGTGAACAATCTTATTTGTAAAAGCTTCAGTACACCTGGGCATGGTTATTCATAGCTTGTGATGAATAATTTTTATTCAACTGTTTTAGTTCAGGAAACCCCTTGGAGGACAGACTGAAGACATGGCTCAGTAGTTACAAGAGCTACATGGTGGGATGTTGTACAATATGAATCAGCATATAAAAAGTGAAAAGACAAGAGGTAGAATGTATGAAACTATCTTGAAACTTATACTCTACAAAATGTCAGAAAGTGAAACTGCACTACCTAGAATGATAGCTACAAGGGAATGTTGAACATCTAGAATGGGGTTGTTTGGAACCGTGCTGCTTTAAGTGTGAAATACCATATACATATTTTGAGGGCATTGCATGAAAAAATACAATTCACTTTATCTCATTCATGATTTCCATATGGACTAAATGTTGAAATGTTATTTTGAGGTATATTAAGTTAAATATATTATTAAAACAAACAGCAAATGATTCTTACTACCTTCCTTAAGGCATTTGCTAGCAATTCTTAAAAGTTATTTGTCTTATATTAGATTTCTATTGGATAGCACTGATCCAGAACAATGAGAAAGCTATAGAAATTGAAAAGTCTAAAAAATGTAAAATAAAGTTATGAAATCTCCTAATGGAGAAGAAAATGTAAATTTAAATAACAGTATATATATTACATTGGCAAGTTTTTAAAAATCTGATCTTACCTAGTTTTTGTAAGGATGTAAAACAACTGGAAATACATGAACATCTATGGAAGTATCTGCAAACCTCCTTAGAAGACCTTATTTCATGTTTCTGACCTCACTGCTTTAATCTTAACATTCATGTTAACTGTAATTTGGGCAAATGCCTAAAACAGCACTGTAGAGGCTGAACTAAGTGGATTGTGAGTTTCAAGGCCAACCTGGGCTGTACAATCTGTGAGAGTCAGTATTATGCACACAGCTTTAATCCCAGCACCCAGAATTTCAATGACTTTCAAACTAGCTTGATTGGTCTCTACAGAAAGTTCTAGGGCAACCTAAGCTACATAATAAGAAATGGAAATGGAGTGTGTGTGTGTGTGTGTGTGTGTGTGTGTGTGTGTGTGTGTGTGTGTGTAGTATGTATAAGAGAGATGAGGGTAATACATTGTGGTACATGTAGACATATTATTCCATAGCCAAAATTAAGAAACTAGAGCAGCAATTCTCAATGTATGATCAAAGAAATTTGTTAGCAATGTAAATTCCTAGACCCTAAGTGAGACCAAATGAACAAAAATCTCTGGGACCAAAGAACATCAAGATGTATTCTAAATAGTTAGAGTTCAAAAACTATTCAACTAGAGCTATATTACTGGACAGAATTCAAAAACAAGGATTCTGAAGAAAGATAGGTAGATTATGGTATCCTATTTAATAAGTTTAAAATATGATTTTATGTTACTTGTGGACATATACATGAAAGTGTTTAAAAATGCCCAAACTCTCTAATTGTACTTACTACTTGCTCAACAAGAGGGAAACCATGCCTGATCCTGGAAACCTAGGAAACTGCCCAGGGCTAGTGAAGTCATGGGTTTTGGAGGAGAAGCTACTTTACTAAACCAGCACAATCCCTAATTGCACTCTAAATAGCTGTCTTATATCCAAAGATAAGTGTCATCCTCACCCATTATCAAGGAAATATCTCATTGCAACAGATAAAGACCATTACAGAAAACCACAACCAATCAAATCTTAGAGTCACGGAGTCCAGCTGCAATGGATCTACAAAATATCTCCTGTATCTAAGGCTCAGGGAATATTGTGAAAGAGGGGACAGACAGATTGTAAGAGCCAAAAGATCAGCGAGTTTGCTGTGATAGTGTCTATCTTAGTAATTTCAGAAGCCACATCTGTAAAAATCTCACCATCATGAATGCCTAAACATCATCTCAAAAAGGATGACTCCAATAGACAAGCCAAAGTGGACTGGTTTAAGTCCACGAGGACTCAACCCTACACGAAGAACTACAGACAACTAAAGAATACTCAGATCCAGAGAAATGGTCTTCTCCACGGAAAAGCACATCAAGAAACCAAATGGTCAGCCCTGAAAACATACATACAAGTAACATTATACAGACTGAGCAGGTTATATTTAGATATATACATGTATATACATAAACACACATGCATGTAACAATTAATATAAAAAGAGGTCATAAATTAGAAACAGAGCAAAGACGGGTGTATGTGACTGAGTTTGGGGAGGGAAAGGGAAGGGAGAAATGATGTAATTGTATTATATTCTCAAAAAATTTTAAAAGTGCCTGGAGATGATCAACACCAAATTTATGACAGCACTTCTTGAATAATGAAGGAAGTAAATGCAATTTGGGAGATGAGGGGTCAAGGCAAATTTCAAGCACAGAAGTGATGATTTAGTCATTTAAACAGCATTTGAGATGCTCAGATAAACGCTCTGCACACACATCATGACACTGTTGTCTAATTAATTCCTTAGAATCAGTTCAGAGAGACAGAATCACTGAACCATTTCTTTCAATTACCACTATTACCACCCTGGTCATCATCTCCTTCGGTAGGCTGTATCACAATTGTTTATTACTAGTAACTTTCATATAAAGCACAACAACTCAGCATACACAGTGAATAAAAGCTGCAACTTGAAGAAATAGCACGTTATGTACTATTTTTTCTGTTTGAGTAACACCAAAGTTTATACTCCTCTCCTGATATTTAAGTGCATTTAAAATTTGGTTCTGATCTAACTCAATGTGCTGGCTACTTTTATGCCAATTTGACATGGGCTAGAGGATCAGAGAGCAGGGAACCTTAAATGAGAAAATGTCCCCGTAAGATCCAGCTTTAAGGCATTTCTTAATTAGTAATTTATGGGGCAGGACCCAGACTATTTTGAGTAGTGAGTGCCATCCTTGGGCTGGTGGTCCTGGGTTCTATAAGAAAGCAGACTGAGCAAGCCAAGGGGAACAAGTTGTAAGCAGCAACCCTCCATAGTCTCTGCATCAGCTCCTACCTCCAGGTTCCTGCCCTGTTTAAGTTCCTAACATGAATTACTTCAATGATGAACAGTAATATGGAAGTATAAGGCAAATAAACTGTTTTCTCTCCAACATGAGTTTTGGCATTGTGTTTCATTGCAGCAATAGAAACTCTAACAAGACACTCCTATATAATGCCAGTTACTTATGGCTTCTACACAAAATAGGTTTTCTTTGGTCAAATGAGTCTATGAATTGGCTCATAAACTTGCAAGATACGTTTCTGCTCTCCTACCATTGCTCACAGATTCCAGTTCTCTGACGTTCCATCTAATTTTTTCTTATACTATACTTCCTGACTCATAGTACCAGCCACACAATCCCTTTTTATGTACCTGTGCATGATGAACCCAGCTATGCTATACTATTTTTCCAAATAAAGCTTACTCTGTGTTGAAAAGAACTGAAGGTGAATACAATATAAAAACTCCAAGACCACAGTGAATATTTTTCTAGCATCTAGCAAAGTAGTCCACAGATAAACTAGAAAAGATGTCCAATAATTATTTGTTTTTTAAATAAATGAATGAGTGAATGGATGAATGACCTTTATAATTTTGTTTCAGTAATTAATTGTTTCTTGCAGGCAATAAATACTATTTGAGATCTAGAGAACAAATTCAGATGACAAACCTCTTAGATGCTCTAAAACCCACACCATTAATTTGGCAAAGGTTATTTTTTCTGATTGTAAATGAGTTTTATATAAGCCTGCTGTGTAGCTCCCTATTTCAGACTAAGTTCCATAGCTAGTTTAATTGAGTGTTTGGTTAGACAGGCACTGGGTAAGCCTGTTGCTTCTATGATTTAATCTTCTGGATAATCCTATGGGGCAGGTCTGAAGCCCAAAGAGACTATGGCTTTGCCCTACCTTCCACAACCAATATATGGGCAAGTGAGGGCCTGGAAGTGTAACAGCCAAGTTAAAAAAAAAATGATGGTGTCTTTAAATTTGTTAATGGGAATGAGGTTAGTATCTGGATCTAAGTAACCCTTCAAGTTCATGCTTGAAAACTGGTTTGTATTAGTAGAAGGAAAATGAACACTGACTAGCCTTCTATCCCTAAATGGCTTTGCTATGCCATATTTGATTCGTCTCTAGAACAAACAGTAAGAAAGAAATATTGTTGTTATTCCCATTCTCAAGACAAAGCAATGGAGAGTTAGGGGGTTGAAATACCATTCTCAAGGTCATATAATTAGTACTGGAAGAGCTTAGTTTGGTCTCTGAATCTGTATGGTTTACAGTTGCTTTAGATGCACTGAAAGTTGATACACCATATGATTAAAGAAAACTAATAATAATTTATTTTAAATGACCTAGTGACATAAATAAAAGAACATCTCATGTCATTTAACATACAAAGACTGTATCTTGTCTTCACAGTATCTAATCAATATTTATTTTAACACAGTGGTTTTAATGCCACTTCCCATAGATCCTAGTACAAGGCAACACAGAAATTGCTCATGTAGTCAGCTGACACGCCACACCAGGTGAGTAAAGGCAGCACCCTCAAGACCACAATTCTGCTTACTACATATATTCTGGCTAAGAATCAAAGGGGTAATTATTTACAGTCTGAAATGCCTTAAAGATTTCTGGAAATATTGACCTTTCATGAAATACTTTATGGCTCACTGACTCCTCTTAATACACCTATTACGGTATTTGTAGAACTATAATTAGAGCCACTATATCTTGTTTATACAATATTCAATTACATGACATGCCATTTATCTCAATAATTAATCTCAATAATTATTCTATTAAATCTAAATGAGTTTTTAAATCAATCTATATGCTAAAAGTTTCTCCACCATCATACTCCCATCCTCATGCCTATCATGTTTATAGGAGCAGCTCTCTGGAAAGTTGGAGAAAATCAGCATGCAGGAAGCTATGAGAGTAATGGGAATGAGAAGCAAGCTTTTGTGGCTCTTTGACATTGTTTATGCAAAATAATTGGCAAGATGCTTTGCATACCAAAAATCATTCAATCTATTCACAGAGTCACTCAGCCCCCACCACCCTAACTCCCCAAGGATACTTCAACAGAGCCTACTTTGTCTTAGACAGGACAGGAAAGAGATTAAATGAAAGGAGCTGCCCTGCTTGCCATTTGTTGAGAAGAGGGGCATGCTCAGCTTATTCGCTGCATCCTGCCTGCACACTTCTCTGTCTGTTTCTTGCCCAGGCATGAAGAACTCAAGCCACGTCCCAGCATTCCCTGCTCAGTACAATCTATACTTGTTGGGAGCCATGAACTCTAATATATTTAACTGCTGTGACTTTTCAATCCTGCCATAATGTTGTTTCAGTTGCCAGTCACATTCTTATGGGGATGGGAAATTGCAAAGAGACCACACACACTTCTATATATCACAACTCATTTTCTCTGGCACAGCTACTTCGAGCATTCTGGACACAAAGGAATGGATACTAGGCAGTATCCGAATGTAAAGTATAAGGCTTTTCATCTCTGACATCCTTGGTTAGGCATAGAGATAAAGTACAGAACTAAGGTAGTTTACCAAGGTCAGTGAGGAAGTAGGTTCTTCCACATGTCTGCCATGCCCCACATGCTTGCCCTGTTAAAATGAGAGTGGAAAGAGACATTCATATGATCTATGCCCCATTATCTTTCCTTACTTCAGTCCATAATGTAATTATTTAAGTATCCTAGCTGATATACTATCCCTGCTGTCTTGTAAGGTTTAGTTAACTTGAAATTTAGAGCTTAGAGGCACCTGGAGATCCAGTGGGTCAAATGGACTATTCCTGTGTATGTAATGCATTCAGGACAGCAGAGGAAAGAGGAGGGTAGCATGAAAGCCTGAGCACGAAAGCCCATCAACCCCACCCACCAAAAAACAGGTGATCCCTATCTGTATATGTGTTCTATATGCAAACAAGGGAGCTCTTATGCCATGTGCATCGCAGTCATTAAGAAACTAGGCAAGATATATTAAGTAGAAGTAATAGTCATTCCTTTAATGCCAATGATAATGACCAGACCATGAAATTACACAGCTCTTTCAAGTATCGTAAAAAAGGATATTAAAGTTATATCCGAGTACAAATTAAAAGAGACTTTCAGCAGCATGGCTCAGAGCCCACCTTCGAAGCAATAATCTTTTACAGCATTTCCAGTATGGATATTTCTAACCCACACCTTACTGTCCTTGCCACACCTCACTTTTCACATGTAAGCAAAGATTTCATGAGACTACGCCAGTGTTTATCAAAGATGTGCTGTGCAAAACATCTGTGTGAAAATCACCAGGGTGGGAATATTTTAATACTAAGCTTCAAGTATGTGATGTGTGGAAGAAAAAACTCTGAGGTTGGGTCATGATAATATGCCTTCTGCACGTAGCTCTTCCTCCTCTCACCTTCTTCTACAGTGGTTCTGTTGTATATTTACTAGTAGAAAAGCAGCTGCACTCAGCTCCTTTTAATATCTGACATTTTTCCTAATTGTCGTTTTCCTCCAAACCCTACTTGCTCCACTCAAATGCTGTAACACTGCCAAAGTGTGTTTCTGAAACATTGGCATCAGAAAACAAAGGAGCTTCTAAAGGGTGAATAGAATCTCCAGGAAAGTGACCAATGAAAACTCTTTAAGGTGGACTTCTCTAATTTTTACAATCTAGTCTTCGAGTTGGTCATTTGTACTAATTATTACTGCTTCAAGAGATCTCCAAGAGAGCTGGAGAGATGAAGCAGAGGTTAAAAGCATATGTCGCTCTTAAAAAAGACCCAGGTTCAGTTCCTAGCACTAATGTGGTTGGCTCACAACCATTCATAACCAGGGTATCTAATGCCTCTTCTGACTAATGGCAAATGATAATATACATACATTCAAGCAAAACATCCCATGCATGCAATAATAAATCTTTTTTAAATGTTTAAAAAATGGAGAACTCTGAGAAGCACAATTCATGCAAGGTAGGGGTGGCACATGCCTTTAATCCCCAGCACTCAGGAGGCAGACACAGGTGAATCTCTGTGAGGTTAAGGCCAGCCTGGTCTACATAGTAAGTTACAGGATAGTCAGGGCTGTTACACTGAAAAACCCTGTCTTGAAACCAAAAAAAAGAGGGCATAATTCATGGGAAATGTTGATCAGAAGACAGGTGAGTCTTGAGATGGAAGTCCAAATGCTCTAATTGTTAGACCAATTCCAGCAAACTATCATCATGGACCACTAACTTTTGAAAAAGCATATTGTCAAATACTTTCTCATGGTTAACTTTTTCAAACCAAAGAAGAAAGAAGAAAAGCATCTCTGACAAGGACATTCTGCCTTTGTGAATTCTGAAGGGACAGCAGACTGTCATTGCTTATTTTTCCAGAGACACTCAATTATCTTCTTAATAAATTCATGCACACTAAAATTGTCAATCCCAGAATACTCTACAGACTTTGTTGTCAGTAGAGTCACCATCTGCACATATAGGTTGACAATCCATCTAGCTCCCCAATACTGGTTCAGGTGTCTCACTCTCCCAGTGCCCCAACTGAACTCAGAAAGCATTCCAAACCTACATCTACATGCAAAATAAGGTAGTTAATTTGGGATTATCTGAATTACTCAATGCATAAGATGCTCCCACAGATACAAACATGTCGTTGGCTAATATAAAGTATACTTTTCATGTTCAATGCAAGTTCTTTTGTGTTAAAATTTATAAACAGTATGCAGTATAATGAATTTAATTATGTCATTTTCATATATATGGCATTGCATTTTGTTCTTAATTCATTTCTGCATCTACTCTTGGCCCCTTCCCCCAAATAGGCCTTTGTCTGTCTGCTTCCTTCCACCAAATATAACTTACTTTTGCTTTCGTGTCACGTACATGCCATTATTCTCTTTTTTCTTCCTTTTTCCTCCCTTACAATCTCTTCCTCTTAGAATTGCAGAAAAGGATTGGTGGTTAACAGCACTTGTTCTTCCTGCATAGAAACTGGGTTTAATTCCCAGCAACCACATGGCAGCTTACAACTGTCTGTAACTCAAATTCCAGGCTGTCAGATGTGCTCTTCTGATTTCGAAGACACTAAGTATGCATGTGATGTACATATATACATGTAGGCAAAACACTCATACACATCCAATAAAATAAATAACTCTAAAGAATTGTAAATCTCTTCCTCTTCTCTCAAGGTTCCTTTTCTATCTCATGGTTTACACACACCCACACACGCACACTCCACACACACACACACACACACACACACACACACACACACACACACACACACAATGTAATTGGGAGAAAACGTTGTATTTGTCCACTTTCCTGCAAATGTCATGACTTCTTCACTTTTCATTATGGTTGAATAAAATGTCATGTGTATTTTCCTTATCTATTCATTATTGATGACCAATAAATATTGAAAGAGTGTTCTGCCTTAGCCACCACAAAAACGAAGATTAAAATTGTATTAAGATTCCATCTCACCATCACCAGAATAGCTATCGTTAAAAACAAAGGACAATAAATTCCAGTGAACATGTGGGGAAAGGAGAACTGTTATTTACTATTAGTAAGTATGTAAGTTGGTACAAACACTGTGGAAATTAATATGGAGTGTGAATTAGAATGGTCATCATAGGCTCTTATATTTGAACCCATGATCCTCCTGCCTCCACCTATTTTAGCAACTTCTATCGTGGTTTGTGCCATTTTAACCAAAAGGATCATATATTTGAATATTTAGTCCACAATTGGTAGACTTGTTTGGGAAAGATTATAAGGTGCTGCTTGTTGGAGATGTGGACTTCAAAATTTTAAAAGTCCACACCATTCTCTCTCTGCCTCATGTTTATAGACAAGATATAAGATCTAAGATACTGCTCCAGTGCCATGATGGCCTGCCTCCTACCTTGCTCCCCACCATGATGGTCAGGAACTCATCTTCTGAAACTGTAAACAAGTCCACATTAAACGCTTTCTTTTCTAAATTGCCCCAGTCATGGTGCTTTGTCATGGCAAATAAAACAGTAACTAAGACATGGAGGCCTCTCAAAACAAAACAGAAATAAAGAAAAAAACACTAAAACTAGAACTACCAAATGACTCAGCTATACCACTCTTGGACAAATACTCAAAGGACATGAAGATCTGGCTACATATAGAGGTGGAATCACAAATATAAAGATCCCTGCGGCAGAAAAGAGTATGGCATGATGAAGGCATAACAATACAGCCAATTTGTCTTTGGTGGAAAAAAATGTCAGGATATGAGTTAGTTAAATATGGAAGTCCAGACTATATAGGGCATTGTGAGCCATGGACAAGAACATAGAGTTTATACTGAGAATAATAGGAAGCAAACACTGTGTGGACCATGCAAGCATACTTGAATACATGTTTGTTGTCTCATTGGTAGCAGCAGCTATTATATATTAATTCAGTATCATGTGCTGACATACTTTACTAAACACCATGTTTAAAACTTTCAGCAACCCTAGAAAGCATGACTAGCCCCAGATACATGGCTAATAACCCAGAAGTCACATCCATGACGGTCTGACTATCAACTCACTATTAATTGCCACAACAGTGTACTGTTAAATATATCTATATAGGAATAATAGTGTTTTGCTTTTATGAGCAGCTTGGTATATATGTCAGGCACTGAGATGAACTCAATATTGACCACTACCCTGTAGAACAGGTAGTATTTTGTCCCTTTACAGATAAGTAAATTTGTGATAAAAAGAAGTTAAGGACTTATGTTCAAAAGCTTGAGAATTCATCTGGCTCTAAACTCTATACCAACAGTATTTCTCCACAGTGCCAAATATCACTTGCCTTTATTATTATTTTGATTCAAATGCTAGCCTAACTTAGAAAGTTACTACAGTCCTGCTCAATTCTGCACAGTCAGCAAGAACTCTAGAGAGACAGCAAGAGACCTATTATAAAAACCTGAAATAATATGGCAAGTGAAATGAGACTTTCAGGATGGCTCTTGTTAGGGCTTAAATATGAGATTGTCTCCCACAGGCTCACATGTTGAAAACTTGGTACTCAGCTGGAGACACTTTTGTGGGAGATTCTGGAAATTTACAGAAGGAGGGACATAGTTGGAGGAAGGAGGTCAGTGGGAACATGAATTTGAAGGATGTATTTTGCCTGGCCACTTCCTGCTTCTTTTTTTCTATTCACCATAAGCTAAACAGCATCCTCCTCTATCTGCCCTACCACCATGATGATGCCAAAGAACCATGGACAAAGACATCTGAAATGGTGAACTAGAATCAATCACTTCTCTTCTGAGTTGTCTTCTTAGACATTCTGGCTATAACTATGAAAAAGTAACAAATACAATGCTTCTCTTCAGCCTCTTGCAGATGAAAGACCCTGCCTGTTAATGTAAGGTTAGGAAGCTTAAGGATTTTCTTTATGTGTCTTGTTCTAATAGACAATGACTCCTTTATGAATAGAAAAGATATGATTGGGTGTGGAGGAATATCTGTAGGAGTATTAAGAATCAAGAACCTGGTGATAATATACCTAGAACAGAACATCTATCTGAGTATGATAGGCATATCTATTCCTCTCCATGTATCCAACAATGTGTAGAACTCCCCAGGGCTCCCTCCGATTAGGGAAAGTGAAGAAAAGTTGGAGTTAATTTGATACTTGTTTTATTTTTTTATTTATTTACTCATTCTTTTTTTCATTAAAATAGAAACAGACTCTTACTATCTCAGGGTAGTCTCTAGCTCCTATATAGTACAAGCTAGCCTTCAACTTGTAATCCTTCTGCTTTGGTTTCCTAAGTAGTGGGATTACAGGTATGCACCACAATGCCTGGTATCTGGGGATGTTGTATAACTTGGAGACTAATGTTGACCATAATTTTATTATTAGAAGGCACTAAATATTAGAATGATATTCATCAGTAAAGGAAAAAAAGTATTTACTGGTACATGATATCGCATAAATTCATCTTGAAAACATGTTACATAATAAAAATCATGTTACTAATAATAAAAAATGATAAATCATGTCACATGATTCCACTTACATAAAATGTCCACAGTAGATAATTCTAACTGGAGACAATATAGATGAATGATTGGCTAGTGCTAGTAGGCTGGTAGGGAATGGTACACAATTAGTTTCAGTTTCTCAGATAATGATAAAATATTCTGAAATTGGATCGTGGTGATGGTATGAATCCATGAGAAAGCACCAACTTTTCTACTTCAGTTGAATTTTATGGATTATGAATTATATCTTTATGAAAGCTGTTATAAACATCATACATTAAGGCAATGCTATTACACTCTATTATTAGAAGCAGGTCCCACAGAAACCTGAGAAGTTTCCTTTTGCCCCTAGGCATCTTTTCTCCTTTAGTTTCACAAAAATAACAGATTCAAGAGACAGCCTGTAGGATATGAGGATAATTTTTACCAGCTCTGTATCCAATAGTAGTTTTTAAGCAGACTACATAAACACCATAAAAAGAAAGATAATGTGGTGATATCTTGTTTGTCCTCTAACAAATAAAACTTGCCTGAAGATCAGAAGGTAGAGCTAGCCACTAGCTAATCATAAAGTACTGGAGGTCTGTATACAGACTGGAAGTGAGATGACTCTGCTGAGAGAGAGTAAAATAGGTGGGAGGAGACAGGAATTCAGTCTCTTTTCAGTCTGAGGATTTTGTAGAACTAAGAACTCTAGTGGCTTGCTGCTCTGCTTCTCTGATCTTTCAACTTTCACCCCCCCAATATCTGAGTCTGGGTTTTTATTATTAAGACCTATTAGAACTCGTGTTACTAAGAAAGTAACTCATGTTACTAAGAAAGAGTCTTCTTGCAACTCTCCAAGAATGTGCTCAAGTGAGGAGGTTCAAAATTCAGACAGGAAGAAAAAAATCTTAAATCTGCAGTAGATTCTGGCACTGACCTTGTATGTGCCATCAATGGCATGTGACATTTTAACAGAAGAGTATAGTACTGACTGTAGTTCTGAGAGCACAAGTATTTTCCTATGCTGGAAATAACATAAAACACAATTCAGTATTAACCATAATAATGATCATAATAATGATGACAAGAAAATCAGATAGCAATATTTAGTAATGCTATGTGCTAGACATTATGTTTACATGTTAAAATACATTATGGATCAAGTATTTAGATAATCATGAATATTGTATCAATACTAATTGATATATTACTGAAATGTGCTATACAAAATATAATTACATATAATATAATACATATTAATAGTTATGTGTTATATAATTATGTATATGTAAAATTTTATCTAGTCTTACCAACTAGTTGATGATACAAGTATTACTATTTGTCCCTCAATGAAGGGGCTGGGGACAAGAACCCCTGACCAAAGTGGGAGCTCAGAGGCAGGGAGAGGAAGGAGAGCCTTCATCCTGTAGCTGTTCAAAGCAGAAACAGACACCCACAGCTAAGCACTGAGCCATACTACTGGAATTTAGTAGTGGAGAGGGAGGAGGGAAGAGCAAAGGAGCCAAGACAGGGCTGGAGAAACCCGCAGAAACAGTGGACCTGACCTAGTGAGAGCAGGGAGACCCTAGTCATAAAGCTGGGGAAACAGTATTGGACCGAAACAAGCCCTAGGAATGTGGGTACCAGGTAGGGGGCCAAGATAGTTTATGGGACTTCTAACAGTGGAGCCAGTGCTTGTCCCTAGAGCACAAATGGGCTTTGGGAGCCGATTCCCTATGGAGGGATACTATTGCAGCCCAGATACAGGAAGGAGGGACTGGGCCCTCCCCAAATAATGTGATGGACTTTTATGATCCCCCATGAAGGGCCTCACTATCCCTGGGGAGGGGAGGTAGGTTGGGGGTTGGTGGGGAGCATGGGAAGATGGGAGGGCAAGGGAATGGGGGCAATGGATATATAAATATTAGTAGTAATTAAAGAATAAAAAAACAAAACAGATAATAAAATTGAGACAAATGAAGCTTAAACACTGTGACAATATTGCTGGTCCAACCATCCAAAGGAAGACTTAAACAGAAGGAAATTACTGACTTCTGAGGCTCTCCTAGCATCAGAGAAGAGAATCAACAACCAGGCCAGTTAGTGCTGTTCTCAGCACTGGGCAGAACAGCTTCTGTTTGCAGTAGGTGATGATTAATATATAGGCCTATAACTAGTCAAACTGCTGAGAGTGAGCGACTGTTAAGTGCTCAGCCATAAATAGGACATTTGTATCACTCATCTACAGTCTCAGCCAAGGCTTAAGAAACACCGCCAAAGCCGGGAGGTAAGGGCCAGATAATAGAGAAGAAGTGCTGTGAAATGCTGTCCTCTAGACACAGCGTGGCCGTTGCGTTCATGAACTCATCCCAGCAGTAGCTATCTGGTAAGACTTGTCCAATGCTCAGTCCATCATCATTCCATCATGGATGAGGTAAGGGTTAATGAGGTCCCATACAACCATGAAGAGCCATAGGCAGTTAATAGTTGCTGGGGGGGGTGGTCATACTCTTCTGGGGTTTACCTCCTCTGTTCTCTTGTAAGCAATCCTAGTTAGATGAATATGGCACCAAAACACCCAAAAGTACATTCAGGACTTGCTGAGAAGAGAAGGTTCAGTGAAGGGGAGGGGAGATGAGAGAAAATAATGGCAGGGATATGATCAAAGTTCATTATATGTGTGTACGAAATTGTGAATTAATAAATTTTGAATATATTTACATCAAAAAGATAGGTGAACTTACCTCATGTCAAAAATACTAGCAAAAAAAAAAAAACATGAGAGGTCTAGCTACTCTGATGAGTTTATGTTCTTAGCAATTGTATTATACAGAATTCCATTACAAGAAGCATAGTAACATCAGCTGAAATGGGCCAAACACCGTCTTATCAGACATTTTACCTCTGTGATACATGATAATATTAATCATTTTTTAAGGTGAGGAATTCAAGGCACAGAAAGGTTTGGTACTTATGGGGGCCAGATGAGAGTAATCAACCTTCCTGGAAGATAGCACAGAAGGGCTAAAATTCAGACTGTCACTAAACCACGCCCCCTCCTTGCTGGCTTGTTGGCCTTAGCCTTACCCATGAGGAAAGGTTCAGCACCCACCTGGCCCATGTGAGCCTATCCCATTTAGTATCCAGTCTTCTAAATGCTATAAAATCAATCATTGCAAATGCCTGGCTGGTGTCTCTCATCCGTCTTTGCAGCCCTATGGCTACCTTCTGGTACTACCTTAGTCTTTCTAGCCTGGCTAGGGAAGACAGCATATTTTTTCTGCAACATAAATCATGCAGCACTCAGTGAGTGCAATGACCAGCCATTATGCTGTACAATCAGCCTTGACTTCTCTCTTACATATTTTGCACAGTAGAGAGCAACTGGGACTTGGGGATCCCTACTGATGAAGAGCTGCAACAGGAGTTTTACAGGCTCCTCACCTAATTAAGAAAGGTTGGATTGCACAGAGTTTTTGGCTTGAAATGCATCCCCTTTATGAGTTGAAAAGAAGTGTCCCAAAATGAGGCATTAAATATAAGTGCTGATTGAGTTTTATCACCCTCAGTAATTAGAAAATAAAAATGAATCTGATAATAGATTTTTAAATGGCATTACCACCCTTCATGCACAATAATTTTTTGTGATTTTTTCCCTCTCATATGTGCACTAATATATGAGAGGAAAATCATAACCAACTTTAAAGCAAGTACATTGTTAAGGATAATATTACAATATCTACTCTCAGGTGCAAACATGAAATATATTCATCAGGACAAATTCAGTACCAATATCAGAAATGGAAGGACAATGAAGAGAAGTCTAGACAGCAGTCTGATCAGAATACCAGGCTCAGTTATAAATTCTCAGAGGTTGCCAAAACCAACAAAAGGAAATCAAGGTTCTATAACCTAGAAGGTAAAAAACAATGGACCTACTGGAATCATGGAAATCCAGCAGACAAAAACTAGTAGCAGAAAACAGACTAGCAACATGAGCCTGAAATCAGAATACAGTTTCCTTACCACAGAGGTCCCTTACAGAGACACACACAAACAAAGAGAGAGAGAGAGAGAGAGAGAGAGAGAGAGAGAGAGAGAGAGAGAGAGAGAGAGATTAGGCAGGAAATGGTCCAGTATATGAGTGTAATTGGACTTGAAAGGGTCAGGAAAGTGGCAGCAGCTGGCAATGGAAAGAGAGAAGAAATCAATAGCCATAGCTAGGCCTTAAGAAATGTCAAAACGCTCTTTATTAAGGCAGTGTTGTTCTCAAGTATGAATATGCATGGACTGAGCTGGTGGGCAGCAGATAATCTGAATGGCTCTTTCAACAGGGACCTAATGTCATTCTGGAGTCACAGAGCCAAGGATGGCACACAGGAATGCTGCTGTCAACAGCACCTGCTCTGAGCAGTTCTCTCTTGTCACCACATACATCAGATGGTAGACTTCAAAAGGCCAGACTGCATTAAGGGCATCTTATACAATGTGGAATGCTTTCTTTCTAAAGTCCTCAATTGAACGAAAAATGTTACTTTTGTGCCATTTCAAAGAAATCTTGTATTAATTAAAAGGATGAGTAATGCCACACGTGGCGTTACAGTGGTGACCTTGGAGAATTTTGTTCTGATGCCTGACTAACCAGGGGGGGCGCAATTTAATATCCTGTCTTTGATACAGGTTCCATTTTGAAAGGACAATGCTTATTTGTACAGTGGGCCTGCTGCATTATATTTTTGTCATATTCCCTGTAAGCAATAGCTGAGAATGGGTACAAGGATCGCCTGCCTAATGGGTAGCCATGCGGCATTAAAGCACTCGAAAGATTCTGGAATTGAATAGAAGTGATGGGTGCATAACACTGTGGCTGCAGTAATGCAACTGAAGTGTACACGTTTGAAAAGGTTAAGTTTCCATTGTGCGAACTGTACCTCACCAAAAGCCTGTGGCTCTCAGCAATCAGCCTATAGCTGATGTTTACTTTGTTCTAGGCATTCTGCAAGATACTGGGGATATAGATCATGTATAGTCCTTCTCCATGGGACTAGAAAGAATTCTAAGCATGTCCATTTACTAATTTCTTCTTCAGAGAAACCCCATTTTACACATAAGGTAACTGAGGAAAGGGGCTAGCAAGCAAATTACCAAAAACCCCATAACTTACAGTTGATTGCTCCAATATTTAATTGCAGTCAGCCTGGCTCTAGGGGCCAGGCCTTTAAGAATGTTGTTAGCTAGGTGGTGGTTGTGCATGCCTTTAATCCCAGCACTCAGAGGCTGGTGGATCTCTGTGAGTTCTGCTTTAAAGAAGGGCAAATTCTAAGAAGCCAGGGGTACACAGAGAAATCCTGTTTCGAAAAGCAAAAATTAAAAGAGAAATGTTGTTAGTTGTACTGCCTCAGGTGCAGACACTGATCACAAGAATTTGGCAGTTGGTTAAGGGTGATTCCCAAGAAAGCCTCCAAGAGGCACACTTAAGAGAAGGCCAAGAGCAGAGAAATATCCAAAGAGACCTTGCATCCGAGATAAACCATACTTGACAAATCAGAATTAAATATAGAAGGAAAAGGAGAGTGTTTAGAGAAAGAGAAGACAGTGAACAGCACATGATAGGTTATAAACAGTTTGGTTTTAGTGTACAAAGAGTAGACCAAAGAGTGACAGGCAAGGGAATTGGAAGGAGAGAAGAGCCAGCTCCTAGAAGTTTGCTATTTTATCTTGTGGACTTGAGAGGACTATCAATATGTTTTAAGTGGGGGATTATACAATCAAAGTTTTAGCAATAGCATTCTGGTGGCTTCTTGTAGGTTGGAATTTAAAGAAACACACCTGTAAGTAGGAAGGGAGACTCATGAAAAAGCTGTTTTACTAATCCATTTTTAAAAAATTTAATGAGCCAGGCGGTGGTGGTGCACGCCTTTAATCTCAGCACTTGGGAGGCAGAGGCAGGCGGATCTCTGTGAGTTCGAGACCAGCCTGGTCTATAAGAGATAGTTCCAGGACAGCCTCCAAAGCCACAGAGAAACCCTGTCTCAAAAAAACCAAAAAAAAGTTTAATGACACAATAAACTAAGGAGATGAAAATTGGCATGTAAGGAAATGTATGGAGTAAATAAATATTTAGGAGTTCAAATCAGTAAGGCTTGTAATTTTGGTCGATGGCTCAGAAATATAGAGCCAGAAAAAGCAAATAGAGTCCCATGCTGCCTGTCACCTTTCTGTTATTCTTTATGAAATGTTAAACCTGAGGGATAGAGAGATGATGGCTCAGCAGTTAAAAGTACTAACTGCTCTTTCAGTGGATTTGGGTTGAGTTCCTAGCACCCACATGGCAACATACAACCATCTATAACTCAAGTTCAGGGGATTAGATGTCCACTTCTAGCCTCCAAAGGCACCAAGTACATATGTGACTCACCTTATACACGTGCAGGAAAAACACCCATAACGTAAGATGGGGGCCTAGTACTGAGAGAGAAAAGTGGACACGTGCCCCCAACTCTAACCTAACCTTGTTACAAACTGATAACTACTCTCAAAGGAAAAATTAGTTTTCTCCAAGGGAGTCTTCCTGGGTATACAAACCACACTTAAGGCCAGGCCAACCCATAACAAATTCTATAGTTTGGGGGGAGGTCTTTTGGGAGGGTTGTTTGTTTTTTGTCTCATAATGTTTTGTCACTTTTTTTAAAACCTTTCAGGTCATTTGCTTACATATCATATTTTCTGATTTTGTTTGTATGGGTTTTATCTGTGTGCAAATGTGTGTCTCTCAGTGTCTGTGTTTCTTTCGTGTGCTTTTTCTTTGGCTCTGATTTTTTTTCTGTTTGTGCTATTCTGGATTGTTTGATTTTGTTGTATTTTATTTTAATAATATTATTATTAGGTGCCTGTTTGCATTCTTTTTCTAATTATTACAAAGCTTTAATGTAGAAAACAATAGCTTGATTTAAGAAAAAAGTTTATTTTATTTACTCCAATATATTATTATCAATATTTCAAAATCTACATTTTGTAACTGGAAATTAGCAGAGGCCTATTTGTTGTTTAAAATGTTCAAGAAGAAATATGCCAGTTGCTCATGCTTCAGTGAATTTTTGCATTGGGCGGATAAAATGCAGGACCAATTGGGGTACTGATAAGCTGGTTTAATCAATAACCTATTATTCCACTTCCAAAATAGTCTGATCATCATGCCAACACAAAATAGCCTATACAATAACAGTTATCATCCTTCCATTTTCTAAAATGGTTCTTTTTTGCTTCTTTTTTTATTTGAATTAGAAACAAGATTGTTTTACATGTCAATCCCTGTGCCCACTCCCTCCCCCCTTCCCTCCCCCCCAACTAATACCCTACCTATCACATATCCTTTATGCTCCCAAAGGAGGGCGAGGCCTTCCATAGGGGGTCATAAGAGTCTATCATATCCTTTGGGATAGGGCCTAGGCCCACCCCTGTGTGTCTTGGCTCAGGGAGTATCCCAAAGTCCACACCTATGCTAGGGATAAGTACTGAACTACTACAGGAGGTCCGGTAGATTTCCGAGGTCTCCTCACTGAAACCCACGTTCCTGGGGTCTGGATCAGTCCCATGCTGGTATCCCAGCTATCAGTCTGGGGACCAAGAGCTCTCCCTTGTTCAGGTCAGCTGTTTCTGTGGGTTTCACCAGTCTGGTTTGGGCCCCTTTGCCCATCACTCATTCTTCTCTGCAACTGGATTCCAGTTCAGTTCAGTGATTAGTTGTGGATGTCTGCTTCTACTTCCACCAGATGCTGGATGAAGGCTATAGGATGGCATATAAGTCAGTCATCAGTCTCATTATCAGGGGAGGGCATTTAAGGTAGCCTCTCCTCTGTTGCTTAGATTGTTAGTTGGTGTCATCTTTGTGGATCTCCAGACCTTTCTGTAGTGCTTGATTTCTCTGTATAACTAAAATGTCTCCCTCTATTATGGTATCTCCTTTCTTGTTTTCTTCTATTCTGTCCCTTACTCAACCTTTCTGTTCCCTCATGTCCTCCTCACCCCCGTCTTCTCCACTTCTCATTCTCCTAGCTCCCTCCCCCTACCTCCATTGCTCACAATTTGCTCAGGAGATCTTGTCCCTTTCCCCTTCTCCATATGCTTTATGCTTCTCCATATGCTTTATGTCTCTCTTAGGGTCCTCCTTGTTTACTACCTTCTCTGGCAGTGTGGATTGTAGGTTGATATTCCTTTCTTTACTCTATGTCTAAAATCCACATATGGGTGAGTACATAGCACGTTTGTCTTTTTGTGATTGGGTTACCTCGCTCAGAATGGTTTCTTCTAGTTCCATCCATTATCCTGCAAATTTCAAGATTCCATTGTTTTTTATGTTGAGTAGTACTCCATTGTGTAAATGTACCACATTTTCTCTCTCCATTCTTCAGTTGAGGGGCATCTAGGTTGCTTTCAGGTCCTGGCTATTGCAAATAGTGCTGCTATGAACATCGTTGAACAGATATCCTTGCTGTATGAATGTACATTTTTGGGGTATATGCCTAAGAGCAGAATTGCTGGATCTTGTGGTAGACTTATTCCCATTTTCCTGAGGAGTTGCCATACTGATTTCCAAAGTGGCTGTACAAGTTGCATTCTTATGAGAGAGAGAAAAAAAGATGGGTAGGGAAGTCAGGAGGAACTGGAGGAAGTTGAGGGAGGGGAAACCATAATCAGAATATATTGTATGAAAAAATTCTATTTTCAACTAAAAAAGAAATGATAAACATGATCAAAGGGCTAAAAAATCTCAATATTTTTACATACTTACTACATGCTAAAATGAGCATTTTGATATACTATATGTTCATATAGAAATAATATATTTTGCTAAAGGGTTTTTAATAAAATGAATCTTTATTAGTTTTCAGAAAATATTCATTGAGAGCATTTCTCAGGAATACAAATTTCCTTTAGGAGAAAAAACACCATCTAGATTCAGTTCTTAAATAGAATACATGTATTCCCAGAGAGCTGCAAAAAGAATGAGTGTTTTGAAATGGATAAAGGAAATTGTCAATGCAGCATGGGGTTGCCTGGGTTGCTTTGTCATCTTAACAGCAGGTAGTCTCAAGATAGCAGGGATTAAACCGTGATGCCAAATGAGTCAGACATCACTCGGAAATTATCATGGCATCAGGAAGAAGAGACTGACTCAAGGTGGGGAAAAAAACATTGTGCAGAACTTCTCATCATAATCTAAAAAACGTTTCCCATCTCGGATGTCTTAAACTTGATAAACATCTATCTTTTCACACTCCTTAAGGCAAAGACCCTTTGTTCCCTCAGAAAATGTTCAACTATCGGGATACTACAATTAACACTGACTTCAACGTCCTATCATGGCTAGATCGATGGTGTCACCAAGGACTTGCCGCATTCTCAAATGAAGCAAGCAGAAAATGATTTGAGATGAAATATGGCTAAGGGGCATAAGTGTTACAGTGAGAATGGTATTCGGGAAGTCAGTAATAAGAGAGTCTTTGGGTCATCTGGAAGGGTTACTGTGAGTTTCTCAGCATAGATGCAATTTAAACCACAGCAGACTGGGAAAGTAAGAAAAGGACAAGAGGGTCAGATATTCAAGGCTGGGGAGACAGCTCAGTCATTCTTACTTCTTCTATAGAGGACCCGAATTCCTTTCCCAGTACCTGCATGGCAGCCTATGACATCTATAACTCCAGTTAACTCCAGTTCCAGGGCACTAGATGCCTCTTCCACACTTTGTGGGCTCCTGCATGCACATGGTGCACACACATACACTTAGGTTCACACATATATACATAAAATATTTTTAAAAGGCCAGAGATAGCAAGAATTTCAGAGACAGAAGGGCACTGTGTCACCTTGGAAAAGTACTGGCAAGAGGAGAGGAGGCAAAGGTAACTTTGAATGAGTAAGGTGGGCAGATTGCAAATAGCTGTAAAAATCAGATATACAAGTTATAGTCTGAACATGAAATGTTCTCCATCGGCTCTTATGTTTGCATGCTTGGTCCTCAGTGACTGATTTGGAACGCTGTGGAAACTTTAGAGGTTAATGGTCCACTGAGGATGGGCCTTGGGGGTTCTTTCATTTGTTTTGTTGTTGCTTGTTGTATGTTTGCTTTTTTTGTTGTTGTATAAGGAATGATCAAGTGTATCACAGAGATGACAACAGGAGGTAAACGGTTCCTTGGGACTCAGGGACTCTGACCTCTTTCTTTCTCTTCAGCTCCCACCTATAACCCTATAATGAAACTCCGTGAATGAAACCATTTTTGTTGTTGTTGTTATTTTGTTTGTGGGTTTTTTGTTTTATTTTTGTTATTTGAGACAGGGTTTCTCTGTGGCTTTGGGGGCTGTCCTGGAACTAGCTCTTGTAAACCAAACTAGTCTCGAACTCACAGGGATTCACCTGCCTCTGCCTCCTGAATGCTGGGATTAAAGGCGTGCACCACCACCACCCAGCAAAACCTTTTTGTTTTCCGTGAAATTTGTTCTTCAGGTTCCTAAGACAAAGAAGCAGGAAGGTGCTGTCTCAATGGAAGCGTTGTGTTACCATTAGCTTCTATCTAGAAACTTAATTCCTGAGTTAATGCCACCTGAGGCTAGAAAGCCTTTGTCCTACTTAAAGTCACCTTGTAGGGATCAAGAGACATCCTGAGGGAATGTATGTTGTTGACATGGGTATGGCCATATCAAGGGTCCCAACCCCACATTCCCAGGGGAGTGGTAAAGCCTTCCCCTGATGAGGCACAAAGCCTTCCTCTGCTCAATGTGTGGATGTCCACCATATCTTTCCCCCACCACATATTGATGCTCCCCAACATAGACTAGCTCTACTAAGATTAGGCAAACCTGCCTCCATGTTCAGCTATCTGTAATAGCTCTGCCTCTGTATTTATCTGTAATAACTCCATGTCCCTATTCAACTGTGAAATCAACATGTTGACCTTCTGAGGTACTGTGACTTCTCCACCAGGAGGCCAGATCCCACCCAATCCTAACCCTTATGTACATGTTTCTGTGTGTCTGTCCTTTCTTCATTCCCTACCACCCCAGCTTGCTCATTTCATGCAGTTGTGCAGAAGGCAACCAATCCCAATTTTTCCCATATCACTAGACTGTCCTCAAGCTCATCATGTCATTGAGAGTGATCTTGAACTTCTAACCCTGCTCATTCTACTTCCAAAGTGGAATTCTAGGATTATAGGAATGAATGTACTATCACACACAGTTTGTGCAGTGCCAAGGACTGAATCAAAGGCTTCATGCATGCTAGACAAGAATTCTCTATAAGGCTGGCATTTTAAACCTTTGTAATACAAGGATTGAAGCCTTGATCTTGTACATTCTAGGTATACATTCTACTACTGAACTATCTACCCATCCCTGTTTTGAGTTTATCTAGTCCATCTCTATTTCCTCTTCTCTCTCTCTCTCTCTCTCTCTCTCTCTCTCTCTCTCTCTCTCTCTCTCTCCTTACTTACTGTTAATACAATGTGACCAGCTACCTCATACTGTCTTGTCTGCCTTTGTCTCTCTTTCCCTGTCCCCCTATTTCCCCCTATTTCTCTCTGTGCCTCTCTGTCTCTCTCTCTGTCTCTGTCTGTCTCCCTGTCTCTGTGTCTGTCTCTCTTAAGTAAACTGTGTCTACCTTATATTCTAACTTTTCTTCATTCCCTGTAATGTTGGACTATGTCTTTTCTTTCTTTTTAAAACTGTTTGAATGTGTACGGATGACGTGCTTGCATATATGTCTATGCATATATGTCCATATGCACTTCTGATGCCCACAAAGGCCAAAAGAGGGTATTGGTTCCCACGGAACTAGAGTTACATATGATTGTGACGGTGCTTGCAATTGAACTTGGGTAATCTAGAAAGAGAGCCAATACACTTAGCAACTGAGCCATCTCTCCAGCCCTTTGCATCCCTTCTTAAACCCTGAGGTACAATAAACCTTTCCACCCTTAAGTCAGGTATTTTGTCATAAGAACAAAAAAAGTAACTAATACAACATATTTTACTTGAGCTTTTCTTACTACTCTAGGTACACCATTTGATAGGAGCTTACTCTGTGACTGCCTTATAAAATACATGGCCCCAGAAGAGGAAAGTTTCATGTTGGGGTTAATATGATAAAAAAGTAAATATGAACTCACTCTGTGGTATCTCCATACAAAAAAGTGGATAGTGCTGAAGCTTCTCAGAGCCAGGTGAACTACCTCATGTGAAAATTCGTAGACTTCATTGAGTTTAAGACATGATCATTGCATCTAGAATGGAACAGATCAACCAGTCTGCACCAGACTGGGAAATTCTCTAGAGATGACTGGGGAACCTTTGAGTTAATTAGAGCTTAGAGAAAAGATAGCATTCTTAAAGGGTAATGTTAGTCTCACCCCTTCTACCCATACGCTCTGATTTGAAAGTTAAACTACTTTGGGGGCACTAGTGTATTTGGGGGAATTTTAGGGAGTTGGGATGTTTCCATGATTCACTTCATTACAGATTATATAGAACCAGTATTTTATAAGAGCTTCCACTGCACTTGCTCCCCTGGAAATTACCCAGGGTCTTCCCCTCCCCCCTCTCCCAAGTGTTTTTGGTACTAGTTGTTTGCAATATCCACAAGATGCAGCTATAATCAGGGAAATTGCTGGACCCCTTTGCTTTGCTGATTCAGCAGAGTACTTCAGATCTATAAAAATATAATGATCTGCTGTAAATAGCCAGGGCTGGCAGCTCCAAAAGAAATAAAAATAAAGGTATAATCATTCATCATTTTCATGTGTGTTACTTGGAAGGGGGATGAAAATGAACTGATAAATTACCATAGGCAAAATGCTGTGCAAAAAAAAAAAAAAAAAAAAAAAAAAAAACTAAAGTAGATACTTGCAATGTTTGAAAAAAACTACTTGAATTACCATTGTCTTGTGTAACCTCCCTGGTAAAAAAAACAAGTGTACTATATGAGGCAGCCCCCAAGAGACTGACTACTAAGAAAAGTGACAATTCATTATATTTTTGAAGACAATACGAACACTTGCTAAGGATACAAATCTCCTTTGGAGTATGCTAAAGACACAAATCTACTTGAAGTATACAGTTTAGTCCATGAAACTAAAAGAATTTGGCTACTTTAGTAGCTTAAAAAGCCATTTGAGAAACATAGCAAAATCTTCCTGTTTCAAAACATTGACAACTCACCATGGAAGATTTTTTTAATGTCCTTGGGATTACTAAATTTATGCTGTCCATGCAATTAAAAAAAGAGGATTGGTTTAAGTATGTGAGCTCACATTTCACAAATGCTAATGACAAAACCTGCAGTATTTACTCACAGTGACAACCATTTCTAATCACCTTTCCTATTAAAAATGTGAATGGAGAAGAATTCAATTGCCAAGGCTGATGAATGTGAAGGCCTGGCCAGAGGATTCAATTCCAAGTTCACATGTAAGTAAGGAAATCTCATCTTGCCCAGAATTTTCATGAGAGTGTGCAAGAGTGATAGAGATTGATTTTGTTGTCTACCCTGACTCAAGCCACACAGGCAGAGATCCGTGAAACCATCACTCAGTCACCAGCAACTGTGATTTTTAAAACGCTGGAAATTGCACCAACACACAGCATTTAGGGTGTGCCAAATGTGGGATCCAAGCTGCCACTTGCTAAAATTATTAAATTGCATGGCGGTATTAATATTTTGGTTATAAATTAGGAAACAATGATGCCTTGGTGCACACATAAATTACTTAGTAAATTTGAAAGGATACTAGATTTTGACAATAATATTAACAAAATATCAGCTGTCCATATATCAGACCACAGTAGATGATAATGTTCATTTGGTTCATGATGTGCTGTACACAAGCAGAATGTAAATACACACAATACAGAACGACATCTGATTTATGATTTTTGAGGCAGTCGAATGATCCACATCACCATGTTTCAGATAAATCATGCTAAAATAATGAAATTTTAAAGAAAACAGGCTGTTATTATTCCAGTTGAATAATTCTGTCCTATTAGCCTCAAATCCCATAAGGTATCCAGTGGTACATGCCTTTTGCTCTAGCCTAGTGATTGCAGAGAGACATGTCTTGCTTTGTGTCGCTCCTGGGGGAACAGTGTGCCAAAGCTGTAAATGGCTGCACAAGGCTAGGCATGAGATTCAGGGATTCTGTCAAAGTCTTGAGGGAAGTATCCCATGAATTTAGGAAGAGAGGAAAATTAGAGATCATTCAGGGGGGAAATGAATATAAACACTGTATGTTTGTACTGGCTCCTATTGCTCCAAATGGCTTTTACTTTCAGGTTTGGTTATTTTATTAGAAAAGATAATAAAATGATTCTTTCCTGTATGGTTTTTAAGCCTATCTCTTGCTCAGAGTTGTCTTGAGTCTCTTTCAAACAAAGAAGTTTAGTGTCCTTTTTACTTTTCTTACTACCTCTTCCTCACAATTTTCAGGGAGGAAACTTCATTTAAAAACTGTCAGGCACTCAGCTCTCTCCCCACAACAATGCCACCCCCGCACCCACCCCAGGTAAAACAACCTCCCCAGACAATCGATCTGGCTGTATCATGGATAAGCCTACACATCTAGGGCATTTGTGATAGACTATTGAGGACAAATATATATATTCCAGGTAACACTAACCCCTCATTAATTAAATTAATTCTGTTGGTCTCGTTGATGGCTTTATCTTCCATGGGATATTCACTTAGACACTGAATTTGGTCATTTGTTACCATGATGCTTGTGTATTTACTATAGTGTTCTCTGCCAAGCTGTGTCTTCTTTATGGGATAATTTTTCAATAAACTCTGTCAAATCGGGTAAATACATAGCTAAGTGCAAAAGAACAAAGATGGAAATCAGCTCCTTTTGTAATGAGCAGGGGAAAACTTAAGATAGTATAGAAAAGTGCTTTACCACTGTTTGGGATGAAAATGCTTTAGAATTAGACAGTGACAATGTTTGTGTAACTCTGTGCTTGAGATGGAAGCCATTTGATTTTAAATGGATGTGTTATACAATGTATATAAATGTATATATTCATGTATAGTACATTGTGTGCAAGTGTGTATTAGACATGTATATATCTAGACCTTAGGTAGCAGGGGTCAGAAACATTTGCCTTACTGATTGGATTCACTTTTCTCAAACTGTGTTTCATGACAGGAAAATACAACATTCACTTGGGCCTAATCTCACTGTTGAATACATCATCAAGCACATTCTCCTCTATAACCATGACCTGCAGGTCCCTTTCACCCTCTTGTTACATTTCTATTCAGCAGTTTATGAAAGAGAAGTTATTATTTGCTAGTGCTATTTTCTTGGGGCCCAGATAAACATCGTCTATAGAACTAGAGAAAAAACATCTAGACTTAAATCAGGGAAGATTTTATTTCCTTTTTACTTATCGAGATACACTCTCCACCCCTTCCGTACTTACTCTTTTAAGACCAGGCCATCTTCTTTTTGCAAATTCTGTCAAATGATCTCCCTCAGACCTTGGGCTTCCTATAGCTCTCCTGCTCTTATGATGTCGTGGCCAGCTCTCTCACCTGCCTCAGGCATTGATTGGTGGGGGGAGGGTATTTTTCCCCCACCCATACAGCCACAAGACAAATGACTAATGAAGACAGCTCTCCCATGCTCATAACTTCTGGGTGGCTCACCTACACGTCCCCGACTGGTGTTAGCTCTATTTTGCTGCCCAGGTAATATGCAGGGCCTGCTCTCCCAAGTGTTGCAGCTGGTGAGGGGACAAGGACAGCTCTCCTGCTCTTATGACCTCAGGGCCATGTCCCCTTTTTAAGACACAGGGTTTCAGTGTGTTGCCCTGGCTGTCCTGGAAGTAGCTCTGTAGACCAGGCTGTCCTTGAACTCACAGAGATCCACCTGCCTCTGCCTCCCGGGTGCTGGGATTCAAGGTGTGCACCACCACCACCCACCTTAAAGGGCACTCAGGTAGCAGTGGCAGCCTCAGCTCCTGTCAACCTGGAGCTCTTGTGGAGTTTCAGCTGCATTTCTGAAGGCCTTTCAGGCCTTCAAGGGCTAGCAGTTCCTTAGGGGACGCTTCACTATCCTTTGTTTATTTCCTCTAGCTCCATACACATGGTCATTGTAATAAAACCTTTCAGACACCCTAGAATGTGCTCCCTGCTCCCTTCTGGGACACCGAACCCCACAGAAGCTTTTCTATATAGAGAGTTAAAAGCAGCAATAGATCATAGGGAGTTCAGAAAAGGGATGTGGAAAAACTTTGTTTCTTGTTTCCTCTCTCTCTCTCTCTCTCTCTCTCTCTCTCTCTCTCTCTCTCTCTCTGTGTGTGTGTGTGTGTGTGTGTGTGTGTGTGTATGTCTCAACAATCCCATTTTACATGACCAATACATATAAAGTCTCTGAATTGCTTGGAGCTGTACAACTGGGTTATCTAGGGCAATTACCGAGGAGCTTGTCATTTTAAAGAAAGACCAAATAATGGCCCTTACAAAGGTTCTGCTTTGCTCTTACAGAACAGAAAGCCCACTTCAATCTGAAAATGACTGTGAAACTGAATACCCACTTCAGCTCTAGCAAATCAATGGCTATTTGGTGACAATCACACCATTGCAAAAGTAGAAACTTTGCTGGTGCCCATGCCTAATGTATGAATTGACAATGCACTATTTCTTCACACATAAAAATAAAAGTTCTGTAAAAAACAAAGTGTGTGTGGGGGAGGGTGAGTTCTGATGGCACCCATCCCTAAACCCTGGTCTTTCAAGCCAAGAAATTACTCCAGTATCTATTTTAGTTACAAATTGGCAGTGTGGATTTGAAACATTCTGCTTATTTTGTGATTTTATTAGAATACCATAGCAACAGTATTTCAGACACAGTAATATTTTGTTATTAGATTTACAACTGCCTTGTGTTTGTTTAGAAAATCTTCCACAGAAGTCATATGTAGCCATTACTCTTTTTTATTTTTTTAAATTTTAACTGTAGGTATATGTGCATATGTGCACAGGAGAGCAGGTGCCGAACACAACTGATCCCCCTGGAGCTAGAGTTATAGGCAGCTGTGAGCCAACCTGCATGGGTTCTGGGAGCTGAACTCAGGTCCTCTGAAAGAGCAGTGAGTACTCTTAACTGCTGAGCCATCTCTCCAGTGCCATAAACATTATTGTTGTTGTCACTATCTTTATTTTGAGACAGGATCTCACTCTGCAACCATGGATGACCTACAGCTCACTATGTAGACCAAGCTAGCCTTGAACTCATAGAGATCTGCCTGCTCTCTGTTTTCCAAGTTCTGGGATCAAAGGCATGAGCTACCATGCCTGGCCATAACCACTATTCTTAATGAAAATTCAAGCCAAATCTATGTAATTCCTCAGCATATTTTCTATATACAGTCTGAATCTAGGTGTGGCAGTACCTGCAATTTCAGTGCACACTCAGGAGACCAGAAAGGAAATATGGTGGGGGGAGTGCAAATTAATCTTGCAGATCAATTTTTCCTGCATTTTAAGCTATATAAAAGACTAGGGATATGAAGATGAATCTGGTTTTTGGCATTTTCACTTAAGAAAATGGAATGGAATTGGGGGCGTGATCCTTCCATTCATCCAGTCCCACAAGAGCCCTAAGTTGCTCCTGGGCTTTCAGCTTCCTTCCCCTACTCAGCCTCTTTCCTTGCTTACTTCATTCCTTATACCCAAATTCATAACTTTCTACTGTATTTGAAAGATGGCTTTCCTGGGTAGAACTTTACAATCTTCCAGAATCATTATTATGCCACATGGACCTTACCCTCCATGCACTGGGAATCACAGAGCAGGCAGGTAGAGCTGACTTCTCTGGTTAGCTGGTTGTATTTGAGGCCAAAACGATGCACAAAAGGTTGATCACCTAATACTCAAGAATTTCAAATAAAAAAATCATATTTTTAAATGGCAAGCCTTGTTTTCTATTCTCTCAAATTATAGTTCTTGCACATATGTTAATATAAGACAGTAGAAGCTGGGAGTGGTGGTGCACACCTGCAATCTAGCACTCAGTGGGTTAAGGCAAGAATTTCTAGTTGAAGGCCAGCCTGGGTTATATAACAAGATCCTGTCTCAGGAACCAACACAATAGAAAAGCTGCATTTGAAAAAGAAAAGAAAAAGAATATGAACTATCAATTCAGTATTGATCCAAGGTCGAAAACAAATCATTGCTACCATTTTCTTTGAGAAAACTACTGATGTTGAAGAACAAATTACCTTTATTAAATCTTTGTTTGCTATCTGTATTAATATATCCTTGCTCAGAAACATAACCATGAAGAAAAACATCATATAAAAGATCTTAAGAGGGTCTGGAGAGATGATTCAGTGGTAAAGAATGCTGGCTGCTCTTACAGAGGACTCAGGTTAGTTCCTAGCACCTGTGTGACAGGTTTGCTCTGGTTCCCTCTTCAGACCTCTACAGGATCCTATATGGATGTGGTGCACAGACATATACTACACACACACACACACACACACACACACACACACACACACACACACACCGCACCACCACACCACACACATTTTATAAATACTTTTACATTTATTTCACATGAGAAAAATGTAAAGATTGGTAATTTAATACATGTATATAATGTATTCTGATTATCCTGTCCCCTAAACCCTCTTATCTTCTTCCCATCCCTGTAACCCCCCACACATACCAGTCTCTTTCCATGATTCATGACTTATGGCTTTGTTTGGGACCCATTTAGTTTAACTAGGGCTATCTATGTGGTCATTGGATTAGAACTGTCCATTGGAACAGGGCGAGTCCCCATTGGTTATACAACTGAAGGTAAAGATCAAGTGTATCCCTGAATCTATAAGTAGCAATTGGTTCATCAAGAAGGGGTAAGGATATTTTTATAATATATTTTGCACAGGATATTGCTGGTTTTCAACCAGAAAACTGATTATCTAAATTGCCACAAGAAGTCTCTTTTGAATTTTTAAACCGATAAAGTTATTTCATTTGAAAGACTGTGTGTAGTCTGAACTCATGTCTTTTATATATTTTATAAAGTTTATCTTACAAAAACTTAATAACATAAGTAATAATTAATGTAAATTAAATTCTGGTAACTATCATTAACTACCCCCCCCCCCGCCCCGTCTTCACATCTTCACTTTTTAAGGAAAGTATTTTTTTTATTTTTTTGTTGTGTTTTACTGTGCCTGCATTGAACCCAGGACCTTGTTCATGTTAAGCTACTGTTCTACCATTGACTCTTCTGCCCTCCATTGTTAGAATAGAATACGTTGCCAGGTCTTTCAATTCTAAAGGTATAAATCCACTAACTTAAAAAAATGACAATTTCTAGAACAGTGGATTTGTGAGGAAAAGTGTTTTTTGAGACAGGAATGGAAAGTGAAGTTGGCTGAGTTCTCTTCCCAGTAACATTTGAAAACCATTTTCTTTCAACCCTGCAGTTATTATGGAAAAATTAAGTCTGTATGCTAACTCATTGATTTTCACACTAGCTCTATCAAGAGGTTGGATAGCCAAACAAATCCTATCTTTTGTCATTTGAGAAAAGAAAGTTAGAATAAGTGTCTGATGTTGAAACTTGCTTTATAAATATTAAGCAGGAGATAAACAAGCTTTCTAATTTAAGACACGTATTTTAGATTTTATGTATTCATGTTTCATTAGGCCCATGTGTTTCTTTATTAGTGAAATGATGTAAGCCCACACACAAAGCCACCATAAAATAGGCTTTCCCTTTCATAGTCTTTACATTGTGAATGCCAAGGGGTGTATAACAGAAACCTTTCTATTGGTAAATGGTGTAACTCAGTCAAAGAAAAGAGCACAATGGCTCTGTGTGGTTAACTTGAAGCAATGATAAATAGGATAGAGTTTTCCTGAGCAAACAGACTGATGAAAACTTGATTTGCTTATATGGAGAATTTGCAAAATGAAATAACTTTTATGGCTTCATAATTTAAAAATCAGACATTTTCTGGGAGACTGCTTGTAGACAAACAAATTAAAGGAAGAAATCTTTGAATCACATTCAATAAACTAGCTCAGATGGAATAATATGGCTAATAACTTACATTTTTATACTTGATTGCAATATTCCTTTGAATGAAGCAGTAACTGGCCTCTTCCTCTCATACTTTTATCTTTGAAAATGTTTAAATCATTTATTTATGTGTATGAGTGTTTTTTCTACATGTATGTACATGCCTTGTGCCTGTAGAAATCAGAAGAGGCTGTCTTATCCCTGAACTGCTATGTGGGGGCTGGGATTTGAACCTGAGTCCTCCACAAGAGCATTAAGTGCTCTTAACTGCTGAGCCATTTCTCCAGCCCCTGGTATCTTTATCTTATATTTTTTATTAGTCCAAGAAGACCATTACCACCACAATAAAAATAAGAATAGGTATTTTATCTTCAATTTTTCCTGACCCTTCAGTTAATAAGTAACCTATTTAATGGCACCTCACGTTATTCAACTATTATTGCCTAACCAGGGTCACAAAGACATTCATGGGAACAGATACAAATGCTGAGCTAGATCCCAGCCACAAGAATAAGAACAACAAATGTTAGGAGAAAGAAAAGCATGATTTCAGCACCAAGTTCCCTCAGAAGTCCAAAGTTGAATCATGAGTGGCTTTAGTACAATCCAAATAGTCATAACGTTTGTCTTTCTTTGGAACTTGACCAGCTGATTCTAGTTTCTTAGGAATTACCAAGTGCCAACAAGTAGCCATGACACTTGATAAAGGAAGAACAAGCTGGAGAAAGTTCCCCACCCAACAGCAAGACAACAAAAACTTTGAGGAAAGTGATGAATTGATGATTAAGTGGAAATTCCCAGAGTCAGAGCTGGGTATCCACACACATGTCATATACAACATTGTGTCATTCATTGTGGATCCAAGAGGGTACTGGATGACTTTTCAAAATATGCTGTGAACAAGAGTTAGCTATTTGGGAAACACCCCTAAAGTTGCTCGGATCATTCATAAAATCTGAGAAGTAAAGACATAAAGTAGGTTTGCCATAGGAGACTATCTTCCAGACATCATTGTTAAGAACACCTTCTTGATTGGGTTACCTCGATCAGAATGGTTTCTTCTAGTTCCATCCATTTTCCTTCAAATTTCAAGATTTCATTTTTTTTTTTCGCTGAGTGGTACTCCATTGTGTAAATGTACCATATTTTCTCTGTCCATTCTTTGGTTGAGGGGCATCTAGGCTGCTTCCAGTTTCTGGCTATTACAAATAGTGCTGTTATGAACATCGTTGAAGAGATGCAGATTTTAGACATAGAGTAAAGGATTACCAGCCTACAATCCATACTGCCAGAGAAGCTAGGAAACCAGCAGGACTCTAAGAGAGACATACATGGTCCCCTGGAGAAGGGGAAAGAGTCAAGATCCCCTGAGCAAATTGGGAGCATGGGAAGAGGGGGGAGGGAGCTAGGAGAATGAGAAGGGGAGAAGAGGAGGGATGCAGAGGACACGAGGGAGCAGAAAGTTTGAGTCACGGAAAGAATAGAAGATAACAAGAATGGAGATATCATAATAGAGGGAGACATTTTAGGTTTACAGAGAAATAGGGCACTAGGGAAATGTCTGGGGATCTACAAAGATGACACCAGCTAACAATCTAAGCAACAGAGGAGAGGCTACCTTAAATGCCCTCCGAGGATAATGAGATTGATGACTGACTTATATGCCACCTGATAGCCCTCATCCAGCAGCTGGTGGAAGTAGAAGCAGACACCCACAACTAATTACCAAACTGAACTGGAATCCAGATGCAGCCGAGTGATGAGCAAAGGAGTCCAGACCAGGATGGTGAAACCTACACAAACAGTTGACCTGAACATCTGGGAACTCTTGCTCCCCAGACTGATAGCTGGGATCCAGGAACATGGGCTTCCATGAGGAAACCTCGGAAATCTACAGGACCTCCTGTAGTAGTTCTGTACTTATCCCTAGCATAGGTGTGGACTTTGAGAGCCCATTCCACATAGAGGAATACTCCCTGAGCCAAGACACACAGGGGTGGACCCTATCCCAAATGATATGATAGACTCTGATGACACCCTATGGAAGGCCTCACCATCCAGGGGGAGAAGAAAGGATATGTAATAGATAAGGTTTTAGTTGGGGGGGTGGAAGGGGAGGACAGGATGGAGAAGGGAACTGGGATTCTCATGTAAAACAATCTTGTTACTAATCCAAATAAAAAAATCTGGGGAAAAAAAGGAAAAAAAAGGAAGCCTTCTTGAACAAGAGGCTAAGTGTGAGTCATATGGAAGAAGCCTGACGTTTTGACTGAATTCATAGGCAGGCCTTTCAGCAATCCAAAGGCACCACTGAGGGGCTGCAAGCACAAGTCAGCATGTGGAAGAAGACATCCTCACTACCTACAACACCACATATTTAAATATATGTAAACACATATGTATGCTATTTTTATGTCTGTAGATAATCCTGAAAACAAACATGAAGCAAACTGCTTATGTGACAAATAGACTTTCAGATTCAACACAGAATCTGCCCTCAGTAGTAATCACAAGAATACAAAATAAAATTAAAAAGTGGCAAAAAATAATTCTGACAAAATACCGAATAATACTATACAATGCATTGAGACATCTTTGTTACCGAAAGAAACAGCTCCCACCTCAAAGGAATAAAAGGGTAAGTGGCAGTTTTGTAAAATAAATTTAAAAATTAATAAATACAAATAAAAAAGAAAACAATAATTTAATAAGCAAACGCAAAAGTGTAAGTGGCTCTGGACTCAAAACATCCCAGCCTCCCCATGTCACTGGGGTCCTCATCAAAGAATCAGTCTGCAGACACAGCTTCTTTCCAGGAATGCTCATGCACGTCTTAAATACCTTTTAAAAACATGGTCCTAAAGCCCTACTTATAACAGACAGACATTACTCAGTAAAGTTGAAATAAGCATACCCTTTACTTAGCAGTTCACTTTCTAAGCTTATACTCAAGAGAACTGCTTACACATATACAGCAAGAAACAAACAAAAATGATGTTTATGATAGTATTTGCTTGTCAGATCAAAGCAGCTACAAAAATAAAACATAAATAATACAATTGGAAAATGACTCATAATGATATGCATTGTATTATTTGTACAAATTTCTGTTCATTTGTTATTTCTCTTGATGATGAAGAGAAATTCATAATGATTTGACAATGTTTTACTGTTTTACTAGCATATCTGTAGTATCTAGCACAATACCTACCTCGAGAAGAATGTAATAAACAACAATAACAGTGAGCTTCATTGAATGAAAAAATGAACCCTTCCAGAAACTTCAGTGCAGATTTGGGGAAATGGAGAAGCTATTGCTTCTCAAATAGGAATGGCATATAAAGAATAGTTTAATCATAAACAGCATGCAAGTAAGCCTTTGTTACAATAAAATATTTCAGATAATCAATTTATTATTATTGACTTCTTTTTTTCTTTTTTAGACAGTCTCACTATGTAGGTCTAGCTAGTTTGTAACTTGCTATATAAAACAGGTTGAATTCAAAGTCACAGAGATTCACCAGTCTCTGCCTCCCAAGTGCTGGAATTAAAGGTTTGCACCATAATAACCAGCCCTCATTTTTATTGTATGCCCATTTTTGCATGACTGTTTTAACATTTAACTCAATTTTAAATAAAATAAATAAGTTGTCTTTACATTCAAGTTTATACTTCCTTGTGTCACTCTTTCTTTCTTTCTTTCTTTTTTAGTCCCAGTTTCTTTTATTATTATTATTATTATTATTATTATTATTATTATTATTATTATTACTATTATTATTACTATTATTATTATTGCTATTATTATTATTATTACTATTATTTTAGAGGCACTCATATTTACATATCCATTCCCCCATTCCCTCACCCTCCCATCCTCTCATGCTCCCCACTGACCCCCCCAACCCCACCCTACCCACTCACCACTCTCCAAGTATAGTAAGGCCCTCCACTGGGGACCTTCAAAGTCCATCACATCATTTTGGGGAGTGCCCAGGCCCTTCTTGCTGTATCTGGGCTGCAGTAGTATCCCTCCATAGGGAATGTGGTCCCAAAGTCCATTTGTGCTCTAGGGTTGAAGACTCGTTCCACTGTTAGAGGTCCCATAGACTTACCTGGCCTTCTAGCTGGCACCCACATTCAGAGGGCTTGGTTCAGTCCAAAGCTGGTTCCCCATCTTTATGACTAGGGTCTCCATGCTCTCAGTAGGACAGGTCAACTGTTTCTGTGGGTTTCTGCAGCACTGTTTTGGCTCCTTTGCTCATCCCTCCTCCCTTTCTGCAACTGGATTCCAGGAGTATGGTCCAGTGCTTAGCTGTGGGTGCCTGTTTCTGCTTCGAACAGCTACTGGATGAAGGCTCTAGGAATGGCAACCAAGGTAGTCATCAGTCTCATTATAGGGGAAGGGCATCAAAGGCAGCCTCTCCACCAATGCATAGATTCTTAGTTGGGGTCATCCCTGTGGATTCCCTAGCATCTCCCCTGTGCCAGATCTCTCTCCAAACCTGTACTGTCTCCCTCTATCAAGGCATCTGCTTTCTTGCCCTCTTCTATTCCTCCCCTGTCTCAGTCCTCTTGTTCTTCTCCCCCTTCCCACCTCCCCCCCACCTGTGCTCCCAGTTTGCTCAGGGGTTGTTGCCTCTCTCCCCTTGTTTCACTTCTAAAGGCTTTTATTTCAATGATATCACCACTACAGACATTTTTAATGAGGGTGAATGGAGGAAATGGAGGCCTACAGTACAGCCATACAGACAAAGACCCACATGGGAATGATTCGTAGGGAGTATAGGCTACCTTGGTGTGGAAAGAAGACAAAACAGCTGTTCTGTATGAACATAAGAGTCTATGGTTCAGGCTCAGTCTTTTCAACTGGTAACATCATTGTCATTGTCCTCTCACTCTATCCTTCTTAGTTAAGCTGATGTAATTACCTAGAGAAGGCATGTACCAGAGCATGCTTAGATTAGTGACAATGCTGAAATTATCAGGGATGCCTGCTACAGACATTAGTTGCATAAATGTGCCAATAATTAACTATAAATTTCTAATGCTGGAAAGAATGGGATGGAGGAGGAAAATGGATTCATAGCTGAATTCCACAAAACATTTAAAGAAAACTTAATATCAATTCTCATTTCCAAAAATGCAAGGAAGTAACATTTTAATTTTAGGTATAGATATTTAATTTTATGTTTGCATAGATATAGATATAGATATAGATATAGATATAGATATAGATATAGATATAGATAGATATAGATATACGTTCCACTTGCATGCCTGGTTCCCATGGTTGTCAGAAGAGAGCATCGTATCTCCTGCAACTGGAGTTACAGGCAGTTGTGAGCTACCATCTGGGTTCTAGGAATCAAACCTGCATCTTCTGAAAGAGCAACAACAAGTGTTCTTAATTGCTGAGCCATCTCTCCAGCCTATAAAAACATTCTTTCAACATATGCTATGAGGCCAAGATAATCCTGGTAGTAAAACCAGAGGAGGATACACCATCATCAAAGAAAACTGTAGACTAATATCCTTGTTGAACAAAACTCTAGCAAAACTGAATCAAATAGCACAACAGAAAGAACATGAATCATGATCCAGGAGATTAATATCCAAAATAAAAGGATGATTCTGTCTATTCAAATCAGAAAACATGATTCAAGGCTGATGAGAAGACTCAATGAGTAAAGGCACCTGTCACCAAGCCTGAAGATCTGAGTTCAGTCCCTGGAACCAACATAGTAGATAATGTCTTCAAGGTGTCCTCTGATCACCACACACATGTAATGAAGTATGTACTCACACACATACAGATATTCCCACAAAATAAATGACTATAATTTTTAAACATGATATACCAAATTAGCAGAACAAAGAACAAAATTTTGTGTTCATCTCAATTGATGCAGAAAAGGCATTTAACATAATTCAATGTATTAGGCTGAAGAGATGTCTCAGCAGTTAAAAACACTGATTGTTCTTGTAGAGGAACAGGTTCAATTCCCAGCATCCACATGTTGACTCATAACCATCTGTAATTCTAGTCTTAGGGGATTCAATGCATTCTTTTCACTTCTGAGGCCTCCTGTATACACACACACATACACACACACACACACACACACACACACACACACACACACACACACACACACACACAGACAGACTCATGCATGCACACACACATTCAATCTAAATATGTATACACATATATTAATGATTCAGTGTATCTTCATGAATAAAAGCACTGAATAAATTAGAACATACCAGGAACATTCCTCAACATAAAAAATACATTTGCAAGACAGTACATAACCCAGAAAAACTGGAAGATTTTACTTTCAGATTTGAAAGACAAGAATGTACAATTTCACCACTTTGAATCTCCAACATGCTGGAAGTCTTGGCTAGAACAATTAGGCAACAGAAAGATATGAAGTGAAGCCACTCTATTAAAAAAATAAAACTGTAACTAGTGATACATGGCATAGTATAAAGAGAAAACTTACTAAACTTTACAAGAAAAATGAATAAAGTTGTTTAGCAAAGTTGCAAACTCAACATACTAAAATTGAGTGTTGCCATATGTCAATGTGAGTTACCCAAAATAAAAAGCAATAAAGCTGTCTTGTATTAATAAAATTCCAAGGAATAAATTTAACCAAAATTATAGCATATATGTAATATAATGAAAATTATAAAACACCGAAGAAAGACTTTGATATAAACACAAAATAATGGAAAGGCATGCTTAGAAAGATAACTTAATGGGTAAGGACACATTTTGCTCTTACAGAGGATCCAAGTTCAATTTCCTCTGTGAGCAACAAGCACAAACGTACAGATAAAACAGTCACATACATAAAATAAATAATAAAAAGTGAAGATATGTTGAACACTACTTAAGCATACAACATATATATTCATTGTACTGTAGATGAGTTCCCATTAATATGTACAATGCTTAAATGTCTACATGTCAGTTAAAAAGAAAAATAACTTTAAATGGATAGATACACAATAGGTAGAATGTTGGGCTCCCTGTTTGTCATAGAAATTATTTGAGTTATCTAGTCATGGAACTTACTATGGGCAGACCTCAACCTAGAATTAAGTGTCTTCATCATTACCAAAAATTATAGATACACCCAGTGAGAGAAGCATAAAGGCTTGGATTTTTTTCCTCTGCTCTTTCATATGGTCTAACCTAGAAAATAGATTTGGGGAGGATTCAGCTCTACAGATTTTTTTAAATGTTTGGGTAAACACAGGGGGATTAGCATGATGTCTTTCAACCATGTTATGAAGAAATGTAATTTTAGTTTATGAAAAATAACTATTGGCTTAGTTTATTATCAACTGACATCAACTAAGCAAGTGTTTCTAAGAATGTTCCTTTATATAGGAAACTCCCAGCAAAAGATTGCAAGAGAAGCTCAGGGAAGACATAGTTTTCTTGCTTTTTCAACCAGAGGACAGGATTAGAGATAGGCATCAAAAATGTTGACCTTCTGATAACCTTAGAACTCTTCTCTGCCCCTTACCTGGGCACCAGAGCCAGAATATTCCTACCCCTGGATGCTCAATGTCTCTCTTTCCCTCCCTTCCCCCATCTCTTTCTCAAACTAAAGCTTTTCCCTCTCTCAAATTAAATCGTCCCTATATGTCTGATAAAATCATCTATCCCTTTGCACGCTACGTGAAAAACACAGAAAGAGATTGCACTCAAGCTTAAGGTCAATACACCCAAAGCCAATTCTCTGAAATTAATTTCCCTACAAAATGAATTTATCAAAATCTGCTTATTCCAATCACAGATCAGAGCTATCCTTCTGTCTGCCTATCCTTTTGACTGCTGCTGTGTAGTGTTTGTGTGTATATGTGTGTCAGGGGGTGCGGGGAGTCTGCTAAAGTCACTAACTCACATTCTATCCTTCATTCACACCTCGTCGTCTCATACATGCTTCAGCAAAACACAGATGCAATTCTAAAAAATATTCCTAAATTGTTAAGTACATCCCACGCAGACATGGATCCTCTTGCATTCTTATCTGTAGCCAATTTCTGCTCCTCCTTCCAATTATAAAGCTAGCCACCCCATAGTTTGGTGGAGATCTAGGACTAAGTTCTAGCTAATGAAGCATAATGTTGCACAAATCAAAATGCTTACAAGTTATTTGTGGTTCTTCAGTCTCTCTTGTTCTAGTGCATGTCCCAAATCATGCAATTAGAAGATGGTAAGTTGGTTAACTGTTGGCTCATGCCTTCAAGTCAAGTACTAGGCAGAGGCAGGAAGGTTTCTGTAAGTTCAGGTCACTCTGGTCTCTACAACAAATTCCACTACAGCCAGGGCTACATAGCAAGAGTCTATCCCCCCAAACAAACAGAGATCATTGCAGAAAATCACAACTGACCAAAGTGCCATGAACAAGAGATCATGCAGTGCCCAGTCCCAATTGACATACCTACAACACAACTCCTGTACCTAAGGCTCAGGAATCATTGCAGAAGAGCAGGTAGAAATATTATAAGAGCCAGAGGAATAGGAAGAAGGCTGTGAGATTGTGACTTCTAGACATGTCAGAGAAGTCATGAAATCTCATCAGAAAGGCTACCTAAACAAAGTGTGAACAAAGATGGCACGAATGGACATACTAAAATAGAAAGCAGAAAGTTCCAGAGGCTGCAACCCTACTCCAAGAAGTGCAGGCAACTGAGGAATACTGAGAGCAGAGGAAATGCTTCTCCTCAGAGAAGAACCCCCCAATAGTTACCCAAAAGCAATGTGGTGAACCATGAGATCATATACAAATCTAGGTAACATTTTACAGACCACACAGGTTGTAATTGTGCATTAAGGAATATATATATATATATATATATATATATATATATATATATATATATATATATTTGTGTGTGTGTGTGTGTGTGTGTGTGTGTGTGTATACAGGTACATATATATGAATTTGAGAGAGAAAAAGTGGGTATACATTGGAGGGTTTGGAGGGAGGGTAAGGAAGGTCAGAAATTATGTAATTGCATTTTAATTTAAAAAATAAGTAATATTGCTAAAAACTGAAACAAGCAACAACAACCAAGGAAAGGTTAGTCTTTACTCACCAGGGTTCCTCTTCCAGAAACTTGTGTCTAGAGGTAAGTTTTCAGGGTAGACGTTCTTTATGAGGCTCAGGCTGTATTAATAGCCATGGCACATAAGCAGTTATTTTAGGACAATGGGATTTGAGGTTAATTAGTTATTGCCATATAGCCTGTCTTCTCCTGAATAACACGTATCCCATACAGAATAAATTAGCTTTCAAAAAGTTGCAAAGTAGTTAATTAAAATAAAGCATTGGTGAATCAATAATCAGATGATTTCGGAGGAAGAAGAGGTATGCTGTTATCTTAAAAGGACACAATTTCCCTGCCCCCCATCTGCTTCCTTTCCCTACCTCACACAGGCTGCAAGACAGCTTCAGAAAGACACAGCAAAACTTAAAAAAAATTCAGTCAATTAATGACATGGCTAATTAATCATTGGTGGGATCGTTTTCTGGGAATTGGCTTTCAGTGGACGAACTTGCAATTACTTGATTGGTTTCTGGAATATCAGGCTTCTGCTGCAGTGTGGCAAGACATATGTTCTGTGGAAGAGCTCTCCAATCCTGCCATAAATGAAGTTTGCACTCTGTTCATGTGAGTGAATCCTGCTTTAAGACTCTGACCTTCTTTATGAAACATGTCATTCTGCCCTTTTCCAATAAGTTTGGTAACTTCTCAAAATGCCCCAAAAGACCTCTTCATCACAGACACTGAAACAACAAGCCAAATTTTTTAAAAGCCTGTTTTCAGGTAAGTCTGAATTCAGAGGCTGGAACTCTTCTATGTCCTCTCCAAGTATGTTCAGCTGAGTTGTCTCAAAGGCCTTCTAGAATACCTTGAGTCAAAGAAATTGGCTTGAATTTTCTGTCTGTCTGTGTCTTTCTCTGCCTCTCTCTCTCTCTCTCTCTCTCTCTCTCTCTCTCTCTCTCTCTCTCTCTCTCTTCCTCTCTCCTCCCTCTCTCTCTCTCTCTTCTCTCTCTCTCTCTCTCTCTCTCTCTCTCTCTCTCTCTCTCTCTCCGTGGGTGTGTGTGTGTGTGTGTGTGTGTGCGCGCGTGCCTATGTGGATCTGTACACATGCACATGTATGTGTTGGCCAGACATCAATACTGGGTGTCTTTCTCAACTGCTCTCCATCTTACTTTTTTCTTTTTTTAATCAAAAAAATATTCATACAGTGTATTCTGACCATGCTTTTCCCCTCCCCCAACTCCTCCCATATCCTCCCCACCCATCCACCTCTGTTTTCTTTTTTCCATTTTTTATTTAAATTAGGAACAAGATTGTTTTACATGTTAATCCCAGCTTCCTCTTCCTCCCCCCTCCTCTAGCCTCCACTAACACCCTACCTATCCCATACCCTTTCTGCTCCCCAGGGAGGGCAAGGCCCTCCACGGGGGGTGTCTTCTTTCTCTCTCAGTGTTAGTTTTAAGACAGAGTATCCCACGGGGCTCATGGGTTTAGTGAAGTTGGTTGCCCAACAAGACACAGGAATATTCTTGTCTTCTCCCACAGTGCTGGTATTATAAACATAACCCAGTCCACTGAGCATTCTTTGTGAGCCTTGGGTGTTAGCCTGGAATTAACGGAGGTGACTTGGAAGTAAAAGAGAGCAGACAGGCCTATCCACTAACAGGATTGTTCTTTTAATCAGAACAACTGAAGGGCCCTAGTCTGTCTTCAGAAATGGAGAAAGTGTTCGAATGGTGCAAATAAAAAGAGTTTTCTAGGACAGGCAAAAGCAAACTTTGGGGGAATGGAAGATTCCATCTGTAGGTAAATTCTGCAGTTTTGATAACAGAGGAGTCTGGTATGTTGAGGGCCTGAGCCAAAGCTTCCACAGGCATTATCAGTCAAGGTAAATCTTCTGTCCAGAGCTGCTCAGTTCACCAGAGGCCTTTAGGTCATTCTAGGCCCTGGGGACAGATAGAAAGTGGTGTGTGTGTGTGTGTGTGTGTGTGTGTGTGTGTGTGTGTGTGTGTGTGTGTGTCTGTCATTGGCTGCTTCCTGCACAAAGGCAACAATGGAAGATGGCCTAGGCTCTGTCCCTATAATCTAAGGAGCATAGGCCAGGTTGACTTCACATAGCAGGGGCGTTTTAACTTGATTGGGCTTCATGGGTTGTATGGTTACCTTCATGCACTCTCAGAGATATTTCTAAAAAGCTAGAGGGCTGAAAATGGATGGTTTGCTTACATAGTGAAACTGAGAGATCGCCCAAGAAGGTGGAGGGGGAGGAGTAGAAGTGAGAGACAGAGAGAAGCCATTGAGAGGAGGTGGATGTCTATATCTACAGGCCTCCATATCGGGTGGGGAAAGGATTCATATTGTGTCTCAAAGGGCTCTGAGTATTTGGCAGGGGTGTGTCAAGTCGGAATGGGAAGGATGCAATAGAGTTGATCAGCTGGAGGACAGCCATAGCTCAATATTCAGGATTGTGGAAAGAGTAGGGGATGGTAAGAGGCTTGAGAAAACAGTCACCTTGGGATGTCTGTTATGAGGGTATAGGTCTGGGAAGGGGTCTGTCATTGTGTAAAGATAAAGCATAAGAGGAGTGTGAATCCATAGTGACCAGGAGGCTGGGCCAGCCCAGGAATGCTGGACCTTAGTGGACAGACACATTGGTCAGTAGGACGAGTAAGTGGAACTTGCTGCCTTTAAAAGACGGTGAGTTCTGTTTGTATCAATCTCTCTTGTGTGATGACTAAGGGTAGAGGTAAGAATTGAGTCCACAAAATGCTCATGATGGTGGTGGTTTGGGTTAGTGAAAAGGATAGTTCTCTTTGAAAAGTTAGAGATGGAGAGGCATCCTAACAGGGGTGAAGTATATGAAGCAAAGGATTATAGTAAAATCAATGTAAAAGTATGCTAGGGGAAATTTCCTTTCTAGGTTCATTCATTCAGGGTGACAGTGGCAATGTGCCGATGCCAGGAGTGCTGCACCAAAGGAAGCTAGCAGCAACACCAGGGGCTACATAGCACTGAAGGAAGGAATAGGAAGAAATGGAGGACTAAAATAAAGAATTGTATCTTGTCTGGGGTGAAAGTAATGAAGGTTCCTTGCACCCAGAGCTCCTCCACAGCATCCAAAAATGTCTTCTGGTGGTTGTATAGAGAACAAATAGAGCTGTTATACTTCTAGGAGTGCTTCCATTGGAACATTCTTGATCAACTATAGGGGAAGTCTGTTTATTTTAAGGGAGGTGGGTCCAGTAAGCAAACATATAAAAAACAGGGTAAAAAAAAATCGAAGTGTGAGAGGATAATAAGGAGGAAAGAAGAGATCAAGGGGAGGAGCCATAGTGGAAGGGAACCCAAAGCCCACCCATAGGAGGAGGTTTGTCATTGAATTTTTGGTTGGTCCCTGAATCTTTGGGGCCCCCATCTCAAACCAGCTTGGATTTGTTGGTGTGCAAGCAGCTTTGTCCCTGACGGTGGGGGGGTTATGGAGCCCATTCTTGGCAGTAGTTAGGACAGCTAGTCCTTAATTTGGGAATAGCATAGCAGCCAAAGTATCAAGTTGGTCCTGAAGGATTAAGCTGACCTGAAATGTTATGGTTTCCTGAGATATGTCCAGGTAGGGAGGTTAATTGATGCAAAGCAGCCCTCAGTACAACTCTTTTAGTTTTGAGTTGTGCAAAAAAATGCCTAAACTGGCAAAAAGAGGGATGAATTGGATGGCCCGTTAGTCACCTTTTCAGAGGTCACCCGAATTGCTTTTAAGGGCTCTGGGGCACAGATCTCTCTTAACTGCTTCAAGCTGATAAAAGAAGCAATGTAGAAAGGGCATCAATTAGATGGCCTCAAAGGAAGGTTGACCTAGGGGTCCCAATAAAATTAAACAGATGGCAAAGATCCAGAACATAAGATAGCCATGTGATGACAGTATGCATCCTTAGAGTGTGTTATGTGAATGAGACAGCATCCATAATACACAAAGACTGAGACCATTAGTACTAATGTAATTCCTGCTTACAGGGTAGTTAGGAAAGAGTCAGAGAAGTATTGTCCTTACTAAAGGAAAAGAATGTGGAAGAAAACCATGTACAAAATCTTTGACAGGCTACGTCATAGCTGTAAGCAAAATTTTTGTCACTATTATCAGTTACAGGATGTAAAGCCATTGGTTTGGCAGAGGAGTTGGAGACAATTTTTAGTGGCCAGTAAAAGTTCAGAATCTGCCATTTCATCTCTTTATTATAACCTTGTTGAGAATATGATGAGATGAAGTTAATGAGGAAAAACATTAACATAATAATTAACATAAGTTTCATTTAGTAAGGTGAAATGTAATTGTACACCTAACTGGACTGTGTGCTAGAGTTCTGTTTTTACATCAGGCTCTTGCATAAGGAACAAGCACCTGGGAGCTTTGTAGAAGAAGTCAGCTAAAGACAATATCTTAATTGGCAATTTAAAAGATAAATAGACTCAATCCTATTGGGCCCTGTTATAGGATTGTCTAGCAATATCCCAAGGACACCACTTGGTTATCCTCAATAATTTCCCAAAGTTGTGAGTTTGATAACAGAGTATCTGGCAGCCCCCTTTAATTAGGGAACATAAAATACACATTATAGCTGTGAGAAGTACTCTTCCAGAGAGAGATAGTGTTCCATAGTTGGTAAGTACATCTTTTAAGTTTGGCCCCAGTATTTAGGAAGACAGGCCAGGTTTTCTCAGCTGTGGATGATAAATGCTGCACTGCTGAAGTAAGCCAAGTTTTTGTCCTATATCTGGGACATATATAATATATATATATATATATATATATATATATATATATATTATCATATATCATTAATATACATACACATATATGTGTGTACATATATCAGGAAGATATATCAGAAAGAAAAATAATCACCTACTAAGGAGTGAAGTCCCTTGAATTGTTAAAGAAAACTACTGATAATTTTAATCTTTTATACTTTTCTGCTGGGTGTTTAAGGTCATGTAGGTAGCTAGCTAAAATAATTTTTGTTTTTTACTGTTAAGGCCAATGGAAGATTTAGTCCTCTGGGGTCTTTTGGGCTTGTAAAGAATTGTAGACTCCTCAATCTTTGTTTTGCTTTGTTTTGTTTACAAGTTGTCTGTCTATATGAAGTCCATTTGTATAAGTCAAAGGCCTTGGTGGGCCTGCCACTGGTTTTCTTATGAAGCACCAAGGAAATCTCTGTTGACTCTCCTCTTTGTTGACTGGATGTTGATCAGAATTAATTGGGTGGGGTCTATAGGGTCTCCATAAATGAGAAGACAGATGACTATCCATAGGTGCAGAACATTTCTAGAGATGGGCCACTGTCTCCTGGGACCTCTTTGACTTTTGAGGGCAAGGAGTAAAGTATTCTCCCATTCAGTCCCCCTGACCAAATGATAATAGCCTCCAACTATGGTTATTAGACATCCAAAAGATCATTTACAATAGTTCAGTACTTTAAACTATTGTATAATATATTCTGATAGCCAGGTTTATCTAAATAAACTTTGATTTTATGTGCATTTTAGCCAGATTTTGTAATTGTTGATCTCAGACCTTAGAAAGTTTAATATCATGTATATAATCTCTAATTTACATATTCTATGTGCCTTAAATAACTTATTCAAAGCTTTCCAACTTGTAAAAGTGCTTGACTTTCTTATTTCTTTTCTTAAAGCATTTGCCATTCTATCTTAATCCTCATATATAATTCCTTCTTCACTAAACAACTTCCATCTTTTTATACTTATAGCATTTTTTATATTTCTTAATACCTTGAGACTAATGGCATTATCAAATGAATTTACTGCCTGTTGTGAGAATTGAATCCCTGGGGAAGAGTGGGGGGCTAAGCAAAAAGTCTGGATCCTCTTCCTAAGGTCCCAATGTCAAATCAAAGTTCAATTTTACTGTTCAGCATGGGGAAACCAATGAGTTTATTAGACTTACTTATAATTTGTAAGGGGTTACCAATGGGAGTGTGAGTGACCCAAAGCATTCATACTGAAAAGTCCTTACCTAGTATGTTTAAGTTCATTTTAGAATCACATAGGTAGATAGATCTTTAGTTTACATGAGCAGTTAGTTACTTGCAAGCCAATTTGGTACTGAGTATATGATGTAAAAACAAGAGTTAGTGAAGAGTAACTTCCTAAGGAAAGTAATCAGCTCATTTCTAGGATGGGGAGAGAACTCGCTTATTTGTCCTCTCCTTTTCCCAGTTACAAAGTCAAGGGGCTGGCATGACCCAGGACAGGGGTTTGGAGGGCAAACAGGCGTGATTCTGGAATGTGAAGAACAAATACCATCACAGTCAGCATCACCACTTAAAGAGAACAGAAAAATTTCACTAGTATAGCTTTGATGTACTGTGTATGTTTATCTTTTTGTTAAATAAAATACTGTTTGGCCAATGAGACAGCAAGTTAGATGAAACTAGGAGTCAAAAAGGAGTCTGGGAAATGTAGTAGAGAAGTGCTGATCCAGGCATGAAGTGATACAGCAAGGAGACTCATATTTAAGCAAAGGAGAAACAGGAAGGGCTCCCTTTTTTCCCCTCTGCTCCTGCTCCAGCGGCACGTTGTGATCCACTGGCAAGGAGGGACGCCAATAAGGTGTCCGATAAGATAAGTCTTATAACATATATAGATTTATGATAATTAAGACTGAGCTAGGAGATGAGAAGTCCTAGTCATTGGCCAAGCAACTTTGAACCTAATACAAGTTTCTGTGTATTCATTTGGGCCTAACTCAGGCACGCACCTGACTTAAAGCTCACACGTGGCGGTGGGGCTCAGGAGGCCTTTGGCAGAAAGATTTATCGTAACATAAGTTAATATACTGTGCTTTGACAGTGAGGGACTTTTAGCAGACAAATTACCATCTGAGAGGTAATTAGAGAATTAGGTTCAGAAGTTTGATCTGGTAAAACCTGTATTACAGAAATTGAAGCATAAAGGAGAGAAAAGGGACTTGTGAAGGTAGGGAATACTTCAGACCATTTGATGTTTTGTCTGGTAAAGTTATCTAAGTCGGTAAGGATGTGGAAGGCAAAAGTACTGCATTCAGGACAGGCTTGGCCATTTTCTTATCGATATTGGGGCCAGATCTGAACAGAGAGCTGCATAAGAATAGCAGGTCTGATGTTGGCAAACCTGAAGTTTTGAGGTTTTATTTTCAGAACGCCAAAGAGGCCGAAGAGTGTCTTTGAGCACAATTTGGAACCCATCTTGGAAAGCAAGGTACAGCAGTTCCCCAAGTCATACCTAGAGTCAGAGAGTGGCAGAAGGAATGAGCCTGATTTGCATAAAATGCCATCCCCCTACTAGTGGAAATCAGGCCCTCCCGAGGAAAAAAAAAAAGCTGAGGAACTCCAGGGGTTCCAGAGAGGGCCTGGGTCTGGGACACTAGTAGACATTGGGCAGGCCTTGCCTTCCCTGTGGGTTTGTGTTGGATGTGGTGTGGCGCAGTAGAGAAACAGGGAAGGGCCTCTGCTCTCGAGGTCAAAATGGGGAAGGGAGAACATAAGGAAAAAGATGCAAACTGAGTTTCCACTAAAACCCCAGAGGTTTCAAGTCATCAATGATGGTCCTAAGGACTGTCAAGCTGGGCAAGCAGCCATGCTCTCCATTGTACAGGTTTCAGAAAAGAGAGAGATGAGTAAGGGAGAGAGAGGTCACCCAGACAGAGTTCAATGGAGACTGATGGAGGAGGCATGGAAATAAAAGAAACCAGACAGGCATCTTGAGAAGCAGATTGGTCTCTCTGAGGGAGTAGGGAGCGAGTGCACATGGCAGAGCAGGCCTGGGGTTTTATAGGACACCAAAGGGGGCAGATTTGGGGAATGGAAGATTCCATCCACAGGCCAGTCCTGCAGGCTTCAAGTGGGAGATAAAAGAGGAGTCTAGTGTGTAGAGGGCCTGAGCCTAAGCTTCCACAGCTGTTATCATTCATGGCAACCCTCCTGTCCAGAGCTGCTCTGTCCACCTGAGGCTGGTAGGTCATTAACCCCGCCCTAGGGATCCCCACTTCTCTCCTTGTGCTTGTGTGTCAAGCCCTCTACCCACAGAACTATCTCTCCAGTCCCTAATTTACCCAATTTCACTGATACATAGCATGTAACACTATAACACTGTGTAAACAGACCACGAGCCACTCTACTCTTCATGTTGACTTTAGTGGCATCCAAATAAATTTTCTTTTACTTGAATTCAAACAATCCCTGTATTATGCACACAAATTATTTTGTAAATAGCACAGTGAGATCATTATGGAAACAGCAAATCTAGATGGCATAGAGTGCCTTAACCTGGGGTCTCTGAGATATCACATTCAGTGAGTATTGAGACCACCATCTGGTTTTTGTTTGTCTGTTTTGCTGTTATTTTTCTCAGATGCTTCCTACCCCCATCTCATTATCTAATTTCTTCTCAAAAAAGCCATTACTTGTTCATATCAGCAATTATAAAAGCAGTTCTCTAATACTGGCCTGTGGATCCATTTGGTGAAGATTTATTAATATACCTACCTATGTGTTTATTTATTCACTCATTTATTTTTGTGACATGGTCTCACTGTGTAGCCTAGACTGACATTGAACTCAAAATTCCCCTGCTAGATTCTCCCAAGTGGCTGGGTTATGGGTATGTATAACCACATCAAGCCAGTTTGTGAAGATTTAAGAGATCTAAATTTAGGAGTCCTCACAGACTTCTGCAAATAATAAGATTCTAAAAGCACATCCATTCATCCAACAAGTACTTCTAAATTGATAATATGTGCCCAAACACCAGCGAGGGCAATACAAGACATCTCACGGCTTATATGATACTATTCAGAAAATTGATCAGTCCCTCCTTGTCCTTACATAGTTACTCCCCATTTTAAAAAATTATGTTTTGTGTGATTTTGCCTGCATGTGCGTCTATGAACTACATGTGTTCCATGTGTCTGTTTAAGTAAGAAGGGTGCTGGATCCCTTAGAAGTGGATACAAATGTTTGTGAGCCACTGTGTGGTTTCTGGGGATTAAACCCAGGTCCACTGAAAGAGCACTCAGTACTCTCAAAAACTGAGATACCACTCCAGTTCCTTATAAAAATTTTTATTTTATTCTATTTGGCGTGTCTGGAAGCATGTACAATCAGATCTCTTGCAAATGGAGTTACAGAGAGCTGTGAACTACCATGTGGGTGGTAGGAACTAAACCCAGATCATCCACAGGCATAGGAACCTCTCAGCCCCAAGGCCTCCATTTCTTGACAGTAAGTAATGGTCTCCCAGGTTGTTTCTGATGTTATTTAGAAACTTTTTGGTCTTCTGCCCTAAAAAAAAAAAAATGACTTCTGAGTTTCGGAACGCTTTCTGAATGTAGTTGCCAAGTCCTATACTCATTATCTGTACTGATAGTCTCCTCTGAAATGGGGTTTATGTAATAGAAAGCTAATAGAAGAGTAGAAATACATCAAAGCCTGACTAGTGTGGGAAGCAGAGCTCAGAGTTTGGGGAATAGGGTTCAGAGACGATAAAACAAACACAAAACAAAAGAAAAAGAAAACTGGGTTGTGGTTGTGATTTTGTACGATATGATCATGTCCATTTCTTTCAGTCTTGTCATCCATACTTAGACTACATGTGTTCCATGTGCATGAACATGGTTTTCCTCTAACTTGTATTTTTTATGAAGTTCTCATGGCAGCCTTCCACAGCCATGCTACTCCTTTCTCGTGAGATCATTGAATCCTATCTTCTCATAATACTTTCCATTTCTTCTTTTTTTTTTACAACGGATTACATTTTTGTGTACACCTTCAATGCCAAATGCAGTGTATGATAAACTAAAAGCATTCCGATGTGTGTTGAGTGAATCAGTGATGAATGGATAGAATTCATTTGGATTGGACTGCTGTGTATGAATGAATGCTCAGTCCTTGGCCACACCCCTTTAGCCTCCATCCCAGACTAAGGAACAGATGCAAATGCAAAACTTTATGTATTGAAGCCTGAGAGTGTTGTTTTTCACCCCAGTGAAAGCCTGTTTGCTTGTTCCTCTTTGTATGCTCCAATAGGAAATGCAGGGGAATATAATAACACTCATTTTTAAAAAAAGTTTAAGAGGCAGAAAGCAAATGGTGGGAGGTTATTGTTTGCTTTCTGGAGTCTAATTGAATTCCAGAGATATGATTTTCATAATGTGAAGCTATTTGCATATGCATGGACTGGGAAGTTTCAGGAGACACTTCTACTTCTTCCCATCCCAAACTCTACCAGGCCAAACTCCTTCAGCAGTGTAATTGTCCCAGCAGGAATGAAGATATTCTAAAGACACTCAGACCCAGACCCCTTTCTTTGGCTATCAAACTATTGAGACAATGCTCCCCAAGGGACTGGAATTTCCCCCAGGGATCTCATGCTGAGAGAAAGAAGAGGCTCAGGCCCCAGTGCTAAGCAAATGGGGGGCTTGTCTCCTGGAAAGACATGTCACACAATTCTGACAACTTGTCAGACCACCTTGGAGGAGACACTGGAGTTCAGACGCCGATGATGGGCAGGGTCACACCTTGATCAGAGACTGCTTAGTTTTGCATACCTCTTACCCTCTATTTAAATCTAAACCTCTTGTCAAAACCTGAAGTGGTGGTTCCCTAGACTGCTTTGTTCCTCCTCCCAATGTGGTCTTACTGAATAAATCTCTTTTTGCTGCTTTTCACTATTACTTTTTGTTTAATTGGTCTATTGAGAGCAGGTGCCTATTAGGATTGTCAGGGCTCAGGCTCTGACCCTATCCACTCTAGTAATGGAAGCACCACCCCCACACCACCCCCATTAGTGCTGACCACAAGCTGTTGGCAACAAAACATACCAAGGCAAAAGGTGTTCTTTTTTATCATGTTAATAATACATAATTTTTGCTCAAAGGTTTGCTGTTTCTGAGACTCAGACCGTGAAATACTGTTGCTAGTGTCTTAGTTTCTTTAAGTCTTATTGCTGATGTCTGTGACTGGACTGCCATGGAAAAATAATAATGTCATCTTGGAAAAATAATAATCTTATCTGTGAAGCTACTCAGAAAACCTCTGCCAGTCCATCTTTGATCACGTCAAGATTTCAGTTCCTACTGTGGAATATATTTTGTTTGTTCTTGTTTTTCTTCCTGTCAGTTTAGTTAAGACAGTGCCATGCTATGGAGCCAACACTGCCCAGTAACTCATTATCTAGCCCAGGCTAGCCTCAGACTTATGATCCTCCTGTCTCAATCTCTGAGTGCTAGAATTATAGGCTTTGGCCACCATACTTTGCATTTCTTTGTTTGTTTTTTGGTAGTTCTGGGGACTGAGCCAGGATCACATCACATTAGGCAAGTGCTGTACCATTGAGCCCTTTTACTTTTTATTTTAAAACAAGTTCTCTCTAAGTTTCTCAGAATAGCCCTGAATTCATTCTATGCCTCGGTCAACCTTGAATTCAGGATTCTACTGTCACACCTTCCCGACTTTCATTTGCTGGAAAGCCTGTTCTACCAAACTGAGCAATAACTTTGTACTGTTACCTTCAGTGCTGTGAAGTTCTGGAAGAAGATATTCTTACAAAGGCTGATTAATGGATTAGAAAAATGTCAAGGATCTTGGAAAAGTTGGAATGTTGAAAGTCCAGAGCCTAATTAAAAGTTCTCTTGGGTTACCTTAACCCTCATGAATCCTCATTTGTTGCCCACCTCTGTATATACTTAACATCGTTTTGACATAGGTAAATCCTTTGGAATATATGAGCAGACCTCTAGCCTCCATCAATAGATCTGGATTCAATTCTAGACTCTGTTTTAATAGCATGTCTGGTTATGGATGTTGTCAGGTAACATCTGAGGCCTTTAGCAGAGATTTCCCCACTATGTTGTAACATATATATATATATATATATATATATATATATATATATATATATATATATATTGAAACTTCTGCCATGTTGCAATATGGAAAGGAAGGATTTGTTTTGGTATATACATTATAGTCCATCACCAAGGGCAATCAGCACTCAAGGCAGGAACCTGAAGTCAGGAACTGCCGCAGAGATGATAAAGGAGTGCTTCTAACTGGTTTGCTCAACCTACTTTTATATATCACCCAGGAGCATCTGCCCAGGGAAGGCACCACCCCCAGTGAGCTGGGCCCTCCCACATCAAAACACTAATCAGCACATGAGAAAAGGAAACTTTAGAATTTACCAGAAAATTCCTAGCTCTAGAATCAATAAATAGAGGCTCCAGATCTGCAAAAATAAGCCTGTGGTCAGAAACTTAGCTCACAGAATGGCAAGACAAATGGGGAAAAGACCCATCATTCTATAACATGGACCCAATTTCAAGACCTTAAGGCTTAGAAGCGCAATTACTACTTTTCTTATGGGCTGAAATATACCAATAATTACCTCATGGAACAGAATCAGGAAGATGCAAAGAGGAACTTCAGTCTGCAGCAGAGCCAGAGTGGAACACAGAACCAGGAATCTTGGTCCAAACTATGCTCCAAAAACTGTAGAACCAGGAAAACACAGAGTTGATGGTGCCATTTGCAAGAAATAACTAAAAGGGCAAGAAAAAACTAAAAGGGTTCAAATGTGGTAATTCAAGCGGCATAGAAAATGTACTGAACTGTCATAAAACCTTGGTTCTAATTGTAATTCTGCAACTTACTAGCTTTGTAGCATTGGGCAAGCCCTTCACCTGTGTAGACCTCAATTTCCTCTTCTATCAAATGGAGTGAATATTTGTATCCAGAGGATATCAAATATACTTAAAATCAAATAACACAGCCATGCATGGTAGCTCACAGGTGTGAGCCTGGCAGTAAGAATACGGACAGGAAAATCATTGTAAATTCAAGGTCAGCCTGGACTAAATAGCTAGTTCCAGGCCAGCTAGAGGTACAGAATGAGACCATGTCTCAAAATAATTTTGTTCCATCTAAATTAGTAATTGTGTCAAGTCATATTTTCTTTACCACAATAGTTATTTGACTAAGATTACTTAGTAAGGAATAAATTGTTCAGTATGACACAAGCCATACCCATTTATTTCAAGGTGACATTGTTAGCACCTTTTTGTACAAGTGTGAATGAGAATTCCTGAAAAGAAGCTGGATCTTCAGAAACCTGCCATCTGATTAAAACTTTAATGATGGCAGAGAGTTTGGAATGATGGCATTTTAAAGGCTAATACAAGTTTCTTGGTCAATCTGTAGCCTACTAAATAGCCATCCCTCACCTATCTCTCTGTCAGATCTAATGTACTGATTAACAGGTAGAAACCTTTAGAATGTACTAACAAAACCCTATCCTTTACCAATGGAACGGGCCGAGAATGCTGTCAGATATGTGAAGCCTGTAGTTGAAACCACCCCCAGCCATCTTGTGGTAACCTAGCTCTCTGAATTTTCCACCAATGTATTTATTAATATGCCTTGATTTATAGCTTTCTTTGTTCTGTTACTATAAAACTCCAAAAACTACTTCCATGTTGGACATCATTGAACTGGTAACCTAAACCTGTGTTTTTCCAGACTATGGTCATTCATATTTTGGCATCAGAATAAGTCATCTCTTATTCCCTTTGAGTTGAGAGTTGTGTATTTGCATTGGCACCAGAGTGTTCCACTTTTTACTGGAGGCCCCAAAGGACTGGCAAAAGGAGTTCAAATACCTTTGCATCTTTCAAATATATCATCCCTTTAGTTGAAACAAGAAATCTGTAAAGCATATCGTCCTGGCTTGAGAGAAACATCAAACCATAGGAAGTGAGGACGCCATTATTAAAAATACTGATGTTCCCTTTGAGAACTGTTGGAGTGTAGGGCGACTCCTGAGTGGAGAGATGCTGAGATGAAAAAAAGCCCCCAACTTACATGCATCCTCCTCTATGAAATTCTTCCAATAGAGGCTCATTCTCTTGGTATTTGAGGCATTTTCAATCTTTTAAGAGGACTCAGTTAAAATGGCAAAAGTTATGGGAGGACAGTACCTTAAACCTAGCTGGGAAGCCAAATTATTTACTTTCTGGGCAAGGATATAAGGCATCCATTCTTATGGAGGCAAGAAAGAGTTCCTTGCAGAGCCAAGGGAGTGAGAAATAGAAAGGTAGTTGTTAATCCCAAAGATTTGAAGAGAAAGAGTACTGACCCAAATCATCATAACCAAATTAATTAAAGCAAGCAATTAAATAAAGCAAGTGATTAATTAAAGCAAGATTATTTTTATTTACATATACAGGCTGCCTCCCCCTAAGGCAGTGTTCCAAGAGCCAGCCTGGGATGTGAGGAAGGAAAGATTTTTGTAGTTCAGGGGTAGGGGAGGCGGGCAAAATAGGCAGGGTTACAGGAGCAGAACATAAGCATAACAAGTTAGTCCTAACAACCACCTGAAGCAAAGATGTGATTTCAAGGTGGTCATGACAAGGTAGTCATAACAACCTTTGGAAACAAAGATGGTTTTGAAACCAAGACATGGTTGCCATTTCCTGGAACAGGCAGTAAAGACCCTTTCTAGTTAAGGTTACAGGTGGGTCACAGCCCAGTCCTTGAGGAACAGAAACTGTTTCTTTTTAATCACAAACAGGAATGACCCTAGTTTGTTTTTACTATAAGATGGCTTTCAAGCCTAAGATAGATGAAGGCTAGTACATCAGAGCAAACACAGTGGATTCATTCCAGCTTTTCTGCTCATGGAATCCTATAGGATATCTGAAAAGTGAGAGTGGGTGAATGGAAGGAAACATGTAATGTGGAGAAAACCATGGGCAGACTTTGGAGACATGTCAGTGTTCATATCTCAAAAAATGCTAGAACAAAGAAAAGGTGGAAGAAGCCATTTGACAAAGATTCTGAGGTGTGCAGGACAATCTATCAGGCTGACAATGAAGAATATGATGTCAGACAGTCCTAAATTCCTTTTCTGACAGAATGACAAGCCCAGCAGTTTGCAGGAAGAAACAAATGCAGTGCACCTTCTGTGATTCTTTATATTCTGTCCCATTGTGAGAGAATATGAAGTCCTAAATCAGTTCCCATATAGCACACACCAGAATTAACCCAGAGCCAGAACCCCAAAGCAGGGACTGGCACTGGAAGGTCACTGAAAGATAACCAATGGCATTTGTCATTCTACTTCTGTTACTATGGTCTGAGAGAATTCTTATGTAGGCATGGGAGGTCTTTTATGGGAGCTTTGGCTACCAGGAAGTGCCAGAAGTAACCTAATATTTGACACCCTTAACTGGACTGCCTGTTATCTGAAAAATAAGCCTAAAATAAAGAAAGCATAAGTCAGAAACTGAATGAAAATAAGGCAAGTGATTTATATAAAATATAATTTAATAACTGGTCTATGAAATTGAAATTAAGAAATAGTCACAAGAAAAAATCCAAAACAAATCTTTCATCTGATAATTGATTTTTACATTGAACAAAAAAATCAACCTTTTAAAGACGAGTCTCCTTTCAACTGTATGTCTTGTCAGCCTCAGTCTGTCAATATCTGACCTGCTCCCTTCTGTCCTTCTTGAAGGACTCATGACTATTTTTATAAGGTCAGTTGTATAAAATAATGCTTGGTTTTTTTCTTCAAAGTATCGAGGGAGGCTTATCATTTCATCAGGGTAAAGATAGCACTTTCAAAGTTATACCTAGATTTCTGATCACATGGCTCCACATTACCTTGTTTTATTACAAGACTGAATCTCAGTAGAGAGTCAGGTAGAGTGATGATATTAACTGTACTGTGTTCCTTCAAAATGCAATGTGGAAATCCTATACTTTGCTATAGCATGAATATTTTAAAAGATTTATTTTTTATACATTGCAGTGTTTCACCTGTATGAATGTCTGTGTACCATGTATGCACCTGGTGCCCTAAGAGGTTAGAAACGGCAGTCAGATCCCCTGAAACTAGAGTTACGGACCGTTCTTAGCTGTTATGTGGATGCTGGGAATCAAACATGGGTGGGTGCTGTGGAAGTGCTCTTAACCATTAAATCAATGTTTTCTCACCTCCAAAATTGTGTATATGAGAAATTTAATACCCAGTGAAGCAGTGTTTGGAAATTGGCCCTTTGAAAGATGTTTACATCCTCAGTACTCTGCCTTTATTAAGAATTAATGATACTATAAAGGGCTTTAGAGCTAGGCATGGCAGTACACACCTATGATCTTAGTACTTGGGAGTCTTAGAAGTTCAAGGTTACATAATGAGATACTGTCTCACACAATCAAATAGCAACAACAACAACAAAGAATTTGTTGGAATGACTTCCCTGTCCTGTTCTTTTGCCCTATGAAGATGAAATGATGCTGCTATCCATGGGATGAAGTAACAAAGTACCATCACAGAAACAAAGACTAAGCCTGCTGTTGCCATGTGTGGTGGCTTGAAAGAAAATGGCCTCTAAAGAGAGCAACACTATTAAGAGGTATGGCCTTGTCGAAGCACGTATGGCCTTGTTACAGGAAGTGTGTCACTGTGGAGGCGGACTTTGAGGTTTCATATATGCTCAAGCCATACCCAGTGTCTTGGACAGACCACTTCCTGTTGCCTGCAAGCCAAGATGTAGGACACTTGGCTATTTCTCCAGTACTATGTCAATCTATACAAAACTGTCTCACACCATGATAATAATGGATTAAGTCTCTGAAACTGTAAGCCACCCAAATTAAATGTTTTCCTTTAGACCCCAAGAGAAGATTGCATAGTCCCTCCAAGAAGGGGAGGGGACAAGAACCCCTAAGCAAGTTGGGATCACGGGGTGGGGGAGAGAGGGGAAGGAGGTGGGAAGGGGAGAAGGGGAGGGGGAGGAGAACAAGAGGACTGAGACAGGGGAGGAATAGAGGAGGACAAGAAAGGAGATGCCTTAATAGAGGGAGACAGTACAGGTATGGAGAGAGGTCTGGCACAGGGGAAATGTTAGGGGATCCACAGGGATGACCCCAACTAAGAATCTAAGCAGTGGTGGAGAAAATGCCATTGATGTCCTTTCCCTATAATGAGATTGGTATCTACCTTGATTAACATTCCTAGAGCCTTCATACAGTAGCTGTTCGAAGCAGAAACAGGCACCCACAGCTAAGCACTGAACCATACTCTGGAATCCAGTTGCAGAAAGGGAGGAGAGATGAGCAAAGGAGCCAAGACTGTGCTGGAGAAACACACAGAAGCCATTGACCTGACCGAGTGAGAGCATGTCCCCTAATCGTAAAGCTGGGGAACCAGTATTGGACTGAAACAAGCCCTCTGAATGTGGGTGCCAGCTAAGAGGCCAAGACAGTCTATGGGACCTCTAACAGTGTTTAGAGCCAGTGTTTATCCCTAGAGCACAAATGGACTTTGGGAGTCCATTCCCTATGGAGGGGTACTATTGCAGCCCAGATACAGGAATGAGGGCCTGGGCCCTCCCCCAAGTTATGTGATGGACTTTGAAGGTCCCCCTTGGGGGGCCTCACTATCTGTGGGCAGTGGGTGCGGGGTGGGTTGGGAGGTCAGTGTGGAGCATGGGAGAATGGGAGAGTGAGGGAATGGAGGGATGGATATGTAAATTAGAGTGCTTCTAAAATAAAGAAAAAAGAAAAAGAAAAAAATGTTTTCCTTTATAAGAATTTCTGTGTTTCATATAATCCCAGTCCATGAGCTAACTTGTTGGAGCCCATTCCCTATGGTGGGATGCCATGCTCAGTCTTAATGCAAGGGAGATGGGTCTGGCCCTGCCCCAACCTATTGTGCCAGACTATGTTGACTCCTCATGGGAGTCCTTACCCAGGAGGAGGAGTGGACTGGGGGTGGACTGTGGGGTGGGTGGGGAGATAGTAGGAGGCAACGGGGGTGGGAGGGAGAACTGTGGTTGGAGTGTAAAATGAAATAAAAAGTTTTAAAAATGGAAGAAAAGAATTGCTGTGCTCATGGTGTCTCTTCACAGCAATAGAAACTCTAGGACATCATGATCATGGTTTCAAAGTCTCCAGAATGGTGAGAAAATTAATTCCTTATCTTTATAAGTTATCTAGTCTCAGGTATGCTATCATAGCATCATAAAGGAAAGTAAAAAAAGCATCTTAAATGTAAAACTGGAAATAGGACCAAAAAGGTAAAGGAAAATGATATCATAATGATAGAGGTTTTTTAGCATAGGTAAAGATTTTCCTAATAAGACCCTAGTATCTTAGAAAATAAGACTGGCAGTCAACAAATGGGAACTCATGAAATTAAAAAGTTTGTGCACAGAAAAAGAAACACTTAATGAGCCTATGGAATGAGATAAAAAAACTTTGTCAGCTATTAGAGTATACAAAGAACACAAAAAACTAAACCACACAACTCAAACAGTAAACAAACTAACCAAATGAACAGTTCTGAAAAGGCAAAATACAAATGGCCAGTAAACCTATGAAAAGCCGTACAACCACACTAGACAGACACCAGAGAACTGCAGACTAAAATCACATTGAGATTTCATGTTATTCCAGCCAGAATGGCAGTCATTAAGAATATAAGTAACAAACATTGGCATGGATGTAGGGGAAAAGGAATATAAAGTGGTTGGGACTCTGTGGAAATCAATTTGGAGGTTTTCCAAAAACAACTAACAAGAGATCTACCATATGACCCAGCTATACCACTTCCAGGTATTTACCCATGTCAATAGTATTGACTCCAAGTCAACAGATCCCAGAATGCTTGCACTTGAATGTTTATTGCAGCTCTATTTACAAGTAACTCACAGAACTATAACAGGCCTGGCAGAAATGACCTTCTAAGGAGACACTTGTGTCTTCTAATCTAACAGACTATGGACCTCAGGAAAATGGGCATTTCCTCAGAAATCTCATGTGTGCCTGATGCTCATGGAGGTCAGATGTGGGCATTCGATCTCTGCTAGAACTAGTTATAGATAAGTGTGAGCCACCATGTGGGTGCTGGGAATGAAATCTGGGTTCTCTACAAGAACAAGTGCTCTTTATGTTTAGCTATCTCGACAGTCTAGTACATTAGTTTTCCATACTATTATTGTTTCAGGCTGGTGCTATTGCAGAATCCTAGTCTGTAATATGAGCAGCAACACACTTCACATGGAAACTGCTGCTTTCATTTAAAATTGTAATATGTGTGACCTGTTAAATTAAATAATCCAATCTGTGGCTTATAGGAATAATAAATATATACATACTAAGCTAAATTAGCAAAAAATATTCCCTGGTGGTGTTGGTATGAATATTATTAGTATCATGTATCCTCACACACAAGGGCCATGATATTATTATTATTATTATTAGTTCAGACAGGGTAGCCTAAAATTTGTAGCATTCCTGTGCTTCAGCCTCCTGAGGTCTGGGATTATACACATAAGCCACTGTCTCAGTTAGGGTTTCTAGTGCAATAATGAAACACCATGACCAACCAAGGCAACTTAAAGAATGAATGGTTTATTTTGGACTTATGGTTTCAGAGGGGTAAGAGTCCCTCACCATTAGAGCAGGGAAATATGGTAGCAAGCACCAAGCATGCCAGCAGGAACAGCTCGGCGTTCACATCTCAAACCACAAGTGGGAAATAAGAGAAAGTGAACTTGAAGTAATACAAGTTTTTAAATTCTCAGGGCCTGCCTCCAGTGAGACACCTCCTCCATCCTAAATGTCCCAAATCAAATGGGGACCAAGTTTTCAAATAACATGAGTCATTAGAGGACATTTATTGTCAAAACCACTACAGCCACCATGCCCAGATGACTGTCTTTTAAAATTAGCAAAACAGTGCAAACATACATAGATTTGGTGCTATCTTTATTTAAATTAAAATTTTATTGTCTTTACCAAACCTGGAAAACATATATCTTCAGTTAAAATTCAGCCTTTGGGGCCTGGGTATTTTCTTGCACCATTTGCTGTAGCTCTATTTTCTTCCCAAACCCCATTTTGAACTACTGTCTGTTTCAACATCAAAGAATAAGCTTTATGTTTTCCTTGTACTTGCTAGTATACAATCTGATTCCTTCAATTAATTTCCCAAGTGTACATGACTCCTTTTAGAAGATAGCTCTCTGAAGAGAATATCTGCATAGCTATGTTGACAGTGTTGGCATATATTTTCTCATAAGCTGCCTTAGAACTGCTACCTTTCCCCAGCCCTTTTCCCAGAGTCCTTCCTTCTCATCACAAAGCAGCTTGTGAATTCCATGGAGGTGAAATGAATTCTTTAGTAGCACTTGGACACAGGGCTACTTGGGATTCACATCAGTCAAAAGCATCAAGTGGCAAAAACCCAGAAACAAATGTAATTCCAATGTTTATTAAGACTCACACAACAGTGGTTTGGTTTGATTTTCCTTAATCGGCCCTAACATCTGCTCATTTTAGGAACTCTAGTGAGCAGGAAATATGCAATAAATACCACATCACAGAGCATCAGGGTTTAAGGATCAAGGTTTGTCAGGAGTAAACATGTTTATCTGCTGTGTTTCTGCTTTTAATGATGTTGTCCCAGATAATTACTTGATAAAGTAAACATTGTCTTTGAAGGAGATTATTTGTGGTCATTAGAAAGTAAAAATCTAGAAATTTTCAAACATCTAGCTTAACAATCACATCAATTTCCATGCAAATCTTACCTTATCAGTATAAACTAAAGAGGCAAATGCTCAATAAATGTCAATTTCCTTTATCTCCCTGCACTTTAGGAACTAAGGTCAGAAAAACTTGGAATCTTTGATAGGAAAACCCAAGTCACACCGCTGTACTTGCCAGTTTGTAAAGCTATAGATTAAACTCTCATCGGAGATGTGCTGTCTTTTAACCCTGAAGATTTTAGGATTGATTGCTCCTCCTTTTTTTTTTCCTTCTTGTCATGATAATGGGATCCAGGTGTCTTAGTTACCATTCTACTGTTGTGTAGAGGCAATTTATAAAAGAAAGCATTTAGCCAGGGAGCTGTGGCTCATACCTGTAATCTCAGCATTCAGGAGACAGAGTTAGGCAGAGCGCTGTGAGTTCAAGGCCAACCTGGTCTACAAAGCAAGTTCTAGGACAGCCAGGAATACACAAAGAAACACTCTCTCAAAAAACCAAAAAAAGAAACCATTTAATTAGGGGCTTGCTTGCAGTTTCAGATGATGAGTCCATATTCATCATGGGTGGAGCAAGGCAGCAAGCAGGCAGGCATGGTGCTAGAGCAGTAGCTAAGAGCTACTTACATCATCCACAAACAGCAGACAGAGAAAGACTGGTCCTGGCATGGGGCTTTGGAAACATCAAAGGCCACCCTTCAACAAGGCCACACCTCCCAATCATGGCCAAGCATTCAAATATATGAGAGCCTATGAGGGCCATTCTCATTTAAACCACTACACTAGATAGAGAGAGCATAACACATACTGACAAGTGTTCATGTTTTTATTTTGAGACATGTTCTTACCAAATCACCCAAACCAGCCTTGGCTGTAGGACAGGTAGGCTTTGAATTTCTGATCCTCTAATATTAGCTTCTCAGGTAGCTGGTATTACAGTCACTTATACCAAATATTTAAGAACCTGTCATGTATAAGGTACTGGTACAGCATATTAAGGATATGGAAAAAGTAGATAATGGCAAACATACAGAAAACCAATTTCACAGTACATGGAACTGGACTTTGAGATCTAGGAGTGGTGCTGACTACTTCAAAATCTATGGCTCAATAACATCAATGTCCATTCACTTCAAAAGACTTAGGTAATGAAACTAACTCTACTCTAAAAGGAGTATAGTCAGATCACCAGAAAAATACACTGCTTTTTTTCACTGCTGGCTCTTATCAAGTGTACATGGAGCATAAGAGAAAGCTACCAAAGATCTAAAATTCAGTTCTGTGTCAGGCAAATCCTACACAGAGTCAGCTACCAGATGTTTTGTTCAGTTCTCCCATATGGTATAGAGAAATAGTAGCTAGTTCTTTTTCATCAGCACTTGTTTAATAAAAGGCTGGTAACTGAAATGATCTTGATTATAAGAGAAAACCACTTTAGGTAGGTTTGAATATTTGGTGATAGAAGGCTCTTCTTCTAGAATGTGAGGCTCATGAGGCCAAGTATATTTTATGCCATGATTTATTTCAAATAGTAAAAACAGAATTCAGCACATAGTAGGTAGTCAAGAAATATTTGTTCTGAATTATCCCTGTTTGTCTTCATTTTAAATAATTTCAAATATTTATTCATTATAAGCAAAGTCATTAACTTAGTCAGAAACTAACATTTATTTTAATATGTGCAGAAGCTTTTCACATGTATAAATGCCCTCTGTAAAACCAAAGATTATATCCCTAACCAAGTTTTGATTTAGGAAATGGGGTCATCCTACCAATAACACATCTCCTATGAATTTTGACTGTTAAGCCAAGAACTAACTTTGCAAAAATAAGCCTTTAAGACCACACAGGCCAGATAAAGTTTCTGGTTCCTGGAAAGACTTTCCAATTGAAACAGATCTACCCAGTGTTTTGGCTACAAGCTGGGCAAGCTTTGCCTTCGTTGGCTGGCCTCTGGCAAAACCAGCTTGGCCTGAAAAAGCCTCTGGCACTTGTCTATGTTTCCAATGTTGCTGCCATGGATACCCATGGCTAGAAAGCAAAGAGTGAGTTATCAAATGCCTGCGGCTGAGGAGCCAGACTTAGGGTGGTGAGAGGCTGAAGTACTAGCAGTAGAATAAGCAAGGGTTGGTCCTTATACACCAGCTAGAGAAGAGGCCTTTGGCAAACTACAAGCTCTTGGAAGGATGTTGATCAGCCCACACTGATCTACTGACTTGTTTCACCTTAAAGCTCCTAGAAGGACCCTTTGGAAGAGGAGTATTAACACTAACACATTAACTTCCTTTTGATAGGCCTTTTTAAAGATGTCTCATGTGATAGAACTGAGAATTAAGCAAATATGTTTATAGACTACACATAGAAGGGCTGAGTTGCTCCCAGGCTGTGGAACCAAATAATGCACAGTTTGGGTTCTTCACTTACTGTAGAAAAAGCACAGTTTCTTGTGGTCAAATGGAGGAGAAACTAGGAATCTACTTTCTTCATATGCAAAAGAAAATTCACATACTCTGATCTGTTATTTTTTTAATTAGTATACGTGAGGCTAGAGAGATGGCTCAGTGGTTAAGAATACTGGCTGTTCTTCTAGAGGATGGGGGTTTGGTTTCCAGAACCTTATAACAGCTTATAGCCATCTATAACTTCAGCTCCAGTAGGTCTTCTTGACTCTGTGGACATTACACACATAGTACACATCCCTGTGTGTAGATAAAACACCCATACACTTAGCTGGGCATTGGTGGCGCACACCTTTAATCCCAGCACTCGGGAGGCAGAGGTAGGCAGATCTCTGTGAATTCGAGTCCATCCTGGTCTCCAGAACAAGTGTCAGGATAGGCTCCAAAGCTACACAGAGAAACCCTGTCTCGAAAAACAAAAACAAAACAAAACAAATAACCCATACACTTAAAGTAAAATTTAAAGTGGTAATCATTTACTTGGGACATTTCCATACACATTTACTTTTGGTTGTTACTCCTTCTCCCCTTCCTGTTTCAGCTTTGGCTGATTTGAGCCAGCTCTGAAGATGCAAATTTCAGTCTTCTGTAACCTTTAGAGGGTCAGAATTCCACCAGAAGTACATAGATGCTTGGGTTCATAATCTGTTTTTACCTCACTCTATGAAATATATATTAAGGTGAAATTCTAGACCATAGATCAAGTATTTTCCATAAATAATGAACCACAAGGTGGGCAGTTTAGAAAAAACAGAAATGATCATCTCATAGGTCAGGACACTGGAGTTCCAACATCAATCTGCCTGCAGAGACTAGCTTCTGGTGCTTTCCCAGTAATTCTTTTTTGCCTTTCAGCTTACAGATACAGCACCCCAATTTATGCATTATCTCTACATTGTGGTCTCCATGTATATGTCTGTCTCCAAAGTTCTTTCTCATGAGGAGCCTGGTCCATCTCATACTGGTATGACCTTATCTTAATCAACTATGCCTTTATTCACCCTATTTTCAGATAATCTACATTCTGAAGTACTTGGAGTAGAATTTCAATGCAAGAATTTTGTGAGAACCCAATTCAATCCACAATATCAAATGTTGTCTCTAAATAGAAGACCTTCCTTTCAGGTATAAATGTTGACCATAACAGCTAACGTAAAACATAATAGATAGTGCAGCATTTTAAATAGCACAACTAAAGAAACACTATGATGATAATAATAACTCAAAAGGTGGGGAAACAATAAACAGAATATTGTTCTTGTTACAGCCAAGGCTTAAAGGGGATAAAGAGAAGATGGTAGCAGATGAACAGAGCAAGCCACAGTGGACTAAAGTAACTTGATTGCTCCTAACCTGGCAAGCATCCGTGAGATGTTTGCCACAGGGGGAAAAAAATCAAAGTTTCTTGTTACTCAGACCCTGTTTTTTTAGCACATTGTAGAAGCTGCTGGCTCTTCAAATTGAACAGATTGCTCTGAACTGAAGGAAGGAAACAACACAAACACAGCTGAGGCATTTTCAATATGCAAGAGGAAATGGGCAAACAAGAGGAACAAGCACCCCTCAACAGGAGTGGGTGGGGGTGAGCACATAGAAGAGACACTTGCTGAAATCTCAAATTTCTACACAGCTAGCCATGAGGTGGCATGGAGCTAGTGAATTCCCGTTCTTGCCATCAGAGGAGAGAAGGGATGAGACAGGCTGGTTTTTGAGGGTCTCATACAGCTGGCTATAAACTTGCTAAGTACCAGATGACGACCTTGAACCCTGAGCTTCCTTCATCCACTGGCAGGATTACAAGCATGTACTATACTGTGTCCCCTTAGGGTACAATGATGGCCTTCTAATATCACAGCTGGCTGAGATGGACCATTGAAGGCAAATGTTGATAAGCCAGCTAGCTGCAAGGCTGTTCTGGGAGCCTTAGCCAAATACACTGTGATGCAGGGCTTCTTCCTCAACTTTACAGATATAAAAATGAAATCTTTTCTGCATTCCATGCAACAGACTCAAGAAGAGTGACTCATGCTACCAAGTTAGCAGAGATTGCCAGAGAAACAAGAAGAGTCATGTGTTCATATAGTCACTTACTTACTGGGGCCAGGGTGGTATTCATGTGTATATTGTCCAAATCTCATGTTGGCATGAAGAAAACAAAGTCATTACCCTAAAAGAGTTTAATGTCTGTGAAGGAAGACATTAATTTGAACAAGTCAGATGGATTGGAGAGATGGTTCAGAGATTAAGAGTGCTTGCTAGTCTTGCAAAGGACCTGGGTTCTGCTCCCAGCCCCTGCTTGACATCTTTCAATCACTCATAATTTCAGTTCAAGGGGATCCAATGCCCTCTTCTGACCTCTGCAGTCTCCTGGCTGCATGTGGTCATATACACTTAGTTACACACACACACACACACACACACACACACACACACACACACACACAGAGAGAGAGAGAGAGAGAGAGAGAGAGAGAGAGAGAGAGAGAGAGGTGTTTTTTAAGGAAAGAGATAAGGAAAACAGTGGCTGCTGAATGACAGAGACTGCTAGAAGAATAGAGGAAAGACTAATCACAGTGAGTAAAAACTTTATGTGGCAGTGTGTGCCAGGCCAACAGACTGGCACTATTTTTGTAGCTATGTTGACACACATCCTATCTGCTTCAATACATGTTCCCAATGTAGCTGCCTGTGTGGTGGAGATGAGAGGATGTCCTGCCAGTATGAATAAGAAGGGAGAAACTCAACATAGAATGGAGAGTCTAGGAAGGAAGGAAGGAGTTTGTGAATTGTTCAGTATCCCAGAAGAGGAAAACTCACTCCTCATATTTCATCATAAAATCACAGCTCAGAATGCAGCTGGCAAAGATATAGGAGGTCATCTCACTCAGCCGCCACATAAGGTTTGAATCGCCTTGAGACTATCATTGCAAACAGAAGCCCACAAAGGGTAAACTTTTGTGAGAGAAAATGGAATTCAAGTTGAATCCTTAGAAATCTCAACCCTATGTCTGCTGGAGCAGCCTCATACATGGTAACATTATTGGATCATTGGGTCTTGGTGCTTGAAAAATATAAGTAAAGATTTGGAAATGATGATACCCAAAAGTTTCTAAGAAAATATGACGCAATTTTAGAGAATAATTTTAAATTATAAGCTGCATAGAGTATACAAAGAATATAAAGAGAGTAGAGAACTCAGATAAAAACTTGGTAGGGGTCAGATCATGAAGACTTTTGAGTATCAGGCCAATTTATACAGATTTGATTCAATAGTGAACAGGGAATTTGGGGTAATTTAAGGACAGGAGAGAAGGAGAAGGCATTATTAAAAATGGATTTTGAAGAAGGGGTGAGAGGGGACATCTTGTCCTCTAAATCAGGTCTTCCAGATAGATCCATATCTATTGCCATGCACAAAATTTAAGTCTAAATGGATCAAAGACTGCAACATAAATCCAGTCACACTGAACCTCTTAGAAGAGAAAGTGGGAAGTACCCTTGAACAATTAGTACAGGAGACAGCTTCCTGAACATTACACCATGAGCACAGAAACTGAGAACCATAATTAATAAATGGGACCTCCTGAAACTGAGAAGCTTCTGTAAGGCAAAGGATACAGTCAACAAGACAAAAAAGCAGCCCACAGAATGGGAAAAGATACTCACCATCCCCACCTCTGCCAGAGGGCTGATCTCCAAAATTTACAAAGAACTCAAGAAGCTAGTCTCCAGAACACCAAATAATCCATTTAAAAGGTAGGGTACAGAACCAAACAGAGAATTCTCAATAGAGTAATCTAAAATGGCTGAAAGATACATAAGAAAGTGTTCAACATCCTTAGCCATCAGGGAAATGCAAATAAAAACAACTCTGAGATACCATCTTACAACTGTCAGAATGGCTAAAATAAAAATCACCAATGACATTTTATGCTGGAGAGGATATGGAGAAAGGGGAACACTCCTCCCTTGCTGGTAGGAGTATCAACTTGTGCAGCCACTTTGGAAATCAGTATGGCGGTTCCTCAGAAAAATGGGAATGAATCTATCACAAGATCCAGCAATTCCACTCTTAGGCATATACCCTAAAGATGCACATCTATACAACAAGGATACCTGTTCAACCATGTTCATAGAAGCATTATTTATAATAGCCAGAACCTGGAAGCAACCTAGATGCCCCTTAACTGAAGAAAGGAGAGGGAAAATGTGGTACATTTATACAATGGAGTACTCCTCAGGAGAAAAAAGCAATGGAATCTTGAAATTCGCAGGCAAATAGATGGAACTAGAAGAAACCATCCTGGGTGAGGTTACCCAGTCACAAAAAGACAAACATGGTATGTACTCACTCATATATCGGTTTTAGTCATAGAGTAAAGATTACCAGCCTATAATCCACACTGCCAGAGAAGCTAGGAAACAAGGAGTACCCTAAGAGAGACATACATGGTCCCCCAGAGAAAGAGAAAGGGACAAGATCTCCTGAGCTAATTGGGAGCATGGGGAGAGGGGCGAGGGAGCTAGAAGAAAGATAAGGGGAGAGGAGGACATGAGGGAGCAGGAAGATCTAGTCAGGGGAAGAATGAAGGAGAGCAAGAAAAGAGAGAGATACCATAGTAGAGGGAGCCATTATAGGTTTAAAGAGAAATCTGGCAGTACAGAAATGTCCAGAGATCTACAAAGATGACCCCAACTAACAATCTAAGCAATAGTGGAGAGACTACCTTAAATGTCCTTCTCTGATAATGAGATTGATGACTACCTTATATGCCATCCTAGAGCCTTCATGCAGTAGCTCATGGAAGCAGAAGCAGACACCCACAGCTAAACACTGAGCTGAAATCTGGAATCCAGTTGCAGAGAGGGAGGAGTGATGAGCAAAGGGGTCAAGACCAGGCTGGAGAAATCCACAGAAACAGCTGACCTGAACAAGGGGGAGCTCATGGTCCCCAGACTGATAGCTGGTAAACCAGCAAGGGACTGTTCCAGACCCACTGAACGAGGATGTGAGTTTGGAGGTCTGGGCAATCTATGGGGCCTCTGGTAGTTAGATCAGTATTTATCCCTAGCATACAAATGAACTTTGGGAACCCACTCCACATAGAGTGATGCCCTCTCAGCCTAGTCACATGGGGGAGGGTCTAAGCCCTGATCCAAATGATATGACAGATTTTAAAGATCTTCCATGGAATGCCTCATCCTCCCTGGGGAGCAGAAAGGGGATGGGATAGGGGGTCGGTGGGGGGCAGGGGAGGAGGGGAGGAAGAGGCAACTGGGATTGACATGCAAAACAAGCTTTTTTCTAATTTAAATAAGAAAATTTACTAAAAAATAAAGAATTGCTGTGGTCATGATGTCTCTTCCTAGCAATAGAATAGTAACTAAAACACCTAGCTCCACAATCCTGGGCCTTGGAGACTCGAACTTGTCTCCAGAATAAACTATCTTATTCCCTTTAAGGTAAGAGGCTTTTTGTGTGTGTGTCAACAATACCATAATGAACAAAATCAATCTCAGGACTTATTCACCTGATAACCAGAGCGATAGCATCTTCTTAAACTCAACAATCCTCCATGTATACTGTAGGCTTTGTGCAACATTCTACCAATAGGACAACTTCTCTTTGCTCTTCTAAATGATCTATATATTTTTCAGAAATAATAACTCTTCATTTGGAATTATGTATGTGACGATCACTTCTTAAATTTTATTAGCTAACATTGCTCTTTCACAATTTCATGCATCTACAACAGTACATTCCAGTCACACTCTACCTGATTCACTGTGATCACATGGTGGCTAGTACGATGTATTATGCTCTGTTTAGAGACAAGGAAAAAGAGAAAAAAATTATTCTTGTTTGTGCAGAATAAATGGCTCATGACAGACTTAACAACTTTCATTAGCTTGTTTCCTTATCGTAAAAAAGCTCCAGGTCAAGGTAATCCATCCCTTGAAGCACTTTAATCTCACCTAAACCATATTGCTCTCTGAATGAAATACACCCAGAGAAGAGCAACATTCACTCAGCCTTCTCTGGAGCCCTGTGGCTGCTGGTTCAATGAGTAAAGGAAACCTGTGTTATAATCAGAAGAAACAACATTTCTTTCATATATTCATATTCATGATTTCTGCTACAAATAAAATGAATGCCCCAAAGCATCCTCTCTGGGGGTTATGAAAACATACTATATGCATATACAACTATTAAATAAACTATTTTTATAGTCACTTCCAAATGAATAGTGTGATGACTCACTGTCAAGCCTTGCCTACCCCCCCGAGAACAAAAGTACAAATGGACACAGAAGATTCACCAGCTCAGCTGTAAGCAGAAGACAGAAACTGTCTCTGATCAAGGGGCAAAATAAAAGGCAAGTGAAAGACTTTTTAAGAGTGGACAACCCATTCAAACTTTAGTTAGGAGAATGGCATTCTAATCATCTATTGCATAGCAGATTGCCTGGAAATAATACCAAGAATACATTGTATAGTTCAAAATCACTACAAGAGAAGATTTTGAATGCTTCACTACAAAGAAATGATAAGCATTTAAGGTGACTATTTTACCCATTAGTTTGATTTGAACATTATATAAGGGACAGGTAAATATAAACATTACACTATACCTCCCAAATTTGTATACTTATTGTCAATTAAAAATTAAGTCTAGCACAAACAGGAGGGTCTAGGACCTGCTCCAAATGATATGACAAACTTTTAAGACCCCCCATGGAATACCTCACCCTCCCTAGGGAGCAGAAAGGGGATGGGATAGGGGGTCAGTTGGGGGCAGGGGAGGAGGAGAGGGAGAGGGAACTGGGATTGACATGTAAAACAAGCTTGTTTCTAATTTAAACGAAAAATTACTTTAAAAAATGAAGTCTAGGTCATGTATTATACCATAAACCTATAAACCCAGTACTTGAGGATTGAGGCTGGAAGATCACTACAAACTTGAGACTGCATATAGACTTCCAGGCCAGCCTATACAATAAGAGTGTGCCCCCCCCTTTTAAATGGGTGAGACAGCTCAGCTAGTAAAGGTACTTTGTCAACAAGCCTTGTGACCCATTTGATCCCTGGAACTTACTTAGTGGAAGGAGACAATTGACTCTGGCAAGGTATCCTCTGTCAAGCAATACACATACCCCACAAAATAAACAAATAAGTATAAAAAAGAAAAACCAGTAGCCTGAACAGATGGCTCAGTGGTTAAGAGTACGTATTGCTCTTACAAAGGACCTGAGTTCAGTTCTCAGTACCCACATCAAATGGTTTACAAACACTTGTAACTTCAGTTCCAGGGCTATTTTACTTCTCTAGATTCCATGGTCACCTTGACTCATTAACACCCCTCCACACACACACATTCACACACATAGTTAAAAATAAATCTTTTTTTCTTTTTTCCCTCACTTTCACTTCTCCTCCCCCACCCCCGACCTATCCCCCATCCCACCCAGCCTTCACTCCCCGGGCAGGGTAGGGCCCTCAACAAGGGCTCCGAAAAGTCCACCCCATCATCCTGGGCGGGGCCTGGGCCCTTCCCTATGTGTCCAGGCCAAGAGTGCACCCCTTCCCGTGGGATGGGCTAAAAATAAATCTTAAAAAAGCCAAAAAGTAAATTTTCTTTTTAAAATTAGTGTTCTTTTTTATTTAAATAACACTTTTCATTTATTTTACATACCAACAAACTTTATCTCTCTCCTCTCCTCCTGTCCCCTTCCCTTTTCCCTCTAACCCCTTGCCATCCACTCCTTCTCCATTTCCATTCAGAAAGGGACAGGCCTCCCATGGGCTTTCACAAAGCATGGCAGGACTGAGCCAAAGTTGCACAAAGTTGAGGCAGGAACAAGCTCCTCCCTTACATGGAGGCAGGGCTAGGTAATCCAGCATGGGTAACAGATTACCAAAAGCCAGCTATAAGTGCCCAGGAGAGGTCCTGCTTTTACTGTTAGAAGCCTTACAAAGAGACAGAGCTACACTACATGATTGTCACACACATGCAGAGGGCCTAGGTCAATCCCACAAGACTCCTTGACTGTTGGTCTAGAGTCCATGAGCTCCTATGAGCTCAAGTTAGCTGTCTCTGTGGGTTCCCCCAACATGACCCCCCTGGCTGGTACAATCCCTCCTAGATTTCTTCTGCAAGACTCTCAGAGTTCAGCGCAGTGCTTATCTGTGCCTCTTCTTCCATCAGTTACTGGATAGAGTATCTCTGATGGCAATTAGGGCAGTCACCAATCTGATTACAGTAGATGGCCAGTTCAGGAACCCTCTCCACCATTGCTAGGAGTCTTAGTTGGTATCATCTTTGTGGATTCCTGGGAGTTTCCCTGGCACCAGGTTCCTCCTAACCCCAAAATGGCCCCCCTATCAAGATGTTTCATTTGATAGAAATTTAATTATGCAGTTTTTTTAAAACCTACTAAGAAATCTTTATGTAAATCTCAAATACTATATTGCTGGAAAGAAACTGATGTTTAAAATCACATATTTCACAGGGGGGAAGGGAATAATGAATCAGGAAGGATTAAATGGGGTGGGAGATGGGAGGGCAAAGGAAAGAAGGATAATTGACACTCAAGGGCTTTTAAAAAAGGAATATGGAAACCTATTACTGTAGAAACTTCCTAATTATACATATAATTATACATACAGAGTTTAAATGGAGCTACCCTATAAAGGGGGGCAATGCTCAAACTAGATACCACATATGCCCAGTACTAAGAATAGATTACCCTTTTTTTGAATTGCTGCCTAGTAGGGTCCCATAGAACCACCCCCCCCCAAAAAAAAACAATCACATTACAGGCTATAACCACTGCTCTCAGCTACCCTTCAGAACTTGATGGTAAGACCCTATTGGTGAACCGGGTGGTGGTAGCACATGCCTTTAATCCAAGCACTCAGGAGGCAGAGGCAGGCGGATCCCTGTGAGTTCCAAACCAGCCTGGTCTACAAGAGTTACTTCCGGGACAGCCTCCAAAGCCACAGAGAAACCTTGTCTCGAAACCCCCCACACACACACAAAAGACCCTATTGGTGAAGACACCACACACTTGAGTCACAAAACATGGGGAAATCAAGCTGCTACCGACCTAGCATCTTCATCCTTACTGGCTAGCTTCCACATGCTGGAAGGTATGTACTCTCTGAGGGGAAAAGTAATCATCAGTCATGCCCTGCTGCGAATCCTGTGAAGTATAATAACCACTGTCCCAGCAAGATCACACTGCCTACTGGTGCAATAGCAGCACATATGTTATAGGTGTAAACACTTTCTGACTAGACTCAAGTTCCACTTCACGAAACTGAACCCATAACTAGCACCATTACTGAGGCTAAGAACCTATTTCATAGGTTCTAAAAGAGAACCTGCTACTATAGTTTTGCTAAATGGATAATGTATTAAAATGCCTCCTAATGAGTTACCATTATACTCATAGATTTGCACAGCTCTGAACCCTCATCAGAGAAGTTTCTTATAGTAGAAGACAGTTAAATAGAGAACAACAGGTCAAGGGATAGAGACTAGAAGACTTAGAAGTGCTCAGCCCCAATTGGGACATCTATACCACACCCCTCAAATCCAAGGCTTAGAAATTTTCATGGAAGAGGGAATAGAAAGAGTATAAACACCAAAGATAGGAGATGACTACATGGAAATGATGTTTTCAGATACAATAGAGTAGATTCACATATGAATTCACAGCAGTTGTGACAGCATGCACAAGACCTGTGATGCTCAAGCTAGACAGAATGCCGGCATGAAGCACAGGAGGCAGGCATGGAGTCCCCCCTCCCCTAGTTGAGGAGCTGTTGGTAACTGATAACTTCTCAGAAAGAGAGAGAGAGAGAGAGAGAGAGAGAGAGAGAGAGAGAGAGAGAGAGAGAGAGTCTTTTCTTTAAGGATGTGACCCAAAAAGTTGGTAGGTCAACCACATTCTAGGGAAGGTGTAGTGACAATAATAAAAACCCAGAGACAGATATTGGGGTTTAAGCTGAAGATAAGAAAAACAAAGCAGTCATCCACTAGCTGTTACCTCTACCTTAGACTGAAAGGGTGATCCTGGCTCCAAGAATCCTCAGTGTGGCTGGAGACTAAATTCCCAGAATACAAGACCCTTCTCCTATCTTATATACTTCTCTAGTGCTGGGATTGAAGACATGATCAATATTACCCTTTTTAGACTGATTCATTCTTGTGTAGCCCAGGGTGGTCTTTAACTCATAGAGATCCATCTGCCTCTATCTCCTGAGTCCTGGGATTAAAGGTGTGTACCATCACTTCCTGGCATCTATGGTGAACTAGTGTGGCTGGCTTTGTATTCTGATTTTCAGTGACTTTATTAGATCATAAACAACATATCAGCACAGGCAGGCCCTGTGCACAAGAGTTTTTGTGTAACACATGATAGACACTATGAGTATTGGGGGAAGTGAGTACACACATGAAGTTGGGGAGGCAGAGTGGATCTTAGAGGAGTTGGGGAGAAGGTATGTCAAAATACAATGTGTGAAACTCTCAAAGGATTAAAATGTTATTTTTTTTAAAATCACATCTTTTAGCTGGCCATGGTGGCACGCATGTTTAATCCCAGCACTAGGGAGGCCAAGTCAGTAAGATCTCTGTAAGTTCAAGAAGAAACTGACCTACAGAGTGATTTCCAGTACAGTGGGGGCTGCTACACAGAGAAAACCCTGCCTCCAAAAACCAAGATAGATAGATAGATGATAGACAGACAGAGAGAGAGAGAGAGAGAGAGAGAGAGAGAGAGAGAGAGAGAGAGAGAGAGAGAGAGAGAACCACATCTTTTAGTCAGGTATGAAGGCATGGCAGCATGAGTTAAAAATAAAGCCAATGACCCATCCCACGTGAAGGGATGTACTCTTGGCCTGGCCACATGGGGAGGGCCTAGGCTGGCCCAGGATGATGTGTTGTACTTTGGGGAGCCCTCATCGAGGTCCCTACCCTGTCTGGGGAATATAGGGTGGATGGCGTGGGGAGTAGGCCGGGGGTGGGGGAGAGGGTTGGAGGGAAGGAGAGGGAAATGGAGAATGCATTGACATATGAAACAAACTTGTTACTAATTTGAACTAATAAAAAAATAAAAAATAAAGGAGGTTAAAGACAAAAAAAACAGGTGTCAATGGGTTTGTGTATTTATGCCTTCATTTTCATTAGACTCCCTTAATTTGTTTTTATACCAATACTGGACATATTCAGTGGAAATTAATAAATGATTATTTTTTGCTAAACTGAAAAAAAATAAAGCCAATGAGCCCAATGTGAGTGTCTTTTCATCTATAAGAAGTACCTGGCCTCTGGATGTATCAGATGAGCCACTCAGTTCTGTGTCATTCTTCATTTTTCCTTTATAACCATAAACTTTCCCTGTCTCTGCTTACATAGTTAGGGATGTTTCAAGGAATTATTTAATATGCTTTTAAGTCCTGGCTTGGAAATTTGGTGTGAAGGTATCAACCATACAGAAATAGGTATATATAAAGGACAGCCACAAGACACACTGACTCAATGGACCCAGGGTATAAATAGCCCAGAGTTGTGGAAAAGAAAGAAGAGCATAACTTTCTGCTTTCTTATCTCTGAGCATATATTCAAGCTCCAAGCCCAAACTCCCAAACAAATCTGCTATGCTCCTATATGCTGCACACTATCATACCAGAATGGTGAGAAAGTATTGAGTGTAGGTATTAAAGTAATACCACCTGGGCATTTCACTAGATTTTCTAATTCAGTTGGATCCTCATTCTGAGTACATTAACAGGGTTTCTATGGGGTCATTTATTGGGACAATATGACCTAGTAAAAAGATCAATCAGCATGAATATAATGACCTGTTTCTCCTCAAGCAACCCACTTTACTGTTTGTACATCAAACCTTACTCGTAAGGCAGAGTAGTTTCCCCATCTGTGTTATAATTAGTGTGATCTAGTCGAAGTCCTAATACCAGAGGCAGGTAGAACTCAAACCGTTCTGCTCAGGGCAGCCCTAAAGGACTGGGGCTCTTCCATACTGGGTCTTCACTCCTTTTTGGCCCTGGAAAAGTGGATTGTCACCTCACTCAATAAACAGAACCACTAAAAAGTCAGGATATGGAATACCTATCTGCCTTTAGTTAACCAATAAGTGACTGAAATCCTCCCTGAAGCCATAAGACAGTAGGCTAAGAATTTGATAGCTAATGAAATCGAAGACCATCCTCTATGAAAAAGGTAATTTTTCAGAACTTTTGTTAGCAATTCAGTGTGAATATGGTATCAAAAAGTACCTTTTCTGCTTCCTTTATGCAAGAGTGCTGTCTTGATTTAACTGATCATAAAAAACATGAAAGAATATAATACATATTGTTTAATATTTTAATATATTACTATTTTAATAATATAAATAATATAGAATATACAAGAGGGGACTGTTTCCACACATATCTTCTACCACCTGACACTTGTAGGCAATATGCTCTCAGAATTCTGTCACAACATATATGCACATATATTGTCATAGTTATTTTCCTATTGACATGGCTAAACATCATGACTGAGGCAACTTATAAAAGAATTTAATTTGAGGGCTCACAGTTCCAGAGGGTTAGAGTCCATGACCATCATGCTAAGGAGCATAGCACTGGAAAAGTAGTTGAGAGCTACCATGTTGAGACAGCAACCATTAGGAAGAGAGAGAGGAAGAGAGAGAGAAGGAAAGAGGGAGGAGAGAGAAAAAGAGAGAGAGAGACAGAGACAGAGACAGAGAGACAGAGACAGAGACAGACAGAGAAAATAATGTTAAGTGGAAATGGTATGGGCTTTTGAAACCTCAAAGCCCACCTTCCCCCTCCTTCCACAAGGCCACATCTCCAATTTCTTCCCAAATGAATAGTTTCACCAACTGTGGACCAAACACTCAAAATATGAGCCTATGGGGGTCATTCTTATTCAAACCGCCATATATATGTATATACATATTTTCATATAATATTATTTTATATAGTTGGATTTCATTGATTCAACAATAATTCCTCAGAAAATTATAAATACACATTCAGACATATTTTTTCAATAGTAGTTTTACATGTAGTTTCACCTTGTTAAAGTTATCCAGTACTTTACTGGCAAATGTTTAGCATTTCCTTCTTTTTCTTTTCTTTTCATTTTTCTATTACAAAAAGATTTATTTTATTGTATAAATTAGGGAAAGAGTGCAGAAGATGGGGGCTCTGATTTCTGATGGGTAAAACATCATTGTCACCCAAACCATAAAAAACAGGGAGTCTGGGTCCCAGCATTCAATCTTGGCACTATTCCTCATTTTGTTGAAGTCTATAGAATCCTTCTGCCAGTGTAAAAGCCTGGAGCAGTTTTGCCAGCAGAATACTCAGAATCTTGTAATGGCTTCCTTGATCTACTAAAAAGTTTGTATAAGTTTTATGGATTCAATCCCAGCCTTTGAAAGCCAAATGACCTGCTGAGACTAATTATTCTTCAAAACTCAAGCCTATCTGTCAACCTACCTATGGCAGAACTGGACCTCTCAATGACATTAATTTTCAGACCCCTTTGGCTTCCTTCTCATCTATAGGAAGTAGTGCATGAACGGCCCTGAAATTTCTTTAGGGTAAATGGGTGAAACTGCCATAAACTTCACCTTAATTAGTCACTGATTACACTAACCATGCATATTCATTTTAGAGCTTCCAACTTTATGGGTTTTTCACTCCATTTATTTTTTAAAGCCCATTTCCTATTGAATATGAAATTTAGCACAAGCCAAGACTGCTCAGTAACTGACGTCAATACCAACTTGGAAGCAAAACTAAAGAAACACAGATCCTGTGCCAACACTGTGGATTGAGTGAAGAATTCCTTTCTGTTTCTCCCAGAGGCTCAACTGTTTGGACCCTTCTTGAATGCTAAATAAGAAGTGTTATTATCCATTTTCACATGCATTTGGAGCCACACAGTTCTCCTTTGAGCCTCAGTGTTGCAGTTTTGCAGAAAAGCTTTCACTGACGAGACAGTTAGTACCAAAGTACCTAATGCATTGTCTCCTCCAATCTTTGCAACTATCCTTTTAAAAAGTTACTATGGAAACCCATTGGTTAGTAAGCTCATGAGGCCCTATTCTGAACTGAGAAGCTATTAGCTGTTGATAGGTACTAGGAAAGGAAAAATCATTTTTTTCTTGGGGGCTATCGCCACAAGTAGGTCACTCATGCTCTGCTAGATGGCCCCACATTCATGCACATTTGTGCAGGAATAATTGGTTACTTAGTTGTTTTAAAAATTAAAGAAGAGATGAGATGAATTTAGGAGGAAGATACACTGGGGTGACCAGGAGGACTTGAAGGAAGGGAGGGAATGGGGAGTGAGTATGATCATATTTTATTCTATAAATGTATGAAGTGCTCAAAAATGAAATAAATATAGCTGTTCTCATTGCTAATTAAAAGAAAAATGGAATTCAGATACAACTATAAGATTACTAATTAGGTTTTTAGTTGTCTGGGTTCTTTGTATATTTTAGATGTGAATCTTCTATCAGATATACAGGTGGCAAAGCCTGTCTTCTTTACACCGTGTTTCATTTGGTATATAGAAACTTGAAATTTCACGAGGCCCCATTTGTCTATCGTTAACAGGAGTCCTATTCAGAAAGTACTTACTTGTACACATGTATTAAAATATTTCTCCTATTTTTCTTCCAACAGCTTGTAAGTTTTATATTAATATATTTTATTCATTTTAAGTTGATTTTGTAGAGGATGAGAGACAGGAATCAAGTTTAATTCTTCTGTTTGTAGATACTAAGTTTTCATAGCACTATTTCCCAAAGAGTCTGTCTTTTACATGCAATATATGTTTTGGGCACCTTTGTTGAAAACCAGGTGGCTATAGATGTGTGAGTTTTTTTCTGGCTCCTCTATTCTATTCCCCCGGTTTGTGTGTTTGTTTTTCTGCCAGTATCATGCTGAGTTGGTTACTATGGTGCTATAATATAATTTGGAATCAGACATTGTGATACCCCCAACATTAGTATTTATAGTTAGGATTATTGGTAATTTCGGTCTTTTGTGTTTCATGTTAAGATTTTAAAAACATGTCTGTGAATTTTAACAACAGTGTATCCTTATCTGATGTGAACTTAGTCTTTATAAAAACAAGAATATATTGATCCTGTTCCACTTATACCATAAATGATTTTCTAAGAAAAATGTTATAACAAGATTCCAGCAGTACATATCAACATGTTTGATCCTTATTATCACACCCTAGAAATACCTATCTTCTCCACTAAAATGTAAACTTCATATTGTTTAATAGAAACTCACATATAATTCAATATAAGCCAGATTCAATTATTCTTCATAACAAAGGATTGCGTGAACTCCTGACTGTTATTATCTCCATTATTCTGAAGTAGAAACCTGGACACAGTGAGGTTTAACGAGTTATCTGCAGTCCAGCATCTCCTAAGTGGAAATATGAAGGTTCAAATCCAGGCAATCTGACTGCAAAGTTTGTGTTAACTGTTATCTTTTGCAGGTGCTTTGTGACACATTAAAACAAAGATCTTACATTATTCACTACTTACATCCTCTATGCATAGTTCAATGCTTGTAAACACTCAAAATTCAGTAAATATGTCTTTTAATACACACATATATACACATATATGCATACATTATCATTATACATGATATATATATATTATATATATATATATATATATATATATATAAATCAGGTCTTATGTAGACCAGGTTGACTTTGAACTCTAGCCAGGACTCATCTGGAACTCTTCATTCTCCTGCCTCTGTTCCCCAAATCCTGAGAATATAGACATTTATCACCATGTTCCGTTCAATAAATATATTATAAGTGAATATATCTTAAGTGAATGAATGAAAGAATAAATAAGATATAAAAATAAAGGGCAGGGAACTTAGAATACACTGGATTTTAACTTTTGTTCCTTACAATCTGGGCTCCAGGCCATAACCTTTTGGAAGTAATATGAGATTGGGGCACCCACTACAGGGAGGAGCTATATGTTGTGGGAAAAGCTCTGAAATCTTTCTTCACTGACTGGCTGGCTTTAGCCAAAAAATGGTTATTAGTAATGGACTGTTTTTGCCTTATCTATTAGTACAGTATTTTCATCTTAGTCTGCTAATACAATGAATAATGGGTATACATATATAAAAGTTTAATCTCCTATTGTACGATCAATCTTAGTGTACATTCACCTTTCTTACATATAGTAACTTTGACATTGGTGGATTCTGTGTCCCAGTAACTTTCTTTTTTGTACTCAGTTGATAAGTCATACTGACCTGCAAAAATGGTTGTTGTCTAAAGCCGGTAAAGATTTCATGATGGCACTAATTGAAGGAGATAGTTTTAAACAATCATTTCTATTCAGAAATTCTCCTCACATGCTGATTTCTGTGGAGACTTTCAGGAGATGCAGATAGACTCTAGTTTGTCAGGGTCACCAGTTAAACCAAAACCACAAAGACAACCCAATGCCTTTCATCCTGACTCAGTCCAATGACAGCTACAAACTTAAAGCAATAACCCTTCCCAGAGATGGGAAACAGGAACACACAGAGGCCATTTCTTGCCTGACTGACAGAAAGATGGCAACATTCAGTTCCTTATTTTATAAAGAAAAACAAAATGAGGCTGAAACAGACAGAAGAATTTGTGGTGTCAAGGAAGAAAAATCATTCTCATTTTCCATTCAGAGCTTAAACTATAAAATTTTCAAATAATTCTATCTCCCAAGAACATCACCACAATATTTATGTAAGATCACACTATTCATATATACCTCTTATGTAATCCAGGTTCTTCTTGTGGTTAAAGTAAGTTCAACTCTGAAGCTAAAGAAATTCTGCCACAGTATTAATGGCATATCCCGTAGTGAAGCATTTCCTTCCAGACTTGCATACTATAAAGCACCTGCTTCCATACATCTCCCCATAGGTTCTTTGCTCCCTTTTAGTGTAGGAGTTCAGAAGACTCTTAGAGTCATATGCCTCTGACATTTCATTATGTAAAGAGACTGATTCCAAAAGCCCAGTGCCATACATATCCTCTGTGGTTACATAGTTCCAGATGGTACCTTCTTTCTAAAAGGACTTTCCTGCTCCATTCTTAGTTAAAATTCCAGCCAGTGATAAAGGCATGCTCTCAAAAAGGAGCAGACGAGACCAGTTGGTGAAGTGCAGCACCCTTTATTGCATGGGATGGGAGCCTTTGCAAAACTTTCCACACTGACTCCTTTTGAGCTTGCTTGTTTGTTTAAGAAGAATTCGATCTACATAATAGACAATAGTCTGGAATTCAATTACTTTATTTCATTATCTCCTTAAGTACATTGGAATTTATCACATCATGTGTCCTGACTACCAATTGGAAAACATCATCCCCTTCCACTGAAAGAGAGTTTAAGCCATGCTAGACAGTTGGATGGCAAGATGGAAACAGAATAAACACACCCCATAAATTACCACTGAGGAGCTAGGAAAATGCTGAGTAAGCTGAGTTTATCCCATGGCTGAAAATACAAATCATAATCATCTCACTGAAATATTTAGATGCATCTTCTCTGTCAATCCATCCATAATAAAAAGACATTCACTGTACTAAGATGGACACCCATGGGTGCTATCTACAGACTCTGACAGGACTATTTCTTTTTTCAAATTCCTCGCTCTGTTTCACCATAGTTCTGGCCCAAGGTTGCTTCATCAAGAAGAATGGCTTGGTAGGTAAAGGCATGGGCCTCTGAGCCTGACCATCTGCGTTTGTGCCCACATGGTGGGAGGGGATACCTGACTCCTGTACACTGTCCCATGACATCTGGGGCATGCATGCATACATACATTCAATAAATGGATAAAGACATTTTTTAAGTTGAAAAACAAGCATCTCAATGCTTACATCTTAGCTCTTTCTTCATATAAAACACAAGGCTGGTTTTGAAACAAAAGACTAGCATTTCATGTCAATGAAGTTTTCACAGACTTTGTAGCAGTCAGTAAAAATGAGAGGTATACAGCAGAGGGTCTCTGAAAGGTAAACAAACAAGTCTTATCAATAACCCAAAGTCAGAGGAACAAGAAGGGAAAATACAATAAAATGAGATAAAAGGACAATTATAAGCAGAGAGGAAATTCTGTAAATTTAAATAATACATGGAACTCCAACTTTTGGAGGACTGCTGATTCACACTTATGAATACCATTCTTCCTTAAAATCTACATCAAGTAGATAATCCAAAGACAAAATCCTACAGTGGTGATTTTAATACAAGCATTGAGTAATAATGTACTGCTTTTTATAACTACTTCCTACAGTTCTATTTTCTCTCTTACGTCACCTAAAAAGACATCTCTAGCCCACTTGTGGAACCAAGTCCAGAATCCCACTCCTGGCACTTAACCTCATGGATATAGATACAGTATACTCAAACATGTCACATTCATAGCTCAGGCTTTTCTGGCTGCATCTATGGAAGGCTTAAAGAAGTGACTTTGAAACACTCACTCTCAAATGAACAGGGTTATTGACTTAGAAGTCCTCCTACTAGTCTTTGGATTCTGAGGAGCTGGCAATAACATCTGATTCTGAGAAGCTGGCAATAACATCTGGAAGAATGACAGCTTTAAACAAATTCAAGTTTAGGATAACTAAAATACCATACATATACCTCAAATGTCAATGACATGTTTCCTGTTAGTAAGTTTGTATTGCCAGAGGCTGAGAGGCTCTAAGGCCTCTGACTCCTGCAATTAGGCAACAGACCAAATAGAAGCCAGGGTGAACTTGAAGTGTGGGAGCCCTTCACCTTTGAATACTTATCTGTATATTTTCAAGAGGGGTGAGCACTTGTAAGGCACGGTGGTTCAGGGTGCCCTCACCATACGCTATCATAGAATGAGCATGTTCCGGGAGATAGGTTCAGGTTCAAGTATCAGTTCAGTAGCTTCTTCATATGATCTGTTCAAGGCACTAACCTGAAACTTCATGTTTTTGGATATTCAGGATGTAAGACATGGAATGATGCCTGTCACATAGTCAAAGACAGTAGTTACTCCACAAGTTCTATAAGGACGCAGTGCCACAGATGAGTTATGGTTGAAGTTCACCGTGAGGGAGGCTGACTGATTAGACGCTGGCGGGGGAAGGGGGGGAGGGCGCGGGGTTGTTTGTCCATTTGTTTTATTTTCCTTTCACGAGGAATGTGTTTTTGTCTAATGTAGTTTATGGTACTTAAAAGCCCCACAGTAGCCCAGGCAATTCTTTGCAACTGTCATCTGTCATAAATAGGATCCCAATCATTGTAGTTTTTGTGAACATCCAGACCATTGCAAATGACAGAGATTCGATGTCATCCAAGGCCAGAGTTTTTTTAGAACCTAAAGCTAGCACAATCTTCTGTAATCCTGTTTAACAACAAAATTCAACAAGATTTTCTTACTTGGTGTTATCCAGCTAAGATCAAATTTTATTAAAATTGGTCAAAATGCAGAAAACAACTGACTGTGTGGTGCCTGGCCGTAGTTGATACATTTGCAACACCACTCCTGTACATAAGGCTCAGGGAACCAAAGGTGGGACAGAAAGATTGTATGACACAAAGTACTAGGACTTTTGCTGTAACATTGTGTTTCCTAGAAATGACAGTGAAGCTATACTCACAAAGTCTCAACAACATGGCTGCCTACACAAGACCTGAACAAGGACAATAACAATAATAACGTGCATGGGGGAAAGTCCAGGAGGCCACAACTCCACACAAAGAACTACAGGCAACTAAGGGGTGATGAGAACAGGAGAAATAGTCTTCCCCAGGGATGAACCCCTTAATGAGTTATTAAATACCACTTGGTCATCCCTGAAGATCATATACATACAAGTAATAATAAGCATACTGGGTGAATTATATTCACATTTTATGCATTTGTGTTTACATGTCTCTATCAAAGAAAAGAAGACCATGAATTAAAGAGAAAACAAGTAGGGGGAACATGGGAGGACATGTAGGGAGAGAAAGGAATAAGGAAAATGATGTCATTATAATTTTATTTTCAAATAAATACTAAATTAAATGAGGCAAATATCAAAATAATGTATCTTATGCTATCCTAGGATTTTAATGTCCTATTTAATAAAGTATTTTTAAAGTAAAATAAAATCATTACTATAAAGTAACATTATTACAGTTATAACATGTATGTCCAGGTCTATAAATTCAAGGTAGATTACTCTTAATAACTGGTAAACACAAACTCACAGTGTTCCTTTGCCTTCTGCACTAAACACAGAGGTGGTGAATTAACCTAGACTCAGAATGTCTCAAAACAACACTACAGCTGCCCTCTGAGCCTACTGGTTATCTCATCATTTATCTAGGAAATTGAATGAGAAGCATGTGTCACCATAGTCAATGCTCAACCCCGATGTTTTGTGAGACTCTTACTTTCCTAGATATTGGCAACTGATAGAACACAGAAGGAAATGTCTGTTTACTTAACTCTTTGAAATAAGTTTTGCTAATTCTGTAGGCCACCTTATTCAGGGTTCATTTACTTAGTGTGCAATAATGAATGCAAGACTTGGAGTCAAGCAAACTATGCTTCAAGTTCATCTGAAGCATACTAGCTAGCACATACTAATCAGAAGAAAAAGGACTAACTATAATGTTAAGACAAAAGGGGACACAGTCAAGTGGCTCAACAATTATGGTGCTTGCCACGAAGTCTAATGACCTGTGTTTGATTCCCAGAACCACATAGTGGAAGAAAAGAAACAAATCCTGAAAGATTTCATCTGACCCCCACACAAGCACTGTGGCACACACAGAACATCTTCACCAAATCAATAAATAAATTTTAAAAGTTACAACAAAAGCATAGTGCGCATATGTCCTAATTTCCCCATCAACAATTAGCGTAACTGCTTTGAGTTACACAAATAAACAAATGACAGGGTGCCTGGTGATGACAAATATTCAAGAAATGAAAACTGATCCTGAAGAGATCCCTCAGTAGTTAAGATCACTTACTGTTCTTTCAGGGCTTTAGGAGGTACTGAAACCATTTTTTTTTCAGAATACAACAGAAAATAAATATATATTTTATGTTGCTGGTTAAGAGCATTTGCTGTTCTTACAGAGTACCTGGGTTCTATTCTCAGCACCCACATGGCAGCTTACAAGCTCACAAGCATTTATAACTCATGTTCCAGGAGATCTGATGCCCACTTCTGACTTCTGTGGGCACCAGGCTCACATATGGTACACATACATACACACAGGCAAAACATTCATACACACAAAATGTTTTTTTTTAATTTGAATTACAAACAAGATTGAATTACATGACAATCCCAGTTCCTTTCTCCCTCCCTTCCTCCCCTACCACCCCCCCCAACTAAAACCCTACCTATCACATATGCTTTCTTCTAATCTACACCTGACTCAAACTTTCTGCTCCCTCATGACCTCTGCATTCTTCCTTTTCTTCCCTTCTCATTCTCGTAACTCCCTCCCCCCTCTTCCCATGTTCTCAAACACAAAATCTTAAACTCTTTAATTTAAAAAATAAACAGAGATATTATCATGACAGTGACACTTTATCTCCCTTTCTTGCTATGGAAAACAGAGAAACAGATGGTAAAGATGAACACAATGGGGTAAGCAAGGTAGCATAGGTAAAGGTATTTGCCACCAAACCTGATGACCTGAATTCACTCCCTGGGACCCACATGGTGGAAGAAAATGATCAGTCATCTCAAGTTGTCCTCTGACCTTCATGTGCATGCTGTAGCGTGCATGCCTCTCAATAGAATAAATTTAAAAATGCAATCCAAATTGCACAATGGTGGCAGTGAGATAACTCAACAGATAATGGTGTTTGTAGCCAAAGCAGATGCCCTGAATTTGATACCTGGAGCTCACACAGTGGAAGCAGTGAACCAACTCAAGCAAGTCATCTTCTAAACTCCACATGGTGTGCCAATGTAGAAGCATGAACAAACACAAATAAACACATAAATAAGTAAATAAAGTTTTAAAAGATGGGTATAATGTCAAGGGACTCCTTCCCCACATATCACAAAAGAACTGACTACCTGGCTCAGTTAATCAAGAACATGGGTGTGATAGCTATTCTTGGTTGTCAACTTGACTACATTAGGAATGAACTACAATGCAGAAATGGAGGGCATATGTATGAGATATTTTTTGTTTGAATTGAAGTGACGGGATCCACTTTTAGTCTGGACCTTCAAGGTAGGAAGAGACACATCTTTGATCTGGGTCTTGAGAGGGCAGGACACACATTTAATCTGGGTCACACCTCCTGCTGGAAGCCAATATGCTATATAGTATATAAGGACATGGAAGAAAGATGCTTTTGCTCTTTGTCTGTTGTTCTCTCCTTGTTAGCACATTCATTACTTCCCTGGTATTAAAGCCTACTTCTTCAGGATTCAGTGTATACTCAAGTCCAACTGAGACGTTCAGCCATGTGGACTGAGCAACTTCTGGATCCTTGAACTTTCCATTCATGGACAGCCATTGTTGGATTAATTGGACCATAGCCTGTAAGTAATTCTAATAAGTTCTGCTCCTCTAAACAACCCTGAGTAATACAATGGGCTTTGATTGAGAAGTTTGTAAAAGAAGAAAGCAGGTTTTTCTTCCTTTGTGCCAGTTCACTTACCAAAAAACAAAGAACATTCATAATACTCTGAGTAAATATGAATAAAGATATCAGAAGAGGTTGTAGCATTAAGAACCCACTGTAATCATGTTTTTCTCCAAAATCTTTATACTGTCCAACTCAAATAAAATGAGTGATACAATAAAGCAAAGAACCAATTAACAAGTATTTAAAAAACAAATGCTCAATTGCTGGAGAGATGGCTCACTGGTTAAGTGAAATGGCTGCTCTTCCAGGGGACCCAGGTTCAATTCCTAGTGCCCACATGACAGCTCAGAACTGTCTGTAACTCCTTTTCCACAGGATTGACAGAAATGCATGCTCCCATTCACATATAATTTTAAAAATTCATATTAAAAACAGGAACAACAAAATGTTCTTAAATTTGATGGAGGAATATAGGCATAGATTACCAATCAAGAAAGTATAGGTATGATTCTTAGTTCTGCCAGTTTAGCAGTTAAGCAGGTCACAAAATCTTGGGATTGAAGATCACTGATAAACGAAAATGGTAGTAACTCCTACACTATTTATTTCATTTCTTGGCTGCTCATTCATGCATTCATTCATTTGACTGAAAATAATTGAGGGTTGACTATACCCCAGATCCTGAAAAGGGGGACAGGCAAGCCCTGAGCTCCTTTTCATGTGTAGCCTTTGGAATACTTGGACAAATAGAAGCATTCCCTTGATGATGACTGTCCATCTTCTTTGATAAAATAACTATTTACTCAGCACTATTTTCTAGCAGGTACTGTGCTAGATACCCTTCATAAATTACAAAATCTCTTGGGAAGATTGATCATAATGATCCTCATTTTTTGCAGGCGAGATGACTGGAGTTCTGAAAGCTTGAGTAGCTTTTCCCAAGATCACATACCTTGTTAAGTAGCCAAGCTGAGATTTCAGGCCCAGACTGGATGCTAAACTACCATATTTTCTTACCCTGCCACACTGCCCACGTGTGATGTGGCTATTATCCAGATGGCTTTTTTTCCTAATTAGGTACACAAGTAGCTAAATTTTTTTTAGTCAAAAATATAATTTTTGGTACAATCCAGCTTTTGAGCGGGATGACAAAGAGTCTTTGTTGACTCAGTCCTGATACAATGCAATTTGTCTGAATTGTCCCCTAAAAGTGAGTGTTGAAAGTGAAGATGACCAATCTAGTGATAGAAAAACACAAAAGGCACATCAGCCTCGTGAGGTCCAGACAAGATGACACAGGCTGCATTCATTACCAACAGAGAAAGACTTTTTCAATATGAAATTTTAAGATTTCTTGTATGCATATGAATGTTTTGCTTACATGCATGTCTGTGTACCACATGCACACATGGTGCCTGCAGATGTCAGAAGAGGGCAGCAGATCCCCTGGAGCTACAGTTATAGAAGGTGGTAAGCCACCCATTGGGTGCTGGCAATTGAACCCAGGTCCTTGGCAAAAACAATAAGTGTTCATACTTGTTGAGCCACCTCTCCAGCCCCAGGAGTAACTTGATGTGTGTAGTCTCTAGGACTCAATGTCAGGCCAATTACAGATCAAATGAATGTGTTTCTACTTTCCCCTCAAATTTTCATGATCAGTTAGTATACCATGGAAACAAGGAAGTTGGTCATAATGTAGAAGGAGAAACTGTTTTTGATTTTTTTTTTGTATTGCCTGTGTTTATTGTGGAATCAGCTTACAGTTTTGCCTTGCACAGTTATAGTCACTTCTACAAAGTCAACATTTAAGCATCAACTCATTGATTCACACATACATAAAACAACGATATCTCTACACAAGAGCTATAGAGCTACAAGAATCTAATACTGTGCCCATGATTATGGCTGCACTCACTGACTGTTAATTAATCACAGGTCAGATATGAACGGGAGTTTAGAGAACAGCTGACGCAATTCTCACTTTACAGAGTGTCCAAAAGGAGCTCAGGAAAGAGAAGTGTCACTGTCACAGGAACATGGCCATTGATTACTAGACCCTGCAGAAGAAACAGCTATCATGGGGATAGAAGGGATGGGTTAACAATAGTCAACTGATCTCTTCATTTTTCTGTCAAAATCTGGTCGGCAAGCAGGATGTATGAGTTACTTTGTCTTAAAGATTGAAGGAACAGACGAATTGGAAACAAAATATCTTGACATGAGCATAAAGTAGCCCTGTGACCTTTCATCCACTCTTTTGACCTCACTTGGGTCATCTGAAAAGCAAGGATACTACTGTCAATGCACATCATTTCCTGGGGCCCCAAGACAAACAAAAATATAGAAGATATAAGAAATGAGTATTGCTGAGCCAAAATTTAAGAGTTGCTTCCACAATGTTTTCCAGTCAATTTTTAAATTAACTGTAGTAATAGCCCCCCAAACCTATGCTGCCTTTCTTCCCTAGGATGTCACCCAATATTCTTTTAAACCAGTACCTAAGGAGACCTAAATCTTTGAGCAAAGTATAATCAGAAAATGTCTACCAAATGAATTATCTCTCTTTGCCTCCCACCAGATTACTTTCTCTCAATCAAGATCTTTTATGACTTTTACTTGATTTTTCTCTCTGGAGTCTGAGATTCTTTATTGTAGAATGACTCACTGTAAAAGGGGGGAAAGTGCCCTGTTGTCTGTCACTTTTCAAGGAGGTACTGTGTGGGGGTATTAATTAACACAGGACAAATGTATTCCATTTTAAAAGGTTTTAGTGTCAAGTTGGCAGAGCATCAGAAGCCAGCTGGGATCAGAAATTTACCACAGGATAATCTTGTGCTACCAAGAAACAGTAAAATAGCTGGGCATTGGTAGCTCATGCCTTTAATCCCAGCACTCGAGAGGCAGAGGCAGGAGGATCTCAGTGAGTTCAAGGCCAGCCTGGCTACAAAGCGAGTTCCAAGACAGCCAGGGCTGTTACACAGAGAAACCCTGTCTTAAGAAACCAAACAAAGAAGCAGTAAATGAAACACCATATATGTTCCCCTTTCAGTATTTATTACTCATGAGTCTGAAAAGAAATTATAAATCTACCCTTCTAACCTCTTTAGTTATATTGCACATATATAAACACAAGCAAACATGCAACATAAACACATGGGCGCACACTCTTCCTGGGTTGGTGTGGGGAAAAGTCTATTTTTGTGCTTCTTGAGAGTCTCTGGCAGTACCAGATCATGTAGTTCCACCAAGCAAATCAGAGTGATTTGTCTTTGAGGGGGGAGAGAAGAATGCATACTTGCTCCAATTTTCCTGTCTAAATTATCCAAGCCCTTACAGTCTTGATATAGTTCACTTAAAGATCATTACTCATGTTACCGAGTGGGCTGCAGAGTGATTGTGCCTACGCAAGGTATTCTTCTGGGTGTTTGAAAATGACAGCAGTTAGTTCTAGTACTGAATGTACTGAAATTAACTCAAACTCGCAAAGTTTCATCAACACCATTTAAGGGAAGATATTTACCCTGCAACTTAAGTAAGGGTAAGGAAAGTGGAGTGATGGGAAGCATTAAGTAATTTATAACTGAAAATGTTGAACTCAGATGACTGTCTGTAACTTCACACCCCCTCTCCCAAGGAGGTTCAGCAATTATCAATACATGATAATATATCAATTATCATATTCAAATTTATGTTTAAGATAAATTATTAATGCAAAATAAGAACTCGAGATAAAAGAATCACCACTTTCTCCCAACTACCTTCCATGTGTCATTTGTAACTAAGATCAAATGAGGGCCTTTCTAAAAGAAACTGAGGGAATAATATCTAAGCACAGAAGATGGGCTTATTATTTTCTACAGCATGGAAAAAAACAGTTTAAAGATGGTGTGGTTTATAATACTCCCCAAGAAGTGTCTTGGGTCTTAATTAGCTTTTTTCCTTATCTCTGGTAAAACAGGCCCACGAAGTTTTCTGTGTCAGCAAAGGCATTTGAAAAATAGGTGATCAGCCACGTGGAAGATGTGTAAGCTCATTTCCCTCCTGTGTGAGACTTATTACTGGCAATGTGTGTATGTTTGTATGTTTTGACTAATAATTATGGAGAATTATGGGAGGTGCATTTAGAAACACTGGTTCCATTAAATTAGAAAGGAATATTCTTCCAATATTTCTGTAGGCCCAGTATCATCGTAAACATGATTTACAAAATGAATTCAAGTCATTTTAATGGAAATAATTCTCTAGATTGGATAATAGTCTTCTGTTCAGAAGTTTGACTCTGCTTCAGTGAGTTCACCCAATAAGCAACCACAAGTTAATTGAAGTTTATATTTTTAAATGCATGCATAGAAAGGATCACTTTTTGCAGCATCCCCCTCAACAAAGGTATCTGCAAACATCCAGTGTTCCTTTCTCTTTTCATTAGTCAACTCCAACTTTTTGGAATCTTGGTGAATATAACCATTGACACACTCACAAGCATGATACTGTTACAATTTAAGGGGATCTTGCTGCCAGTATATCTATATTAAATACTATTACCTGTATGTGAAAGGCATGATTTCAAATGTGGGTAATTTAAATGCCCTGAAATATTTTTGTATTATGTGTAAATGTTGCTAAGGTAGAAGCATAAATATGTGGATCCCTGGAGCATACCAGCCAGCCAGTCTAGCCTTATCAACAAGCTCTGGGTTCAGTTAGACCAGTGGTTCTTAATCTTCCTGATGCTATGACCCTTTAATACAGTTTCTTATCTTGTGGTGACTCCAACCATAAAATTCTTTTCGTTACTGCTTCATAAGTGTAATTTTGGTTCTGTTATGAATCATAATGTAAATATCTGATATGTGATTCTTAATGGGGCCACAACCCACAGGTTGAGAATCAAAAGATAAGGAGAAGAGTGATAGTGGAAGATGCCCAACATCCATCTGTGGCCTCCACACATGCATAAATGCACAAGCCCCACACTCACATGTACATACAAGCACACAAAATGAATAATACATTCATATAACGAAATATTTATTTTGTCCACATTTACATCGCTCTTTTATGAGTCTGGGGTGAAAATCAAAAAGCATATCAGTTTGCTTCAGTTTCCTCTGGTTCCCAAAAGTCCCAGGATTCCCATGGGTAGCATATTTGGATTATTGATGATCATCAAGTGCGTTTGGGTTATGTGCCATGCAGGAAGTTTTTCCCTTCATTTATTTGTGGGTGAGTTTGTTCTTTCAAAGTCCAAGACAGAAGAAAAGAACACAGAATGGGGGCTGTAAAACCACTCTCACATTCTGTGTGATCTTCCTTCTCAGTGATGTGCCCTTTCCTCTGCCTCTTTACATGGCTCATGCTGGTCACCAACTGATCTGTTTCTCTGTGTTCTGCTTCTGTCTGGGTATCAGCCTTAACCCTTCCCAGAGACAATTTGAACATGGATCACTCATGCGGAATCAAACACAGGTCTCAATATATGTACATCCCTCCTTTAGAGTTCAGATTTGTGGTTTCTGTAACATACCTAAGTAGCAGGCCTATTTTGAACATTTCCTCCTCACTTTGTGGTCAGGATCTATCCATTTGAAATAGGTCACACTACATATAGATACAACAAGACAGCCCCATAGCTTCAAACTGTACCTTTTGCCTACTCTTCAGATAATCAAAAGTAGGCCAGTTTGTAAACACAGTGGTAAAAATTGTTATTGAGCATATAAAAGTTAAAGGTATTTGGCATGGTAGTAGTAATAATAACAACAGTCCTTACTGAGGTTTTGGTACATTACTGTAAGTCATATGGACCTCATCTCACTTAGTCCCTACAAAACTCATATGCAAAACCATCCTAGAACCACACTACAAAACATCATAGTATATCACATGCATGAAAGTGCGGCCAGGGCTGGAGTGGAAGCTATGCATTGTGAAGCTTCGAGTAGTTGACTTTAGCCTAATCTTGCCTTCTTAGTGAGCTTGGCATTTTGGTGTACACCTTTAATTCTAGAACTCTGAAGGCTAAGGCAGGTGGACCTTTATGAGTTCCGGGCTGGCTAGGGTGACAGAGTTAGATCCTGTCTCAAAAAATAAAATATTTAAAAAGCATAATGCTGGAAAGAGGCTTAGCACAAACATAAGTGGGCTATGAAAAGGCAATAATTAAAGGTATAATAGCTACAGATCCATCATTTACTGACTCAAGATCAGGAATATTAGTTCCCTGAACATCAAGTTCTTCATCTCATCCACAGGCATGGAGATAATCAGGCCCTGAATTCAATGGTCTTCTAACAAAATTGAAAGTTTTAAAAGACTATTTAAGCATTTGTGTTTTTTTTTTCAGTTAGATGAGAGAATATGAAAGTAAAGAACAAGGAGCTGGAGAGATGGCTTAGTGGTTAAGAACACTTGTTGTCTTTCCAGAGGACCCAGGTTCAATTCTCAGGACTCACAACTGTCCTGTAAATCCAGTTACAAGGTATCTGAGCCCTCTTCAGGACTCTGCAGGAAGTGCATTTGTGTGGCAGAAGCACACACTCATGCATATAAAATAAAATAAGTCTTTATGAAAGAAAGTACAGAGTAAGATGTAAAGTGAGAGCTGCATCGACTCAAAGCACAGGATTTTGTAACTACTAGTACTGGGCAATACAAAAAACATTTAAAGATACCTTTTGCCAAATCATGGAAGTAGATGATTCTTTTCCTCTTCAGCACTAGTCTGTAATTCTCATGGCCAGTCAAAGTAGACAAAAGTTTTCTCTACATAGTTTCTGTATGGAATTACGGGAGCAAAGATTTTACAATTGGAAGTGATTTTATAATTTTGTCTAATTCTAGCTTTCTACAAGTGCGATATAATATATACATACACATATGTGTACATGTACACACACACACACACACACACACACACACACACACACACACACATATATATATATATATATATATATATATATATATATATATATGATTATCTGATGGAAACAGTCTGACCTAGGAAGAGGCTTAAAAACTTGTGAAACAAGATTCACATGGCCCCTTCCCAAGATTATGAAGGCTGTAGACAATTGCCAGTAGAAGACTTTCTGAACAGCCAGAGCAAAACTTATCACCAGTACTAGACTGGTATTGTCAGTGACACAGCAACATTTGTGTCACCCACACTTCTGTAAGTCACTTCAATAAACTCACTGGTTCACTAAGATAAACATGCATGGAATCAATTCTCTTGCTGTCATCAGCACCCTATTGGGGGTAAATATACAATTGTTTATATCGTCCCAGGAAAAACCTTACAAGACATTTAAACTGGAATGTGGTAGCTGGGGAGATTGCTCAGTGGTTATGCACTCACCGCTCTTGCAGAGGACCTGGGATGGGTTCCCTGCACCCACATAGCTGTTCACAACCCCCTTTAACTCCAGTTCAAGGGTAGATCTGATACCTTCTTCCAGCTTTCATGGGTACGCACACACTTGTGGAACACTCATACATACACATAAATAAAAATAATATTAAAAAGAACTATAAGAGAATGAAGTTCTGTTATTTAAAAAGGAGGTAAGATAATGGAGGGACAGGACGATATGGTGGCATAATGACAGTGAAACATACGAAAGTAGAATTCAGATTCCCGAGTCAGTCAGTGCTCTTCCTGATACAGGAAACTTACCTAGTCCTTCCTTCTTCTTAGCCTTAGTTCTACCTTGTACTGAATTATGAAAGAGGTTTACGCTCAAAAATTCCCTAGGTATCTCTCTTAAATAAGATATTTAGCTTTCCATACATGATGTAGCCACATGCACACTTGAAGAGCAGCCTATTGCAAATTTTGCATTGCAAAATTCTGCCACAATATTTCAGAATTGTGCTGAAACTGTAACAACAGTTGGACTGGATTCAATCATACATTCATCTCACTGGGGCAATTTCAATAGACTGCAATAGCATTTCTCTTACCCTCATAAAATTGTATTTAAATAGAAGGAAAAAAGGAGCAAGCAGCTTTATATATGGTAGCAGGCATTAAAATCCTCAACTTGGCCAAACTTCTAGGGAAATAAGTATCCTGCCCAGAATCAACAGAGCATGGTTGAGAGCCAAATGCCATGGATTTCTATGGAGAATGTTTGGAGCCACCTTATAAATGTGGCTTCTCCTCCTCTTGGTTGGTATTTCTTTTAAGCCCTAGAAGCACTTAAGTTACCTGCAGGACTTTTTTTTTCCCTAATGACATCATACTAGGGGAAAAGGAGGAACTTGGTTTTCCTCAACTGGTCTCCAAGGAGTGTGCAACACAGTGCAAAGGACATGGTGTGACAGCATTTCAATTCAGCCTCCACCGAAGCTCCACTGATAGCAGATAGCACTATTGCCTGAATTGCTTGGTAGTGATAAAAGAGATCAGTGGGGTAAATGTGAGACAACTTATCAAGCCCCAAACTTAAGTTCTCACAGGAATGTTTTTTTCTAAATAAATTCAATTATTTGTACATTACAAACATTCCATATTTGTTATAGCATCACAGAATTGACTGAAACACCTCAGGATATGAGGAAGAATGGCAAAGTAGAAGCCAATTTGAATCTTGGCAATTTCTTTTCTTTCTTTTTTTTTTTTTTTTGGTTTTTCGAGACAGGGTTTCTCTGTGACTTTGGAGGTTGTCCTGGAACTAGCTCTTGTAGACCAGGCTGGCCTCGAATTCACAGAGATCCGCCTGCCTCTGCCTCCCGAGTGCTGGGATTAAAGGCGTGCGCCACCACTGCCCGGCTGCAATTTCTTTTTTTATAATTTATTTTTATTTAAATTAGAAACTAGCCTGCTTCACATGTCAATCTCAGCTCCGTCTCCCTCCCTTCCTCCCCCATCCCCCATTAGTCCCCATCCCATACCCCCTCTGCTCCCCAGGGAGGGTGTGGTCCCCCATGGGGGATTCCCAAAGTCTTTCATATCATCCAGGGCAGGGCCTAGGCCCTCCCCCATGTGTCTAAGTTGAGAGAGTATCCCTCTATGTGGAATGGGCTCCTAAAGTCCACTCGTATGCCAGGGATAAATACTGATCCACTGCCAGAGGCCCCATAGATTGCTGAGGCCTCCTCACTGACACTCACGTTCAGGGGGTCTATATCAGTCCCATGCTGGTTTCCCAGCCATCAGTCTGGAGTCCATGAGTTTCCCCCTTGTTCAGGTCAGCTCTTTCTGTGGGTTTCTCCAGCCTGGTCTTGACCCCTTTGCTCATCACCCCTCCCTCTCTGCAACTGGATTCCAGGAGTTCAGTTCAGTGTTTAGCTGAGGGTGTCTGCCTAAGTTTACATCAGCCACTGGATGAAGGCTCTAGGATGGCATATAAGGTAGTCATCAGTCTCATTATTGGGAAAAGGGCATTTAGGGTAGCCTCTCCACTATTTCTTAGATTGTCAGTTGGTGTCATCCTTGTAGATCTCTGGAAATCTCTCTAGTGCCAGATCTCTCCTCAAACCTATAATGGCTCCCTCTATTATGATATTCCTCATCGTGCTCTCCTCTATTCTTCCCCTACTCAACCTTCCTGCTCACCCATTTACTTCTCTTCCCTCCTTTTCTCCTCCTCTCTTTCTGCTCCCTCTCCCCTCCCCCATGCTCCCAATCCACCCAGGAGATCCTGTTCCCTTCCTCTTCTCCAGGGCACCAAGCATGTATCTCTTATGGTATTTGTTTCCCAGCTTCTCTGGAGGTGTGTATTGTAGGCTGGCAATTTAGCCATTCTGACAGGAGTAAGATGGTTGTTTTGATTTGCATTTCCTTGATGGCTAAGGATGTCAAGCAATTTCTTAAGTGTCTTTCAGCCATTTTAGATTCCTCTGTTGAGAATTCTCTGTTTAGTTCTGTACCCCACTTTTTAATTGGATTACTTACTGTTTTGTAGAGTAGCTTCTTGAATTCTTTGTAAATTCTGAAGATCATCCCTCTGTCAGATGCGAGTTGGTGAGTATCTTTTCCCATTCTGTGGGCTGCTGTTTTGTCTTGTTGACTGTATCCTTTGCCTTACAGAAGCTTCTCAGTTTCAGGAGGTCCCATTTATTAATTTTCGATCTCAGTGTCTGTGCTACTGGTGTTATGTTCAGGAAGCGGTCTCCTGTACTAATTCATAGAAACGTTTTTATTTGTCTGTTTTTGTTTTTTTGTTTTTTAACTGGGATCGGTTATTCAAAAGACTGACAGGCTGCAGCAATCCACCGAATCACATTGAGAAATGTTTTCCTGCTGGGGTAGAGCTTGCTTTGAATAGTCAAAGAAAATGTTCATGCTAGCCTGTTCACATCCTTCTGCCTTGTTTGAGTACTTCACTTATTTGTGTACCTTCCGAAGACTGTAGTCCCCTTTCTTGAACCAAAGAAAAGCAGATAGAAAATTGAAAACTGAGAGAGCCAGTTGACAAAAACAGCACCCATCATGTCAAATGTGATAATGATGCTGATCACACTAATAATAGATCATGTTTTCTGAACATTTGACTCAGTACAAAGTACTTCATAGTATATAGTATATATTACCAGTAATGAAACTGATTCAAAAAGGTGGAGCAACTTACTTGAGTTTACATACTCCTGAGTGATGAGTAGAAGTGGGTTCCAGTGAATGTGACCTCCCACTTACCTCTTAGAGGTTAAATGTCTATGTAATGTCAAAAGCAAGATGATAACTGGAGCTCCAGGGCAAGGTCATGAAGCAAAGTGTATTAATAAAGTTCCACATGCTGAGTCAGGCCTGTGTTGCAGGCCTGCAATCCCAGTTATTTAAGAGGCTAAGATAGTAGTATCACAAGTTCAAAGATTTTCTGAACTATAGAATGACTTCAAGTCCAGTCTGGGCAACTAATCAAGACACAATCTCAAACAAACAAACAAACAAACAAACAAACAAACAACAAAACTAAAAAGTAAGCCGTCATGGGATTACATGCCTTTAAGAGGCAAGAGGATCTCCATGAGTTTAAGGGCACCTTTTTCGACATAGTAGATTCCAGCTACCCAGATCTACACAGTGAGACACCGTTTCCACAAACATAACAATACAAAAAAAAAAAAAAAAAAGTAAAAGACGCAGGTAGAGCTGTGGCTTAGTAGTTTCCAGAAAACTCCCTAATGTAGTTCTTAGAATAGTGTACCCATCTTTTAACATACATTTTCCCTGCCCACGTCCTGCCACAGAGTCACAAGATTGTAACTGTACTAAATGCCATTGAACTGCACAGTCTAAAATAATTAAATATACATCTATAAAGTTTAAATTATAAATTTAAATAAGATTTAAAAATTGTCCTTAAGAAAAAATGTAGTGGTAAACTAACTTCTAATGATATTAGGCTATACTCATAGATCAGCCATCATCAGAGAAGCTTCCTTCTGCAGCAAATGGGAACTAATACAGAGACCCACAGCTAGACTTTACACAGAGTATAAGAAACCTTGGAGCATTCAGTCCTAAATGGGATGTCTCATTTAAAATCCTCCCCTCAGAGTTCAGAGATGGTGAAAAGAGTGTACTAACCAAAGGGGATGGGTGACAGCAAGTAAGCAAGGCCTTCAAACCATGAGCGAAGCTCTTAAGAACTCACAGAGTTCAAGGCAGCATGCACAGGGCCTGCAGAGGTCTACACAAGATCTCCTGTGTACACATTATGGTTTCTTATTTAGCAATTTTATGGGATTCTTGAGTGTTTGAATGAGTGGGTCTCTGATCCTTGTGCCTTCTCTTGGACTCTTTTCCTTCTCTTGGTTTGATTTGTTCAGCTTTGATGTACTAGTTTTCGTTTTATCTTATTACATTTTGTTATATTTTTAGATGAATGAATGAATGAATGAATGAATGAATGAATGAAAACCTAGCCACTAGAGTAAAGGATAACAACTAATCTGTCATTTCTAACCTCTAGGGGAGAGAAAATCAGTTTTCTCCAATGGAATAATACTGGGTATATCAACCAGTCTAGGACAAGGCTCATGTTCAGGAGTAGCTGACCAACATACAACAGAATCCACAGTTTTTGTTGTTGTTTGGTGTGTGTGTGTGTGTGTGTGTGTGTGTGTGTGTGTGTGTGTGTGTGTCCCCAAGCTTTTATTTGGTTACAGTTTGGTGTTTTTTTTTCTCTTTGGATGTGGTTTTATTTTTTTAATTGGTTTGGGAAAACTGTGGGGTTGTTGTATGTTTTTGTTTTTCTTTTTTGAGAAAGAACTTAAAAGTTGGGTGTGTAGGAAGTGAAAGAGGATCTGGCAAGACTTGGGAAGGGGAAGAATATGATCAATATGTATTTTAAATAATTCAAACTATAATAATAAAAAATAAAATAAAAATTTAAATCTGTGGCATATGGGGAAGCTCCATTTGCTTGGTAAAGTCAGCTCCTATGTAAAGCCCCTAGAGGACTGATCTGCCCATTCTGTTTTCCAGAGCTGACATCATCTCTGTAGCATCCTTAACATTGCATTCATCTTCTGCTGAGCCTGCCCCTCACAGGGAACTCACTCTGAGTTCATCTCTCTCATCCTCCATCCTGTATCCACAGATATAATTGGCAGAAGGATATTGATTAACCTAAGTCTATTATTGTTCTCTTGCTTTAGAACTCTTAAAGCTGCTCTGTCCAAATAGGCAGCCAGCAGTCAGATGCTGACCTTTAAACCTAAAGTCATTCAATCAAATAAAAAGATTAAATGTAAATCATAGTACCACAGAAGTGGTATCTATTTATCAAGGGCTCAGTAACCATTTGTGGGTTCCACATAGCAGCTCACTTGTTGAATACTGTAGCCATAGAATGTTTCAATTATCTCAAAAAGTTTGGTTAGGCTGGGCATGATGACACATACCTTTAATCCCAGCACTCAGAAGGCAGAAGCAGGTGATCTCTGAGTTCGAGACCAGCCTGGTCTACAGAGTGGGTCCCAGGATAGCCAGGTCTGTTACAAAGAGAAACTCTGTCTCAAAAAAGAAAAAAAAGGAAGAAAGAAAAAAGAAATAAAAATGGAAGCCTGGTTCTTCCAACTTTGGAAGAGTGATCTAGTTCCTATAACTTTGCTGACAAGCTACCAAAGAATTAGGATCTTCTATAGATAACAAAGACATACTTCTATTGTCTCTTGGTTCTGAAGATCAGAAATTGGATTCAACTGGATTGTGTGCTCTGTAATTCACAAGGTTGAAATCAATCTGTGGCCTGGACTGGGTTCTTGGAGGCCTCTAGAAACTCAGAACACCTATTTAAAAAGGCTGTTATAATTAGATTCATGCCATCTCGTAACCACGTTGGTTTCAATTCATTTCACAAGATCTCCTTTGTGGAAATGTCACCACAGTCACAATCTGCAAGCCATTGTAGGCAGTGCTGGTGAACCATCTTAGAATTCAGCCTGCCCCAAAAGATTTCCCTTAAATATTTCATTGTATCTATAACACTTATATTTTCTGAAGAGCTCTTGGGCCAGGAAATATCTTCCTTTTAGGTTTGCAAAAAGAGGTACCACCTAAGCAGCAAACATTTCCAAAGCTTAATTCCAACCAAAATTTGATAAGTTGCATAAGAATAGCTTGAGGCCTCCTAGAGACAGACATAGGAATGAAGTCAAAACCGGTAATTAACAATTCTCCAATTCTTTGCTCAAAGAGACAGAATGTCACAATTATTTAATGGTATTAGCACGTGATAAACTTACATTCAATTAGAAAGCCTAGTCTAACATGGGGGTAGGCCTAGGCCCTATCCCAAAGGATACGATAAACTCTGATGACACCCTATGGAAGGCCTCACCCTCACTGGGGAGCAGAAAGGATATGTGATAGGTAGGGTTTTAGTTGGGGGGTGGTAGGGGAGGACGGAGGGAGAAGGGAACTGGGATTATCATGTAAAACAATTTTGTTTCTAATTCAAATAAAAAATCTGAAAAAAAGAAAACCTAGTCTAAGGAGACTTTAAATGGGACCAGCTCTATGTGACTAAACTGTAAGGCATATATTGTGCTAACTTTAGTACCAATAGAAAATGATGGCTTTTCATGACTCTTACCCAAGTCTCCTTTTTATACTGGCCAAATCTCTCTCTCTCTCTCTCTCTCTCTCTCTCTCTCTCTCTCTCTCTCTCTCTCTCTCTCTCTCTCTCTCTCATACACACACACACACACACACACAACACACACACACACACACACACACACACGTACACTCACCACCACTAACAACAACAACAAAACACTGACCACATTTCCCTCTGTCCTAGTTTGCTTTTTGCTGCTGTGATAAAACACTGACCAAAACCATCCTGGGGAGGACAGGACTTATTTCTTACTGTTCATAGTCCATCATAGAAGAAAACTGGGAACATAGGCAGAAGCCTGAAGCTGAAATCATGGGAGAATGCTGCTTACTGGCTTGCTTCCTCTGACTTGTTTGGCTAACTTTCTTATATAGCTCAGGCCCATCTGCCCAGGGATGGCATTGCCTATAGTGGGCTGGGTCCTCCATCAATTAGCATCTTAGAAAATGCCCCCACAGGCATACTTAGAGCCCAGTCTGATTAAGGCAATTCCTCAATTGAGATTCCTTCTTCCCAGGTATGTCTATGTGTCAAGTTAACAAAAACTAACTATGACATTCTCCTTTGTGATTTCATGCATGAAACAGTTATTAAAACTTAGACTACTATGTATCATAAAGCAGGTCCACAAATGAGTGACCCAGTTTACCGTGTTGAGTTGGCATTGTACAAAAATTAACAGCCGTATTGGTCTAGAAATGTTGAACTTATTTTTTCCATTTGTACAGGGGTAACACACTGTATTAAATATGTAAGGTCTTAAAAAAAAGAAGGGATTTTGAGAGCCCATCCCATGTGAAGGAATGCTCTCTTGGCCTGGAAACATGGGGAAGGGCCTAGGCCTGGCCCAAGATGATGTGATAGACTTTGGGGAGCCCCTTTTGAGGGCCTTACCCTGCCTGGGGAGTGGAGGGGGAATGGCTAGGGGCAGGTGGGATGTTGGGGGGGAGGAGAGGGAGAGGGAAAAGGAATTGACATGTGAAGCAAGCTTGTTCCTAATTTGAACTAATAAAATAAAAAAAGAAAAGAAAAACAAACAAATAATTCTAATCTTGTGCAATGAACATTGAATACTGGAATAAAAGACTTTGAAATTAAAAAAAAAAAACTTAGACTAGCCTAAAAGTATAAGGTGAAGTTCTTTTTAAAAGTTGGATATGAGACTGGAAAGATATATGGTTCAGTGGTTAAAAGTTCACACTTTTCTTGCAAAGAAAACAAGTTTGGTTCCCATAGCCACATCAGGCAGTTCGCAAGTTCCTGTAACTCCAGTACTGGGAGGCTCCAATGTGGGCAATGCACTGACAGGCACATACCCCAAAGACACACAGCATCACACACATACATGCAATAAAAATAAAATTTTAAAAGTGTGATATGACCCCATGGATAGTCCCTTGTCCATTTTGGCATAACAACACCTCTAGATGAAGAGCTACTGGTTGTCAATGGCTGTTGAGATCATCAGTAATTAGCTTCCTCCAGAGATGGCTGCAACACTGGCGATTCCATCCTAAGTGGTCACTCCCAGGCAAATGTACATGTGAGTAATGGTAAATGTACTCTGTAAATTGTATATGTGAGCTCATGTGTGTGTGGAGGGGGCAACAAAAATAAAGAAGGAAGATTAAGAGATGTGGTTAAGAACACTTGCTACTCTCCCAAAGGACCAGAGTTTAATTCCCAGCAGTCATGTCAGGTGATTCAAGCGCTGCTTGTAACTCCAGCTTCAGGAGATCCAAAATTCTCTTCTGGCCCCTGCAGGTGCCAGAACATATACAGATGAACAAACAAACAAACATGAAAAAATAAAGATGAGTCCATGAATTTGAAGTGAAGAGGGGCATGGGAAGAGCTGGAGGGTCAGAAGAAAAAGGGGTGGGACATAAAAAATCTTTTAATTTGATGTCCCTAATTAAGAAAAGATGGAAATGGTAAAGCAATGACAACATGGTTGCAGTCAGAAATACCAGAGGTGATATATTCAAAACACCACTAAGCATCTTCCCTTGGAGAACTCTGGAAATTCTTGTCGATGCAGGTCTATGGATCAAGGTTTCATAAATAGCCATATCTATCTTTACCTACTTTAGGATCAGCAGATCAGTAAACAAAGAGACAAACAAGCAAAAACAACTAACCCTGACTCGAATGTGATTTGAATGGTGAAAAGTGCTATGAGAATGAAGAGGTGTGGACAGTGATTACTGACATATGCCCAGAACAGAAAGGGAACCTACTGAATTCTCAGTTACCGCCAGCAGAAACATATATACATGCTGCAATTTCCTCATCGGGAAAAGAATATTCTAGAATAAAGCATTAGTTACAATGAACATTTTTTCTACTTTTCTGGACAACAATACTGCTTTTAGTAAAATACATCCATCAGCTCTATTAGTCAGTGATACCCAAACACTGAAGGGTTCTTGACTACTATTCTCAGCAGGGTAAGGTGGCACCCTGTATTATTGTTTATCCCTAATATCCAAAAGGATGGCATATCTGATGGCAAAGGTAATGCTTGTGACACCATGCCTAGATATTTTGCAAAGAGCCCTCACAAGATACCATCTACATAATCAGCTCCAAGCCTTGCGGTCTCTGAAGAAATTGTCCTTTATCTGATATCCTTGTCTTGGGTTTCCCCGGGCTTCCATTTTCTCAGTATGTACACTTGTGCTAGAAGTTACACATAGCATTTACAAGCTGTAAAGGGTTAAAAATCAACCAATCTCATCTTTTCTAAAAAGGTTGCAATAATAGAACTCAATCCCATGATTACATTCATCTCTCTAGAATCATTCCTCAGCATGGCTTGGGGCTCTCACAAACTATGTATTCAAATTCCCACAAAACAGACTTGTGGTTTCCAAGGCCAAAGAAGAAACATGGGTCAGTGTATTAGTTCCTTTTCTTGTCCTTATGGCAAAACGCCTAACCTAGACAACTTAAAGGAGGAAATTTTTATTTTGGCTCACCATTTCGGAGGGTTACAGTCCATCATGGCAAGGACAGCAAAGCTGAGTATATCCATCTATGATGGGGAAGCATGTAGAGGTGACTTGTTCATGTGGCTCAAACAGGAAATGAAGAACAAAGGGAAGAAACAGATATGACCATAGCTTTCAAGGGCCTATTCCTAGTGACCTATGTTCATAAGCCAGGTGCCACTTACCAAATGCCTCACAGCCTTCCAAATAGTGCCACAAATTGGTAGCCAACCATTTAAGACATAAGTGTGTATGGTGAGGTGCTTTTCTGACTTCATTAGTCATTTTCAAGCTTGTAGCAAAATGCTGAACTTAGCTCCAATATCATCAATGTACCCTTTTCATGCTGTCCAGTAAGTTATGTCTACATATTTTAAGCAACTTGTTACATAATGATTTTTAAAATTGCAGAAAATTTGCATAAATAACCCAGGAGTACCTTTACTACTCTTTAGCATGGTTCCCTTAATACTAACAGCTTGCATAACCTTGGTAGAATGATCAAAACAAGGACATCTCATTGGCTTGGTTCAATGGAATACAAACCTTACTGGAATGTTACAGAGCTTCTTACATTAATCATTATCTGTTCTCGAATGCAGCCCAGGCCCTATATTGTAATAGTTGCTGCAACTCTTTAGCTTTTCCCAGTCTGGGAATTACTTTGTCCTTATATTGACACTTTTGATGAGTATGGGTCAATTATTTTGTTGGATGTTTCCCAATTACCTCAGGTCATTTTATAACTCTCACTTGGCATCCTGGCCAGGTTCATGTTTGTCTTTAGTTAAGTACTGCCTAAGTATTTGTTTCCACTTAGGACCACTCCCAATTTGTCACCACTCTTCTGCCAAAATTAGATTTGCTATTCTTTGGATGTCTCTGGAGAATCACTTTGTGATGTATCCTGAGTAATGAGAACATTGTCAGGACATAAAATGTGAAGCTCATTAATATGGTAATCATGCATCTGTGTTGTTATCTTGCCTAGTTTAATTGTGACAGAAGACTGTGGTAAAGCTGAACAACAGGGTACAGGGTACAGTCAAGAGTCATGAAGATATGATAAATGCATTACATGAAAAGCCATGGAAATGCAAAGCACAGGTAACCAGACAATGTTAATTCAAGCCAGTCCTATCCCAAGATATGAGAACTTTCTAATTTCTGAGAGATGCTAGGCATGATGAAAAGCAACAGACACTGCCTACCCCACCATAAACTAGAGAAAAGGCAGATGAGAGGGTGATTGCCTGGGCAAGCCATCTTTAAAAACGTCTCTTAAACACATAAGAAAGTGTTCAACATCCTTAGCCATCAGGGAAATGCAAATCAAAACAACTCTGAGATACCATCTTACTCCTGTCAGAATGGCTAAAATCAAAAACACCAATGACAGTTTATGCTGGAGAGGATGTGGAGAAAGAGGAACACTCCTCCACTGTTGTTTGGAGTGCCAACTTGCACAGCCACTTTGGAAATCAGTATGGTGACTCCTCAAGAAAATGGGAATGAGTCTACCACAAGATCCAGCAATTCCACTCCTAGGCATATACCCAAAAGAAGCACATTCATACAACAAAGACATCTGTTCAACGATGTTCATAGCAGCGCTATTTGTAATAGCCAGAAACTGGAAACAGCCTAGATGCTCCTCAACTGAAGAATGCATAGAGAAATTGTGGTACATTTACACAATGGAGTACTACTCAGCAGAAAAAAACAATGGAATCTTGAAATTTGCAGGCAAGTGGATGGAACTTGAAGAAACCATTCTGAGCAAGGTAACCCAATCGCAAAAAGACAAACATGATATGTACTCACTCATATGCGGATTTTACACATAGAGTAAAGGATTACCAGCCTACAATCCACACTGTCAGAGAAACTAGTAAACAAGGAGGACCCTAAAAGAGACAAACTTTGTCCCCTGGAGAAGGGGAAAAGGTCACCATCCCCTGAGCAAATTGAGAACATGGCTAGAGGGGGCAGGGAGCTACGAGAATGAGAAGGGAAGAAAAGGAAGAATGCAAAGGTCATGAGGGAGCAGAAAGGTTGAGTCAGGTGTAGACTAGAAGAAAGGATATGTGATAGGTAGGGTTTTAGTTGGGGAGGTGGTAGGGGAGGAAGGGAGGGAGAAGAGAACTGGGATTGTCGTAATTCAATCTTGTTTGTAATTCAAATAAAAAAAAAATCTCTTAAAACTCCTGAACTTGGGTTCCCTCCCTGTAATAGAGGATAACAGCAGAGCCATCTCCATTTACCCCCCCCAGGTCTGTTGACAGTGAGTGTGGGGAGGGGAGGCAAACACAATGCAGCTTAAAGTAAAAGGCAAAGTAAAGGAAAGACTTAGTGCTGCAAAATTCCACCGAGTGATTTGATGGCAATATTTACATTGCCAAAAAGCCACTCTTCTGATGGATCTGCTCAGCAGCAATACAAGTCCAAGGTGTCTACTTTAAAAAACCATGTTGACAGTGAACTCTGGCTCTTGTCTTTGGGCTATTTCTCCCCTGCTTTCATGGCTCTTCTCTTGCGCTCTCTAAAACTCTACCTTTCTAGCTGTGCCTTGCTCTTTGCATTTAAATTTTGGGGTTGCTTTCATACAATATATTTTTATAATGTTCTTTGCCTTCTCCTAACTCTTCCAAGATCCTCCTCACCTCCATACCCACCCAACTCTCCCCACTCTCCTCTGTCTTCCCCAACTCCCACTGAGATTAGGGAGCAAGGCTGCTGTAGGGATAGTAGTTGGTCAATGCTGGCCATATGGTCATATTGTTTTATTTATCTAATTCAATCCTCCCAATAGCCCAGAAAAGTAAGCAACTTGGATATTATTTCTACTTTAATGAGAAAAATGAGACAGTTTAAATGATCTGCTTGAGATCACATGTCAGTTGACTTCCACATTGCTAAACCTGGGGAAATGAAATTTGTCCCATGTCTACACTACCCTTGGGACAGCAAACTCAAAAGTCTTCCAGGGCATCAAAATGTGGGAAAGCAGACAGTGTTGGACAACAGTTGTGGTGAAGAAAACAGGATAAAGTGTTTAGGTATAGTGCAGGATAAAGAAAGGAAATGGCCACAGTGACAATTGGAGGCCCAGGACTTCATTTCACTCTGACCCTAAGCCACTGAATTTGCAGATGGCATCATTGCAATTTAGATGTGCTGAGTTCCTGGTGAAGAAAGGTAGTATGATCATGTTCATATCACTTCAGGGTTTTGACTGGGTTCAGAGCTCTGCAGAGGATACTAGGCCATTTTGTCTTTGGAGAAACAAAAGTCTGCAGGAGTGGTTGAGAAGGCTAACCTGAGAAAGTGTTAGGATGACAGGCTCAGAATAGCATTCACTGAAGGACAGTTGAGTAGGAGTCCCTTCTCTGGGAATTTCTGTAAAAGCAAAAGTAAGAAGACAGAACATTCTGGAAGAAGCAAAACAGTAGAAGACAGGTCAGAATGTGATTCATTAAAGTGGAATTCAACTAAACTTTCTCTCCTGGGTGTTTCTCTGCAGGTGGGGGAATGGAAGCAGAAGTTTCTGGAAATGAACCATTTTATAGAAGGTAGATCCCTTGGGAGCTACTGCTGGCTAGAGAAAGAATAATCATTAGTTGCCATGGCACTCAAGATTCCAAGTAGATAGGGAACAAACTGCTTTTACTATGTGGATTTTTCTTGGCTTCTGTTACACGGATAAAACTGCAACTAACTCGTTCCAATTTAAAAATATTAATGTATATTTGTTATACAAAAGTGAAGGACTTCATAATATTTCTGTTTAAGTATAGTATGTACTTCCTATGACCTTACTACCTCTCCATTAAACTCATTAGTTTCTACTCCCTTAATACTATACTCGTACCCGTCCCCTTCTATTTTCATGTGTGTGTGTGTGTGTGTGTGTGTGTGTGTGTGTGTGTGTGTGTGTGTGTACATATATTATGTCCATACAGACTTCATGTATAAAAATATGATATTTTCATTTCAGCTATTAGTTGCTGCTGTGATAAAATATCCTGACAGAGAGTTTATTTTGACTCCCAGTTCAAGGTACTGTCCTGTTCTAGCACAGTGGAAAAGTCCTTTGGGGGCAGCTCTCCACATTGTATCTGCAGTTAGGAAGCCGAGAATAATAAATGCTGATACTCAGCTACCTTTCTCCTTTTCATGCAGTCAGGGACTTCAGCCAGTGGAATGGTGTTGCCCATGGTGGGCTGACCTTCCCACCTATATTAATCTAATACAGCTAATCTCTCCCAAACATGCCCAGAGGTTTGCCTAATACTTCACAGGCATTGACTCCTCTGTGATTCTAGAACCTACCAAATTGATAACTAAGATTAACAATCACAATAGTTAATTTTTGCTTCATATGATGATCTCTAATTCCATTAATTTTCCTACCAATCACTTAAGTTTATATTTCTTCATGGATAAATAACACTCCACTCAGTATACATATCATGTTTTCTTTACCCCCTCATCTATTGGTGGATGTTTAGGCTGATTGCATAAGTTGATCATTGTGAATGGTCCCATAATGAACACGGATGTGCAGCAATCTCTGGAGTAGATTGACTTCCAGTCCTTTGAGCAAACAGGGCTGACCTCTTTGTGTTTTTTTTCACCTTCTGTTTATTTTTCTTTGTATTTTATGATATGGATTCTGTATGTTCCACTAAATGATCTTTGCAACAGCTAATTGATTTGTGGGTGTCATGTCAAAGAATTTATTCTGCTTGTGATAGAATGAGGAGGTGGGTGGTCCAGGGAAAGAACGGATATGGGGCTAGAACTAGGGCAAGGGTTGAGGTTGGGATAGAGTAATGAAAATAAAAGCAGAAATACCCAGAGAAGTCTTCTGTTCCAGGTCACTACCCAAGGAAATTCAAGCCACTATTTAATCCTGATAGTCATCAGTATGAATAAAAGTTAGTCTGAAAGACAGGGTAGAAAAGTTACCCACAACTATAACCTACTATTAATGTTAGTCAACACAGGTAAACACTTATAGGAAAGAAAAAGAAAAAATTGTCACCAAAACAGTATTTACAATTATTGTTTCTTTTTAATTTGGCATTATTTTAAAAGAACTGTAATAGTATCACTATGTGACTCAGAGTATCCACTCCTGGTTAGAAATTCAAGAGAAATTAAACCTAATGTCCTTATGCAAACTTATGCAGGACTGTTCAAGAAAGCATTATAACAGAGGAAACAAAAGAATGGAAATAAGACAAACACTCATCAAGGGCTAAACAAGACGTGAAAGGAAAAGTATCGGCTGAGGACCCCCAAACCAAATTCTCAGCACAAAGGAAATTTATTTGACCCAGTGGTACAGAGGGGCAGGGAACAAGAGACAAAAGACAGGAGACAGAGGACAAGGGAGAAGGGGAAGGGAAAAAGGGAGATGGGCAGGAATGTTTGTCCCAGATGACAAAGGACTGCTTCTGGATAGAGTGGAGACAGATGTGGCCTACAGGAAAATGGTATATAAAGTTTATAAAGGCACAAGGGGAAACCTTGTGTTAGGATGAGGTGTTCAATATTAATTGAGCATGATAATTAGGTGAGCCAAAGGGGGGGAGTTGATTACTATATTTCAGTACTTTGATAGCTGGACCTTGGTATTCAGCCTTAGGGGGAGGGATTGGCCAAATAAGGGAATGGACCTCGGGGACTAGCTTCACGAATATAATCTAATGTTTTTTTAGCCAGGCAGAAGGAAGTGGGGAGAAGAGCAAGGCCTTCCAGAACCTTAAGTGGAAGGTTCTTAAGTGGGTCAGTGTCCCTTCAAGGTGTGTTTTAAGTTGTATCCAAAATGGAATACTACACTACAATGAAAAATGAGCTAAAGACACATGGTACAACATGGGTAAGTGTTGAAAGGATGCTGAAGAAGTCAGACACAAATTATCACACATTGTTTGCATGCCATTTTTGTATTCTACTTATGTGACATACCCAAAAGAGAGATATCTATAGAGAGAGATTAGTTCTTTGTCAGAGGCTGAGAGTTAAGCCAATGCTAAGTGACTAACCATGAGTAAGAGGATTCTTGGGGGAGGTGTGGAATCACAGAACTCAAAGTCAATTAAGCTCAGCTTTAAAATTTTAAAATTGTGGAATATGTGATCATCAATGAAAAAAAATCTCTGAAAGTGAGTTCATGCCAGGTGTGTGTTTTAAATAATTGCATGACACTGGTCTTCATTAAAATACGATTTTCCCTCTCACTATAAAAAGATGGGAGGGAGGGAAATTGGGCTATTTTTCATTTACACTTTCCCACAAGTGACATTTTAATTAGTCCCCCAAGAAAAATGTTTTGTTGTTCTTGCTTTTCCTGTTCGGAAAGCCTAAAGCATATGTTTCCCCTCAGGACAAACTGTTTGTTCAACTGTTGGAGGATCAGTGTCAACTCTCATTCCCTCGTGAGACTCTGCTGGGTCCACAGGACAAATGGGTCTCATTTTCCAGGATTAGATTTTCAGACACCAGAAGGACACATGCCCAGGCTTTCATGCACAAGACTCAGTCACAACATTGAGGCTGTGTGGCCTGGTGGTCAGGAGCCACTTGCTCTCCATCCAAATGTGGAAAGACTCCTTCTTGTTAGTTTGTTTTAAGAGAAGCTGAGACATGAGCATTACCATTAAGTTTGAAGCTACATAATGAGTTATAGACCTCTTAAGGGATGATATTACAGGCTTTAGGACCACAAGAGGCTTAAGTAAATACTTCGTAAAGATGGGTCTTTATTGTGTTAGAGAAGTCGTACTTCCCTCTGTATTACAACCCTCTTCTGCATAAGCAATTAGCTCAGATCCAGCCACAGAAGAGTTGCTACCACTCATCCTAGTCGGGGGACTAATACAAATTTGCAGAGTGGGAACAAATGTACCCACACAATGTGTAAGTCTAATAGAAGCTACAAATTCCTTCCCAGCTCAGAGAGGTACCTGCACCTTGACCTTGACCATTTGCACACACATGGAAACAGCCAAGATGAAAGACTTTTCAGTTCAGTGACTCCCAAAAGACTTTCCTTTAGACATTACAATTTTAACCCCTCAGGCCTTGCTCCAAAAAAAGGGAAGTGGTCCAGAGGAAAGTCAGGTAGGTGGTCTCAAGGTGTCACAGTGTCATGTCAGTAAAATTGCATTAGCAGTAAATGTTAGGAAAGGGGTCTTCTCATTGGCTACCCCATGAGTTTGGGTCATGATAGAAATAAACTTAGCAATGAAAGTAACACTGGTCAATTAATTTAATAAACGATTTCAGCTATACTAAGGACAAACCCATGGTCATTTATACTGGTGGTATCCTTTATGTTCTGTTGTCATTTTGTCCTAAGGAAAGTTAGTAGTAAGAAAAAGTAGATTCCTCAAAGGGCATCCGTTCAGGTCAGGGAAACTAACAGTTGCAAAGAAAATGAGGCTACCACTCAATTAGAAATAGAAAAGGGTTAAAGAATGAAGTCAGCCAAGACACAGTGTCCATGGAAGTAAAGTGGACAAACAGAAGGAATCCTGTTTAGTATGATCATTGAAGGTCAGGTGAGTGGTGGCCCCTAATCAAAATAAAATAAAATAAAGGCTGGGTATGCAAGATGGCTCAGTGAGGAAAGGTGCTAGCCAACTAGCTCACCAACTGCAGTTCAGTCCCTAGCAGCCACCTGCTGAGAGCAGAGACCCTACTTCCTCTAATCGTCCTCTGCTCTCTGCATCTGCACCATGACATACACAGACACACAGGCAGGCAGGCAGGCAGGTACACAGGCTCACAGGTACTGAGTCTTAATTGGTTCAGAAAAAATGGCTCAGCAGATATGCTGGTTAATCTTATTTGTCAACTTGACTGCATATGGAATCAACTAAAACTCATGCTGCCAGACACTCCTATGAGCGATTTTTAAAATCAGATTATTTGAACCAAAAAAAAAAAAACATCTGAAATGTGGATAGGTACACCCCAAATAAAAGAACACAACAGAAGAAAACTTTGCTGTTTGCTTTCTTGCCTCCACTATTTTTTGTTTGTTTGTTTTCTGAGACAAAGTTTCTCTATATAACAGTCCTGGCTATCCTGCAACTCACTCTATAGATCAGGTTGGCCTCAAACTCACAGAGATCTACCTGCCTCTGCCTCCCAAGTGCTGGGATTAAAGGCGTGTACCACCACCACCTAGTAGGGAAATGTTTTTAATTTTTCATATAAACAGTAGGTGTGGATGTTTATTATGCTAGTCCCTCTACTTGTCACTATATTTAAACTTTTAATATTCAAAACAAAATGTAAATGAACTTTTCATTCCATGTAAATAGTTCTCAAGTTGTGACCTTCCTTAAAGAATTCAGGTGAAACAAAATGCAATCTTCAGCTTCTGTGTCTGGTTAATTTGCACATAAAATCATAGTCTACCATGCAAATAAAATAATGAAATCCACACAAAAATCATTAAAAAATTTTATTAACATTGTAACCAAATATGTGTATATGTATTTACACATGCAAACTGTTTTGCTAACTTTTTCCTTAACTATAGATGTGAGTAGTAATAAATGTGCAAGTGTGTGTATGTACACGTGTGTGTGTGTGTGTGTGTGTGTGTGTGTGTGTGTGTGTGTGTGTCTTAGTTGGGGTTTTTATTGTTATGAGAGACACCATGACCATGGCAACTCTTATAAAGAAAACATTTATATTGGGGTGGCTTGCTTACAGTTTCAGAGGTTCAGTCCATTATCATCATGACAGGGAGCATGGCAGTGTGCAGGCAAATGTGATGTTGGAACTGAGAGTGCTACATCTCGTAGGCAATAGGAAGTTTAGTGACTCACTGGGTGCTATCCTGAACATAGGAAACCTAAAAGCCCGTCCATCCCCACAGTGACACACTTCCTCTAACAGGGCCATACCCATTCCAACAAAGCTACTCCCTATGAGATTATGGGGGCCAATTAGATTCAAACTACTACCGTGTGTGCATGTGCACATGCTTGTGTATATATACATGAATGAATATAAGTATTTGTAAACACATACAATTTTTGTATACACATTTATAGAATAAAAAAGGGCTGCTGTATCACGAGTTCTAATAGGTCTTAATAATAAAAACCCAGAGTCAGATATTAGCGGTGAAAGTTGAAAGATGAGGGAAGCAGAGCAGCCAGCCACTAGAACTCTTACCTCTACGAAATCCTCAGAATCAAAGAGACCAAGTTCTGTTTCTTCCTGCCTATCTTCCTCTCTCCACACAAACATCTCACTTTCTGTCTGTCTGTACAACCTCCAGACCTCTATGGTTAACTAGTGGCTAGCTATGCCCTCTGATCTTCAGGCAAGCTTTGTTTGTTAGAGTATAAACAAGATATCAATACAGCCTGCTCCATAGGAAGACATGCATGCCTGGCAGTATAAAAATGGCCAAGAACTCATAATTGAGGATCTCATGGGCTGCAGGGGTGACCTTACTATTATCATTTGGCTAAATACACATAGTACTAAACTATCAACTAAACTCTTATCTCTTTACCCATAGACTATTGTTGCTCTCGGATCTCATCATAGATGTTTCTTTGCATGGTGAATGGTGGCTCCACAACCTGTGGAACAGTCCCAGCAACTAGAGGCTAACTGTTCAAATATCCGATCCTATAGAGGCCATTTCTCATGCAAATCACCATAATGTGGAATTTAGAAAAAGCCCAAGTTTGTTACATACAAATTGAAGCAAGTAAATACTGCTATATTAATTTTGTTCTCAGAGTGTTTTATTTTTGTTCTTATGTGAGAAAGCTATTATTGTTAATTTCAAAACAGATAATTAGTCTGAACCAATCCATGCATAGCACTTCCCTAGCAATTAGTACAGGTACAGCCAGATGTCCTAAGTTGATCTTTTCAGAACCTAACACTTAAAGTACTGCTTTGGAGAGGTTTTCTTCCTTTCTTCTTTTCTTTCTTCTTTTTCTTTCTTTTTTTCAAAACAGGGTTTCTCTTTGTAACAGCAATGGCAGTCCTGGAACTCACTCTGCAGACCAGGCTGGCCTCTAACTCACAGAGATCTGCGTGCCTCGCCATCACACTCAGCAAGGTTATCTCTCTTCTGATATGAGTTAAGCATGCTGCTGGCAAAACAGTGTAAGGAGAGATGAAACAATAACAATAATAAAATTGGGTCTTTCATAACACTGAGCTAATTATGGGATGCCTGGGTCCTCTTTTACCTCCAAGAAAGCTTTGCAGTACTATAAGAAATATTTTTTTCCTGATTGTTATCATTGGGTTTCAGTTTCTTATACTAAAGAAACATACTTACACAGTGAGATTTGAAAGAAGCCTTGTGAAATATTTCATCCTTGGTTGTTGCACATTTTAAAGGGAAAGTTGTATATGACCTTTTCTGTGTAGAAACAAGGATTGGTAGTTCAGGGGCAGTGGTTATAAGCAACTTGCATGATGTTTCATCACAGCAGATAGGAGCAATGATTTAAAAGAATGGTTGCATTTTCCATGGGTGCTGTTGTCTTTTGACATTTGGAGCCATGGGATATGTATGTTATTAAGGAAAGCCTTCCTTCATAGCTATCCTGTCATCCACTTTACAAATACGGATTCTCATGCCACGTTGGGATGATGTCTCTTGACACATCCATCATAATCTTTAGCACACTTCGGTGTAAGTGCCTATCACATGACTAATTGAGCCCCAGATTGTTGTATTCATCTTTGTAGCCCAAGTATGGTGGTTTGAATGTGAATTCCCCCCCAGTGGCTCATGTATTTAAATGCTTGTCTCCCAATTGGTAGAATGTTTATGAAGGATTAGGAAGTGTGGCCTTGTTGGAGGAGGTGTGCTATAACTTTCCAGTTAGCAAGACCTCTCTCTTTGCCTGCAACTTGGAGATCAGATATGAGCTCTCAGCTACTGCTCCTGCACCATGTCTACCTACCTGCCACCAAGCTTCCCTCCATGCTGATCATGTACTAACTCCTTGAAATTGTAAGAAAGCCCTCATTAAATGTTTTTCTTTTATTAGATGCCTCAGTCATGCTGTCTCTTTACAGCAATAGAACAGTAACCAAGATACCAAAACTTCTCACCCATGGATAGGAAATAGGCTACATATAAGTACTCAGGTATGGTAGGAGTCCACATATATAACAATATCGTGAACCAAATAGGGCCTTTGGAGCTTTTCTGTATAGCCTATGAGTGAAAAAATGGCTGTCATGTTTTTTAATTATTGAAAAAAGCCAAAAGAAGAGTAATGTTTTATGATACCCCAGATTACATGGAATTACAATGTGTCTTTAAATAAAGTTGCATGACAGTTAATTCAGGTATTATGTTTCTTCACACTACAACAGTGATGGTGAGTAGCTGTGATAGACACCATGGAATTGAAACACTCACTGGCCATATACACAAAATGTATGCCAAACCTCCTAATATTTTCCGGTTTTTTTTTTCCTTTCTATAGAGGTATCTCCTTTAATCTCACTTTGCTCTATCTAATTTTTATTTTAAGCACATAATCAAATAATACACATGAAGTAAATAACTTCGATAATAGGGTAGTGGAGACATTTAGAGATGAAAACGATCACATGAACTAGGTTTACTAGAAAAGTATTTAAATTGCATTGCTGACTCCAACAGTATTAAATAGTTTTAAGCTGACAAAAGCTCGACACATTTCCTGATCATTAAATCTCATTTAAGACAGGTCAAAAAACATTTTCTTAAAATTTCCATTGATGTGTCATGCTTCAAAAGTCAACCACTTGCTATATCAAAAAATTGTGCATTAATACTTCAAGCCATTCTGTACATAGGCTATGCAAAACTGCACCGATGTTAGAGGTTTCTATATTTGATGTAATATTTCTTTGTGGTACAGGGAAGACAGGTGACTGTTCTTTTATTTTTCAATTTTTAAAATACTTTACATTTTTATGATTACCAAATTTTTTATTTTAATTTTTTATTAGTTCAACTTGGGAACAAGCTTGTTTCCCTCTCCCTTCCCTCACCCCCATCCCTCCTCCCCTACCCCCCACCCCATCCACCCTCCACTCCACAGGCAGGGTAGTGCCCTCAATGGGGGCTCTGCAATGTCCACCAAATCTTTCTGGACTGGGCCTGGGCCCTTCCCCATGTGTCCAGGGCCAGAGTGTATCCCTTCACATGGGATGGGCTCTCAAAGTCCCTTCCTACACCAGGGAAAAATACTAATCCACTACAGGGGCTCCCTGGAGTGCAGAGGCCTCCTTATTGACATCCATGTTCAGGGGTCTGGATCAGTCCTGTACTGGCTTCCCAGACAGCATCTGGGGTCGATGTGCTCCCCCTTGTTCAGTCCAACTGTTTCTGTGGGTTTCTCCAACCTGGTACCAACCCCTTCGATCTTCATTCCTCTTCAACTAAGTTCCAGATTTCAGCTCAGTGGATATCTGTAGATGTCTGTCTCTGCTTCCATCAGCCAATGGATGAGGGCTCTAGGATGGCATAAAGAGTAGTCATCAATCTCATTTTAGGGGAAGGGCATTTAGGTTATCCTTTCCACCATTGCGTGGATTGTCACATCGTGTCATCCTTGTAGGTCTCTGGAAATCACCCCAGTGCCAGATCACTTTAATTTCTTTTTTATTTCTTCCTCAACCCAGGAATGGTGCAATTGGGGTGTTATTCAATTTCCAAAAATAAGTAGGTTTTCTGCAATTTGTATTGCTGTTGAATTCTAGCTTTAAAGCATGGGGATCTGATAAGATACAGGGGATTATTTCAATTCTTTTGTAACTGTGGAGGTTTGCTTTGCTGCCAACTATGTGGTCAATTTTAGAGAAGGTTCCATGCGGCGCTGAGAAGAAGGTACATTCTTTTGTGTTTGGATGGAATTTTCTATAGATATCCGTTAAACCCAGTTGGGTCATAACTTCTGTCAGATCCTTTGTTTCTTTGTTAAGTTTCTGTCTGATGGTCCTGTCTAGTGGTGTAAGGGGGGTGTTGAAGTCTCCTACTATAAGTGTGTGTGGTTTTATGCGTGGTTTGAGCTTTAGTAATGTTTTTTTTTACATATGTGGGTGCCTTCGTATTTGGAGCATAGATGTTCAGGATTGAGATTTCATCTTGAGGGACTTTTCCTGTGATAAGTATGAAATGCCCTTCTTCATCTCTTTTGATTGATTTTAGTTTGAAGTCTAATTTGTTAGATATTAGGATTGCTACACCAGTTTGTTTCTTGGGACCATTTGATTGGAAAATCTTTTCCCATCCTTTTACTCTGAGGTAACGCCTGTCTTTGAAGTTGAGGTATGTTTCTTGTAAACAGCAGAAGGATGGATTCTGTCTTCTGTTAGCCTGTATCTTTTTATGGGTAAGTTAAGACCATTGACATTTAGGGATATTAATGTCCATTGATTGGTGGTTCTTGCTTGTTTTGGATTTACTGTTGGTGGTGTCATTGTGTGTGGATTTTGCTCTCCTGTTTCTTTTTGTGTTTGGTAAAATTAGATTATCTATTGCCTGTGTTTTTGTGAGTGTATTCATGTTCGTTGGGTTGGAGTTTTCCTTCCAGAACCCTCTGTAGTGCTGGATTTGCGGATACGTAGTGTTTAAATCTGTTTTTGTCATGGAATATTTTGTTTTCTCCATCTATAGTGATTGAAAGTTTTGCTGGGTACAGTAGTCTGGGTTGACATCCATGCTCCCTTAGTGCTTTTAGGGTATCTATCCAAGACCTTCTGGCTTTCAGAGTTTCCATTGAGAAGTCAGGTGTGATTCTGATAGGTTTGCCTTTATATGTTACTTGGCCTTTTTCCTTTGCTGCTCTTAATATTTTCTCTTATTCTGTAGATTTTGTGTTTTGATTATTATGTGTCGGGGCGACTTCTTTTTGTGGTCCAGTCTGTTTGGTGTTCTGTAAGCTTCTTGTACTTTCATAGGCATATCTTTCTGTAGGTTGGGGAAGTTTTCTTCTATGATTTTGTTGAATATGTTTTCTGTACCTTTGAGCAGTGTTTCTTCACCTTCTTCTATACCTATTATTCTTAGGTTTGGTCTTTTCACGGTGTCCCATATTTCCTGGATATTTTGTGTTAGGGATTTGTTGGACTTGAGGTTTTCTTTGGTTGATGAATGTATATCCTCTAGGGAGTCTTCAATAGCTGAGATTCTCTCTTCCATCTCTTGAATTCTATTAGTTATACTCACATCTTTAGTTCCTGATCGTTTATCCAGCCTTTCCATTTCCAGCATCACCTCATTCTGTGTTTTCTTTATTGTGTCTATTTCAGCTTTCATGCTTTGAACTGTTTCAAGAGCTTCCTTCACTTGTTTGGTTGTTTTTTTTTGGGGGGGAGGGGGTTTCTTTAGATTCTTTAAGAGATTTGTTTATTTCTTGAATTTTTTGGTTTGTCTTTTCCTCCATTTGGTGTAATTCTTTGCTTGCTTTTTCTTCTATTTCCTTAAGGGATTTTCTTGTTTCCTCTTTAAAGGTCTCTATCATCTTGCTGAGATAATTTTTGGGGTCCATCTCTTCTTCATCTTTTGTGTCGAGCTTTTCAGATCTTGCTGGTGTGGAGTCCCTAGATTCTGGTGGTGTCATATTGGTCTTTCTGTTGTTGAGTGAGTTCTTATTCTGTCTTCTTCCCATATCTTCTTCCAGTGGGTGCAGGTGGGATTTCTCTATCTCCTCTTGTGACCCAGTGGTGTGTGGGGGCTAGGGATTCAATGTCTGCTGCTCTGGATGGTCTTGCCTGTCCTGGTAGTCTCCTCACTCTGAAGGAGTTAGGCCTCCGTAGGGGTCAGGTCGGCAGAACAGGAAGGAAGAGTGGGGTGTTTCCAGACTCAGGGAGCTCCTCCCTGCCTGGGCTGGTCTACCCCAAGCAGGCGCAGGCCCGGAGAGTTGCAGTGAATGGTGCTCGCTATGGATCAGGTCAGCCGATTACCAATTTTTTTAACTACTGAATTATAAGACTAACTTAAAATGATGCTGTATGAATCCTTTAGAACTTGCTTTGTGTGTATTTTCTTCCCTAAAAGCAATGTGATATACAAAGGACTTCACCTATAGTAGAGATGCTTGTAAATAAAAATCTCAGGCATCTAAAATAAAATAACAGCCAAAGGCAACTTTCTACAGAAATGTATTAAAATGAAAAACAAAAAGGTGCATGCTAATTTTCAATAAATAAATAAAACACTATTTTTATGAATCTTAGATAGGGCTACCCTCATAGATTCCTGGAGTTTCCATTGCACTAGGTTTCCAGCTCATCCTAGAGATGCCCCTGATACCAGTTGTCTTTCCCAATACTCTCTGCCTCCATCCTCCCCTCTCCCAATCCCTCCTGTTCCCATGCCCACTCCCCATCCAGACCTCTCCTCAAACCCTCCTGTGTTCATTCTATTTCCCCTTCACAGTGGGATTCATGCATGCCCCCTTAAGCCCTCCTTGTTACATAGCTTCTCTGGATCTGTGGGTTCTAGAGTGATTATCCTTTATGGCTAATATCCACTTATAAGTGAGTACATGTTATATTTGTCTTTCTGGGTCTGAGTTATGTCACTCATGATGACCTTTCCTAGTTACACCCATTTGCCTGCAAAGTTCATGGTGTCATTGTTTTTTTTTTTTTTTTTTCATCAGAGTAATACCCCGTTGTGCAAATGTACCACATTTTCTTCATCCATTCATCGGTTGAGGACATCTAGGTTGTTGGGGTATGGCAGCGCATCATTTGGGTATATGCCCAGGAGTGGTATAGCTGGATGTTGAGGTAAGTATGTTGATTCCCAATTTTCTGAGAAACCAGCAAAATCAATGAAATGATTTCTAATGATATTCTGCTATACTCCTAGATCTTTACCTATCCCCTTGTAATCAAAGAGGATTCACACAGCAACTTATGGAAACAGATGCAGAGACCCGTAGCCAAACACTAGATGAACCTCAGGGAATCATGTGGAAGAGAGGGAGGAATGATTGTAGGAGCCAGAGGGGTCAAGGTTAGCACAAGAAGACCAATATTATCAACTAACCTGGGATTACAGGGGCACACAGGTACTGAACTGCCAACCACAGAAATTGCATAGGACTGATCTAGGCCCTCTACATATATGTTACAGTTGTGTAGCTTGGTTTTTTGTGGGAATCCTAACAGAGGGAACAGGGCTGTCTCTGACTCTGTGACTTGCCCTTGGGACCAGTTCTCCTGCTGGGGTGCCTCATCCAGGAGAGGAGGTGCCGTGGCTGGCTGATATACATGGGAGGCCTGTCCTTTTCTAAAAAGAAAGGAGTAGAAGTGGATTGTGGGGGTGAGTTTGAATGGTTGGGGAAGGGACTGGGAGGAAAGGAGGAAGGAAAGACTGTGATCAGGCTAGGAAATGTTGACTAATTAATAATAAAACACTATTTAACTGCCTTCTAGAGTATTCTGTCAGGAGTTAATGTGAGAGAATGAGTTCAGAAATGCTTTGAAAATGCTGTATACTTTTACGTAGTTTTAATCTCCCCCAGAAACTGTAAAATAAGGAAACGTTTTGAAAACATAATTTCAACTTTTGAGGAAAATACTAATCACATGAGTATTTTAAAATTATAGAAACAAGCAATATGTTGTCTTTGAGATCCCAACTATTTTGCTCAAGAATAGAAATACAAACCTTTTGAAAGTTCAAAGACTTGTCAGCCATTCATCAAGTATAGCAAGAAACTATGAAGGTATGGATGCTGGTTGGTCTTATGTCAACATGACACAAGCTAGAGTTGTCTGAAAGGAAGGACTGTCAATTGAGAAAACGCCTCCATAAGATTCAGCTGTAAGGAATTTTGTTTATTAGTGACTGATGTAAGTAGGGCCCAGCCCGTTGTGGGTGGTACTATCTCTGGGTTGGTGGTCTTGGGTTTTATAAAACAAAAGCTGAGCAAACTATGGTGAGCAAGCCAGTAAGCAGCATCCCTCTATGGCCGCCGCATCATCTCCTGCCTCCAGGTTCCTGCCCTGTTTGAGTCCCAGTCCTGACTTCCTCCAGTGATGAACAATGGCATGGAAGTGTAAGCCAAGCAATTCCTTTCCTCCCCAAGTTGTTTCGGTACTACTGTTTTGTCATAGCAATATTAACCCTAATTACGACAACAGGCAAATGCAAGAAATGCCTATAAAGCCAACCAATGACCCATGGCAGAGCCTTTTTCAAAAAGAAAATAGTTAATGTGCTGAGAAAGAAATATGTAATAATTTCCCAGCAGTTTGAACTGTTTAATAATAGCTATTACAGTAAAGTGTGAAATTAATTGCTGCTAAATAACACATGGCATGGATGCAGAAAAGAGAATTGCATATGCTTTTCATTATTCCCTGTGACAGGCTGCTAGAAGTTCATCAACCCCACTTCCTCTTCTTTCTTTCCTATTCCCTTTGTATTTTCATGTGCCTAACGTACTTCTGGCCAGTAGATTGTGGCTAGAAGTGATGCATACCTCTTTTCAGATTGACCACTGGGGTCACAAGACTGCTGGTCAGTAGAATGTTAATAGAACTGATTGTACCTCTTTCCAGATTGACCACTCCGGTACCTGTTATGCTCCATTTTCCATTTTCATGAACACTTGTACTTGAGCCAGAGGAAGAAGTCTTTGCCAATTCAAGCTTGGCTCCTATGGGGAAAGTCTTTGCCAATTTCCCATGGTTCTATGAACTGAAGGCACTCTGGAACTAGGGATGGGTACCCCGAACAAGCAAAGACTCTTCATTTCTTGGAATAGTTACCTGATCAGGAATACCCACCTGGGATCCTTCAGGATCATTAGTTGTCTTGTACACAACTCCATTTTCAGGTAGCTATTAGCTAAATAAATGTTACTGAATCTACCCAAGTATAGAAAACTAAAATTCTTAGAGAAGTTGTGCCCACTTAGGAAAAAATCTTGCCTAAGTGGAGGCATCTTTTAAATGCATGCTAAGTTCTTCCACCAATATCCAAAATTACCACAGATGGGAAATTTGTTTCCTTAACTATATTTAACTCAAAATGGAAGTGATGAGATGAAATTTGTGCTGCCAATCTATCCTTCTGGTCAAGAAATTAGATGACTCATTAGTAGTAGTGTTTTGGAATAGCCTTAAGGTCCAGTTTCAGTTTACATTCAACCACTTGTAGATGAAGTTAAAGATATGGAAATTCTTTTTCCTTAGGACCCTAGGTTAAGCATAAGTCCTAGAAGTTACTTTACATGGTTCCACTTGAGTGGACAAGATGGATCTTGTGCGACAGAGAAATTATCCTCAGAAATATAACTGCCCTTGATCTCAGTAAGGTAGCATGAGCCTGGACTTCAAGAGTGCTGAAGCATTAAGATGGCTTGAGCCCAGAAGTTTAAGGACAACCTGAGCAATATATTAAGAAATAACTCCTCAAGAAAAAAGGAAAGGGATGAGAGAGAGGAAACAGAGGAACCCTGAGTGAGCAAAATCCTGAGTGAATGCAGTGCTAACATGGATACAGCCATGACAAGGATGAAGGCCACAGAACCATGGGAAATTGGCAAAGCCTTTCCCCATTGAAGCCAAGCTTGAAATTGGCAAATACTTCTTCCTCTGGCTCAAGTACAAGTGTTCATGAACAATTGACCAGTGTGAGTAAAAATGAGCCACTGCAACTTCCTCCTCTCAAATGTTTACAGCCTGAGAGTGCTGGCCTATAGACAACCCCCACCCACACTACTACTCTTTCCCATGTTGTACATACTAACATGCTTGGGATGCAACTCAAGTAAATGCCACTCAATCAAAGCAGCAACATTTCACCTAAACCCAGCTTTTCTGTGACTGGGTCTGTCATTTTTACATTTCCCTCACCACACCTACTCATGGTTTCTGGACCAAGCTTTGCAGGTTATAGCAAAGAGGGAAGAGAAGGTAAAAGAAAGGGAAGGGGCATGTAACTGCTTCTGCAGTTTACACAAGCATGGCACTGGGCTGCATAATAGCCAGTTAGAATCTTTCACCAACTAATTCCTCAAAGGCAACAAGCAACATCTGCACAGTGAGGTGAGGGCTGGCTCAAGTCTTTGCTCTTTGAATAAAAGTCGCACATACTTGTTCAATCTCCTTAGTCTCACCCCTCAAAAGATTTATTTCCCAAGACAGGGTTTCTCTGTGTAACAGCCCTGGCTGTCCTGAAACTCTGTAGACTGGGCTGGCCTTGAACTCAAAGAGATCCTCCTGCCTCTGCCTCCCAAGTTCTGGGATTATAGGCATGCACCACCACCACCCAGCTCCCTCAATAAACGGAAGTCAAATCAGAGAATAATGGAGAGCACAGAGCAGAGCGACATTGATTTTTATTGAATAAAGAAGGGAAAACATGAACATCATAGAGCAAAGGCAGCTCTCTGGTGAAGCTGCTACACTTTGTGCTAAATAATCTCATGAACCAAGAGTATACAGAATACATAGAACAAGTAAGTTACCTCAACAGCAAAGGAGAAGGAAGAGAATACAGATTTTTTTTAAAGATAAAATTTGGTCAAATGACAAATTTAGTTGCTCAAAATTTCTAGCCCTTATCCACCTAAATTCAGTATGATTCTACATATATGTGTTCGGTGTTGTCCATACTGAATCCCCATTTTTCACGGAAGCTGCTTTTTAGAAGATTCAATTTTTTTAATTTCACATTTATTTGATATAATACTCAATTTTTAAAAATCTGTGTTTGATATAAGTATGTGTGCATATTTATACACACTACAAAACCCCAAATTAATTCTTATAAGTAGAGGGTTCATGCTTCCCTCCCCACATACTAATGTTGTGAATTTCAGTTATTTCTCCTGTGTGTCTAAGAAACTTGGTGTGTTCTCAATGCACCCACACGGTCAGGTGGGTTGACAGATGTGTCAAAAATACTTCATGAAAAGAGGGAGGTATCTCATGCGAGTTGGCAACCTTTTGTGTATTGTTTCTTGCTGGAGCAGGCTGCCTCCCTTTGATATCTTACAGTTAAAGATGAGAGGAAAACTTCTTTACTCTGAAGCTTAGTGAACACAGTTGTACATTTACTACAATCCACCTTCAACTTGGCTTACAATGTAAGATGACAAATACCTTACAACCAGTACACAGCATGAAAAAAGTACTGAAGAAACATTTTATAGACAATACTTTTTTTTCTTGTTAAACATCAGCTTCTATGGGATATATTTCCAGGATGGTTTGTTACCACTTTATAAACATTCTAGGCCATACAAACATCACAAGGAACATCAATGTCAATTTTTCCAATATCTGTATCAATTACTGGAGGCTAATTCTAACAGATATACTACTTAAGGGAGGAAAAGAAGATAATCATGACACATTTCAAAGAGAGCAATATAGCATTTTAATTGTAAGGATGATCAGGGTGCAGAAAGAGGGGACTCTCTAGAAGGTGATGGTGTGCTGCTTTCAGGCGGAAAAACTGTAAGTGTACAAGCGCGAATGCCACCAAGGGACTCAGGAAGATCGAAAACCTTATGCCACTCATCTTTCTCTGGATCATATTTCTGCACTATCTCAACCATACAGCGATTATTCCATGAATATCCACCAACCACATAGATCTTATTCTCAAAGACAGCGACCCCAACATCACTCTGCCCTCTTAACATGGCAGCGATTGGGGTCCACTGGTCATGGATAGGCGAATAGTATTCACAGCTCAGGACATCATCATAATCACTGGTTCCCCGGAAATGGTTGCCTCCAATGACATACAGCCTGTCGCCCACTGTACACATGCAGTGTAGGCCTCGGACAGTGGTCATCGGTGCCTTCTGGGTCCATTTGTCAGTATCAGGGTCAAAGCACATGAGCTCCTTTTGGAAGGTGTCATGGGTAATGCCTCCTAGAGAAGGAAAATAATAGGCATGAGGCAAAGAGATCATAACAATGCAAAAGTAAGGCTCTCTCATAGATAATTAACTTTTAGTTATATTTTATGGCATATTGTAGCTTACAAATAGTAAATTTATAAGTATCATCACTCTATAATTATTTTAACAAAAAATAAAGAAAATACCGTGTTCAACATTTCAAGACCAATGAAAAAGGTCTTATATTATTACAGTAACTTTCTCAAATGGAGAGTGATCATACTTAAGAAGTTTCAATGAATGGAAATATATTTGGGCCACTATTATAGTTGAGTCATCAGTAAATGTGATCTACAAAGCATCAGTCTGTTGTGACATTTTAGTGGGTAGGCTATGGGTGATGAGCACTGGACTAGAGCACTTTAAATTCCAGGTTCCCATGAACTCCTTTTCCAAATCAGAATACCCATTCTGGCTAACATATTAGGATTATGAATACAAAGCAAAATTTTTGTTAAAAAGGGTTGAATGTCTCATGCCAGTAACATACCAACCTGGAAGATTATGCAAAATTCTTGGGTTTGGAGAGTTTGGAATGAACAGGAAGAAGTGACATCTGCTATCTGCTTTGCAAAGCTAAAGAATTGAAATTCTGACCATTATATATGTAACAGTTGATTGTTGGTGTATTTGGTCTTTATAACCTACAAATTGATTAAGACTAAGAAACATAATCCAACCTATGTAATGAAAGTATCAATCTTTACCTTCGGCAAACAAGGAGCAGACCTAAGCTAATCTTTAGCTGTATCATTTGAAGAGCTATGAAGTGGCAAGACAACAACCAATGAAGCATAGTTGTTCCATATTTAAATCCCTACTAAAAAGCAAACCACTGGGGGTTTGCAGGGGGGCGGAGGTTATAAAAACTGGCTTGGTTCCTAGCCTGACATCAATGTGGAAGATGATTTTTTGAAACATACAGTTATACCAAAGTGCCACTAAAGCTACTCAAATGTCAGTTTTGCTCCTGAGAACTGGGAACTCCCATTACAGTAGTGGAGAACTTACACACATGAAACAGGCAGGTGATACAATATGATTTCCTTTATGGGTCTGTCAATATAAGATGCCCCATGGTCACTCATGAATCAAACCTTGGAAGCCTGCCAACCAAACGCTACAGGCTTTTCACTAATCCTTTTTAACTACAGACATCATAAGGCAGCACTCTGTGACTCATCATCCCCTTAACAATTTTGTTCTCTAAGAATAAAACTGCTTGCCTGTTATCGGCAGGCCTTCAACTAGGGGAAGAAAGAAAGAAAAAAGACAGAAGGACAGGAAGGAAGGGAGGGAGGAAGGGAGGGAGGGAGGGAGGGAGGGAGGGAGGGAGGGAGGGAGGAGGGAGGAGGAGGAGGGAGGGAGGGAGGGAGGGAGGGAGGGAAAGAAAAGGGGAAGATAAACAAAATTACCTAAACCATTAAATGTCAATATCAAAGGTGATCATTATGTTAAAACATATTTCTGAATTCTACAAAAGGGCAATTCAAGCACAAGCTATTTAAGAATGAAGGTTGTTAATTGAATACTGAATAAACTTGAACCATTTAGAATTTTTATAGAAATATATTTCTGTATATAATGGCACCACAGTACAACTCCATTATAATATTAAGGCAACATTGTGGGTGTGTATATATGTACACATGTGTGTGTGTGTGTGTGTGTGTGTGTGTGTGTGTGTGTGTGTTTGTGTGATGGGTTACACTAAAAGAGAGCGTTATACATGTTTTATGTACAACACAGCTTATGTTATATAATGAAATATTTCCTAATAAGACTTAGACAAATTTGGGCTGGAGAGATGGAAATTTTAAAGAAAATAAATTACTATGTATGAATGGAGAATATGATTGGTGTTTATTGAGGCTTTAAAAACAGAATTGGTGAATCTAAATGTAAATGCTTTCCAACTTCTTATAAATTACCCATGTAAAACTGAATGGGTTTTCTCAAAGCATTTACATGCAAAGGTACACACAAAATTCCTCTTAAAATATAAATTACATTTTGACTATTATTTTCCAAGAATTGTTATTATTACTGGCACTATATGGAAAGATCATATAATTAAATGTATAAACACTATTATGTTGTGTTCACAGAGTAATTGCCTACCTGAAATATACATGACTCCCCCATACACAGTTCCAGCATGGCCGTAGTGAGGCTCATTCATTTTTGCAACATAAGTCCACTCATTTGTTTTTGGATTGTAACATTCTACTGTAGCTGTAAAGAAAGAAATACAATAATTTTTAATCTCATCTTATTCTTTTTAGTAGAGTAACAATAACATACTAATCTCTGAAAATGCATAAATCAATGAGAGATATCAGAAGGGCTCTTATAATTTTGAGACTATGCTAATATCAAACATTAAGCGATGTTACATTAGGCTAGATGATATAAATATCTAACACATTATACAACTGTAAAAATCACTAAGGATTCTTTCCTGTCATTTGTGTATATCTTTTTAATTTGACATTTCTCAAATTTCTTTGCTCTAAAAATACAAAAAAAGATGAAAAAATCACAAAGAAAAAATAACATGTCAACTGTGAGTACCTATTTTGACATAGTATACAGGAAGAAACATCACTATGAAAAACCAATTTCCCAGTTGGGCCTGAGAGTATTATCAGTGGCTGGTTTATGCTCTACACATGTGACTACAGCAACTCTGCAACCAATACTACTCTTAACCAAAAGATGATTGGCAATAAGCTGTTAAGTTCTTTATCAGGTGGACTTCATGTCAGTAATCAATCTGTCATCTTCAACATAAAGTATTTCAGACAAGTGACCTCGATTACTTAAGTATCTTTCAATCTAGCCATTGTTGGAAACCACAAGATAGCAAACAATAGGAGTCTAGAATCATTTTTACAAGGAAAGCTATAGGGATGTTCTGAGGACTGGTAAGAAGCATGGAGTCTAATGGACTTGAAAGGTTCAGATTATTTACTACAGATATTGCAAAACCTAATCCATTCTTTGTTTCCCTCGACCCTGCCTTTTCTTTTCAACTGACAAAAACACAACACTATGCAGGGAAGCACAACAGCAACGTGAAAAGAAAATGCACTTCGGCAGGTTCTCTTCCAGCCTTATGGTGTAGTTTTAGACAGTGACATGACACAGAAAGCGGAAGGTTTAGATACTCCAAGCCAAAAGCAATCCCAAAGAAAGAGTAAACCTTTAAAGCAGACTCGCCATTTACCTACAGGCAAATGTGGAGCTGGAGGAATGACTTGGTTGTCTGTGCTCTGTACTAATCTCATTTCTTCCATCAGTTCTTATGCAGTTACTTATGCAAAGTCCTTCTGCTTCTCCCATCCTCCCCATATGTTAGCACTTTTCACATCTCTTCAGGAATTTCCTTTTCCACTTCCTTTAGGGTTTTTTGCTTTTATTTAAAAATCTTTCACTATTCTCACTCTGATCTATTCTTTTGATGTCTTATATGAGGCACTGAAAGCTTTTTAAAAGTTGTCATGAACACATAATAATGACATATTTGTAGCATACAATATGATGTTCTGATGTGTGTATACATATATGATGGCCAAATGAGTATAATTAGTGTATCTGTGTATAACTGCTTTTATTAGGAAAATCCATAAGTGTTCATTATGAAAATAAAATGCAGCTGATTCAAAACATGACATGTACATTCTCATTTCTGTCTTTCACTTTTGTGCAATAAGAAGATACAGATATTGTCCATAAGACTGATGAGCAGAGGAGGGCAAAGTTAGTACAAGGCAAGGAGTTTGAACCATAAAGTCATGGTTACAACCATAAGCACCAGGGAAAATGCAGGGTAAGTGTCAGCAAACTTTTGTCCCTACCCAATACAGCCCCCTGCCCATTTCTGTATGGCCTACAATGTAGTAATATGAATGACTTTCAATTTTTTAAAGGTTAGAAAAATGAATCAAAGGACTATTTTGCACCATGAAAATTATATGAAATTACAATTTTGGTGGTCATAAACTTTTATTGAAACTGAGGATCAAGTATTTGGTTCTGAATTGTCTACAATTGCTTTTGCTCTACAAGAGTGGAGCTCATTAGCCGTGACAGAGAACTAATACCCCGCAAAGCTAAAATTGAGTTTCTGGAACTTTACAGAAGTGTTCTACCAAGCACAGCTAAGGGAGAGGTCGTAAAATGGGATGGAATATCATAAAGTGACCTGTAATTATAACTAGAGCAGCCTTGTGACAAGGCAGATTAATATCTGTACTGTAATCAGACAAATAATTGTTTAAAAAATGCAGTGTGGATATCCACAAGATCTCCAAGATACAGGATACCCCAGAAGAGCTCCAGTGAAGATCCAGTGAGGATGTTGTACCAAAAACCAGAGGCCTTGTACCAGACCAATTACTCATTGCAATTGACAGTTCCCAGTCAAGCTGATGGGACAAAAGGGTATACTATATGACAAACCAAAGCCTCCAATGTCATCAGGATGGATGAAGAGGTGATGGAGAGGCAGGAGAGGAGAAGCAGCTGTTTTCCGTGTGATTTTTTGGTTCTGTTTTGGTTTAATGGGTTTTTGTTGGTGTTGTTCTTGCTTACTTTCTTTTGTTTTCTTTCAGGGGGATGCAACAGGGATGAGGGGGAAATACTGGGGGACTGGGAGAAGAACAGAATTGGGGTGGGTGCATGATAGGAAACCCCAAAGATTCAATAAGGAAGTAAAACACTGAAGTTTATGAAGTAAGATTAAAATGAATCTATAGCATCTAAGGTAGATAATATAATATAATGTATTTTAAAGTAGTTAGCTATCCTGTGAAACTTTTTAAAGACAGGGTCTCAGTCAAGCATTGGTGGTGCACAACTTTAATTCCAGCATTCAGGAGGCAGAGGCAGGTGGATCACTGTGAGTTCAAGGCCAGCCTGATTTATGAAGTGAGTTTCAGGACAGCCAGGGTAGTTACACAGAGAAACACTGTCTCAAAAAAATAAAAAGCAAACAAAAAACAGACAGGATCTCACTATGTGATCTAGATTGCTCTTGAACCCTGGATCCCCCTGTCTCTGCCTTTCAAGTGCAAAGAATTCAGGTATGTGCCATTAGGCCTAGTGATAGTATGGCAGAACCAACAGGCCTATTTTTTTAAATTCTTTTTTAAAGTAAATTATAATTACATCTTTTTTCCTCCTTCCATTTCTTCCTTCCAAACTATCCCATGCACCCTATCTTGCTCTCAAATTCATGGCCTCTATTTCTTTCATACATGTGTGTGCAAATATTTATAAGTATATAAATGCAACCTTCTCTAATTAGAGGTACAGATAATGTTCAAGGTAGTCCATTCCTATGCCTTTTACCCAATGCATTCACTTATTGTTCCTATCCAGGCACATAAAGAGAAACAGGACATGGGGATACATGACAAAAGGAAGCTTCTAGCCTTTTAGTTTTAGTATAATTCCCAGAAGAATAACCCTTCTAATTACTAATACTTCGTAATTAATACAAAGTGGCTGCGTATTCACAGGGATCATCACATTAACAAGCAAGCACTGAGAAAGGTACCTATCCCCTGTGTGAATAGATTTTTCAAAATGACCACCAACTGCCAACATTAGCTATCTAGAATTCTGTCAACTCTTGAAGACTATCTTTATGGTAGTTACTTTTCCAATAAACCACAAAATCAGAACCTGTACTTTCTAGAAATTTTCAGATATAATAAATTTAAAACAGCACAATGAAGGCAATGTGTGTGGTTAAAGTAAGGGGACCTGATATGACAGATCTATACTAAGGCCATGAGTGTCTCATGCTTTTAGAAGGCTGGCTAATGAAATAAATTGGAGAATCAGCAGGGTTAATAATCATGCCATCTAGGCCCTCCCAAAACTATAGAGCTTGCTCCTAGAAAAACTATCACAACTCCAAAGGCAAGAAATCAGATAGAAAAGATCAAGGCCATGTCACTAATAAGAAAGTGCTCTATACATAGGGAAGGATAAAAGCGAGGGCATTTGTTTTCTCCAATAAATAGCTCCATCTAAAGACCACGAAAGTCTCTTTTATTTTTTACAATACTAGGAAAAAAATTCTGAGAAGTATTTAAAGCCATCACAGACAGCATGGAGCCTGGGATACTGATCATCTCAAGGACTCTTTATAGAATCAAAGGACTAAAGTAAGACCAGTGGCTGGGGTATAACTCACTGTAGTACAGTGCTTGTCTACCACATATAATGCTCCAAGTTTGAGATCCCACACTGGGGCAGTAAAAACAACAACTAACAAATAAAACCCACCAAGCAAATAAAAAAGATTAAAAAGACACAAAATGTGGTATCCCTGGCCTTCATTATAAAAAAATTGTACTATTTACATTTAATACAAAATAAGAAAAATACACCTTATAGGGTTAATTTATATAGCCAACATATTTCTGTTAAAATACACTTGTGACCAATGTTAAGTTAGGAAGAAAAAAATAGCATAAATGGTGAGACCTGTCTGATGTAAGAGAGTAATTATAGAAATTAATAGTCACAGATCTTAATAAACTGCCTACTACTAAATGAATTTTTTATATTTACTCTGAGAAGAATATAATCTTACTATGTGACCTCTTCTAGGTATCAATTCTGGAAATGAAGAAATAAGAGCTAGGCCTCAGTAAAGAGGGTTCTTGACCTAGTAAGTACCATCGCTTGTGGGCTTTGAAAAGTGGAGAATAAAGAATCAGGCCAAACTTCTGCCAAGGCCCTATTAGAATATGCATTCCAACTGACCCTTCAATATGAAAATTATATATATATATATATAATATATATATATATATATATATGTATGTGTGTGTGTGTGTGTGTGTGTGTGTGTTATAGTTGTTGCAATACAGCAAACTATGTATTAGATAAAATTTGGACCTTGGCCGACAGTATGAACTAAAATAAGATATTTGGACCTTGGCCGACAGTATGAACTGAAATAAGATACACAGGTAGTCTCTGATATTTTCTTACAAAAATAATTTACAAATGAACCCTAGGTATATTTGTGTCTTTAAATTTTTACAACTGTTTATTTTGTCATATAAAACAAATTTCTAGGTAAAGAAAAATGTGTTCTACGAAAAATATAAGTATATAGACTTACGCAATTCTCCAGCAGCATTGCGGCCACCGACTGCATACAGAAGTCCTTTGAGGGCACTCAGGTGGAAGAAGGTGCGCTTTTCATTTAGAGATGCAACTTGGATCCATTTATTGTATCGAGGATCAAATCTAAACACGGTATCAACAGCCGTTTTTCCTTTCGTGTCATAATTGCTCTGCCCACCAACAACGTAGAGAAAATTTCCGATGACAGCAATGCCATGTTGGTATCTTGGGGCATCCATGGGGGCTAGAGATTTCCATTCATGGGTCTTTTCATCATACATGCGCAATTCTTTACTGACAACTAGCTGCTGTCTCAGGACTCCACCGAGTGTAACCAAATGAGTGGTGTCAGACCGAATGGCAGTCCTGTCTGACTGCATAACTGGCTGCATAAATGGCATCATTTGGTAATTGCTGGCTTCCAGGAGCAAATTGACGCAGGTATTGTCAGTTCTCATGAAATCTACCGTTTGCACATAATTAATGAGCTCCTGTGGTGTCATCAGTGGAAATCGGATGTTCTTCATTAATTTGGCAGCAAAGTCCATTCTGGGCTCTTCCAGGCGAAGCCAGCGACAGGTAGCTTTGAAGAGGTCTAATTCGGTGCACTGCTTAAGGCTGTTACTGGAAAGCACGAAGGCAAGACGCTCAAACGGGAGTTTCAGGAACTCGCCAGTGCCCATCAATGCAGGGAAATTCTTTAAGACGAAGGTGTTGACGTATTTATCCACTTCTGTCAGATGGTAAGTGTTGGCAATCCGTCCAACTTCAACGCAGTTATCTAAAGTAACCTAAGAATCCAATAAGAAAATGAACATGGCTGCTTTCTAGACATCTGCACTTAGATCACAGAAACTCATTTCAGAGGAAGAGTGCTTTGTAAAGTCCGTAAAGATGCAAATAAAGATGCTTATTTAAGAGTGTAAAGATGCAAACAACCTTCATCTGACTTAGCAAAAAGCAGACTAAACAAAAACAATCAGTTAACCTAAGAAACAACATTTCAAATTGACTATGTCCAAAATAATTATTGCTAGACAGAAACTTTAGGAAAATCATGTTACTCAATTATAGTCAAGTCAATTTCTTCTTCTCAGTTCTTCAAAGTATCACACATAATTAGCAGTTCACAAAAAAGTCCACTATCCAATTCTTTGATTTTCCTTTTATATAGAGGTAGCGTTTGTTACTATCCTTCATATTGGTTCTTTTCAAAGTTAGTGTTCACAATAAATGGCTTAACAGCACAATTATTTCTAAGACAAAGTTATTTTGCATATATTTATCCAGAAACACAAGCAGAAGAATTTGTTGAGGGGATGAGGGATGTGTCTGTATTAAAACCCATGCAGGATGAGTTTGGGGGAACCTATTGCTAGTCTCTTGGCAGTGTAAGTTTCCTTAGTTATTCTGTTAAGTACCAACACACTCTACTAGCACTAGTTCATGTCAAAAACAGTCCAGAATCGTTTTCCTAGCACTGACTGCAAAGTGGAAAGCAAGCAAAGGGGAGAAGTGATTAAAGTGGTCCCTCTGCAGCAATGTTCTTTTCAATGTTCTAATAGCTGATAGATCAAAATGAAAAATAGGAAAATAAGGCCGGGTGTTGGTGGCGCACGCCTTTAATCCCAGAACTCAGGAGGCAGAGCCAAGCGGATCTCTGTGAGTTCGAGGCCAGCCTGGTCTCCAGAGCGAGTGCCAGGATAGGCTCCAAAGCTACACAGAGAAACTGTGTCTCGAAAAACCAAAAAAAGAAACATAGGAAAATAATATCAGCAAACATAATATAAGAAATAAACCACAAAGCAAGCCCACCATACAAATATTTCTATGTGAGGACGAGACAGAAAAAAAGCACTAATGAAAGTGTGTGTGTCTTAACTTTCGTCACAGTGGATGCTCCATATGTAACGTAAAATTCATCACTGTATTGTTAGCCCCCTGACTGTTATGCTAAGTAAGAGATGTATTAAATGCTTAAGAGAAAACTGGATAATTCTTCTATTGATGTTTCACTTGAAAGACAAAATGAAGGACTGTTGATGTAGCTTGGTAGTAGGCTGCTCGCCTGGCATACTTGAAGTCAGAAGTTCCATCTGCAGTACTTTAAAAAAAAAGCTAAAACATTACTCCTTTGCAAAAATAACAACCCAGTTAGATATAACGCCAGTGAAAACTCTAAGATTAGCCTGCAAATACTTTCACAGATATATTTCTCAAGAAGAATCTGTACTTTTTTCTGTTATTTCTTCTATTTTGTTTAATAACTTATTTTTATTTAGTTAAAATCTGTTGGTACCCCATTTTATACATGTGTACAGTTCACACTGACAACTCTCACTCCACCCTTTCCATCTTCTTGTCACACTTGTTTTCTCTCTGTGAATCTTTTTTGTGGCTCGTGGGGTTTTAGCAAAGCTTGGGTTTCCCTGTGTAAGTTTTCCTTCTGTGTAAGTGTGAGGTTTGGAACTATCCATTTTAGCTGGAAGGCTCAGCAGTGGGTACAGAACTGATGGCAATGTTTCCCCTAAGAAGACTGATTAGTATAAAAATCATCAAAATGATTAATTGCTCATTTTGTTTGGTAGCTATATATTTAAAACATCTAAAATAAGCTGACATAAAAAATGAAAATAAATCCTGGTGCTCTACAAATACCCAGTTTAACAATGTATCAATATCTTTAATTTCTAATATAAAATATATTTTAATACTATTGTAGAAGTGGCAGATTGATGTGTACATAAAAACTTTCAGTAGCATTGAGTAGAGTTATATTCCATATTTGATTACCCAAGTGGTACCAGGTAGAAGGCATTACTGTTTAAGGTGATGAATTAGCTAACCAAGGAAAGTAGGAAATGAAGGTAATTTGTGCTTTTGGAAATATTTACTAGTAGGGATAAGCAAAACTCAAAATCAATGACAGCACAAAATTCTCAAAGATGAACGTCTTTATCATTATTGATATGGCCACTAATAAAATCAATAAGAAATGGGTATTTAAGATGTTAAAACAAGCCCACCAGCTGCTAGTTACCCAATTAAATCTAAATTTATATCATGTGTTGGGTGTGATGGTATTTGACGGTGATTCTAGAATTTGCGAAGCAGAAGTGGCTCACAAGCTCATGGCCAGCTTGAGTTATAAAATGCAATCCCTATCTCCCCCTAAACAAAATCAAAATGAAAACATTTAATAGAAGGTAAAATAGGCCAACAACAGAGATTTAAAAAAAAAACAGGCTACATAAATGGTTAGTAGAGCCTGGCATGCTGGTGAACTACTATTATCCTAGTACGTGGATCTCTGTGGACTATCAGGAGGACAGCCATGAGTTTGAGGCCAGCCTGAGCTACAGAGCAAGACCTTGTCTCAAACAACAACAACAACAAAATAATAATAATAATAACAGTAATAAATAATAATAATAATAATAATAATAATAATGAAACAAGATTAGGACATGTAATTCTCCCCTGCCCTGCCAACACCCATTTTCAACAATATCCAATCAAAAAAAGCATTACTAAAATGACAGGAGAAAAGAAACCTACCTTTTACTTAGGGGCATTTGGAGAATGCCTTCTAGATATCAGTAACCCATACACACAGATGCTCAGGACTGGAAAAGACTTGGACGGAACATCTAATCAATACAAATAGCTCCTACCTTTGAAATAATGCCAGAGAGTTTTTGATAACCTTTTGAATTGTCATCTTCTTTGTAAAAGGACTGACTATTTTTATAGCCTCTATATAGCATTAGGACCCAGTACAATCAATATTACAAATACTCAAGATGCAATAACAAAATGTAATACCTGTTAGCACAGAAAATTCCTAGAACCTTATTAATATTAAGGGGAAATGAGAACTGTTTATTAGGAAGTTAATTTTCATCAAATATGTGTAGATTATAGGGATAAGAGTTGAAATCTCCAACAGCTAACAATATATACAGATTAAAACTGATGGCAAAGAGTAAATATTTTTGGTACAATTCAAGACTACTTTATTCTTGTTTGCTTTGGCCCACTTCTCAGTCCTGATTCTTAGTACTGCCTCAGGAAAAAGATCTCCAGATGCTTAAATTGGGCAAAATCTTAGAAATGGATACAGGTAGTAACATATAATGTAATTTGCTTATATGATAGAATACCTTATACTTTAAATGATACTTAAAGCTTCTAAATCCTACTTTAAGCAGAAATTGAAATACAATATATGAAATTGCACTGATTCTCTGTTACACAAAGGTGGAATTCTAACCAACCTGAAACTGACTTTGCTATCATATTTAAAGCTATCACTCAAAACTATTATATAAATTCTTCCTGGATCTCATTTTGCCAATTCAGGTTTTACTAGCCACTGTTCTTCATCCATACATATGGTAAGGAATTAAAAGCAATGTTTCTTTTTCAAGGCTCCAACTTGATTAGTGCTTCAGTTAATTGAGCTACAATCTCAATGTGTCATTAAAAATGAAGCCTAGTTCCTTCCAAAACATTTGGTTTCAGCACACGGTTTTTAAAACATGGGATCATCATGGGCCGGGCGTTGGTGGCGCATGCCTTTAATCCCAGCACTTGGGAGGCAGAGGCAGGCGGATCTCTGTGAGTTCGAGGCCAGCCTGGTCTACAGAGTGAGTGCCAGGATATGCTCCAAAGCTACACAGAGAAACCCTGTCTCTAAAAACCAAAAAATAAAAAAAAAATAAAAATAAAACATGGGATCATCTTATGAAGAAATTATCCATAATAATTTAGCTCAGGGAATGACTAAAAAAAATCCTCCAATGTGAAATAACCATAGTGTTTTGAAACTTGAAGTTCTAAGCAGAAAAGGACCCCAGCCCTGATGTTTTACCTACTTCACTTTCACTTGCTTCAAAGGAAGGTAGAAATAGCTCAAAGCTGATGATGTTCAGAAAAAAAAAGATGCATCTCCTAGAAGTTCACAGACAAGGAACTCTGCAATGAGGAGGCAGGAGATTGAACTGTAGCACATGTAAACATGGCTCCCATCAAGCCTCCTCACTAGATATGGTGCAGCTTGTCTGCTGAAGGTATGAACAACAAAGAGCATAATCTTGAAGACAATATTAACTATGCATGATAATGAAGGCACCTCAAAGTTAAAAGCCTTAGTTACAGCAAGCATTTTAACCACATTAAAGAAACAACTTCTGAACTACTGAAAGGTGTAAATATATAAAATCACTATCATTCTACTGTTTTAAATAGCATTGTCTTGAAAAATTCTACTGTACTAATCTATCAGGAATATACTAACATTAAATACAATTGGTTAAGTTGGGCGGTGGTGGCACACGCCTTTAATCCCAGTACTCAGGAGACACAGGCAGCTGGATCTCTGTGAGTTCAAGGCCAGCCTGGTCTACAAAGCTAGCTCCAGGGCAGCTAGGGCTACACAGAAAGACCCTGTCTTGAAAAACCCCCAAATCAGTTGGGTGTAGCAGTCCATGATTCTCATCCCGACACTTAGGAAGCAGAGGCAAACGCCTTTGTTGAGCATGAGGCCAGCCTGGTCCACACAGAGAGTTATAGGTCAGCTACAGCTACATAGTGAGACCCTGTCTCAAAAAAAGTATGTCTATATAAAAATGTATACACATTCTCCATCTCTCTCTCTCTCTCTCTCTCTCTCATATGTGCACGCGCGCGCGTGCACACACACACAAACACACACACACACACACACACACACAATTTGGTCTTCTTTTGGGAAAAGTGATCATTATATCTGAAGTTATAAATGCCGAAATTTTGTTAGATAATAAGTCAACAAAGTTTCTTGATAATCACCATTTCCATTGAAATCATAGATCATAGTACTTTCCTCAGTTTATTTCAAGACAAGCATGTGTTGCTCAGCTCAGTGGAAAGCAATGATAGAGTCTACAAACATAACCCTGAAGGGTTTATTACTAAATTAATTCTTGAACTTGTGACATTGTGAAAATACATTCAATATAATCACAGTTTACTTGAAACTGTCACATGCTGTTGGTGATATAAAACTCGAGGAAAGATAGTTGTTAAGAGTATGGCCTTTGCATAATGGGATTAAAATGAAATTTAATATACAAACTTAGTACTACTGGCAAACAGTAGCATGAGAGTTTAATAAACTTCATTTAGACTTTTGGTCAGTAATGATATAGATCAGTAATATACCACCGTATGGTCATAAAACCTTTAAAATAGCAATTAACTTAAAATTTTGTAAGTAATTATGATAGTCATTTGAGTACTCTGTAATGGAAAGAAATACATTAAAAAACAGATTTTAATAGTATAATTAAATGGGCATTGGCTGACTTATAGAAAGTTTCACATTTTAAATGTTCTTTAATATGACTAATTTTAAATATTATTTTGAAGTGACACATAAATTACTGGTATAATACGATGTTTCAATACATGTATATGCTGTGTAATAATTAGAGTAGTTAGCATATCCATTATCTTAATCATTCATTATTTCTTCATTCTAAGGGCATTTAAATACTCTTATAGCCATTTTGAAATATATGAAACATTGTTAGAAACAGTCAGTCCACTGTACTGTTTTAGAACACCAGAATACTCCTATGTAACTCTATTTCTGTACCTACTAAGCAATTTTTTCCATAAACTTTCTTTGCCCTACATTCCCTGGAGTCTGGTAAGCATTATCTTCCTCTGCTTCTATGAGACATGCTTTTCTAGTTTCCACATCTGAGTGCGAACAGGTAGTATTCTTTTTCCTATGTGTGCCTTATTTCACTTAATATATTATATTCAGGCTTATCCTTGTAACTGTAAATGATAGGAAAGAATTCTCTTCATCATTCCCTTGTGTACTTATATCACCTCATTATTGATTCACCTGTTGATAGATAAGAAGCATCTTATTAATGAAATAATTAGGCAAACATTTTCCCCAAACTTAGCATTTTAAGGAAGAGTTCATGCTCAAAAGTTCTAAAAGTCCTAAGAGCAAATTACCAATATTAAATCTGACATTAGTTAAAACCAATTACAAGGGAAATAAATTATCTATCAAATAATGAATTAGAAAATACATAAAAATTTCACTATTACTATAATTTTAATTACAAAAGCAGGCTCCAGGAACTGTAGAAATCTTATCATCTCTGTATAAGACAGTGTTTAGGTTTTCTTAACTAAAATAAAGTCTGTAAGAATAGAGTGACTGTTAAGTACTTCATTGATTCGTTGATAAAAAAAAAAAAAGCTAACCACCATTCAGTGAGATATGTTCTAAGGAGTCAAGATTCATGTCTTTGCAAGTTAGCATTTAACTGCTCGTTCTTAAGATCAAGTTCCCATATTCAAAGAAGAAAAAGATGGCCATGCATGATTTATCAGAATTCTAGAAGCTCAGATAATTTTCCATTTAATTCTACAGAAGAAGACTACTATATAAAAATAAGTCGAATGTTGTATAAAAATCACTTGAAATGAGTAAACCAAAATTAAAGTATATAAAATTATAAAAACAAGTTAAGGCACATATATTTTCAAATATATTAGTATTCCACATCATTTGACTATATGGAAGGCCTTTGTTAAATTCTACTTTGTAAAATTCCCGTTTGATTTTCCATTTACTCCCACAGCACACATTAGACAACAGCTTCTGATAACTCTTGCATGTCTATACAATTGACTTCACGAGCCCTTCTCTAACTCTACATGAGCATCTACCCCAAGAAAAATAAGATCTGAAAACATCTTACCCCTGATATAAGAAACACCTTGCAGAAGTCCAAAACCGGTAGAATTTGAAGAAAGCTGGCAGCCTCCAGAGTGTCTTGAAGGTTGTCCATGTTGAGAGAAAGTTTCGCAGTATAGATGAAATCAATAATTTTCCGTAGACCCACTTTGCTCACGCCATGAAGCTTAATGCACATTAACTCTTGTTCTTTCATTCCACCTTACATGAAAAGACAGACAATTTAATGAAGGTGGATAATTAAGGTCAAGCTCACTTCTGCTGCTAATTAGATGCAGTAAAATCAAGGGAAAGTCTTATTCCAAGTAAGCATCCATTCCACAGTTGGGCTTTTGCACATTTTTACAGTTAAAAGAGCACTTGAAGAAAATTCTCTCTATACTAATGGAGATCATACATGATACAAGTGCTTTTAAATATTCTCCTGTCACTTACTATCTTTTGTGGATTAAAGACCATATTATAGGAACACAGATTCTCTGATATTAAAAAAGAAAGGCTATGAAGTACAAGGAATGGTACAAAGCATGCCTCAACTTCCCATGACAGAACAGCAGCATGCGCAACCACACAGATTGGTGAATATTCTTTTGAAAGTATTTTTTTTTACTAAACAAAGCAAAATACTGGATTTCAGGTTAGAAATAATAATAACAAAATACTTAAACCGGGCTTTCTGCTAATGTCTTAATGTGAAGACAGGGTGTCCAAAGGCAACCTACCTGTGAACATAGCTTTGAAATAGTCACTAGCAGATGCCATCATGACTCTGTGCACAGGGAAGGCATCATCTGTATCGCCTGGCAGTAGGGTCACATCACAAAGGAGTCCATCATGACGAAGCTGCTCAAAGCCCTGTAATAAGAACACAAGTTGAACCAGGAATCAAGAGGAAAAAGAACATCACAATCCCTGTATGCTAAGCTTGTTTACATGCTCACAGTCTAGTGTATTTTGAAAACAGCCAAAGAGCGCTCAAAAAGACTTAAAAACTTATTTGTTGCTCTATGTATACATTTCATAGCATGAAACATAGATATTTTTAGATATATTAAGGTTAATTTACATTAAGAACAAAGAAGGGAAGTATGTAAATTCAGTTGTTTATACATTTATTTACCTTACTTGGAGAAAAAAATGATCAGTTACAATTCTGTTTTCCCCATACATAAAATAAAACCCACTGACCTTCTAGAATTGTTGCCCATTATCACATGGATAGTACTGCTGTATGACTTTAAGAGCATCTTTTGCATTTTGATGGCTTTTGCCCTCTTGAGACAGAAAGGAGAGGGTATCTATCTGTATCAAGTGCAAGAATAAAGTTCATTCTATCACCTCAATTGTTTACCCTCTCTGAGAATTAAGGATTGTGTTTTAAATATTTCAATACTCAGCTTATTGCTGCTGCTATTTGGCCAATTATCTTTCAAGTCAGAGATTTAATTATCTTTGATAAAAGGAGTGTAGGGAGTCCCAACAGGAAGCTTAATTGTCTCCAAAGCTTAAAGGATTAGCAGAGGATGAACAGGCTAGCCCCTGCAGTGGAGAGGAGAGACAGGTCCCAGTAAGAAGAATACCTGTTGATTAACTCCTTTGTCTGTATCCCAAACAGGGAGATTGGTCTTGTCTGCTCTTAGGAGAATGAAATGCTTTGAAGATTACAATGGGCAGATGTCACGATGTATGTATACCACACAACATGTCTTATTACACGTTGAATTATATATTTTGCTTTATTAAAAATAATGAACAGGAAAAAGATCACAATGAGCTTCTAATGGGGCACCACACAGAATTTAATAATGAGGCGGAAAGAAAGAATGTGGTTAGATGCAATCTGTAGTTTCATAGAAAAGTTTTATTAAAAAACAAAGTGGGGTGGTAGAAACTAATACAGATCGCTTTCTAGGATTATAATAAACTAACATAATAGGAGCCAATATAAAGGATAATGTTGTCCCCTGGGTATTTTAATGATCTCAAAACTTCAAATAAAGTCATGTTTCACAGATTTCAGAAAGAAAAGGTATACTTTACTAAGAATCCAATTCTGAAAATATTGATTCTATACATAGATATAATACAAACCCCAACCTAAACTTCCCATTATAATTTTAAATTGCTCTAAAAGTAAATATGCGGTTTAACAGAACTAAAATGTCAAAGAGATTATCTGACCCAACCACTGCCCGTCTAGGGAGAGAAAAATATTCACATATTATACGTATACTTCAGGGCAGGATTACATATTGTGTTTGCGAATCTCTGCCAATGAATGGCATGTTTTTGTTCATTATTGAAACTGTTCACAAATGCACCCATTTCTTGCAAACACAAACATTCCATACCTTAGCTCTGTAATTCATCCCTTGTCTCTCTCATTTAGAAATGCACATGTAAAAGAGTAACAATGCATCTTGCTAAAGCAATGTCAATTTGGAGAAACTGTTCTCATGCTTAAGGTAAGAACTGCCACTTACTATTCATGAAAGGAGTAAAAAGCTCAGTAGGTAATGGGAGATGCTTTTAAAATTAGGTAAGTATCCATAACTATTGAAAGAGCACATTGCAGTGGGGGTAAGACTGTCAATCTGCTGATAAGGAGACACCCTTGGCTGGCACTGTTTGGGGACCAGTACCTTTAAATTCACCAGTGATTTGGCATATTCTTTGTAGTAAATGTTCAAGTTAGGATATGTATAAAACCCCATTTCACTCAGAAGCTGTCATGTACGCATGGTGGGAAGAACATTAGCCTATTTGTTATATTAATTAGGACCGAGAAACTGAGCTTCTCCCAAGAATGAAATAGAATGTGCTTAAAGTGTTTGTGAAAGAGTGTGAAGGTTGAAAATGAGAGGGGAAAAAGGAATTAAGCCAAGGTTTAGGAAGAAAATGTTGGATCCAATGGCTTAGCTTGTTTTCCCTTTCTTCCTCAAATAAATTTGAGGCTAAAAAATTATAGATATACACTTTTTAAAAGTCAAACCATATAAGAATAAATAGGTACTGCACATGCCTATATAGCAACAAAGAGTCTTGTATCTCAATGTGCAAAGACAAACTTGATTCTTAGAGGATGTTTATCATCCCATGTGGTGACATACCACAGCACTTCTGTGGTTTTACAACTTTTGAAATTACAATTGATGCAACAATGAACTTCCTGTGGACAGATGAGCTCTGATGGGGGATGTCCTTCTGTATGCTCTTAATATTTGTTTTTCTCTTATTGGTTGATGAATAAAACACTGATTGGCCAGTAGCCAGGTGGGAAATGTGGGCAGGAGTAGCAGGCCAGGAGAATTCTGGAGAGACGAAGGCAGAGAGAAGCTGCCAGGGAGATGCCATGTAGACGCTGAATGAGTAACATGCTGAAGCATTCTTCAGTAAGCCAAAACCACATGGACATACATAATTTAATAGAAATGGGTTAATAATTAAGAGAGAGCTAGCCAGTAAGAAGTCAAAGCTATCAGCCAAACAGTTTATAATTATTATAAGTCTCTGTGTGTTTATTTGGGGCAAAATGACCAGGTGGGACAGAACCTCCATCTACAGGGCTCATTCGTTAACAACTGTATAGCTAGGCTCAGCCCAGCTAAGGTATCAAGAGACTTTATCCTCAACATGAAGTAAATCATTTTGCATCTACTTACGCTATCATGAAAAATTCAACCCTTTCTCAGTATAATTTGGTGTCATGAAAGGCCTTTGGATCTGCCTTCAATTTATCTTTTTGTTCTCATTCTCACACTTTTTCTTTTAATTTTTTCAAAATTTGTGAATTTCACATGCAAGTATTTTATTTGTATCTTGTTTACCCCATTCCCTCCTGTTTTTTCATGTCCCTGCAAACCTTTAACTCTATTGAGTCCATTTAGAAAAGTTCTGTGTTTAGCGCTGTACCACTTGGGATTGGATAATTTATAAGAGGACTTGTCCTTGGAGAAAACTCATTATCTCTCTCAACAGGCACTGATTGCTTGCAGCTCTTCATCTGGGAGTGGAGCCTTGGGAGAGTTCCCCTTCTACACTGGAATGTCAACTGATGTTGTCTTTATGCATGTCTTGTTTGGGCAACCTTACTGCTGAGATTTCATGGGTTCAGTTTCCCTGTCCTATATAGGGCACACTATTATAAAGCAGACTTTCATGCCCTCTAGCTCCTACAATCTTCCCACCTCCTCTTCTGTGATTTTCCCTGAGCCTTTGGTGTAGGGGTTGCCCTGTAGATGTGTGAATTAGGGGTTGGCACCCTACAATCTCTTCTCTGCACTGTACCAGTTGTCTCACCATCTTTTCCTCTCATCAACTCTCAAAAACATCTTAGAGATCATGCACCAAGTGTGTCCTTTCATTAAAAAGTAATTTTCTCCCACCAACCTTACACTCATTCCTTTTCTATAATTTCCATAAACTTATGCTGCCCACCGCTCTACACATAAAGAGCTCTGCTTAGCTTAGCTTCTAGTTAATGTTTCAGGATGTACTAAAAACTGCTTCCATTGATTTAAATTCACCTTTCTGTCTTAGCACTTACCTTATTTCTCTATTGTTTCATTTCTTCTGGGCCTTGGTTCTAATTTAAGAGGAACTTGTTTGTCTTCAGTTCCTAAATGTTTCCTTTTTTCCCTTCCATAAATTTCCCTACACATTTTTTATATTTCTTCTATAGTCTTTTGGGATAAGCAGCCACTAAGATGTTTTTATCTACTTGAAATTAAATTAACCAATGTATCAAAACTTCAAATATTACAAAGAGGCATGTATATAAATACCCTAAAAGGCAAAAGCAAATTAACTGAATCTAACAAATTTCATAGTTATTATATAAGAGGAAAGAATGAGTCAATGTTACACAATTCTAATATAGAAACAAGCAAAAGTTGCTTGTTTTAAAAGTTGGTTGGAAGGCAGTGGCATTCAAATGAAATACAATACCATCATGCAAAAAGCAACTCTGATGTACGGTATGTATGTATGGTACTAAAAATAATGAGACAAGTTCACATTCCCACCAACTTCTACATTAGATAGAATTTAGTGGTATATTGTAACTAATATGGGGACTATGATTTTGCCAAAAGGATGAGCAGAAACAGGAAACTCAGCTTGACAAGAACAATTAAGAAATTACTGATAGAAAATGTTTTACAAAACGGATGGAAGATTTTAAGAACTGAAGAAGAAAAGGTTAAGTAATGAGTTTAATCTTTTAGTAGATATCACATATTTGATAAAAAATATGAGCTTTGTTTTTAATGTGGCTGCTCTTCATTTGATTCAGAGGAAAGAGATATATAGGCTGGACCTAAAATTTTATATTAATATGAAACACTTATTGTTATGTACTATGACTTGCATTTTTAAAACGTCTAATGGCTCCCTATCACTGTGCTATATCATAACTCCTGCTTTCAAAGACTTCTCAAATCTGGCTATAACCCAACTATACACTCATAAATTTTATGACCTTGTGTACTGTAACCCATCATAACAGGTTGTTCAACCCAGGCTTACTCCTTTTCCATTACTTTTTATTTGTGCCATTACTTTCCATTGATGTCCTCCCTCCTTCAAAGCATAATTCAAATTGACCTCCTTTATAAAGCTAGTAGCAATCAAATCTCTTCTATAACAATTAGGCAGTTTTGCTCTGTCTTAAGATTTAGCATTTAAAGATAGCTCATAAAATTTTGTTTCCAGAGAAGGCAAAGAAAGTAGCAGACTTTTTCTTCATGTTACCTCTGGAAACACCTTTAAAACAAGAGTAAATATATGAAATATATGGCTTTTTAAGACCAAAAGAGCAGCATTTGTGAAGGATGATGAAAAATATCAGATGACTTGTCATAATTGTCACAACACAGTGCATAGAAAGTGGTACAACATGGGGACCCAGGCAAAATTCAGTTTGAAAATACCAAGACAATTAAATTTATAGGAGAAAACATAAGGGAGGTACGTCCCCTCATGGCACTCCTTCCCCAATCCCTACTAGCCAGCAGACCAAGGCAAGGCAAGGATTTGGGCTATCATGCCTTTTACAAAGAGTCATCTAGCATAGAATGCATGAAAGCCCGTGTGGTGAGTGTTCACTTTTTATTTCTCTATATCTGGATGAAAACATGGGTATAGTTGTGGTATTTATATAGCACAGCAGGAAACAGAGTGGAAAGTAGTCAGAGGATGGTCAATGTGAAGTATAGCCAAGAAACACCACATAGAATCATACTGTGAAACAGTGTTCAATAATTAAAAGGGGGAAAACTATTAACATACATAGCAAAGTGAATGGATCTAAAAGACTAGACTATGTAAAAGAAGCTAATCTCAGTATCTTATAGTTTATGCTATATTTTGGAGTTTTTCAAAACAACAGAAACAAAGTGACAGAAAATAGATTGTACTTCCCAAGATTTAGGAGAAGGGATACCAAGAAATAAGTTGAAGTCATGTCATCATTTCATTTAATAATTTTCATGATTAAATGACACACTTGCATTGCACATACAAGTACATGCAAGTAAAAATCACTTTCGTTGTATGTTCCTATTTATAAAGCAAGAAGAAGACAGTAAAGTATACTGAGTTGACAGTAACTAAAACACAGTTGGCATAAATATAGTATCAGACAGAATAGATTTAAGAGAAAAGACTATTAGCAGGGATAATGTGAATCATTTTGAGACACAGGCAACAATTAAACAAGAGAATATAAAATCATTAATTTTTTCTATGTCTAAGAGCAGGGGTGCAAAATAATGAATACAAAACTTAAATAATTCTGTGACTAAAAAATCTCCCTATTTGGGTACAGTATCAGGTACCAATTCTAGGATTTTGTACATGCTATCTATAGGAATGTCTTTGGTTTGTTGGGTTTTTTTTCTTTAGTGCCTTTTGTTATTTTTTTATTGTGAAAGTGTGTTGTATAGCTTAGGGCTCCAACTAGTTATGTGGGATAGGTAGACCTTGAACTCATAATCCTCCTGCCTCTATTTCCTGCATGATAGTACCAAAGTTATGTTATACCTTATCTAGCCTCAGGTATTACCTTAACACTCAAACCAGACAAATATAACTGAAGAAATACAACATTAAAATCCATTAAAAGATGCCCATTATGGTAGCTCATAACTGTAATCCTAATACTTGTGCCCAGGAAGTTAAGGCCAAAGAATTGTGAGTTTGAGGTCAGTTGAACTACATAGAGAGACAATGACTCATAAAGAAAGAATAAAACAAATCCATTAAGATCATAAATATACCAATGTCTTCACATGTCAAATTTAACAATATGAAAAAGCAGTGGTATAGTACAGGCAAAGGATCAATCTCTCCAAGGCAAAGTAGCCTTAGCAATGAAGACCTAATTTAAAAATCACCAGATTCATAGACTTGGAAAGACAGATCATCTTAACAGTTATAATAAATCATGGGGGAAAGTCCAATATTGAGTTGGGATTAAGGAATAAAGCAAGCACACTAAAGACTAAAAGAGAAGTATCAAAGCCTTACTAATATAACATCATAGCTAACAACTAAAAGCTTTCCCCTAAAATCAAGAACAAAACAATATGTGCATAGTAATAACTTCTATTCAACACTTTTCTTCAGGTTCTTCCAGTGCAATAATAAGTCATGGGAATAAATGAAGAACTGGAAGCAACCCCAATATTGGCTTCCAACTTTTTGTAACTCAGTTTCAGGGGCTCTGACACCTTCTTGTCACCTCCCCAGGAACCTAGCGTGTACACAGTGCACATACATAACTGCATGCATACATACATGCAGCAAAACATAATATATATATATATATATATATATATATATATATATATATATTAAACTTAAAATTTAAGAAAATGCTCAATTTAGAAGGTTGAGAAATCCTGTCTCAAACAAGAGGGATGGATAATAACACAACAAAATAGCCCAAATGGGGATGTTTCAGACACTCTTCCAACTTTAAGATCCACATCAATTAGAAAGATGAGAATGGTTCATTTACCCTACACTGGGTGATCTAAGAAGCACTTCCCCCAGCATAGATATAGAATAAGTTCTTTCTATTCTAGCTGTCTTGAAGGAACAGAAAATAAATGAAAAGTATGACTTTGATAGAATCTTAGCAATATAAATGACTCAAGCTATTCTATAACGTGTAACTTTTAGGTATTAAGTTTTAAAAGGCTAACATTTTTTGAGACAGGGTTTCTCTATGTAACCCTGACTGTCCTAGAGCTTGCTCAGAGGACCAGGCTGGCCTCAAACTCACAGAGATCCACTTGCCTCTGTCTCCTAAGTGCTGGGATCAAAGGCATTCACTGACATGTTGGGCTTAACAATGCATTTTAAAAACTGTTTCTCTTTTTAATATAAAGTTTGGAAATGGGGTAAAGGTGATCAACATGCCATGACCAAACATCAACTTTAAAATTAACATTCCATGAACGTAAACCAGTGGAAAGAAAGACACATTAATTTGCCTAAGCTTTTTAAACAACCCACTTTTAAACATTCTACTAGCTTGGTAATAATTGAAGGTTATAAGATGATATCTTATAGTGACTTTAGCACTAAATCAGGCAGAGAAAATAAATAGCTAAAATGGAGAAAAACATGGACAGACAGAGTGATAGGCACTAGTCATTAGGATGGGAAAATGTCAACTACCAGTCTCAATGGTCAGAACAGAAAGGTATTTTTAAGTTTTTATGGGTTTAAGTAAGTAGAGCCAATATCCAAGAAATGGTTTACATTCAACAACCAGCATGCATTGGTACCAGCTGCAGCCAGGTACCCTTGTCCTAACAATGGGGATACCAAATGCCAGTTCATAGTTTGATTCCTTGCTTTTGTTTTACTTACGGCGGATATAGAGAAGAACAGGCAAGGAAGGAAATAATCTGTGTAATATTACTATTTCTATCAAGAATAAAACCTACTATATTATTTGTGTAAATTGTTAGTTTTTATTGATATGTGTTCACAATTATGGCAAAAGGGCAGTTAACATTTACAGGCCTTATATTTAAAAAGCTAAAACAGTTTAGAACAAAATTAGAACATAAATGCACATACAGTGTCAAAAAACCTGGGTCAAGTCCTTGTATGTGTCATCTAAATGGTTATGAATTTTGGAAGGTCTCCTAATTTCTGTGATAGTCAGTGTCTCTATATATAAGGTAGATATGAGAATTCTTGCCATCTCTGTCTCAAGACATATTTTCAATGATGCAAGATTATATTTAAATGCATCATACACTGCCATTTAAATTCATTCATTCCATAAATAATATCCATAAGGACAACAAAAGGCTTTGAGTAGTTCCTCTATACCAAGTATTAGGCTAAGCTCTTTACACACATTAACCTCTGTTAATGATATTGACAATATTTTAAAAAATAAAGTTTGATGTTTATGGAGCGTACTCATGCACCCCAGCACTAGATAAAAGGCATTCAGAAAGAACATGTTAGATTCCAGGTCTGAAGAATCTTTCTAAGATTCATTAAGGACTGAATTATGTAGGTATAGTAGAATCCAATAACTGCTTTAGTCACCAATTGTCTGACATGGGAGAAATGTATGAACAGTTGTTAAGCTGCAATTCTATAAGAATGAATAGAGAGTTCTGGCATGCTATTGCCTAGAAGGGTACCTATAGATAACAAGCATGTATCACAAAGTTTGCAAAGCTAGAAGAAAGGACTTTTAAACTTTTTACTATGAAGAAATGGTAAAGCTGGTCATTGGTAGTGCATGCCTTTAATCCCAGCACTTGGGAGGCAGAGGCAGAGGATCTCTGTGAGTTTGAGACCAGCCTGGTTTACAAGAGCTAGTTCCAGGACAGCCTCCAAAGCCACAGAGAAACTCTGAACTCTGTCTCAAAAGACCAAAAAAAAAAAAAAAAAAAAAGAAAAGAAAGAAAGAAAGAAAGAAATGGTAAATATTTGAGGAGACAAACATATTTAACTTTATTTAAACATTTAAACATTATACAACCCACCATGTACCAAAACATCATGTCAATCACTAATATGTGTACTTCTATGTTCTATGTGTCAGGTAAACATAAATTTAAAAAATACCCCCCCCCAAAATAGGGAAAAAAGCATGTTACCAAAAGGTACCAGTCAAGATGAATCATTATGACAAATAGGAGACAGATGAAGAAAAGAAAGGGCATTCCAGGAGAGGAAATAGGTATAGTAACAATGACCTGTGAAAGAATGGTGTAAGTTTGAGAACAGTGAAAAGTTCAAAGTCATGTAAGCATTTTCTCTGATCCTCTTTTCTATTAACTCTGCTAAGCTAATGCCAAAGAATGCAGTATGTGGTTGAATAGATGAAGGATTAGAAATTAACATGGCAGAAGAATGAAGGAACATAAAACTGAAGGTATTTTGAGAAATGCCAGCAAGCTATTTATGAGGATTTGTACCTACATTATATGAGAACATTTATTACTGAACACTGATAACATAAGTTCCCCAATTAAAAACTGGGTCAAAATTCTAAATAGAAATTTCACCAAAGATGGCATACACATGACCATAAGCACAAATGAAAATCTTTTCAACATAATTAGCAACTGAGGAAATTCAAATCAAAACTATAAATAGTACTTCACAACTATTTGGATGGTCATATTTTTAAAAAAACGCCAAACAATTATCAAGGAGCATGTACCACATGCTTTTACTATACTACATGTCAAAGAGCATGTGCTACATATATTCTTTCCTGTAAAGAAACCAGAACTGTCAAAATTCAGTGTAAACATAAAATTGTGCAGCCATATTGGCAAACACTCTGGCAGTTCTTCAAAAGAGTAAACATAAATTACACCAGCAGCAGGCCACTTCATTCCTAGGTTCATACCAAAAAGAAATGAAATATATATTTAAGCAGCATTGTTCATAAGCTAAAAGCTGGAAGTCACCAGGTACCCATCAATGAACAAATGGGTGAGCAAAATGTAGTACATTCATGCAATAGGAATATTGTTTGGTTATAGAATGAAAGGAACTATGTTGTATGCTATAACATGGAAGAGCTTTGAAACCTTTTTAGTACGTAACAGAAACTAGTCATAAAGTTCATGTATTTGATAAATTAATGTATATGAAATGCTTAGAATAGACAGAGCTATGGAGCTAGAGAGATTAATAGCTACTAAGTTTAAGGAAGGGGCTGGCAGCAAATGAGGAGTACCTGCTAGCAGATACAGGTTTTCTTATTTTGAGATGATAATATTCCAGAATACACTATTTTGATAGTTGCAAAACCCTGTGTACAGTCTAAAGCTCACTGATTTATACACTTTAACTATCTGAATTATATAGAACATGAATTGCATGTCAATAAAGCTCTTAATTAAAAATTAAATGCACCTGCAGGCATATAATACCGAGAATTACCATCAAAGAACTGCATACATAATAAAAGAAAGACATTGTCAACCTGGGATAATAAGGAGGAGGCAAAGAACTAAAGGCTTTATGAGAAGCAAGCCCAGAAACAGTAGCAGTCGAGGAATGGAGGCAATGAAATTATCCTTGACTTTTAACAATCACTCCTTAAGCTAACTCTGGGTAATCTTTTTATTTTGTACATGTAATTTGTACTGCTAACTCCATCATGGATTCTCCTGGGATTTGTTTAAGGTTCTAAGAATCCAAGCTGATTATGTATCAAATGTCTTTCTAGGCACTTTGACAGCCTAATTTGTTGCAGCCTATTTAATAAAGATGACTAATCTTCTAGAGTCACCCAGGCCAACCAGACGGATACCTTATTTGGTGTACCCATCACTTTTGATCAGCTACATTTTCCCCTGACATCTTCTCTGTTTAGTTTGAGTAGAGGGAAAATATTTATCATAGACCTTACTTTCCCATAAATTGTGACATTTAATCCTCATAGCTTTCACCTAGATTACAAATAAGGAAATGGGTCCAGAGAGGACAAGTGACTTTCTTAAAGTCATATCACTAACCAGTGGTACTATAAATAGAATTCTAGTTTGGGATGACCTAGTCGAATCAAGTTATTCTCACTACAGTTAGAAAATGGGTAATCATTCAGGGTGAGACTTCCTAAAACAGTTACTCCCCATGGATCTTTACCCTTGAGGGTATTTTTGATGCCTGCTCAAGCTGGAGTTTGTGTTGTTGCTAATTTTACCACAATGATAACATTTATGTATTAAACACTTGTCTGGCTTATTCCCTTGACAACCATACATCCAAACTTAGAGAGAAAAAGGTTCCCTGATAGTGCTTGGTCTTAAAAATCTGTTTGTGGGAACATACTTTTGAAGAATAATATTTTTATTAATTCTTTGAGAATTTCATAAAATGTATTTTGATCACAGTCAACCCCTCTCCAAACTATTCCCAGATCTATTCCCACCTGACTTCACTTAGTCTTTCTTTAATCTTCTTTGTCTTTCCCCCTGTAACTCGTTAACTTCAATTTGCATTTTGCATTGACCAGGTGTGAGGCCTGCCCCAAAATGTGGCTCACTTATCCAGGGATCACACTCTTAAAGAAACCAAAGTCACTGGCTTGCAGCAGCTATCAAATGCTAATAGCTCCTCAGCTAGGTAGGGGTGAGACTTCGTGCTGACCCCACCCCCATACTAGGATATTTTGTACTACTCTTGGGTACACTCTCACAACTGCTGTAGATTCATATGCGCATCTGTCCTATTGTGTCTGGAAAACACTTTATTCATAGTCGTCCACCACTTCTGCCTCTGGCTCTTACACGTTCTGCTCACTTCTTTCAGGACGATTCCTGAAACTTTGGGGGAGGGGTGGGACATAGATTTCCAATTTAGGTCTGAATAGTCTTCAGTCTCTTGTTTAGCTGCACATGGACCAGTTGTTGGTCTCTGTGCTAATCATCGACACTACAATAAAGTAGCTTTTGTGGTGAGGGTTGAGAGATGCACTAATTGTTGGGTATAGCAATAGGCTATTAGGGGTTGTGTTAATACCACATCAATTTAGTAGAATAATTGTAGTATATTCTCCCCTAGGGATGAAGATCAGTGTCGCCACAGGTTATTGGCCCCAATAACAGTGTCAGTTATGGGTTCCATCTCCTGGAGTGGGTCTTATATCCAAGAAAACATTCATGGGCCTAACATTTGTGCAGCTATTATGTCAATATCACGCCAGGAAAGTTACTACTGTAGCTCATAAGGTTCACAGCTGGGCAACACTGATGATTATGATTCTCCTTCAGTAGCTTGCATGGCGTCTTCTAGCACTATGAAAACTAGCCAGTAGGGTGAAGCTTTGAGGTCTGTACTCACTTTAATTTTCCATGTTTTATGACTCAAGTATGTGGTGTCCTCACAAATAAGGTCTTGCAGTCAAGTTCTGGAAGGTAACCAAGAGCAAAGGCAACAGCCTGAAATGTTTAGGGGTCTTTGGGACAACTTTGTCCCAAAACTCAAGGAGGTAAGGGCTTGGTACTGGTGGTTTTTATTTGCTAGTATGTGGTGTCTAGTTGGAGTATTGTCCTCCAGTTATAGCATAACTCCACTTCTACAGTAGTAGGTTTCCATATGGTTTTTTCATAAGGCCTTCAGAATTAGTTTTGTCTCCCTAGATTCCCTCCTTTACCTTGGGCTCCCATCAACCACCCCATTTAATCCTTTTTGTTTCCTCTTTGTCCCTTTATATTACTATAATCTCATCTGCTTTCCCTAGAATGATCCCCTCCTTCCCTAGGCCCCCTGTTAGTTATCTAACTTCTGTAGGTATTGGAGATTAAACACACCTATCTAAAGATTCACAGCAAACATCTACATATGGCAGGAAAAAACTTGATGTGTTCGTATCTGGGTCTGGGTTATATTACTCAGGATGACTATTTCCAGTTCCAACCATTTTCACTGTTTGTTTGTTTGTTTGTTTTTAAGACAGGGTTTCTCTGTGTATCCCTGGCTGTTCTGGAACTCACTCTGTAGACCTGGCTGGCCTTGAACTTAGAGATCGTTCTGTCTCTGCCTCCCGAATTCCGGGATTAAAGGCTTGCACCATGACCCACGGGAATTTTATTTTTCTTAACAGTCAAACAATATCCCATTGTGCAAATGCACATTTTTGTAGTGCATACCATTTCCTGGCTATTATGAACAGAGTATTAATGAACACTGATGAACAAGCATCTTTGTAATAAGATTTAAAGTTCTTTGAATACCCAAGAGTGGACTAGCTGGATTGTGTGGTAGTTTGATTTTCAGGTTTTTGAGAAACCTCTACACTGATTTCCGCAGTGGCTGTACCAGTCTGTGATTCCACCAGTGGTGAAGTAGATACTCCTACACACATCCTTACCAGGATCTGCTGCGCTTGGTTTTCTTGATCTTGGACATTTGGTCTGGAGTAAGATAAAATCTCACAGTACTTTTAATTTACGTTTCCCTTATGGCTGAGGATATTGAACATTTTGTAAATGCTCCTCAGACATCTGTATTTATCTTTCGAGAATTCTGTTTAGGGGGCTTAGACTATATAGTGAGCTTCAGGCCATCCTGGGCTACAGAACAAGCTCTTGTCTCAAAACAAATAAATGAGCAAAAAAGTAGGATAGATCTATGTACTGTGTGCAAAGTGTATGTGATAAAATGATGAAAAAAATAACAGGGAAAACATTTAAGCTATTTGAAATGTTCCCTCACTGTAACAATGATTTATAATTCATCTATAATTTTATGTATTCATCTATGGAGAAAAGAATCCATGGTTGTTGGTGGAAGAAGATTCTTGCCTTGTACGGTGGTGCAACTGTATAGTTATCCCGCAATGTGCTCTGCAGGTTCCTTATCTGAAAACTCAACAACCTAGGATGAAATGTATGGCAGTACTTTCATTCTTGTCATCTTTCCCTAAACAATTCAGTACAGCACCTACTTACATAGTGCTTATAGTGTATTAAAAGTCTACAGATGATTTTAAGTATACAGAACATATATTTAGTTCATAGTGAAACAGTATGCTATTTTATGTAAAGAATTTGGGAAAATTTTGGTCCCTGGGACCAGTTTCCTGTGGAACCTTGGTGAAGACTGTATATTGTCTGGAGTAAAGCATCACCTGGGAACTTGCTAGAAATGTGAATTGCTGGGTCACAACCTATAGTTTTTTATTCAGTATCTCTAGGCTAAGAGCCAGTGTTCAGTGTTATAACAAGTCTGTTAAAATTTGAGAATCATAGCTATGAACTACAGTGGTGACCACTATTCAGTTTAACACTTTAGAATTAGCAAGTTCACAATGATTGGCTTGAACACATGAGTAAGAGCATTCATTCATCATAAGCACAGTATGGATACCTCTGTTCATTCCCCCAGTATTTAAAAACTGTTCTTTAGTACAAGGACATTAAAGTAACATGTTACTTCCCCTTATGTTTTTGATATCTACTTAGCCCCTTATTATCTCCTCAAATGGGCTATGTCAAGATGCCAAAAGACTGAATTATCTTCCACTCTGACCCTCATATTTCTGCTGAGGACACCAAAAGGACAACAAACTTTAAAACCCACCTCTCAGGATTTATAGATTGGAAATAAAAAGCAATATAGAGATGCCCTGATCAAGAGTCACATTTTAGAGATAAAGAAAGCAAAGCCCAGAGACATCACACTAAATAGAGATTACTTAATAATTGTAAGCATCATCTTTCATTATAATATGTAGTACATCAGGGTAGTTTTCTTGATCAGATAGATTCATAAAATCCATCTAGGAAGAGTTCATTTTAAGATACACTTAGAAATATATATGTAACATATTTTATGTTACTTAGCAAAAACGACTGGCAGAATTTAACTTTATTTAGAAGGCACATATGGCCATCAAGGATTTTACTGTTTTCTAATTCATCAATGACCACAGAGGTCAGCAAGGTCACTTGGAATGTCCATGCAAATTAGTCCCAGATCCATGTGTTTTGTGTTCCTTTGACTTTCTGTCCCCTCCTCTCATGACAGATACTAATTCTTACATCTATTGGTGGGATTATACACAGTCGCCTCCATCCCAAACCTACTATGGCCACTGAGAACTGAGTCATCAAATATATGTGATATGTAGCACTTTGACAAAAATGACTGCACAACAGATGAGGAACTAGAATATTTAGATAGGAAACTTGAGATTTTTACTTTGGCTGTTATATAACCTATTAGAGAGTCAATGTTGGCAAATAGGATATTCTTTAGGGAGAAAGGAGAAGAAACAGTAAGAAATGAGGTAGAAACAGTATACGTATATGAAATTTAAATATAAATTAGAAAATAAAGTGACATACTATCAAGATACTCTTTACACAAATAAAAACAATGAACTGTGGGAATGATTTTAAACTCACGAATGCACGCATTTTTTTTCTATCAAGAGTTCTACACTGGTGGGGTTTTATTTGTCTTTCTAAGTAATAGATTCTGCTTCTGGGAGATTTTATGTTAACAATAGCTGAGCTGAAAACAGACTTTCCATGCACCTTCCCTTCCCATGCCCACACATTAACAGCTTCCCAGTTATTGCTATCCTGTACTTCAAAACAACAACAACAACAACTGGAAGGTTTTGTACCTGTACAAATCCTGCCAAAGACACAGTTGAGATTACCTGTAACACCACAGAACTGTGGGTATTGCTGGTAAAGATGCGGGTGCTTCCAGCCTTGCAAGACTGCAAATGAGCAGAGAGTCCCATTTCACTGCTTCCAAGGGACAGTTTCATGTGCAGGTCTTCCTCTTCCACAAGAGATCTGAAAGATTAAATGAGAAGGACAGGAAAATGAAAATCTGCATAATGCACCACAGTGAAGTTATTTAGGAAAACAGTGTCCTGGTGACAATCATCTACCTATGGAATACACTGAGGTTTCTTTTACTGCATTCTAACTTCATACCAGTCCATAGCACAGAAGAAATACATATGATTCAAATGCTTTCCAGGAACAGAAAATGTAGAAAAGAACTGGGAAATCAACTAAAAGATAGTTTTAAGCTACAGTCTCAAGGAACTTTAGGGTTCTCAAGGGTGACAATATTTGCTTTGTTTATTTTACTACTCAGATAGCAATGTCATCAAATTGTGTCCTTCATGGTTATGCTTAATTTCAAGTACCTAATTTTAGAAAGAGAAAACTAGCAACTGATGTATTAAATCACTCTTCCCTATCGAGTACTTGCCAAGAACTTCCCTCATGTGAGCTCTTTTACTTTAAGACAAATGCAAAATCTCATATTATTAGCTCCCTTTTCTTTTTATATTTTATTTATTGTGTATGAATGTCCATCTGCATGTGGGTCTGTACAACACAAGTGTGCCTGGTGCCTGGCAGAGGTCAAAAGAAAGAATCAGAACCCTCAGAACTGTGGAGTTACAGGTGGTTGTAAGCCACTATGTGGGTGCTGGGAGCTACAGTCTGGTCCTCTGCAATAGCAACAAATGCTCTTAAACACTGAACTACCTTTTCAGCCCCTATCTCTTTTTTCTTAAGGAAAGCAAAGTTAGAAATAACTTAACTAGGTTATTCGAGTAAGAGAGTCAAGATTCAAATTTAAATCTGGCTTTATTCCAATTTCCATCCACCCACATTAATAAAAGTAGGAAAAAGCTGAAATATATTAATGCAGTACTTCATTTTGCTGTTATTGGTACAGTTCTAGTCAACTCTGACTAAATAACATTTTACACATGAAATAAAAATTTTAGCTTCCTTTTCTCAATTTGAGATTGTTTAGAAAAACAGCTGTTATTGTACTAGCATTTCAATTTTTTCAAAAAAATGGATAACATAAGTAAATAAAAGATATCCCTATTTATGTATTAGAATAATAGTTTTCTCCCCAAGGGCTGTAAGAAAGGATCACAGAACATGGAGTCCCCCAGACACTTAATTACCACAGATGATAATGAAACCTTTGATAGTTACAGGGCTTTCCTTAGGTTATACTAAAAATTGACCATCCTGTAATGATCTGTCATTATTTCTTACAAGAGGCCTTTTGTACCCTTAAATCTACATAGCTAAAATGGATTCTGGATCATGTGCCTAAGAACAAGGAGTCCTTGGCTCTGAATTGGTTTGGTTTGTGCATTCATGATAGAGACAGCTAAGTGGATATTAGGAAAGGAAAGAACATCGATTTAAATTTTGGTACTTCTCTATAATTTCATGAAATTTAAATTATTTGATTTTTTAGCTGGACTATCCCATATCAAAGATTTCACCCTTTTCCTGTAACATTTATAACCTGAGCTGCTCAGTTTTAATAAGAATTTTAAGACTATGGCTATTTTATACACAAAGATGATGTTTTTTGGATACTGACGCCAATCAAGTGCTTTAAAATCCTGCAATAATTAGCAGAAATTCTTGCCTTAAGGGTGACATCAACTCTTCTTAACAATATTAGAGTCATAGTATAATGAAAAATGAATTAATAAAATATAACCATGTTTTATTCATCTCTCATAGATATTTAATAAAGAATAATTCAAATAGGATTTTGACAAGCATAAAAGAAAATGAACATAGCCTTCCATTAAAGTTTCAGAAATAGCTTTAAAAGGAATGATATACTATACATGATTTACATAGCACGCAAAATACTCATATACATGTTTGTAGACAGGCACTGGAATTTATAGCATCAATTGGAAAAAGTCAGAAATAGATGTCAAGGCACGTCTCTACCCAGAATATATCTATCCATCTAAAATTATTTTAATAGCAAATTCAAGCAGACTGTGCTATTAATTTCTATATTCCCTACACACAGGCTGGTATGAGAGGCTTAATTTATATCCTGTGACTGAATATGGAATCTCATTTCTGTGAATCATTCCAAAGACATTTCTTTATCATGCAGAGCTTAAATGGCCATCAATTACCATTTTTACAACAAGGACAGGAGTAAAGCTGCAGCTGCTCTGTCCTTATGACATATCCTAGAAGTTGCTTCTTTGAATAAACTACAGATAACAACTTGTTTACTTGCCATTTGTCCCTTACTCTCCAAATTAAGAAGGCTTATACGAAAATGCAAACCTTTCTTGGCAATAGGAGATAGCTGGCTTTCTAATTAATTACTTCAAAAGCTGGAGAAGCCCTCATATTTGACTTCTGGAATACTGAGGAGACTGGTTCTTTAACATTCAAAACACTCCCTATTATTTCTGTGTCAGTAACAGTACATGCCATTTCAACCTTCTTAGGAGACTGAATAGCCCCTTCTTATCTTCTTTTTTATTAAGTTTATTGACTGCAAGGAAAGAGCATTGTTCTTCAACATTGTAAGGAAGCAATAGTTTTCTCTTTATAGCTCAGGCTACAATTACATCATGTTATATTAAGGGATTGTTTATATGACAGATTCCAGACCAAAAAAATATCTTTTAAAAAATTTATTTTTCAATTCATATAGTTAAAACAATGTGTATGCCAGTGGTTCTCAAAGGGCAGAGGAAAGGAAGGAATTTTGCTTCCAACCTCTACCCTTCATCATACACACATCCCCTGACAATGTTTGTGGACATTTTTCATTGTACCTACTGAGGGAGTGGTAGGCAATTACTGTCATCTCTTGGGATGCTGCTAGACACACTGCAGTACACAGAACAATTCTGTATGTCAAAGATGTTCTCAGGCAAAAAATGTCAATGGTGCTAAGGTTGAGAAATCCTGGTATAGAGGGATTGACTTCTACATGAAGTGTTTATTGAGTAATTTCATGTTTTAAATATTTCCCAGTCCTTGGCTTGACTCCACAAAGTAATGTTAGCAATACAAAAACACAGGGGGGATTATTAATTACTACTAAATCTTCTAAAGCCATCTTAACCAAATACCTCAGCTCTCCTCATTCCTAACACTTTGAAAACTCAAGTGTTTACAACAAATCAGTAGATAATAGCTCTGATGTTTATAAGACAATTAGGGAGAAAATATTTTTATAAAAATTTTATATAAGAAAAACAATTTCTTCATTCTGTCTAAAACAACTGAATTTACTTTTACATAACAAGTTACAATCTTATAAATCTTGAGCAAATCCTGCCATTTTATAAATACTAAAAGGTTATTTAGAGAAGACAATGTCTTCATCAGATTTCTAAATTTAAATCATTCTGCTATAGCATTAGAATCTATGTATGGCTGCCAAACTAACCATGCACACTGAAAACATTTTATTTTCAAAACATCAACGAACCACCAAACATAAATGTAATCTTTCACAAAATTTGCATGAACTAGCCAAATGTGTTTGCTCAAAGAAAATGATCACTGGTTTTTGTTTTTTGAGGAGCATTAGTTTAGAGATGAGGCACTCTCTACATCATTTAACTAAACCCACTGCCAACATTAAAAAACAAAACAAAACATATAGTAGTGCACTTACTTACACTGGTGTTTGAAGAAAGAAAAAAAATCTAAGCAATTATTCTGTTAAGAAAGCAATGGCAACATTGTCATCTTGTCTCAAACTTTCCCTATTTTACAAGAACCTCAAGGAAAACATATGTAAATAATTACAAATGCACCAATTCATATAGACAGATGTACAACAGATAAAAATTTTGTATTTCCCTAATTTTTATAATGGAGAAACATAAAATGAATGAGTATGAATATCCAAACTTGTCTGATTTATCGTTCAGTTTTTGTTTGTGTTGGGTAGAGGAGAAAAAATATATTAATACTTTTAATATTCAATTCAAACTTTGAATGTATCTGAACATGTATTCCAGAACATGCAAATCAATGTAAAACATCTATCTTTTACACCTATAAATTATCAAAGAGTAGAACACAAAGACACACTCTCAAAATCACTAGTGCAGACATGCATGAAGTCCCTGGGGTCTATGTGGAGCTGTTCATCCAAAAGGATATTTGACAAAAGGCTTCTAAAAATTACTAGACCAGTCTTTTTATCTTTCTTTTATGATAATGAAGGATTGTGCACTGCATCTATGTCCTAGGAGACTGCCACCAAAAGAGTGCTCTGTGAATCTTGTTAAAATGTTTCCTATATAGAACAGTGATAAGTTCATTTGTTCAAGGTTCTCTGCAGAAGAGAATATTTTTACACATTAGTATGCCAATCACATTTGTTGGGATGTTCCATGGGAGCACACCTCTCATTTGCATTGTGTCTAACCTCACAAACTCCCTCTGAACAGTCCTCAATCTCTACATCCAAAATACCAAGCCTACTAAAACCAATACTATTTTGTTGGAATAGGGGTATCATCTTGGTAAGTTATGAAATGCACATTTCATTTTCTTGGCTTCTATCACCACAAACACAAATCCATTTTAAATGCAAATTCCAAGTAAGGTGACATTTCACTGTCATGTCAAGGAAAAGAGAATAGTTTAGTGCTTTTAAAAATTATTATCACGAGACTACATTAAAACCAGATGACTTTTCTTGGTATGAAAGTTATGTACGCCAGTAACTTATACACTGGCGGCTTAACTTTTAGTTTACAAATAAGGAACAGCACACTGACATTGTGAGGAAATATTCTGCCTTAAACATTCCTCAATTGCTTGCAATTTGTCAGAAAAAAATGTAAAGTATATGAACAAAAGCTTTATTGTTTCTCTCTACTCAGTTACTAGTTAGTTTCACAGTACAACTTTTGGCTTACCATCATTTCCTTAACATACTAAATCTAACATGTTTTTAATAACAATTTCACTACAACAAAACACTTATGTCTCTTCAGTTAGTGCCTAAAGTATAACACAAATATATTAAGTTCCAAGATCAATAATATTATCATAACCAAAAGTTACTGCCAGTGGGTGAGAATGTAAGAATGGAAACAGTAACAAGACAGCAAACAAGACAGTCTTAAATGTTTTAACAGTACCATAAAGCAGACCAGTTAATCAAGTCAACAACTCGTGCTTTCCACAACCCAAGCCTCAAGAAAAGAAAAAGAAAGATTTCAAACTCACAGTTTTAAAAGAAAATCAAGAAAGGGGTTTTCTTCAAAGTAGTACTCTCCGTCCATTTGTTTGTCTGCTCTGAAGTAGAGAAGTGTCTGCTGGCAGCAGCATTTGCTAAATGAAACATTTCTTGTGATAAAGTTGCATGGCAGGTGGAGGAGAATTTTTGCCACCTGTTCTCATACTCATTTGAATTTGAGTGCTAAATCTGTCAAGGTATTTCCTTCCACCCTTGAGAAATGAATCAAAAACTTAAGATGATAGGATCTATTTCCCACTAGTTTTCAGATACATTCAAAGTTTGAATTGAATGTTAAAATTATTAATAGATTTTTTTCTCCTCTACCCAACACAAACAAAAACTGAACGATAAATCAGACAAGTTTGGATATTCATACTCATTCATTTTATTTTTCTCCATTATAAAAATTAGGGAAATACAAAATTAAAATCAGGAAGAAAATTTCAACTTACAAAATAAAGTAAATAAATGTGATTGTTGTATAAAAGGTGAAAAACATCCATACTACTTCAAGAATTGAAATATCAGTCTACTAACTAACATGTCATTTATAGTATCACTACATGAGGAAATTACAAATATCATGGCAGCCTTAAGAATAAGGCATACATTAATTTCTGGCTAAGGAACATATGAAAAACATATCTCCTTAATAAGGTTACGCTCAAGAGGAATCAGAAGAACAAAACTTTAGTGAGGCATTTCTAATTTTTTGATATATATTAGGTCAATTTTAACGATCATAAATGGTTTACTAAAAGAAACTTTTAGCATAGACATTTTTAGTTTTATAAATAGCTGCTATGTTTTCAAGATTCTGTTTCTGCTGTGGTAATATAAGCATTCAGAAAAAGAAATATAATCAAGGAAATAAGAATATGTCAAAATGTCATTGCAAAGTAAAGAAACTATTGTGCATACTTCTCACACACACACATCCATCACATTTAAAATAGAATTACATTAATAACTAGCTGATGTCCATAATAACATAGGAATAAGATCATTTACTCAGCACCTGCTGTGTACTAGGCACTATGCCAGGCACATTCTCATATGGTACTTAATCCTCATGACAATCCCACTTTCAAGACTGGAAACTGAAGCTCAGGGACTTTAATGCTTCACATACATATCATAACTATGAATCCAAACCCATGTCTAAACCTAGAGCCAACATTGTTTCCATTACATGAGGGCTAAAAGTTAAAAATAGAGAGTAGAGACTGTACAATGATTCACATTTAAAAGCTTACTTTATAAATACAAGAAATCTATCATAAAATACATTCTGCTGAAGGAAAGTAATTTTCTAGTTTAATTAATTGCATCTCAAGTCCCCTGCTTTGGGTGTGGGAGAGGATGGTGGTCCAGATGGTTCAGTGCAATGACTTCTAATGATCTATAAGTATGCTTGATAGGAATTAACTGAAGACATAAAAATCACTAGTAGTGATTATTTTTTAACAATTTCAAAGGAATAACAAATATCCAGGGTTAGATATACCAATTTCATTGATCTGATTATTGAACATTATATGTATGTATGGAGATATCACAGTGGATCCTTTGAATACATAAAATTACTCATACACAAGTTTTAAAATTGCAAATAAACCATTTTTAGTGGAGCATGCTTGTAGTGTTAACTATTTGGGATACTGAAATAGGAGGATCTCTTGAGCCTAGGAGAGTAGTCTTGACAAAACAGGAAGACCTTGTCCCCCTCACACACAAAAAAAGGTAATAAATAGGACTAGAGAGAAAGCTTAGTATTTAAGAGCATTTGTTTCTCTTCCAAACAACCTGAGTGTGATTCCCAGCACCCACAGGTTAACTCCAGCTCCAGAGAATCCAACACCCGTTTCTTGTCTCCAAGGGCACCTGCACAAACAAGGGGCACACACGGGCATGCACTTGTGCATGTGTGCATGTGTGAGCATGCACACACACAGGCACTAACTCATAAATAAAAAAATAAAATAAATCCTTTCAAAGTTAGTAAAATAAACATATTATAAAAATAAATACAAGTACCTATTGTATGGTTTGAGTTTTAAACAAAGTATCAATGGTAAAAATATATGCCAATATGTGGGAATGGGTAGTATTTCTTGGAACACAATTTAGATCAAGTTTAGGGAGATTTTTACATTACTGCATTTAAAAGAACATACCAGCATTTAAAAGAACAGATTTTGAATTCCAATGCTGACTATCATAATCACAAAAATAGCACTATGACACAGATGAGGGAATTGGGCTAGACAAATGGAATGACAAATGATACTCCATTAGATAACTGTAACAGGATGAAAGTTAATTATCCAAACCAAAAAGCATTTGCACTGAATATTTCAATCTTGTCCTTGAACAACTCTAAAATTAATGATTTTGCTCTCAACCTACCATATTTTAAGACTTTGTTCTACTCTGATCATTTAAAACACTGATACTAATTAAATTACATAAAGTTTCATATACCTTGACCAAAATTTCTTCTATTTAAGAAGCTTGGCTCATATCATTATTTTATTCTTCACATTTTTATAATATTTTAGAGACAAAAATATGAGCATATAGGTAGATAATGGGCGAATATGTGGAAATATGGATGAATAGGTGGGTGGATGATCATGAACAGATAGAATTCACTATATATTCTGAAGTAAAAATACAACAGTAAGTGAAGAAACAAATTAGCGACTGTTCATTCCATTCCTTACATAAAGAAAACGTGACATCCAGAGAGCCCATTGCTTTTAGACAGCAATAAAATATGAGAGATTGCACACAGGGTGGTTTGAGTAACAATGGGCCCATAGACTTATATATTTGAATGCTTAGGGAGTGGCATTATTAGGAGGTGTAGCCTTGTTGGAAGAAGTGTATCATTGGGAGTGGGCTTTGGGGTTTCAAAGCTGAAGCCAGGCCTAGTGGCTCACTGTCTCTTCCTGCTGCCTGTCGATCAGGATGTAGAACTCTCGGCTCCTTCTCCAGTAACATGTCAACCTGCATGCTGCCCTGTTTCCTGCCATGATGATAATGGACTAAACCTCTGAAACAGTAAACCACCCAATTAAATGCTTTCCTTTATAAAAGTTGCCATGATCATTGAGTCTCTTCACAGCAATAGAAACAGTAACTAAGACAGGGGTATGGGTATAAAAAGATAGCAGTATGTACAAGTCAGTTGAGATAAACAGCAAGTACTCCAATTACCATCAGTTATATAGGGGATACAGAATTTATCCTCTAGTAACACACAAACCTTTTGACAGAGTGTTCTAACCTCCAGCCATTAATCAATCAGGCCTGACTATCAAGAAGCCTCACTATACCTATAGCTTTTCTCTTCCTTCAGTTCCCAATGAAGAAAGTGGAATGGCCACTCCAACTCCTTCAATATCAAGCCAACTTGCTTTGAAACTTTTTTTTCTTACAGAAGATTGGTCAATTCTAGTGTTATTTTACCCCCATTACCTATAGCTCACCAATTCTAAAATTTGACTAGTATGTTATGACATATTTAAATAAGAGATCCATACTATGAACAAATTGGAGTTCACATGCCTACAATACTAGTTTGTTAAATAGCCAAACACTCAAGTTATACCATTTCAATATTTATTTAGATAGTAGACCCCATAAACCAAGATCAAATTAGCAACTACCAGGACATATCTATTGGGGTAAAGGAGAATAATTAGTCTAGTAGGAAAAGGAATGAAAAGCTAACCTAATTTTCTGGGTTGTCCAGTTATATTCAACTCACTTTATTATTTTTATTATTTTATGTATCTAGGTCTTCTGTTGTAAATTAGTAATAAAATATCACCTTAATTTGAAATAATGGGACAAAATCCTTCTTTCATTCCTTTACATACAGAACATTAAATAGGGTTTTATATGAAAATTATAACAAATGACTCCCAAAGTAAGCAAGAAGCACACAGAAAGAAATGAGGCATCAAGGAAGTAAGAATACTAATGAGTTGTTAAAAGTTTGCCCACTGGTTAGAAAACAGTACCTACTATCTTCGCTATATCTTCATGAGCTTTTCTGTGAAGTAACAGTTTCCCATCTTTTCACATGCCTACATTATTTTCTATGGAAATGAATTTGACTACATAGTTCCCAATGATCCCTTCTGGAAATGTAGTCAATCAGAACAAATTTCAGGAATCTCAAATATATCCTATTACCATGCATCCAAGTGAGCCATGGATAAAATATTTTGAATTCTAAAAGGCAACTGCCATCACCAAAGCATTTCTGTCAAAACCATTTTCTGTATTCACGATGATCAATTATATATGCATTATGGCTTAGCATTTTCACAGACAACTGTTCTTATAGTGAAGAAAACTATCTCTGTGCTCAACAATTTGCTAAACAAAATCTCAACTCTACATTCTTGGCTTCATGGTATCTGGGTCTAGTCCTCCTTAACTGAGCATCCCAACTAATTCATAATAAAGATTCTTGAATAGAGAATAAATACAATTTAAATTGATATTGTGAATTAACAGTTATTTTGCTTTAGAGTGTGTTGTTTTTTTAATCAGGCACTGCTATGCCTTTCCTCTACATTGAATGCAGTAATACAGAAATATCATCTTATTTAACATTTTTTAGGAAACAATTCACCTAATTTACAATACCCAGCGTTCCTCACAGGTCTTTGACATCACATGTTCAGAGATAGGGACAGGGAAACGAGAGAAAGGGTGGGGAACAGGAGATGGGTCAACCATGAAAGAGACATGAAGAAGCCTTATGAAAACTCAGTAGTTTTAAAATTATGTGCATGAGTGTTTTATTTCCCTGTATATCTATGTGGCATGAACATGTCCGGTGGTTGTGAAGGCAGGATGAGGGCATTACAGATGGTTTTGAGTCACTGTGGAGGTGCTAGTAATTGAACCTGTGACTTCAGGACTTGTAACCAGTACTTTTTAATCAGTGAATCGTCTCTCGAGATCATGAAAATTTACTAGTTTTTAAAGATTTATATATATATATATAATATATATATATATATATATATATATATAGTATTTATTTATTTTAAAAGTTTTATTCAAAAGTATCCTCTGTAAGTGGGTAATGTTTCCACAAGGCATGGGTGATTAAATAAAAATCTCATTGCCAAAGACAGTTACTACCCTTTGAGTTATTATTGGTCATGGAGACTCCGAGGACACTTAAAACAACACAGGCTATTGCCACTGCTGGTTTTTGCCCACTAGAACTACTGCTACTGAAGATACCATATACTTTGGCTGTAGGACTTAGAAAAATCAACTTCAAACTAACCAGGAAGTTTCTTTTCTCCTGGCTAGCTTTTATAGTGCCATAAGGGGATTTCGAGGTTGCTAGGGGGAGAAAAGACATCAGTGATCCTACCTGCCAGAAAATATGTGCCACTGGTACAACAGCAGCATGACTATTATGGTATAACCAATTTCTCTCTTTATTGGATTTGGGAAGCATGTTCCACACGAGGGATTTCATGCCTGGTACTATAACCCTGATGAAAAATTCATGCTTAGGGAAATCATAGATCCTAGAGGGGAACCTACTGTTGTTGTTTTAAATGGTAATGTTGTCAAAGTATTTTGAAAATATTTTATTGATGTGTAGACTCAGAGATGTGTATGGATCTCAGTCTTGGTCAGAGGAGATGCTTAGCACACTAGGTAGTTGTTAATGCAGAGACTAATGAGTCTGCTCAAAGTGCTGAGAATAGCGACCTGAGATCTCAGCAAAAGCCAGGCTGCCTATCAATGTCTCCCCACCCAAAGCTCAGGGAACACAGCAGAAGAGGGGAGGGAAAGAATGCAAGAGCCAAAGGCTATGAAATGAAAAGAGTGCTTTGAAATGCTGTCATCTGAACATGCCATGTTAGCTGCACTCATGAACTTATACCAGCTGTTGTTGGCTGCATAAGTTCAAGACAGCAAAAATTCCAGGAAGGATGGGGGAGGGGCTCCCAAGGCCTCACTCCTAGCTGAGGAGCTACTGGCAGTTGACTGCTAGAGGGACAGGGACAGGGACAGGGACAGGGACAGGGACAGGGACAGGGACAGGGACAGGGACAGGGACAGGGACAGGGCGTGGTCCTGTCTCAACTTGGTATGCCAGCCTTTGTTGACTCCCCAAGGAAGGCCTCACCCCCTCTGAGAAAAAGTTTTCCCTGTGAAGACAAAGGGCATGAAATAGGTCAAATAACCTTTAAAGTTAAGAGTACTTGCAATCTTAAAAAGACTATAACTTTATTTTCTCTACCAAATTAACAACTGATATACGAAGGTAAAGTATTTTGGTCCTTGGCTAATTGCTTTTAGTGACATTACTGTCAGTCTGGGTCAGCACCATGGAATTTACTAACAGTGATGCACAGACTCTGGATTTGGGAGTAGTCTCTTTTGTAGACAAGACAGCCACAACTCCTATCTAATAAGACAATGATGTATTACTTCATATTCCAATAGATATGTCCAATACGATAATGTAAAGAGGAACAACTATACAGGGTAACAATCCAAAAACTACTCTAAGGTCACCCATACACTCAGCACTTATGAAGCATCTCTTATGTGCCAGACCCTATGTTAAAAAATAGAGCAGGGCCGTGGTGGCGCACGCCTTTAATCCCAGCACTTGGGAGGCAGAAGCAGGCAGATCTCTGTGAGTTCAAGGCCAGGTCTACAGAGTGAGTTCCAGGACAGGCTCCAAAGCTATAAAGAGAAACCCTGTCTCAAAAACCAAAAGAAGAAAGACAGAAAGGGAGGGAGGCAGGCAAGGAGGCAGGGAGGGAGGTAGGGAGGGAGGGAGGCAGGGAGAGAGGCAGGGAGGGAGAGAAATCCAAACAACAGGCATGGTAGTTTCTTGCTAAGCTATCATAATCAAATAATTACTAACTGATTAAATTATATAAAATTATAATAAATGCTTACTATTTTCTACCATTGAATTTCATGTATAATTCATGTAAAGCAATATCCAAACTTAGTTGAAATTTTTCCTTTGTCCTTATCCTTAAAGGTATCCTCCCTCCCTTCCATTCTTTCTTTAAAAAATGTGTAATGTGTATGGGTGTTTTGCCTACATGTATGTCTGTGTACTACTTGTGTGCCTTTTGCTTGCAGAGATGAGAAGAGAGCATCCGAACCCCTTAAACTAGAGCTCCAGATGATTGTGAGCTACCATGTAAATACTGAGAATCTAACTCAGACCTTCTGGAAGAGTAACAACTGATCTTTACCCATGAGTCATTTCTCCAGCCCTGTGGGTATTTGTTCTTATTTAGCACATAAGCATGAATTTAAAAAAAATGATTATTTCTTCTAGATCTGGATATCTCCAAAACTAGATCAACAAATAAATAATACTAAATATTAAAATTTAACCTGGAATAATTATATATCTATGGAAAATATGAGCCAGGTCTCCAGTCTATTTAAAATAAAACTTTGGTTACAGTCCCACAGATTTCTTTATAATCATGAATCTTTCAAAAATGATTATGAATGCACACTCTTGTGGGGAGCTGTGCTAAGAGATCATGAATTGGATAATCTGCTTACAACTTAGAACATGCATATATTCTTCAAACTTTTATTTCAGTTACCTTGCATTTCCACTCAAAATAAGGTAGAACAACTTAAAAAGAACCACATTTCACCACAGCACAAGAGAATACAAGTGAACATATCTATAAAGAGTGGTCTGTCTATTTGAGGCTTTGTTGTGAACTGGCCTTTAACATTACCTGTAACATGGTCAAGAAAATGAGATATAAAAACTGGAAAGGGAACACAAATCAGAGCTAGGTAAAATCATCAAATAGAAATATACACAGATGGAGTAAAAATGATTGGGCATTTCAAAGGATATAGGATAACAAAAGGTAGTTTTTAAGATTCCTTACAGCTTCTAAATTGAAAGAACACTACATGAGATAATTTGATTGGTCAGTGGAAGTGCTTTGTAATTTTGGCAGTATCAGAATTGAACGCTGGGCAGCTGCTTTACCACACAGCTATATTTTCAGTTGAGAAACAAAAGAACAAATAAAACTAGATGACTTTGCAATGATTATTAAATGACATTTTGGATTTTTACAAACACCTACAGTGAGAAATACGAATGTGGAAGGATCAAAAGAAGAGAGAGCATAGGCAGAAGAATGGGAAACACACACTGGCCTGAGCTTAGCACTCTAATTGTGCATTCTCCTAATGTTTCAATTTCAAAATTGTAGTGCCTGGTAACACAATATTCAAAACGTTTAAAGTAAAGTGTGGCTAGTGAGATGGCTCACTAGGTAAAGGTGCATGCTACCAAGCCTGACAACCTGAGTTGGATGCATGGGATCCACATGTCAGAAGGTATCTTAGTTTCTGCTCTGTTACTGTGAAGAAACACCATTGTAGATGCACAGACTAGGATAAATATAGGTTAATTTTATCTGGGGAGAAGTCACTTAAATGAGGAACCAATGACCCACAAGTTCCAGCTCCTCTCCATACCTGACCAGAACCACGATAGAGCAAGCCTGTCCCATACCCCAGACCAAATCCCACACACTCACGTATGCACCTGGGCATGGTCAGTGCCACAGGTGAGTCTGGTTGGATCTCTCACTACACACCATGACCAAGGAAACTCTACAGAAGAAAGCATTAAATTGGGGGCTTGCTTACAGTTTTGGAGGGTTAGTACATTATCATCATTGCAGGAAGCAGAGAGGCATGGCACTGGAGCAGTAGCTGAGAGCTTTACATCCTGACCTACACACACCATATGGGCCGATAGGGTCATTCTCATTCAAACTACTACAAAAGGATAGAACTAATTTCTTCAAGTTGTCCTTTAACCTATGCATACACACACCATGATATATGTGCATGCACACACAATAAGTAAATTTAATTAAAAAATAAAGAGAAAATACTATCAAGTCCCTGTATCTTCCATTCAAGTAAGAAGACAGTGTTTAGAGAGCCGGGTAACTGGATCTGAGTTCAAAACTTGCCTTCATTTGACTCCAAGTTTAGTAACTACTTTTCAGGCCTTCGTAACTTGAATAATCATGTTTCAAACTCAGTAACAGAAGCACAGACAGCACTCACCTGTTGTTTCACTGTTAGAACTTAACTTCATTTAATAATTGGTAATTAAGGAACACTCAAATTTCAATACATAAAAAAGTCTATCAATCACATTGACATTGTGACTGAAACATATGAAGACCTTTTAAAAGGCTCTCAGCAACTTGTGTCTATTTGAATTTCCAGAGTTGTGTAAGAACTTCTAGTTGTGACTGTTTTCTAACAAACTTTCTATTGACCAGAATATGAACATTGAGCAAACATTAAATGTTTTTAGAAGGTAAAAGGAAATGTAGAACAATTTAGACTTTTCAATGAAATATGATGCAGTTACACCAGCCAATTCACTTTAATAATTTCTCAACTGCACTGATGTCAATAGAATCATTTTGTATGCTTCTGCTTGTTAAAACTAACCTTGTTAAGGAAATGAGTTTCACTATTTCACCCAAGAGATACTATTGCTTACTTAATTTCCAAAATGAGACATGGGGTATGGAGATCATTTTAGTCTTTTTTTATGAAGTCCAATAAGTAATATAATGTTAATAACTAGCATTTTATGCTCATATTCATATTTTTGGTTGTGAGCCTAGCCTTTAACAGCTGAGCCATCTCTCCAGCCCAGCTCATATTCTTATCTGCTTTTTATGTAATTATGTCTACTTGAATAATTTATATCATCAATATTTTACAATGTTTACAAGAATTGTATTATAAAAAGTTCTTGTGTAGTGTTCTCATGATGCTTTCAATAGAAATCCAGATTATAAGACTATCAAGGAGGATTCTGGGAAATGTAGTAAAAGGAACTCTTGTGATACAGGCAGGAAGTAACAAAGCAGGCAGACTCACATATAAGCAAGGACAAGAAGGAAGTCATTCTCTTGCTCTTCCTCCTGCTCTCTTCTCTACAGAGATGCCATGTGAGCCTGGGAAGAGGTCGCCATCGGAAGGCATCCTCCATAAGTCTTATGATTATGGTTGATAATTAAGACTGAGATAGCATATGAGAAATCCTAGTCAATTGGTCAAGCAGCATTGGTACCTAATAGAAGTCTTTGTCTGTCACTTGGGACATTAACGTGGCGGCGGTCAGAACTCGGGCAGCTTGGTGGAAAGATTTATCGTTACAATGGACAATTCTACTTTTAATAAGATTTTCATTAAATCTTGTAGCAAGGGTTTGAGAGTTATGTAACATTTAAATTACTGTAATTTACAAGAAGAAAAGTATTGACCCAGAGATTAACATAGCTTAGTCAGATTATATACCTTAGCTGTAAGAATGCAAAGTGTATAATATCACTTGGGTTAAATGGAACAATTTAGTACAATCCTTATACAAGCATAGCATGACTGTTGATCTACATGCATTAGATCAGACACCTAAAAATATTTACATCCCAGAAACTTGTGAACACGTTAAGGGTAAAAGGAATCTGTGAACATGTTCAACACAAAGGTAACTAATATTATGTACCTTGATATGTCAAAATTGTCTTGTATTACCAAAGTGGCCAAATCTTGTCACATAGGTACTTAAATGAAAAAAGAGAGTAGGTCACAGAGCAATAAAAAGGGAATTCAACTTGCTGGCTTTGAAGATGGAAGAGAGACAAAAGCAAAGGAATGCAGTTCCCCTCCAGAAGCTGAAATTCTCCTTCAGCTACAGCCAGCAAGACAATGGGGACCTTAGTTCTACGCCCACAGAGAACTCCATTTAATCACTAACAGGAAATGAGCAGGAAACAGATTTACCCCAGAGTCTCAGCCCTGCTGTCACTTGCATTTTAGCCTGCTGAGACCAGTACCAACTTATGATCTACTAACTGTAAAATAATACATTTGTGATGCTTGAGGCCACCACTACACATTAACTCAATACTAAAGCAATAGAAAACTAATAAACGGGGAGTTTGAATTTTTATTGAGTGCTTGTATATAATTAAGCAATAGGGTAATACTGTCCTTAAGAAAATATTAAACATACTGAGTAGAGAAGTACACATGGAGAGAGCTAAAAAGAGCATACCAGCTACAGCACTGTCCATGGTAGCTGGCTTCTGTAGGGAATGGGAGTAGAATAATACAATAAGAAATTACACAGGCCAAGTAAGGTGGCACATGTCTGTATCCTGAGCACTTGGGAGGCAGAGCTCTGTGAGTTCCAGGCCAGTTTGTTCTACATAGTAAGTTCTAGGCTAACCAGGGCTACACTGTGAGACCCTGTCTCAAAAATCAAATCAAAATCCAAATAAACAGTTTTGGCAAAGAAATTATACAAATATCGGGAGACAATAGTTAATACAGATCAGAATAGAAAGTAATCAAAGTTGACACAATATTCTCCTACAATTTTGCCATGCTGATAATCTGTGTGTGAATTTACTTTTCTATATTACCACTCACTACAAAAAAAGGTCTCCCAGCTACCAGGCTGTTTCTTTCTCTTAATCCTACTGAGGCATCATCTAATTAAAATACAAAATAAATGGCAGCAAACGTATTGTCTGGAGGGGTAGTCCAGTGGTCCAGACCTTGCCAAGAATCCTCAAAGCCTGGGTCCCATATCAAGCACCACAAATAACAAGAAACTTAATATAGAAGAAGCAAAAGTGTGCACAAATGAAAAGGCATTAGAGGTATCAAAAGCTTTGAAATCAAGTATCCCTGGGTTTTAAATTATGGCTTCACTTATCATTTTGATAAACCATACTGAACAAGCTAACTTATTTGAAACTCTGTGTCTGTAACTGTAAAAATGGAGAATACATTTATGTATGCAGTTTGGGAGAACCATTATGAAAGGTGCTTAGCACTTCCATGATAGTACTCAATAAATTATATTAACCATGGTAAACCAAGACATTTTTAATGGGAATTCATATGAAACTCAGAGTACCTGATATACATGATGAAGTTTTAAACTATTTTATTTTCTTAATGAGGGATATGATTTCACTTCTCCACTGAACCACATTTTCATATATACTCAGAAACAAGTTGGGCATGTTCTCCCCTTAGTATACCATAAATGACAAATTTTGAATAAAAAAATAGATACCTTCATCATAGTGAGTTATATCAGTAAAAATATTTTAGTGTAATGGAAAAATGATATAATGTCACTTTAAACAAAAATTCCATTATATAATTTAGATGAAACTATTGCTTCTTGGAAAGCTATGATTACTAGTATGTTATAAAAAGCATCTGACGAATAAATTATTTCCTGTCTAACATGAAGGATGGCCTTCCACTTTGTTATTTAAAATGATACTATCTGGTTCGAGCATAAATTGATTTATTTTGAATAGTATGCAGTATGCATTTTAAAATCTGGTACCTATCTCCACTTTGGGCCCCATTAGGCTCAAACCCATTTTTCTTCAGTAGTGTTTTCACTGCCCTTAAATCAGTTACCAAAATTGAAAGCATTTAAGCTTATCTTGGTTCAGAATTTTCACAGACATAAAACATGCATAAAAACAGAATGGGGGATGAAGAATAGTCATTCTGATTGACTGCAAGAACTATATCTGCCTAATATTCAGCAGTTATTCTTGGCATGCAACACTGAGTAACTGATAAATGTTACTAATTTAGAATATGATGGCTCCTGATTTACAATAGTTTTACACATACACACACAGAGACAGACAAACAGAGCTGTAAAATACACATTGAGAAGCGAACATTCTGAATTTTGATCTTTTCCTATACTAACCACATGCAGTATGATTGCCTCTTGTGATGCTTGCAGACCTGAGAGCTACAGCTCATAGTCACACATCATGGCGATAAACAACAGACCTTACAGTGTGCTGTGATGACAGCCAGAGATGTTGAGTAAGTTAGGTGTACTGAAGTCATTGTTTTTCCTTGTGATATTTTCAACTTATAAGATGACTGAAAAAGTCATGTGAATTTTGAATGCCTAGAATAACATATATATGGTCTCTTTGGTATAGACTTGAAGAAACATAGTAACACACTTTGCCATTTTAACTTAAAATATCATCTCAGTGCTTATCTCTTAACTCTTTATCTATAATAAAGCTATTTACATAGATATTCGCCAGTCTCTTACTGCTTTCTCATTTTTCCCTCTCTCAAATTTGGTTCTACACACATCTTGCCTAAATAGTCTGTCAAGTTGAATGGGTGTAATCCCTAGTAACTGTAGACTTCCTAGGACAGTGTGAAGATTTGTAGTTCTGCCTCTTGCCCCTTTATGGGCAGTCACTTTGCAGGGAGGGGTTCTGAGCAGCATCATCCCTTTAAGAATAAAAGCAATGCATCAAGATAAATTCCTGGCAAGTAAAATTCTTTGAGATACCTGAAAGTAAAAGAAACACAGCTGTCTTTTTATGTATTGTTTATGTGCAATACTTTGCAAGTTCATTAAATGGGTTTGAGAAGTTTTTTTTTTTTTTAAATACACAATGGGATTGATGAGAAACTTTAACTTTACTTGTACATGCCAGGCTAAAATATCTTTTCTCCCCAGAGACAGGGTTTCTCTGTGTAGCTTTGTAGACCAGGCTGGCCTTGAATTCACAGAGAGTGCCTCTACCTGAGTGCTGGGATTAAAGGTGTGTGACACCCACTGCCCAGGTAGGCTAAAGTATCTTAAGGAGCTAAAAGAATAAATGTTGATAAAAAGGAGATTCAGTGTAATCATAAACCTCTAAAAAGAAAAGTCTGCAAACACTAAAGGAAAGGGCTATCTTCCCCTAGTGGGACTACATAGAGGGCATCCCATTCACAGTACCTACTACACAGCTTAGCACAGAAACACTGACTGAGAACAACTGAATCACGAAGTGCCTGGGAACCATGGCACAGTTTCCAAGCTTGGCTGCATTCAAGAAATACTTTTTTAACTCTACTAGCTAACACTTCACTGGGATCAGGAAATAAAAGGAGGAACTGATTTTGTACCCTACATGGAAGGGCTGTAAAGAGGTAGTGAGTTCTTCTTCCCTGACAATTTTCAAGGAGGACATGGACTGCCATCTTTGAGAAGTATCACAGAAGGGATTCCTGCACTAATTAAAGGGAGCATGAGTTTTCCAGATAACCTCAAAGGTCACTGGGATTTTCTATTAATAAATGATAAGGTAAGTGTTCTGCAAATCAAACAGTGCAAATTGCTAACGACCATGCCACATAAATTACACAGCAAAACAAATTAGTCTATTATATTAGCCATATTATTTATTGACATAATTTTTTATTTAGCAAAATAATCAAGGAGACACACAAGCAAAATTTTATATGCTAACTGTGAAAGCAACTAAATATTCTTTCTTAATCTGAGACTATTTTAATTATTTCAATAGCTAAGAAAGATTTCTAAAACTACAAGTTTTAGTTTTATCATGAATTAATAGAGGACAATCTTAGGGGAAAGGAGTGAAAGAAAATATCAAAAGTGTAAACTATACATTTTTTGTTATATCGGTCTTTTGAATCATCCAAAAATGGAGAAAATTAACATAGCATGCAAAATGTTTTTCTCAGGAAATCTGAGGAGTAAATTTTATTGATTAAAGAAAGTGCTATGAAATACTGCACTGGTGGCATTAACCATAAAAAGTATAGTTTATATATTCAACCAGTTTGAAACAGAAAGCTAACTAATTACAATTATAGGGATGAAAGGAGGACAAATTCACTCTAGTTCAACTTAGTTCAAATCTGTCATCCTTTAGCTCCAGAAAGGTAAAAATCTAAGGAAAAGATCGCACAGTCTCCATCTTGCTAAAATACACTATTACAATGCATCATCTAATTCTTATCTAATTATTTTCCTCCTTTGTGCCATACTTCTATTACTGATCAAACTTTCTGTTTGTGAAGAAAAGAAGAAACATTTCTAGAACTTATGTTGTTTCAATGTGCCTTTAGAATCTAAGAATGCATTAATCCTCTAACATTGGTCTAAAGAAGCCATTTGCTGTTTTAAAACAATGAATAACGAAACACTGACAAACCACTTAGATGTGGTTGCTCTTTCAGTTTTATTAATTTAAGCCAAATGACAGGGGAATTTATATGGTTTGCACCTGTCAAGAACAGAGTCTTTACTAATGCAGTTTCCACTGACCAGGAGAACCTCCCTGAGGCTAAGGTTGAACTTCAACCTATTGTTGAACAGAAGGGTAGCACAAACATGTCTCCAACGACTCAGTTTGTATTAAGACAATTCCTTCAGAAATACAGATGGATGGCATACCACTCTGCACATGTTAAAACCTGCAGCTGAAGGGAGACCGTATCTATTCAGTAAGCAGGGCCAAAAAAATTATCCTAAACATATTATGATATAACTAAAAATGTATTTTATGCTACATAAAATACTTTTCCTTAAAGGTGCCATAGTCTCTATTATTTTAAACCCTTGAAAATATTGAAACATTCCAACTACTTAGAAAAGAGAAAACAAACTTGAACTATAAAACCCCCAAGGAGCAAAACTAATATTTCTGTTCAATGTTTACAATGAATATTCTGTACTGTAGCTGATGACTGTATTGCAGCCTTGACCTGTCTACAGCATCAAAGCAAAGCTGGAGCTAAAAAGCACTGATACTGTGTTTGGAAAGATAATGTTAGAGCCTTCACATTTTGTTATACCTGCTGAATTCCTACAGTACATTAGGACTGTAACTAAGGACTCCTGGTTTTGGAAGCTCAGTCTTTGAGGAAATACTTGCTTCCAATCAAAAGCATGTAATATGTGTCTGGCAAATCACAGTACACATGACAGAAAATCGTAAAGCATTGTTTATACTGCACAGGCATACAAGAAAATTTTACAACAACTGTGAATTAAATTCTAGATTACTCAAAATATTTCCTGAAATTGTAAGACATGATTTTAGAGGTCAACGTATAACAGGTCACAATATACACTGAGTGAGAATTTAGTTGTTTTATTCCATTGCAATGCAAAGAGTTTAAAGAGCAACAGCAACAAAATCAAGATGTATTTGCCAGTAAAAAAAAAGTCAAAGAACAAATATTGGTACCTGACCCAGATACCTAACTTAATTTTGATCATTTGGAGGTTAAATTTTATGCTAAACTTAAACATCATGTTGTATACAGAAAGGAAAAAGATTGTAGAGTATAAAGCCTTGATGACAACAACACAGTAAACAAGATGTTTTCTTATTTTTGGCCAAATGAGTTAATGAATTGTCATCTAAAAATTAAAAAGTAAATAACTTAACAGTCTTCCCAAGTCTTTTCCGTACCAAGCATTTTTCTCTCCATGTATTTTCAAGTAATATTTGGTAGTAATGTATTTATAAAGAAAAATAAGCTGGGATCAATTTAATAATATTGCCTGATACCAGTCTAGCCTAACCTTTAGCTCTTCAAACATACCTTTCCATCCTACCTATGTGTACTACTACTAAGTAGCATTCATCACTGCAAATCACAGTATTTTCTAGTTTTTACCTTCTAAACCAGGTGAAACAGATAAATGAATTCTTCAAAGAAAGAATGACATTAATTAAAAATGTTGTATTACATTGTATCTGAGCTTGTGGCTAGTAAGAACTAACAAAATAAAATATGGGCATATATTTTATATATAACATCTCTAAAAAGGAAAACATAGCTATAAAGGGGGATACAATTTGATCATTTCAACAGTGAAATATAGTAAAACTACCACAAATATTAATTACTACTATTCATTGTAAACTAGAGATCTTTGCAGGGTCTTGTTTTGCTTATAGTCAAGTTGCTTTTGGTATACATTTAATCATTTTTCATTAGCCAAGATTCATAAAGTCAGGAAGCTCTCCTATTTTCTCAAATAATTGGAAGGAGCTCCACTAATTGTCACCTCCCATTAATTTGTGCTTTTGCTAAATACAGCATCTGAAAAACAAACATAGCTATTGTCTTTTCACAAACATCACCTAAATTATTTCACTTCATGAAAGAAAAGGAATTTACTTTCCAATCAGATAAAATATCCCAGAACACAAACGAGGAAGATCATGCAAATGATCTCAAAATGATTCTGAAATGCCCTCATTTCCCCCCCCCCCGGTGCTTTCCAGGCAATCAGTTGGCTTCCAGTGAAAGCATGATCATACTTCCACGGCAGCTGAGCTCCTGTCAAAGGACCTGGTCATGGGGTATCTGAGTTTCACATGAAACTAAGTTTAAAAGTGGCAACTCACAACAGACTTCTAAACGAGCATTTCACCTAAAGAAACAAGAATTCCCACATTCAGAATTCACACACCCCTATTAGCCAAAAGATATCCTTGTACTAACAGTGTTTTCTCAAAAGGTCCAGCTTCCCTTCACTCATTCCTCTTCTAAAAGAAAAGGATTCTGAACAATACTTCCAAAGAACAGTTCATCATACCCTCCTGGATCTTCTTTTTAAAGCTACATTTTATGGATCTAACGATTTATGGATCCAAACAGATTTTACAAAGTATTTGTATAGGTGTTTACTTAAAATACATTTCTAGGACAGCTGTTTGTAGAATACTCTTTTCAATTTCTGAATACATAAGTAACTGCCCATAGAAGTAAAAGCCACCCAAATTTGAACTTAGCACAACTTGAATGAAAACTCAGAACGATATAATATCACTCATTCATTAATATTTACACAGAACTAGAAAGTAAAAGTCTTGGCTGACTCATTTGATGAACTACGAATGTTTCAAATTCATCCAAAATAATTCACAAAATATTTCCATACTTAGCATATCACAAACATCAAACATCAGCAGATTTTAAGCCATCACACAAAAGAAATCACTGTGTTTCAGATACATAAAAATTACCAAAATCTCATGTTAAACATTAAAGTTTTCTTATACAATCCCTTGGCTATACCTTCATACCAATGATTAGGTTTGCATTTAACACTTTAAGTAACAACAAACTCCAGGAAAACAAAAACAATGGTAATGTGGGCATGCCAGTATCTTTAAATGCAAGCAAGCTTGAGTGTGTTTTTTGTTTGTTTTTTGTTTTGTTTTGTTTTTGTTTCTTTGTTTCTGGATCTTGTCAGATGGGGGATGTTGCTATTTGCGATCCCCCTCCCACGTTTTTGCTACACAGCAGATTCATGAATGAAATCCCACTCTAATATCCTATTTTCTCTCACTTACATGTATGCTGGAGAAAGTGGAGTTGACCTGGATGTTTTAAGCACAGGAACTGGGAATTTCCAGATAACAGGAGAGCTCGTTTTCCATTTCAATGGCATGTTGTCACCACGGTACTACAATAACAGTAAACAGCGTTTCCATAACAGACTACCAACTAAGACTTCCATTCCACATTGTACTGACACAGCAGCCGCGGAACAAGCGAAAGATTCTGCCAGTGCCCCTAAACCGACCCTTCCAATCTGTACAATAAGACTGCAAGGTACCGCCTTTAAATCCTCCTGTCCCCTAAAGCAATAAGATGATTCTATCCTTCCAACTCAACAATAGTGCCACCTCGTTAGGAAAGTATTGACTGCATTGTGTGTGTGTGTGTGTGTGTGTGTGTGTGTGTGTGTGTGTGTGTGTGTGTGTGTACTGTGCATAATACACAATGCAGCCTTACTTAATAAAAGCAGCTATGGTGCTTTTAAAAAAAGCTTGCAATACCATTGTTCTACCTTAACAGGGATACTGCAGCATTGTACTATGTTCTGCACCTATTAACCTGATTTCTGACCAATAGCAGGAAAAAAATAGATGGGTTTCATATAAGAATGAAACAACATACCTACTCAGAATACATTTGTCATCCTCTGAACATTCTTCTTTGGAGCTGCAACAATACAAATGGGATATAAACCTCAGCATAGCCTTAGGCCACAGCTAATAGAGATCAGTGACTAAATTCAGCAGCCTGCTTTCCTCCTGTGCAAGCTCTGGCCACACAATACAAGAATGCCATTATGAGAAAAGCCCATTTAAAAATGCCAGGTCCTCTGTTTTCCAGTTAGAAGAAAGCAAAATGTCAGAGCAAATATAAACTGCTGAAGAACTCTGCGCACTCTTCTAGTAGCTTCTGATTCAAGTTGCACTCTTTTCCCTATTTTTATTTCCAAGCCGGGATGAGCAAAACCCTCATACATCTACAACATGCTGTGGTAACACGGATATCTCTCTGCCTTCTGCAGCAGAGAAGTACAGAATAGCGCGCTCTTAATAGCAGTCCTCGGAGGGACGCTATCAACAATCTAATTCAATACTGCCCTCCCCTTCTTCCCCTTTTCTCCTCCCGCTCACCCCCCTTACTCCTCCTCCGCCCCAAACAGCTCACAAATTGTCTAGAGGAAAGACCGACACTGCCGGCCAAGCAGGTGTCCAGCAGGGACCACTCCACAGCTCAGCAGCGGTCCAGTAACCTCTTGGGATTAGCGATTGTCAAAGAGGTTCCAAAAACTGAAGCTGCTGTAAAAGCAGCTTGAGGTATTCTATGAAAGCAATGTCAAATAAAGGGTTCATCTACATTGTTTTAAAATGCCGCCTGAAAATAGTGCTGTAAATAATCCCAAAGTGATTGGGTGTTTTGCGCTTTTGTTGAAAGCAGCAAAATAAATTCACAAAATTTCTATGCAATTTTTAAAAATAAAAATAGGTTAAATTAAATTAGTATTATGCACAACTCTTTCTTTACGAGCTGCAAAATATTATTTCTCATATGGGCAAGTTGCTGTCTCTAAATACCTTCCTTCCTAACACCCATTTATACTAAAAATAAAATTATCTTGTCTCCCTCAGTGCGTACTTTCTAAAGGCAGACCACCAATAACATAAAAGTCACTACCTTTTAAAAACAGTAACTGCAACAACAAAGAGTTCATATTTATTCTTATACTCACTTCCAAACAATGAACAATAAACTTATACCTGCAGCCAATTTTTTTTGTTTGTTTTCAGAGATTACAAATTGTCCCTGGTTCCTAAAGCCTGAGACTCAGTCCCTTAAAAAGATTTTTCTTTTGTATAAAAACAAACAAACAAAAACTACAGATGAATGTTTCTATATTAAGAAACTACCTTGAAAAATCCCAAAACACATCATTTAATACACCAGAAGAACAGCCTGAAATCAAGTAGGATAATCACAACTCCTTTTTAAAATGTAGTGCATTCTGGAAGCAAAAAACATTTTCTATGAGATATAAATAGAGATGTAGAAGTGGTGTTCGAATGTGCACATTAATATGGGCAAAGGCAAGGTTTATTTGGATAATAATCCATAGACTTTATAGATATTAAATTGGTATCAGCCATCACTACCTGCAGTATAATGTTTTATTCTATCATACATTAACTACTTTTCAAAAAAAACCAAGCCAGAAAATTGAATTATATTTCCAACTCCTTCTAGTACTCAACACAAACGTCTCTCAGAGAAATCTTTACATGAATCCAAGAAAAGAATATTCATCAACATCTTAGCAGCCAAAATAGACGTGGTTTTCAAAACACCTCACAAACATAAATACATTATAGTCAGTATCTCACAGCGGAAAATTTTATGGTGTCTAGCAAAAAGGCCTCAGAAACAGTCAGCAATGGCAAGTTACTTGAAAGTTCAAGAAGGAAAAGTACATGCATAAACAATACAGCCGAGCATGTATACATGCATGTACATGTATGCACCCAGCTTGGAATATTTCATTCCAGAATGAGTTTCTAATAAAATTTCAAAATCTGAAGCACATGCAGACATTCCAAAATATTACACATAAAATTCCAATATATTAGCTGTATGTAGTAAAAAAAAAAGTATATGTTAGGAAGGAGATTTGGGCTTTTAGGCTTATGACAATTCTACAAAGCAATAACTGCAAATGTGACTTCACTTTCTGAGGACAGTGACTCCCAGACTGTACCAAACCACAGTAACAACTGTTTCTAGTAGTTATCTGCCCAGAGAGACACTTCAAAATTGCTGAACAGAAAACAGGGCGAGAGTATTACAACTCTCTAAAGTATACAGTTGATGACCACTTTCTTACAAATATCCTCGAGGTATCACTCTAATCTTAACAATCAACTGACTAAAAGAAACAACCCAAAAAGTCAACAAACAAACATTGTTGTCTAATATCATTAAGCGCCAGTAAAACCAATCAAAATCAATCTAGTATGTGAATTTCCAATCTATATTTCTGAGAGACTTGGTATCAAATAGAATTATCTTAATAGCTTCTCAAAGTGAGAAGAAACTAAAAATAAAACTGCTTCTTTACATTCCATTTTCACTGTCCTAAAAGACTTGAAACCCACAAAGTGTTAGGCATGACTGAGAGCATTTATTTACATTCAGTTTTAGGTTTTGGGTTTAGTCATTTGCTATATCCTTTGTAATTATCTGTCACAAGCAAATAAGCATTATCCCAAGGACATAAGAAATGATTACTTGAAGTAGAAAGATGGTCTGTGAGTTATCATCTATTTTAATCTACTTAACAACACCATTCCTCATATATCATTTAGAAATAAACTTCACTCAGGTAAATTGCCCCATTGCAAATTAGCAGTATCAAAATTAACTAGATTTTACTCTTAGCAGAGAGTCTAATAGCAATTATTGAGTGTAATCATAATTGTCATTCTATCCCAGAACCCAAAATATTTGCATCTATAGAAAAGAAAGAAAATGACTAAATATGCATTTAAAACATAATTTTACTGTGATTCAGTGAAGCACTAATTTGATACTGAGATTCATAAATGTCCCTCAACCATATCACAGGAAGCCCTAATTTCATTTACAGAACACTTGAATGCTATTACATAGCACTGAATAAGACAGAAGGACAATCTATCTAAAGTATATTCCAAGAATTTTATGAAAATTAATTACTTAAGTGTCTGTGAAATGTGTATATCAGAGATAAAAGAGCCAGAAGACAATGATGGTTCTCAGTCAAGGCCACAGAAACAACAAAGAATCCTATGGCTTCCAAAGTAGGAAAAGAATGGGTAGATTCCTTAGGAACCAGCTTATTCAGTATTTTCATTGCACAGATGAAAAAGAAGAAGAAGAAGAGAAGTTAATCTATTGTCATAGTGCTGACTAGTAATGACTGCTCTCTATCTCCTGGTCCAAGATTACTTCTGTAGCGTTCTTAAAGTCTTTTCATTCAGAATATCCATTAGATGCATGCTTCTATCTGAAGTGATCCACATCCTATAATCATCTTATCATATCCTAAAGAAATAAGAACTAAGAAATACTTAATCCCCCTGTTGGATGCCCACGGAAAGGCAGAAATGACACAGAATCACCTAAATGAAAAAGGTAAACATATAGAACAGCACCTGAAACTTTAATTCTAGAATGTGTAGAAGAACAGTCAAGTAAAAAATACCTAACACACAACTTAAGGTAGTCTTGGCATAGAGAAAATAGAAACAGTGCAGCTAATACTCGATTATTTTTCTCAGTGTGAATATCCCTAAATAACTATAGACATGTGAATTTTCTTACTGACTGCTACAGTCTGTTATTATCAGTTCATCAAATGAATTCACTCACTAATTTTTCTATTACTTTCTTGGTAGGCCTAAGAACACATCCCACCAATTTTTGTTTGATCTTGTGATAGTTACAGCTAAAGACTAACAGCAGTAGACACAGCATATTCGAGCAGGCATGGTGTAATTCCAATCTTGACACTACCTCTTCAGACCAATTTAGAATATCTATGTTATTCATGTTGTCCTGACAGGACTGTTATAGATAATGCCAAGCTACATACTCTATTTATGTTCTATCAATTAATTAGTAAAAGTATGTAGATGACAACCAAATCTGAAATCTGGCCAAGTAAGAAAAAACAGAAAAAGAAATGTGAACAACACAACAAAATTCTTTGGGGAAATAATTTCACAGTTGTAGTTACACACATGTGTACACTTATCTTTCACCCACAATAAGATTATATGTACTTGTGGATCTTCTTAGTTTGTTTCTGTGAACTTGAATACAAAATATGCAATAAATTTCTTCATAGATAACTCACACACACAGCCTTGTTATAATTCATCTCAAATATTTATCACAGGATACTACATTGGAAAATTCTATTTTGAAAATTTCCCTAACAGAATACATAGAAACATATGGCCCCACACCAGATCTATACAGACATGCACAATTATAGCTATGACTACTCCTGACAAAGAACCACTATATTATGCTCAAATACATATGCAAGTATAGAAAAATCCCTTATTCCAGGTAGCATAAGTAAGATGAAGGGCAGGATTTTGTAATAGCACTAGTGGCTGAGGGTAATATGTTATGCAGTAGTAGAATGTAAAGAACTAGTGGACTAAAAAAAATGCACTACATGCCAGGAAGTGTGTGCGCGCTTTTAATCCCAGCACTTGGGAGACAGAGGCAGGTGGATCTCTATGAGTTCAAGGCCAGTCTGGTCTACTGAACAAGTTCCAGGACAGCCAAGTCTACAGAGAGAAACACATTTTGAAAAACAAAAGCAACAACAACAAAAAAGATACTCAACATAAGAACCAAAGAACAACAACAAAAAAAAAAGAACAAAATTGTAGGCAAGGAAAGTAATGGCTGGAAGGGGAACGGAAAGAACTTACTGATTTTTACATAAAACATTCATAGTTGGAAGTCCTAGTTGATTGACATCTACATACTTTCACTAATTAATTACTCAAACATATCAAAGAAGCTATAGGGCTAAGACAGGAGTGGGTGGACGAAGACAACCAGGGACCTATATATATTAAGCAAAGAAGAAAGTTCCAGTTGTTGAGGAACCAAAGGACCCACAGATTCAGACTATACTTACTCTGCTGCTAAAGCTACAAAAGATTAATGTTGAATGGTGAGTTCAGAAGTTCTTGCCTTCCCTGCTGCCTATCTTCTAGGAGTTTCAACATTATTTATATCATTCTGTTTTTCTGCCCTTTAGTATTTTTAAAATATTCCCATCTGTTCAGAAACATTTTAATTCCAAACTAGAATGTCAGTATTTACTAAGGGGTGAGAAATAGTAGAAATGAATGATGGAAGAGGGTCACTGAAGTGTGCTCTGAAATACACATTGGTCCTCTGTCTTTTTCCCCATTTAGACTCTGTAATGTAAGCAGTCTCTACCCTATGCTCCCAACACCATGATATTTGTCTTTGCCATAGACGTTCAGGATTCAGCTGACCTTGAACTGAAACCTCTGAAAGTAAACTGTTTCACTGAGGTATTTGTCACATTGATGAAAAATTGATCAGCCCAGATACTATCTGGATAAAAGTAGTACATGTTAAATAAAATCATCCATAATATATACTTATGTAAGTAAAATAAATTACTCTGTTGAAAAAGATGTGCTTTCTCCTCAAATAATAGTCATTTATCTAGATAAATACCTCTCGGCAACTTCCTAAAGTTATCCTTAAACTACTTTGAGGGGAAAAGACATTAATCCTCCAAACATATCCAAAATAAAAAGCCATTTGAAAATGTGCACCACGGCTCAGTAAGAAAGCATTAGCATGCTTGAGGCTATGGGTTTGATACCCATCAGAGCCAAACATAATTAAAATTAAAATGCATAGTAATTTTGAATGAACAATTAAGAACATGGCTCTGTTGAAAAAATATTTAAACTTTTGATGTTTCAGGACTTTGTTTTCATTTTGGCAACTTTATAAAGAAGCAAAACCAAAAAAGTTGAATGAAAAAATATGGCAATCTTTGTATCTTTAAATCTTTATATTTGCACCGTTTGGGTAAAAGTAAATAATTTCTAATGATAGTTATTTATGATGGTTGAAATTTTCAATAAGCACATGGTATACCAAACAAAATATGTGTCAATTAAGGAAAATCAACTTTCTATATTCTATCCTATTTTAGAAATATTTAGTCATTTATGAATTGTGGGTGTCTGAAAGGCCTTTCAAATAGATTTGCTTCAACATTCCAATTTCAACTGATGAAATTCTACTATTTTGAAAAATAAATATTTAAATGCAAAGATCTAGTGCATTCCCATGATAACATTGGTGTTTTGGCTAAAACTGAGATTGGAAGATTACCTGATTATTTCATCTCTTTTTCTCCCTGTTTATAATCTTGATCAAGTGCAATTGCAACATTTTTTCGTTTCCAGCAGTAAATCCTTTCATGGAAAGCAGATCTCAATGTTTCATTAAAATTATACAATACTATATCATATACAATGCTATGGTTTTCTTTTACTATTTTCTAGACTTGTTCATTAAAACTTTAAATATTCTACACATATATCCATTAAAACTACTATCAAAATTAAAAGTTCACCTGACAGTGGTATTGGCACACATCTTTAATCCCAGAACTTGGGAAGCAGAGGCAGGCAGATCTTTTGAGTTCGAGGCCAGCCTGGTCTACAGCCAAGGCTACACAGAGAGACCCTGTCTTGAAAAACTAAAATAAAAAAAAAAGAAATCAGAGCAATCTCAAGTGACTCCATCTCAAACCCAAACCCAATGACCCATTGCTATAACATGAAGCCCAACAGTTATGTTAAGGGGGTGGTTCCCATTATTTGCCTTCTACGGAAAACCATAGATACTCAGTAACTTAGTTAATTTCTCTATTTTTGTGACTATTTCTAGAGATTTCTCGTTTTCTAATTTTGAATTTTTCTCTTTTGTGATTCTGAGCATTTCAAAATAGGTAAAGGATACAAAAAATGTACTGAAATATGACAAATGTATGGTGTTTGGTCTGAATTATAGAAGCAGGTTTAGACATTGCGTAATTCATTTCTTGTCCTTTATCTCATGTTCTATTTTTCATTAAATGCAATTTTGAGTAAAAATAGAATGCATCCTCTACATTGACCCTACATGTAAGCTAAAGATAATCTAAATCTTGGTTTTTCCCTTGTATTTCCAAGTCTATCTACAGCCCTTAATACATTCAGACCTACTTCATGTCTTGAAAATCAAATACATGCCTCAAATAACCAATTATTTCTCACAGCATTCTGAAGCTATGTAACACTTCAATAAAGTGCATTTTCCTATTGGCTAGTATATAAGTAGTCATCATTCCTTTTTCAGCTTGATCTAAGTTAGAGATACTGCTTATCAGTCTTCCTCTAAAGGGTCTGAGCAATATAAGTTCCTATGAACTGTAAGATTTTAAAGCCAAAGTATATATGCTTGGAGGTTTCCAGAAATACAAATTTTCATGATTGAGATTTTTAAAGTACAGTAAAACTTGTAAAAAACAAAACTTAAAGGAGTAACCAGACTCTAGGTGACAGGGAAAACATTAGCAAATTTATTTATTAAAACCATGCATTCACATCAAATAAACACATCTTTCTACCAAGGGCTCTTTAATATATTAGTCACCGTGCACATTGGCATATAAAATGCCTTATAAATCACAAATCTCAAAATCAGTAATTTACTGTTTATTCAAAAGCCCCCTGAGAGAATGTGCATGACAAATGAGTTGTCATGACTCACACTGAAAAGTTTGCTAAGTGTTACAAATACACAAAAGAGTACATGTGACCTGACTGCATGTCACTTAAAGTCTAATCAGACAAACCCAAATGAGAAGGAATACAGTGACATTGTAAAGCTTTAACCACACAGCACTTTGGAAAACTTAATTTTTTAGACACTCTTCAAAAATATTTTCTTTTTTTCCATTTTTTATTTAAATTAGAAACAACTTGTTTTACATGTCAATCCCAGTTCCCTCTCCCTCCTCTCCTCCCCTGCCCTGCCTCCACTAACCCCATTCTGCTCCCCAGGGAGGATGAGACCTTCCATGGGGGATCATTAACGTCTGTCATCTCATTTGGAGCAGGGCCTAGGCCCTCCCTGTATGTCTAGGTTGAGAGTATCCCTCTTTGTGGAATGGGCTCCCAAAGTCCATCTGTATACTAGGGATAAATACTGATCCACTACGAGAGGCTGCATAGATAACCAGACCTCCAAACTGACATCCTTGTTCAGGGGGGTCTGGAACAGTCCTATGCTGGTTTCCCAGCTATCAATTTGGGGTCCATGAGCTTCCCCTTGTTCAGGTCAGCTGTTTCTGTGGGTTTTTACCAGGAAATCATCGCCTCAAAAATATTTTCAAATTAAAAATTCAGCTATTAAAATACCAAAATCTAGTTTTCATCTTTTAGTGACGTTTTCTGCTGTCTTTTTTTACCTTTTCAAGTTTAAAACAGACACAAGCCTTTCTAAAATACCTTCCAGTCTTCAAAATTCACAAAAGCCATTGTGATATGCTTCAGATACAGACAGAAATGTGAACAAATGCTGGCTTTCATGCCTCACCCTAGCCTGCCCCTTGTCCCGACTGTCTTAGTTGATATGCTTTGACATAAAGCATAGAATTTACTGAGAGAAAGATAGTCTTTCCTCGGCTCTTCAAGAGTCAATAGTGAGGCACAGCAAACTTTTATACCTTTGGGGCAAAGGCATTCAAACATTTGTGTCAGGAATCACCTGGGGTGAACAAAATGTCAAAGTCTGGGGGGTGGGGGCCCATACTCTGCATTTTAACCAAGTACTCAGACTCATTATCACACCAGGTCTACTAGGCTTAGGGAAAGGCTGCCTTAAAATCAAGGTAACTAATCCCTGCCCAAGATACCCAAGCTACAGTTTCCCCTCTCAGTCACTGGACTCCTTTGGCATATTGCATTAGCTGCTCCCCACCATCAAACCGTATCCACAGCCCTTACCCTCCCCTTCCACATTCAAGATCCTTTCTGTTCAGGGGAAGTCTAAAAGCAAGGTGCCCAGAGGACAGAAGCAGATTGACAGATGCACAGTGGCAAAAGGTGTGAAGTACGAGAATTAGAAAACAAATATAGTACACATTAGATTGATTATGTAATACAGGGTTAAAAGGTAAAAACTTGTTTTAAACTTCGTCCATTAGCAAAAAAAGGACAGAACCAGGGACCTGTGGTCTAGCTGCAACTCTAACACTAATTAGCTTAATGACCTCAAGTGCTATTTTTCTCTTCTGTATATTAGAGAGAAATGCTACTGTCTTTGTTTATGTCAAGCAATGATAAAAAAAAGCCAAACGAACTTAGGTTTGTGAGCTGCAACTAGAAAATATAAACACAATATAACGATGCAAATATTATCAACACAATTCTTAATCAACAAAACCCTGGACATTAGTGGAAGCTTAATTGATAATAGAATGTCTTCAAATACCTCAGGGTCTCTTATTAAAATAAATTCTCATTAGAAAAAAAGGTACAGAAAAATGTAGACCCTTAGACATACCCTGAAGTTGATTTTTTGAATATATCCTTGAAATCGGCTTGTTTTAAAGACAATTGCCTCCGTCTCCTGAAAGTGGAGTGCAAAAAAAAAATCTGGTTAATTGTGGTTCTACTGTATTTGCTTCAAATTTTTCAATGCATACCCTGAAAATATTAAATGGAATTTAATAGGCCATATTTATGAATTCTAAACACTAAAGGCCACACCAAACAATATAATACTATACGAATTAATTTTTTACAAAACATAACATAGAAAATCATAAGATTGCATTTGTTTTTAGAAGCTTTCTTAATGTTTTACAAACCATACAATGCAGACTGGCATTAAGTACAACATGGATTTGCAGCTGATCTACAAGACCAAGGTAATCAAATTAACATAGAAGGAAACATTTTTTCAGTAGATATACCCTTGGCCTTTGGAATGATTTGTAATTTTTTTCAGCTTTTTATGCTTAAAGGTCAGCTTTTTTCTGATACACTGCTTTGTCATAAAGACTGGAAAGGAAATGATAGACATTGTAATCTTTCAGAGAACATATGGCTAATGTTCTTCTAGGTTAATTTACTACCATTTTTTCTTATTGCCACACTGCTTAGAATTAATAAAAACAGGTAAATAGATGTACAGTCTCCCGTACAGAAAATTTATGGGAATTTTTGGGTGAAGTTTTCCCATATAACTAGCTCATTTGGAATAAACACACACACACACACACACACACACACACACACACACACACACACACACACACACACACACACACACACACACACACACACACACACAGACACACACACAATCAACACTGGACAGACATACTTCTGGTACTGCCTCAGGACTGCAGTTGTAAAAATAGAGACTACTACAGAAACACTGCAGTATATGCTGCTGACAGTCAACTCTCTTAGAAAAAATCACAATTTTCTGGCAGATGTTTGAGGCACTCCAGCACAATGCATAATTTATTTGCATTTATTGCATTGATGTTGCTATCAGGTTATACAAAACAAACATTAGCCTTACCTAATATTTTCCTTAAAATAAGCCACCTCAGATCTTTTTTTCCCCCGGATCATTTCAAAAGCACTAGTGCATAATTAAAGTCATAACCAAATCAAAGTCTAAGAGAATCTTTAGAAAGACCTTGACAAAGACATTATCCAAATATTCTCTTAAGTCAAAGGGCTCTCTACAAAAAAATCATGGTTGTAGAGAATTTTATTTCTTTGTGAAAATGATATATTCAAGACAGCATATCTTTAATGGCAATATAATTTCAAAGCTTACTTTAAATATGCTATACACATAAATATTATGGTTGAATAATAAAAAGGGTGTAATAGGTTAAATGCACATTTGTCATTATTTTCTTATTAAGCCTTGCCAAGAAAATGCCAATTCTATTACTCTTTTGTTTACAATATACTAAAATATCTTTAAATACAAGTTATTTTATATTCTTATTAATATTATTCCTTTTCTTTGTGTATGTAAGGACAATCTGGTGTGCCACCTTCTGGTGACTAACTGAAATTATCTATTTCTACACAAGTCACTATTCTTTATTTTAACTTTTAAAAATACATATTTCTCAACCTGCATTACATTTATGCTACATAAATAAATTCATTCCACAGTCTGAAGTAAAATAAAAATCCCTTAGAGGTTTTCTGAAAAGAAATCAAGCTGTACACACGCTCCCTATGATTTTTACATGGTTACCAATATGTCTCCTGAATTCTACAATACATATAAAATTGATTTTTATATACCGCTCCACAGCCACATCTCAAAATAACAGGCTTGCTATTTTAATGAATAAGTAACAGTAGTAAATAAAGGAAAAGAAAGGTCTCTTACCAGTAAGCCCATTTTTCTCTTAAGGTTTGAACTCTCATCATTTGTCATGTTCTTGTGGATCCCTCTCTCATCAAATTCTCTGGAGTTTTAAAGTTAAGAGCTGTGATGCACAGCTAGGCTCTGCTACTACACAGTAGCGCACCCCAGTGCATCTTCCTGGTATAACATTTCAGCTGTAGCTCCCAGAAACAGAAACAAGCCTTTTAAATACAAAGCCTATGTCCTGCACACCTTGCCTTGATAAATTATAGCCAGTGTGGTTGAACTATTTATATTTCACACGTAGACTTCTGATCAGATATGAAAGTGAGAACCGAATGAATCCAGAACTTAGCAAAATGGACAGGAGCAAAATGCTCATTACAACAAAGGCAAATGCTAGCACTAGGAGCTCTGACTCCGGCAAAACATGTTTACCTCAAAATAGCCTTATTTTGCAAAGATCACTGTCTTATTATTTGTAACACGGCCTTAAATCTTTACCTTACACACTTTCCTCTCTATTACAGACACTAATAAATCCTAGCCAGTCATTAAACTGTAATTTTTTCTCTTACACCAATTTTCCAGGAATCTACCTCCTATTGGTTTGTCTAAACAAACAAGCTGCTTCAAAACAGACCCATGTAACTGTCTCCCTGCATTTCCCACTTTAATTCTTCAATCATATTATTTCTGGATCACTCTTTTAAAATGAAGCTACATGTGATAAAATTTTAGTATTCAGGGAATACTCAAAATTCATTTAGTTTTGGAATTATCTGTGTTATGTACTATGCTTACTGATACTCAAGTGAACGAGACACAGTTCTTGTGATTGCAAAAAGATCCTGACTGAGTGAGGGAAACAGGCAGAAAAATGTGGTAGAGAAGCGTCTGTAGCATAGAACCACGGTACCAGAGCAGTGGAAGAATGAAGATTCTGCTGCAACTGAGGCTAAATGCTGACTTACAGCTGGCGGTGGCTGAGTGGCTGCAAAGAAGGTAGTAGTGCTGAGGGGAGTAGATTTTAAGGCATACAAAAGACCACGTAGCAGAAGACAATCCGTGACAGCAAAAAGATCTGCATTTTATTCTTTGTGTTACCAGAAATCATTTGTTAAGTGAGTGGATGGATCAACAGCAGAATTAATCAGGCAGTAAGTGCAGCAAGAATCCACTACACTGTGGCTGGCTGGCTCTTTCAGCTTCCTGCTGTAGCAGCCCAGAAACAGCAGGCTGTCATTCCCTCCCTCACACCCAGTTTGCTTTGTTCTTTCTTGTTTTTGCTCCACAGGTCCTCCTGGCATGCATTCTTCCCCCTCAGTCTCCTTTTCAGAAAGAAATCCATCCTTGTAGATTTACCTCAAATGGTACTTTTCTGTGTGATATAGTCCACTTTTTCTTAAGAGGGACTGTGCATTATTCTAATGTTTAGCATATAATATATAACAAATCACTTTGATCCTATGCTCATTATACAAAACAGTATTGATTAAAATGGTGACAATAAGGACAGAGGGCAGAGAACAGGGCCAAGTGGGCTCAAGAAACCCACTTTCCCAGATTTCAAAGTACACACTACTTCTTAATAACTTCCTAAACCACCCTCAAACCTCAAAGGTGAATATAAGAATTGTGGAGAGATGGGCCTCTGTTAGACAGGAGCTTCGCATTATTGCTAGTTGCGTTGTATCTCTAGTTCAAAAATTACAGAGGCCAGATGAAAGATGCCAACAAAATAGCTGAAAGATAGACAAGTGACCTTTAAAGAAAACAGCTGTTATGTTGGGGAAACTGTGACTGTGTTTTATCACTTGCAGTAAAGCAAAAGTATTCACCTTGGAGGCATATAATAAACTAAAGGAATTCATAGGGACCACAGAAAGAGATGGGAAACAGGATGGATTATTTGATCCTGGTTCAAAATCTTCAGCGATGGGCTGTTAAAGGAGAAAATCTTAGTGTAAGAAGAGAATGCTAGTTTTTAAAGGGTTATCTGTTTTGCTAGGAGATTAATCTAGGGCAAGGAGGTGTCCTTAGGTATGTGAATATCAGTGTTCTTACCCTATAGAATCACATCCCATTACATCCAATGTCAAAATATCAGTAAGTATTCCAGCTTTCATTGGAATTCAGCTTTGTCTCATCCTGTTTATGGATGCATGATATCTTAAGATTTATTCAATGATGCAAAACCATGATGTTTTCATTTATGTCAACAATGAAAATATTCTTTACATCATCATCATTGGTTTTATGTTCAAATGAATTAAAAGGAAGCAGCTAATAATTTCAAAAAGTAGCTAATACTTGAAAGCGTATGCTCTCTGACTTTTAAGACTTCCCTGGTAAAAGCTGTTTAGCCTTCTTTTTATGAGAGCTTTCCGCTAATTTTTAAGAAAAAATCAGATACAGAGGAAAAAGGGAGTACATAACTTAATGTGCCAGATTTTCTCAAGTCATCTTCAGGAAGGACAAGTAGTTAGGAGGACATAAATATCATTTAATTTGTCTTCAGAAGAGTATTAAAAAGCTGTGTCTTAATGATATCATAGACTGAAAACAGACAAAATAAGCCAGACCATTGGCCCATTTAGTATAATAGAAAATAGTAACTACCACAGTATTTCCTTTAGACCTGACAGGAAAGAAAGATCAAGTTTACATTATTGTTTCACTAGAATGGGTATTTTACTGAAATTTTTCTGGGGGACAATGGTAAATACAAAACCCACCAATGAAAGCCCATAATAAGTATGGTGTATTTGTGATTGAGTGTAACAAATGGCCACTAGTCTAGTACAATATAACTCCATTTCAAATATCATCCTCTTATCACGTTCATAATAGCTTTATGGCTGCTGATACAAGACAGCTCAGTACATGGTTGAGTTAGGTAGTTTGTAGAGTTTTCTGTCCTTAAGTCTATGAAAAACATATTTGGAAACTCATTGGTATAAAGAAGGGTTAGTCAGGGTATTTATACTAAAAGTAACAATTCATATTCCTGTATCTCAGAAGTTCATGCTACAGGTGTATTACACATTTCAGGAGTATTACCATTCAATCCAATGGTAAAGATGGAGCAAAGGAAAGGGAGTGGCTAAGAATATTAACTGTTGCCTGTGCTCAGTGGATTAGGACAAAATGTGAAAGGAGGCAAAGGATGGGGTTTCATAACATTCCAATCCTAAAGAAATAAATCAGAAACTTCTTAGACATCCTTAGAACTGCTCAAAACTCAGGGCAGTAGAGATGGCTCAGTGGCTAAGAGCACTGGCTGTTCTTCAGAGGACCCAGGTTAAGTTCACCAGTTCCTGGTGACTCTCAACTATCTGTAACTTTAATTCTGGGGGGGGGGCAATGCTCTCTTCTGGCCTCCACCAGTAAACCAGGTATATACATGGTGCACATATATTGAGATGAACCATTCTTAAGCGTATGATAGGTAAATAAATACCTTTTTAAAAATAGTATGGATCCTACAATCATTTCTCCCCCCTCTTCTGCAGAATTTCCCAAACTCTACCTAATGTTTGGCTGTGGGTCTGCATGTGCTTGATCCAATTGCTGGATGACACCTCTCTGATGACAATTGAGCTAGACACCAGTCTGGTCAAAGGAGGTGGCCAGGGGTCAAGAAAACCACAGGACAATTCACAGAATCAACTAACCTGGGCCCATAGGGGCTCACAGAGACTGAACCGACAACCAGGGAGCCTGCATGGAACTGACCTAGGTCCTCTACATGTAGGCAACAGTTGTATAGCCTGGTCCTTTTGTGGGACTCCTAACAGTGGGAATAGGGGCTGTCTCTGACTCTTTTGTGGTTTTGTGATCCTACTTATTATACTGGGCCACCTTGCTCAGCCTTAATATGTGAGAAGCTGCTTAGTCTTACTGCAACTTGATATGTTATGTTTTGTTGATACTCATGGGAGCCCTGTCCTTTCTTAAACAAAAATGGGGTGGCAGAAAGGGGAGGGTGGGGGGAGGACTGGGAGGAGAGGATGGAGGGGAATTTGCAGCTGGGATGTAAAATAAATAAATAAATTTATTAAAAATAGTATGGAACAAAATTTATATCATACAACTAACTACACAGAAATTCAATTGATGAAAATTCACACTACTTAACCAATATTAACTATTCAAAGTTGACCATGAAATATACATATTTTACTAACACGAAAGGGGTTACAATATATGTGCTAGGATAATGGTTAAGTTTAAATTTTTATTTTCATTTGAAAAAAACCTAAAGATGAACTAAATGAAATCACCCGAACACAAGGTCAAACCTTTTAGAGTAATAAACAAACAAAAATATTCCCATCTCTTAGTTACTTGACAATCTGATTTTCCTATCCAGATACTAGACAAGAAGTTTAGTTGTTTTAAGTACTAGTTTAATCTCAACCAGAAAAATTTCTAGTATTTTATTATACCTTTTAATTTTGAAGTATCTTGTTTTCATTTTCATGTTAACCTAGTTCTCAAATAGGTAATGCAGGTGTTAATGTTCCCAACATTGTACCAGTAAGAAAACAATGTTGCTTAATGATTCAGCTTGGTAACAGCTGCTGAGATAAATGGAAAACAAGAAAGCAGGCTTCTGACATCAAGTTCAGTGTTTATTAGGAGCTTACACACACACACACACACACACACACACGCACACGCACACGCACACGCACACGCACACGCACACACACACATACCCATACGCATGCACGCGCACACACACAGGCATGCACACACACTCACACACACACACACACACAAAGTGCTTTTTATTTCAAAGAGAATTACAAACTACAAATACTAATCACACTGTCCTCCCTAAAGAAGGTTTTCACATAATGATAGGGAGGAATAGAGCAGCTTGTGGAAGTTATACTATAGCCATATGACAAAAGTTGCAGAAGAGTCTATACCTGTGGCAGAAATATCTTCCCAATATCAATTTGAGGTTTCCTTTCCTCTATCAATCAGCAATGTCTTGGCATACATTGTAAACATGTCATACTTAAGTATTCATGAATACCCCTTTCATGAAACCCTCCCACTCATCCACCTCTACGAAGTTCTAGCCTCCTGAGAATTTTCTCCCATCTCTTTGGATTATAGTTGTTTGTTTCTCTCCCCTTCCCATCTTTCGACAGACAGACAGACAGACAGACAGACAGACACACACACACACACACACACACACACACACACACACACACACACACACACACCATCCTACTCATATAACCTGAGAGCTGAGGTCAGATTTTCTTATGCTTTTATAATACCTAACTCCCAGCCTCACAAATATCAACCCAATAAAAAAGATAAACTTGGTAGAAATCATGTCAGCAGAGGTGGGTTCTTCTCTCTCTGAACTCAATTTTAATAGTTAAATAGAAATCATTAAGGGGGTCTTATCCTCCCCAAACTAAAATATGAATCACAAGATGGAAATAAAAGACTATAATAGCAAGCAGCACATTGAAAGGGCTTCCTTTCGATGCTTGCATGATAGAGCTGGTGACTGGCAGCATGCTCACACAGTGGATAAATAACTGTGGAAGAGATGGATGTAGGTGTGACTCAGTAAATGACTAATGAACTGTATTGAGAAAAGGAAATGCTTGGCTAGAATAGAAGCAATGCTCATTGTCAAATTTCTAAGTAAAGATAAAATTGGTAAAGCTTGGAGAGTGAAGAAATGTGTTTCATAGGTTTGTCATCACCTCATCTAGTGAACGCTGAAAAAATGAAGTTGTGTCTCCTAAAGCTAGTCATTTCTACTAACTAGTAATTAAAAAATGATAGAAGCATATTTTGTGGATTGTTAGAGACTATTAAATTCTTATTTCAACCAGTGCTGATGAAAGAATGCATTTTGAAATCCAATATTGACAATCAATACTCCAGTAGATGGAGCAAAAATATGAAACTGTAGATTCAATCAAGCAAGCTGCTGCACATTGCCAATACCCAGTAACACAAATGGTATGGAGGGCAATCGAGAGTAAACTATATAAGCACATGGGAGGCTTGGAAAAGGAAGGAGACAGGCAGAATGATGGGAAGGGGGAGTGAAGCAGTGGGGGGAGGGTATGTTACATGTGCGTACAATCCTAGAACATCACATAATTCAAAGGAATCTGTCTTTATGAAACCCAGCAGCATGTACAATGAATACACCCCAATAAACAAAACACAATCAATTATACAACTGAAACACAGGAAGGCAGAATGCTAACATGACCCCAACTTTCAAAATAGAGAAATACGTATTTTTGATGAAAGGCCTATGAAATCCTATACAATTAGAGACTAGTTTAGGTTTACGAATGACTCTCTAATCTTCATCTCCACATTTCCTTGCCTCTCCTTTCACACAGACTGGCAGGGAACAAATGGCAAGGATATCAACACAAGGAAAAATATAAAAATAAAATACAACTGGACTTCCCAAGAGTAAGAGCCTGTTTGCAAACTGTATTAACGTATGCGGGCAGTGAGGGCCCAAGCTGCATCACCTAGGAGGGCTAACTGATGCAGATTAGCCCCTGTCTCTAGTGAGTCTTGGGAAAATGCTGGGAGGCCTGTTGGCTTTCACTAAAACATGCAGTGTTTTAATAATGTGATCTTTGAGTTTTGCTAACATTGGACTCAAATTGGAGGACAGAGAAATTTAGCATATAAGGCCTTCCATCCTAGTTGAGAGTAGAAAAAGCATAAGGTTGTTAGGAATCTGATCCTAAAGAAAGACCAGCCCACAAAGCACAGTCAACCTGCCAGGAAATGTGGACACTAGCAATTAAAGAAAGAAGGTCCTGGACATTGAAGTACAGTAGCCAAAAGGAGAAAAATCACAAGCCAGGGCTGATGTTTGAGACCCCATGACCTGCTATCTTCAGGAATCTCCTTTTCAGTCCAATTCTACTTCCCATTACAACTACTAACATCACCACCTTACCAGAACTGCCATGGAGCCATTAGAAAAAAATGATACCACCTGATGCATATAGCAAATCTGTGCATGAGAACACACAGGAACAGTGTAAGGGGGAGAGAGGTCAAGAAGGGAAATGAAGGAAAGCCTTTAAGGAAAATATCTTCTGTTGTGAAACTCCCTTTCCCTCCAACCTCACCTTATCCTGCCCAATTATCCTGCTCTGTAATACTGTCAGAAATTATAGCAATTTCAAGTTCGTGTGAGATAACCAGAAGCCTGTCAAAATTCAGCTTCGAAGATGAGGGGGCTATCAGTTACTCATACACTAGTGTGAAGCTGTTCAACCACGTCTTTTCAAATAGCAAATGTCTTTTGCCCTGAGGGACTGAGGGTGTCTGGACTAAGAGAAAGACTTCTGTAACCCTGACAAGATTAGGCGGGGTGCTATTTCAAGAATTGGAGCAACACAAAGGGACTTGGATGGTCTTAGAAATCAAGGATCTGGGACCCAGTGTGTAAAGACCCCTTAAAGTCAACCCTGATAACCTGGAAACTGGGGCTCAGTGTGTGAAAGACTCCTGAAGTCAACCCTGATAACCACCATCTGTGGGATCAACACAGTGAACAGACTCCCAGAAGCTTTTATTTGACCTCCACAAGTGTGCAATGACCCCCCACACACATATATACACACATATGTAACAACAATTATAGAAAAAGAAACTATGAATTTGGAGGGAAGAAAGGGAAAGGAAAAAGAAATAGAACAGGGAACTTGGACATTGAATAGATCATACAAAAACAACAAAGCTCAACTTTCTCCATAACTCTGGTTCCAAAATCTAACACATCTTTTCTGATATTCTGCATCTACATGGCTCTGGGAATCAGGTTAGTACTGTCCAAGGGGGTACACTGACTATGTAAATAGATTAACTACAGTAATTGTAGTTATTCCCCATCATAGATGTGATATGTAATGTTCAAAAATTGATGTGTGCAAATAAACCTTTAGACCAAGGGCCAATAAATAGCTTGCACAGATTGTGGATGACCTCCTGTTCACAGAAGCTCTGCCTTTTCTTAAGTTTCAAATACAATTTGTGTACATGAAAGGTAACTTAATGCCATTTTCTGAACTCTCCCAGCACTTCCCACACACGTGTAGTTGTTTAGCCTTATTCATGTTCACTTCAGCATTCTAAATGAAGACTGGAAGCCAACCACCTACAGGCAGAGGTCCTTCATTCAGCCACTGAAGCATTTAATAAGCATCTACTTTGTACCAGGGACTGTGCTTAAGGCTGGAACATCAACACTGAATAAATTCAGGTCCCCACTTTCAATGTGCTATGGCCTAAGGGACATGAGATGTGAAGTAGTAAATGCAGAAGGCTCCAGGTGACATAAATGGACAGAGATAGATAGCCTTAACTGCACTGGAGCAGGAAATCAGAGAACACTTCACAGAGATGACACCTGACCTGAGTATTTATAAATAGTCAAGAGCATGGAAAGCATCTAGCCACAGGGGAGTAGAGAGGGAGGAAGATGCAACAACTAATTAGGGCATAATTCCTACTGCAACTAAATCAGGTCCAAGTAAGGTAGTAGTATTGGAAGACAGTCAACAAGGTTTTTATGAAATACAATATACAAGTAACATTAGGTAATATTTATCTCTTCCTATATGCCAAATAGTATTAAAAATATCCCACCCACTTGATCACAGAATTTACTGAATCCTCACTATCCCCTTATAGTGTAAGTTTTGATAATATCCTTTCCAAAAGACAAAACTAAGACAATAACAAAGCAACATGACTATATTACACAGTATATGGATATTGGACCTACACTTTGAGTCAAAGCAGTCTAGCTCCAAAAGTCATACATTCATAAGTCCCTGGTATATGATCTCCATATGTGAGTGGATATAGGAGAGATGGAACCCAGATGGCATCCAGTTTACTGATGGAGAAAAAGGTAGAGGTAGAAGGGGCTTCTAACAGAGCAACAATGCCTAAGTTGTTTATTTTCTCCATATAGTACTGCTAACCAAACAGGTACCTTATTATGAATTCACTTTGTCCTCTGTTGAGGAACTTGGCACATTCTGATTTGTGGAATTATTGATAAATGTGACTTAGCACCTTTCTTAGGATGACTGCTCCAAAGGCAAAAACTACGTCTTTGTTCAATTTCGATGAGCTGAAACTAATGTTCGATATGTACTCATTAAAAATAATTTCCCCTTAGCACAGAAAACAGTGCTTCTTGTAGTTTCCATTTTTTTCAATCATCTGTGACTCATCATCATTTGTCATCTCAGTGGAAACTTTATTGTTTACTTTTGTTTCAAATCAATAATAAAACTGAACGTTTATTTTAAAACAAAAATCCCTGTGACTGTGACTAGAAAATGAATATAATTTACCATTGATAAAAACAACTTGCCAAAAGAGAAAGATGGCTCCTATAACAGGTAATGTTTGTGAACAACCTAACATCTTCGCACATAGTACCACACACACCACACTGTTGCATAGGCATCTTTGTGGTAGTTATTTATTTCTTGAGCTGATGCTCATATGAAATAAAATTAATGACTTAAGTGAACACTTTAGAGGAAGCAAGTGTATACAGAATGTTGTGGAACCACTCCACCAAAGCTGTTGCAAAATAAGTTTATTCCCCTAGATAAAAATTATACCCGTGAAATATTTACTTCCCATTGCTCATTTTTACCTGTTGGATATAGTGAATAGGGCTGTCCTGCACATGAGCATACATTTGTTTGAGCATTAGTTTTTAAGCATTAGTTTTCAATTCTTCCAGAGATATACCTATTCAAAAGGTAACTCTGTGATAACCATTTGAAAGATTGAATCTCTTGGGTAGATTTTGGAGAGCCTTCTTTGTGTGTTTGTGTGTCTCTGGAATGGGTGTCTGTGGGGCCACTGGTCGTGGGACCAGGATTTATTCCTAGTGCATGAACTGACATTTTGGAGCCCATTCCCTATGGAGGGATGCCTTGCTCAGCTTCAATACAGGGTGGGAGGGGATTGGGCCTGCCTCAAATGATGTCCTTCTTGACATCCCCATAGAAAAGTTGAGTCCAGTGGGCATTGTATATAAACTAAGCTATAGACAAATACTAGAGGAAGGACACACATTCATTTAAATTTGTAATAATTTCCACTTAGGAGATGCAGTCATTCTTTCATTTAACAGGAAACTTTGTCTCAAATACTAACCACTAATTTAAAATGCATGCTCCATTTCTTTCTATATACAACCAAGCATGTCATCCTCTAGAAGAGTCTTAGGCTTATGACAAGTATAATTTAATTTTTATAATATACAGACTAAGATAAAATTTGCATTTACTCTTGTTCTGAAGTAAAACATTTTTGAATGCAAGTGTTCATTTATATATATATATATATATATATTATATATATATATTATGTATATATAATATAAAATTGAAAAGCTACATTAAAAGATTTATTGCCATTTATTCACACAACCGAAGTTTGTTCAAAACAAACACAAATCTGTCCACAAGCAAAATATTTTGAAAGCCATTCCAAGATAATGAAATGATTATAAAACAAATATAAAGGTTAACTCTGATAATATATGTAACGTGCCCAACACAAGTCCCATACACTTCATGCCATTTAGCTCTCCTTAGAACTAAACAATGGATCCTGAGGCCACAATTAAAGTCTAATTATCAGGTTTGCTTTAGTCTGAATTTTCTTACCTATTTTAGCACCCAGTGCATGCAACCCCATCTAACAATTCTATGTATTTTAAGAAGTTGCATTAGTGTATAAGCATCCTTGAAGGTACCTCAAGGCTTTTAAAATAAATGGTAATTAACATACAAACGGGGAAAACATATATGTAATAAACACAAGTAATATCTTGCCTGTCTGTAGCACCCTATTTATTGCAAAACACCTTTATATTTATGATTTCATTCATTTTGCCATCTATGGTGCCAACAAGGAGATTGATACCCACAGAAGTCAAATAATGGTTTGCTGTCAGCAACACTGGGATTGAGAATGAACTTACTTAAAAAAAAGGAAACCAAGCTTATAAAGACTAATTGAGACAGACTGAGAAGAAAAGAACAGTAAAGTTCTTAGTAGTAAAGGCAGTAGACATGGAGGTTGAGATGAGAGACAAATATACAACATATAGAGACCCAACAGGAAGAAATGCTCAACTACAAACACACTAAACATGATACTAGAGTGGACAACAGAGACTTTAAATTGGCTTCACCTGTCTTAGTCTAATTTCTGAAGGTTAAAAAAAGCCCACAATATCAGAGGACTGGAGTCGCATGGAAAAGGAGTGATGAGAAACTGATGAGTAGTACATAAAGTGAATTCTAAGTTCGAGAATCACAGCTACCAGCCAGGCGGTGGTGGCACACACCTTTAATCCCAGCACTCGGGAGGCAGAGGCAGGCAGATCTCTGTGAGTTTGAGGCCAGCCTGGTCTACAGAGCCAGTTCCAGGACAGCCTCCAAAGCAATATAGAGAAACCCTGTCTCAAAAATGAAAACAATAACAAAACAAACAAACAAACAAAGGAATCATAGCTACCAGATGCACTGAGCATCCATAAGACCTAGATTAAATGGCCAAGGAAGTGTCTTCTACACAGGAGTGGATCTATGCTTTACTGGAAAGGACAATGAAGGTCATAGAAATTTCTGTATTGTTTGTTCAGTAGAACTTTATCATTTGTAAGATTTGGAACTACTAGACAGTAGTTCTAGAAGTACTCTGCAACAAATCTCTTCCTATGGACACAAGGAAAAACTACTAGTGGATGGAGAAGATAAACACCACTGAAGATGTCCAAGGAAAAGCCTGCCTAGAAAACAGACACCAGGAAAAAAAAAAACCACTCCTTCCTGACCTAACTTTGCAGGACATCTATTGACACAACTTCAGTGGCTAAGTGGGAAAGAAAAGGAAGATTTTAAGGGAGGGCCCAGTGCATTTTCTCAAAGCAAGAAAATAAAAAAGTTAATTTAAAATTGAAGGAGCATAAGTAATTGACTCGTGTCTTGTATAGAAAAGCTAGATTGTTTTTAAAGCAAGAAGCAACCCAGCTACATCAAACACCTGTTTTTACCAAGTCCATTTTCTAGACAAACATGCTAGGTAGAGAATTTTACAGCTCTATTGTTTTTATTCTATTACACCATGCTATATAAATTGTTCATCAAAATGACGTGTGCCAGTGTGTTCCTCCTCACCAAAGCTGGTTCATAAGTACTAATTTATTTTATTCTTGTGATGTGGGGATTATTAGCTTCCTGTAATGGATAGGAACATAAACAACAAACACCAATGTTAGCTCACTTTGCTGTTTGACACTGCCATTCCTCAACACAGATCAGCCTTCCTGCAGGGCCTTAAGTCTGTTATTCAATCTGGCCAAGAAAATGCTACCAAGAAGTACCAGGTCAGAATCCATCTGTGTCAAAGAATCCTAGCGGTAATTAGATACTGTGGATATACTCAGGTTGCAAAATTGTTTCCTTCTCCAAATGCGCCAACTTCTCCTTTTTAAACCAGCCTTTGTTTCCCTGAGCCCTCTTATTCCATCCCTGTCAGAGATTATATGTGACTGTCTTTGAGTATGGGGGCAATAACCTCTATAGATACTTCCTACTCATAGGATGCAAAATTTTAGGCATGTATCAGAGAGATGAAGGCCATCCTTTGATGATTTGTACTTCTGATCCTGAGGGATGCAATTCAATTCTCTTGTTTACATAGATCTAGAACACCAGACAGCTATTTGATGACAGTATATTATTCAGGATAGGTAACAGATCTCACCTAGAAAGAGTGAAAATGTTAGTAAAACTACATGCCATGAAGCCGGGCATTGGTGGCGCACGCCTTTAATCCCAGCACTCGGGAGGCAGAGGCAGGCAGATCTCTGTGAGTTCGAGGCCAGCCTGGTCTCCAGAGCAAGCGCCAGGATAGGCTCCAAAGCTACAAAGAGAAACCCTGTCTCGAAAAAAAAACTATATGCCATGAAAAGATCAAATAAATTTCATCTACTTATATTAAAAGTATATTTGGGCAATGTTGCAACACTCAAAATTATGTCCAACAAGGCTCTGCCTTTCAACAAAACAGCAAAGGTCATCTTCATTGCCTAGGAATGTGTATGAAAGTGAAGTTACACTCACTTTAATAGTTGTCAAGGAGTGTTTCCTATGAGTTTGGATTTTGTGAATGAGTGAAATTGAAAGAGAGAAAGAAAAGGAGGGAGAGAAACAACTTTGTTTCACAAAACAAGAATTATATTGTCCTAGTTTTTGAGATAGGTCTCACTATGTAGCCCTAGCAGTTCAGAACACCCTATGTAGACCAGGCTGGCTTCAAACTTACATAGACCTACCTGCCTCTACCTCCTAAGTTCTGGAGCAAAAGGCATGCGCCACTACACCTTAAGCAAGAACATTTTAAAAAGCAACACTTATCCACAATTTGAAAACACAGATATCTGAAAATCAAATGTACCTACTTTCTTTCTTGTAATTTATTTGGCATCAAAATCTGAGCTGATATGAACTCAGCTTAGAGTAAATTCTGACTTGAACTGGCACCAGGCTATCCATAGGTTTCTTCTCGAAGTGTTTAAGTATTCCTAAGCTAAACTGTAACTGATTGTGATACAGCATGGTAAAACCTACTGGGAGTACTATTAGATAAAAGACAGGATATGGATTTTATTACCTTCCAACCCAAAATGAACATAGATTTCAAAACAAACCTCAAGTCAGCCATTTCATACAGGTACAGATCCACAATCGTAGTTTCATGAAATCAGTAGGATTAGGCAGCCAACAAAAGTAATAATCTCAGAAAAAGGCTAGTCAACATTTATAATCACTGAAGTCAGATTTCCAAGGGAATATCAAATTGTCTATTTTTTCCATACTACAGACCTGTGTTAACTGGCACGTCAGAATATTACCATTGAAAAGCATCCTACTGGATGACTGCCCTCCAGAGATGACACTAGGCTCCATTTTGCATTGTGAGCAGGACTATTGCTATAGGACAAGAAGAAGAGGTGACCCTATGGCTCCTGTAGACTGTAGATAAATTATATTTATGAAGCAAAAGAGCCAGTTGTCATTTGTAATCCATCTAACAACAGACTTTCAGACTGAAAACTGGAATTGTCATTACAGTACAAATGAGAAGGATGTACAAGGCTGGACCAAGTTTCAATGAAATGCCATTGATGTTGAAGGAATTAATACAACTGAATGAACATGAATGTAGAAACTCAAAGAGGTTTCCTGATTGTTAACACAAGGAAAGCTTAAAGGAAGTCACTTGTCCCAGAAAAACTTTATGCTTTTACTGATTTTTCCTATTCTCTGAACAGTTTGATATATAAACCAACTAGACTAACTGAACATGTCAAACTCACCCTGAGCAGATGCTAATGAGCAAATGTCCAATTGTTTAAGAGAAAAAAGAATGTAAGCTTTCTTAGAAAGCCCACCACTTGTATCAATAAACAAGACATTCCATTAAATTTGACATTTAATGAGTTTCTACATGACAGAGGTACTAGGCTAGCTTCAGAAAATGAGTGGCTAGAGATGAGCATGCCCCTTGAGGGGTTTGTGGTTTACGAAGGTGACACAATTTAAAAAGTTAAAGCAAGGTGTACTAGCACATTCCTGTAATTCCAGTAATCTGGAAGCATAGGCAGGAAGGTTACCACAAGTTTGAGTGTAGTCTGTCTACATAACAAGTTCTAGGCCATCAAGGTATAGATAATGAGACCATGTCTCAAAAAAAAGAAACAAACAATATATAATTGTTATATTTGTGCTAAGTTGTAATAGTTGTGCAATAAAGTACAAGGGAATAAATTTCACATGATTTCGCTGGAAACAGGGGTCACATGTTATATGTCCATCAAGAGTAAAGGCACAGTAGGAGTGTGAAAAACCCTTAAAGGCCTTAATTACAGATAAAGCTATAGTGCCCCCACATAAATTTCAGAAAACAAACAGTCCCAAATTATGAATTATTTGCAAGGAAATCCAACAAAGATCTAATTGTGCTGGTGATAGAAAATGTTATGAGTGTTTAATGTTAAATATCTTTATTCCCTCATCATTTGTTACCTATGTCCAGTTGATACTTAGAGTGTGTGATTGATCTACCTTCTGTAGAACTCAACATTATCACAGAAATGAAAACTGTGACATATTCATGGAGAGTAACTGGACTATAACTATCATCTAAATGAGATGTTGCTACAAGTTGCTTTAGTAACATAATAAAGTAATTTCTATGCCATGCTACAGTGCTTCTCAACTTGTGGGCCATGTATCCTGCTTATGGGTTATTTACATTATGATTCATAACAGTGGCAAAATTACAGTTACAAAGTAGCAACAAAATAGTTTTATGGTTAGAGAACACCACAACATGAGGAACTGTATTAAAGGGTCACAGCATTAGGAAGGGTGAGAACCACTGTCTAGACCATCAACATGAGGAACTGTATTAAAGGGTCGCAGCATTAGGAAGGGTGAGAACCACTGTGTAGACCATCAACATGAGGAACTGTATTAAAGGGTCACAGCATTAGGAAGGGTGAGAACCACTGTCTAGACCATCAACATGAGGAGCTGTATTAAAGGGTCACAGCATTAGGAAGGGTGAGAACCACTGTCTAGACCATCAACATGAGGAACTGTATTAAAGGGACACAGCATTAGGAAGGGTGAGAACCACTGTCTAGACCATCCACATGAGGAACTGTATGAAAGGGTCACAGCATTAGGAAGGGTGAGAACCACTGTCTAGACCATCCACATGAGGAACTGTATTAAAGGGTCACAGCATTAGGAAGGGTGAGAACCACTGTCTAGACCATCAACATGAGGAACTGTATTAAAGGGTCGCAGCATTAGGAAGGGTGAGAACCACTGTCTAGACCATCAACATGAGGAACTGTATTAAAGGGTCGCAGCATTAGGAAGGGTGAGAACCACTGTCTAGACCATCAACATGAGGAACTGTATTAAAGGGTCACAGCATTAGGAAGGGTGAGAGCCACTGTGTAGACCATCCACATGAGGAACTGTATGAAAGGGTCACAGCATTAGGAAGGGTGAGAACCACTGTGTAGACCATCAACATGAGGAACTGTATGAAAGGGTCACAGCATTAGGAAGGGTGAGAACCACTGATCTATAGAGATAGAGAAAGAGAAGGAGATGGAGAGAGAGACAGGGAGAGGGAGAAGGAAGGAGGGAGAGAATGATAATGTAAGAGTAGAGCGTGTATGCAGAGGACAACTTCAGGGAATCATTTCACTCCTTCTATCATGTAGGTTTTGGATATTGAACTGGGGTTGTCAAGTTTGGGGACAATGCCTTTATCTGCTGAGCCTTCTTACCAATGCAGGGAATGAAATTTTAAAAATCTTGCGTTCTTAATCTGAAATAATCAAGTTGTGAAAGGGATTTCAAAATAATTTCCAAAAAATGTTTAATCTGAGAATGTAGTAGTGATTCTAAAACTCATGCCAAAAAAACATCCTATTCTGCACAGTCTAAGCCTGATGGGATACCAGCTCTGAGAGTAAAGGAGACACAAGCTACCATCCCCAACCCAGAAGGTGTCTCCAACTGATAGCACTTACAAATGAAAATTTACTTTCCTTCAAGGTAGTCTCACTGGGGAAACACAGTAATCTTGTCCATCAGTAGATAGTCAACAGAAAATGAACTCAATGGTAACTCTGGAGGTGCTCAGTCTCATAGTCAGGTGTTTTTTTAACTTCATAAATGATCTGTTTATATATTATGGTTTCAGGTTTTCTGTTTTAAAGGATTTCCATGTGTGTGAGTGTGTGTGTCTCAGCATATTACTTTGACTTTCATTTGTTTGTTTTATCCTATTCTGGTTTGTTTTTGTTTTATCTTATATATTATTGTTGATGTTGTTGTTATCATTATTATTATTATTTTATATGCTTCTTTGTATTCAGATGAGGCAGAAAGATAGAAAGATAGGGTGTGATTCAGGTGTGGGGGGGGGGAGTGGGGCGTATCCAGGAGGAGCTAGAGGAGGGAAATTGTGATAAGGATATACTGCATGAAAATAAAACTATTTTCAATAAAAAATTCTATTTCCAAATTTCTCATTTTAAAACCTTATTTCTATAAGACTTTTAGGAAAAAGTAAACCAACAATGTCATTGTTGTTTTTGAAATGAGGTCTACTGTGCTGCTCAGTCTCACTTCTGCAGATTAAATCATCCTCCTGTCTCAGACTCTGCAGTAGCTATGACTACAGATATCTGCTAAGCTGGTTAATTTTTTTTAAATACAGGCTCTCATGTATCTGAGGCTGGCCTTGAACTTGCTGTGCACCCAAGGATGATCTTGACCATTTCATTTTCCCAACTCCACCTCCACAGTGCTGGGATTTGAGTTTATGCAGTGATGGGGACTAAATCCAGGGTTTTGTGGATAAAAAGCAAGTAGGCACTACTTAATATTAATATGAAGAAAATTACTCAACCTCACAATCAAAATTCACATCATTGATTGTGAACAAAACAAGGATTCTGACTTCAAGAAAGCATTACTTATGAATACCACCACAACAAAATTATGTGAGAAAGCCAAACATTAAGTAGAAGCATAGTGTTCATTAAAAATTATGGTTGTGTGGAGGGGAAAAAAGCAACTTAAACCTGAAGTATGTAAATTGTTCTTTCTTTTGTGCTTTCTGAACACTCTGGTCAGGGCAATCCGAATAGATGCTCTGGGAGGAGGGTACCACAGGCAGTCTGTGGCACATACAAGACTGAGCAAAGGCATCACTGCAGAAACACAGCATCAGCAGAGGCCTGCATGGCACACTGAAAACTGTGGAAATTGAGAATGGAAGAAACAAGAAAATGCAAATAAAGAACCAATTTTCACAAGAGAAGAATACACTGTCAGGGGAATGTACATAGATGACTAAGATTGGAGGCCAAAAAAACAGACAAGGGTTTATGATGATATAGGTGTTTTGTGAGCCTGAACTATGGTAATGGTAGTAAGAATAAGTGACAAGGGGAACAGATTTGAGAAATTACACTCAGTGACTACCTGAATATGAGGGATAAGGAAAAGAGTCCATGATGGTGCTCAATTTTCTGATTTGGGGGACTAAGTGAATTGTAGGGTCATTTTAAAAAGACCCAGACTGTCCTGGGTACCTGGACAATATCTGTACATGTCATAGCTCTAGCACTGTGAGAGCATCATGTGGAATAAGCAAAATACCAGCAGTGTTTTCAGAGCAATGGCATTGTACTGTTCTACAGTTTTCTCAAATAGCTCATTATAAGTATGAATTATACATGTTAATAAGGAAAATGTGGATCAATGGATGAAGATTTCCATTCTGAATACCAAACTGCTAGTTACCTCTGCTCATGTAAATTCCAACTTTATAGCAACTATCTTGAAGGCAGTGTTGGGGAAAATGCATACCAACACTGAAACTGAAATATAGTAAAGGTATTGCTTTTTCATGCAGCCAGAGTAGGCTGTCTTCTACTGGGTGCCCATTTCTAATGCCTTGATTCTCTCTTATTTTTATATCTAGCCAAGAGTTATGTTGGGAGCCAAATCTTAGGGCTTGGCATGAGATCCTAGGCCATGCTTGGCAGGCCACATAGTTAACCTTTACATAGAGGCTCCTTAGAACCTCAGCTCAAGAAAAGAAACAACTTAACCCAGTCCTCCACCCACAGGCTCAGTCACCTAGGCAACCCCTTCCTGGACCTCTTACTCATGAACTCTTTACCCTGCCAAACATCCTCTTTGTGGCTTCCTAATATCCTGCCTATACCAACACCTGGTGTGCAAACAACCCATTCTACTCCTCCCCATATCCTGACTATACAAGCTAGCCTGAGAAAAGTAAAGTTTGCCACTTGATCAGAATCCTGTCTTGTGGTCATTCGTTCTGCATCTCTTGTCCCCATTCCCTATCCCTGACTCTCTTGCCCCAGGTTGAGGTCCTGCAGGTCAGGACAGAATTACATGGCAGGCTCTGAAAGTATAGTGTGTTCATTTCTCTCTCCACTGGTGAGTACCCAAATAAGGAGGGTGATTACAGAGCAACAACTGATTATCTTCTACTTATGGAGGTTAGCAGTCTAGTCAACAGAAATTAAAGAGAGAATTTGTTTCCTTGTCTTTTCAAGTTTCTAGGAAATGCATGTGTGTTATACTGTTGGTGGATTATGCATTATGCATTGATTATGTCTTGGCTTGTATGACTTTTCTGTATCTTCAAAGCGCATCATCACTCCAAACTCTAGGTCCTTCTTTACATCTTCTTTCCTCAACTTTGACTCTCCAGTGTCTGTTTTATTAGTTCCCTTGTGATTACAACCTAAAAGCCTTAATTTAATAGTCTTCAAAGTTGGGGTGGAAAGATGGCTCAGTAGTCAAAGTGCATGCTGCTAAGGCTAATGACCTGGATACAATCCCCAGGACCCACATAGTAGAAGGAGAGAAATGACTCCAGAAAATTGGTCTCTGACCTCTACACATGGGCTATAGCCCATGCATAATCTATGCATAATGCATGATCCACCAACAGTACCACACACATGAATAATAAATAAATAAATAAATAATGTAATTTAAATAATAATAAAAACCTGCAAAGTCTCTTTGACCATGAACATTAGAGTAGTCCCAGATTCTAGGGACTATAATATTGACATTCTTGTGGTTATGTATATTTATGATTTATTAAAGCTTGCCTGAGGATTCAGAAAGCAAAGTCAGCTACAAGCTATAGAAGCTAGGCACACACTGTTCATCCCAGCAGCCAGAATCTAGGAGGTAGTGGTACACACCTTTAATCTTAGGACTCAGGATTAAGAGGTAGACATATTTCTGTGAGTCCAAGGCCACCCAGATCTACACAAGATTGATCTAGTCCTAAAGAAAAACGCCTCACACAAAGATGATCTCAGCACCTGGGATCACAAGCCTTTAATCCCAGCATTAGGAAGGTATATAAGACAGGAACAAGGCCTCAGTATCAGGCATTCATTCTCCAGCCATGCTGAGGATAGGAAGACATTAATTCAATCTCAGGATTCCGAAGCCACGCTGAGGAGAGGCAGCTGGATCAGCCCATTCAACCTGAGGTGGTGGTAAAAGCTAGCGGCCCGCTACTTTGCTTTTCTGATTATCAGCTTCAAGTTTGAACCCCAATATCAGTCTCTGGGTCATTTATTAATTTGTGTTACACACCCTTAGAGGATATTATTATGCCCATCATAGGTAGCACTTGCTGGATTTCTTTCCTGTAACAATATTTTCCTCATGTCACATGCTTTTCCTGGAAAATTTCTCTAGATGATAAAACATGCAACATTACCATTTATATAAAATGGTAAAAACTACACAGCCTTTCACTAATGGAAAAATACAGTAATTTGTTAACTATTCTAAGAATGTATGGCAATAATAGCAGACAACCAAAACTCACATGATTTCTAAAGCAAAATGAGCCAACAATATGAAAAGTAAATGGCCTCAGTATTTTAGGTTTTACGCTCTGTCTGTATCCCACTTCTAGGAGAATGCTTGATTTAATCAATAGCACAAAAATGTCTTCACTCCAGTTTAGAAAAATAAATCATGAAAAGTAAGAGGCCAGATCTTTGGTAAGTAATAACTTTATTAAATTCATTTGCTATAAAGTTAACCAAATACATTTACTTAACCCACTATATACTTACAGGTATGAGTCTAGATTTTAACTCAAAAGGTGGGGGTATTACTTCTAGCTTCCATATTTTCCAGATGTATATTTTGAAATTAATAAATGTTGAATATTTTAAAGCATCACGACTTCATTCCTAGGCCTGTGTCTGGACTTCTGACATCACATGCTATTACAAAATGATTATTAACACATGTTTCACTCATTAGAAATTTTCTCATATGAAAATTGAAGGAATATGAAAAGCTTGTCCAAGTGTTACCACATACTAGCTGTGTGCAAAAGGTCCATAAGCATAAGAAAAATCACCAACCAGGACTCTACATTAAAGTGGAGGAACTAACTACTGCTCCTTAATGTGTTGATACAAAAAATTAAATCAATCTTATCTATAAAACAATTAAACTCACAAGCTCAGTCTAAACATGAAATTAGGAACATGAAAAATTATAAAATTAATATGAAAATATAAATTACACTAACACTAATAATTTTGTGAGAATTTATAATTTAGATAAGTTACTTAAATTATATTTATAGACTATGTGAGACAACTCTACTATCTAAGCTAAGCAGGAATCCTGGAATCAGGCCTAATTACATAAAACAGTTTAGTTCTGGCACAGAAACAGGATAGGGGAAGAAGTGACTACATATTATACCAGTTAAAATATCAGGGCCCCACAGGAAAAATTGTGAAAAAGAATTGAAAACAAAACAGACAAACAAACAAAAACCAAAGTTGGGCTATTTCTATAATCCAAATTAAATTATCTCACCTTGCTTCTTAAATTTGTCAACATCTAGTTTTTTAATTCTAATTGTGGCTGATTGTAAGAAATACATGAAAACTACCTTAAATTATCTAACCAAACAAAATCACTAGCAACGAATGACTGATCATCAGTGCTCCAATTTCTATATTTATTGAGCAACAACTGTGTACAAAACCCCTGCATTGTATACTATAAGTAACGTAAAATGCATTTGATAAGTCATTCATGCTCTGAAACAGTTCAATGAACAATGTCATAGGTATCAACAAGCTCAATGAAAGTCAAATAATGAATGGATTAAACAAGTCCAAAAGACCATCTGGCTGAACAGAGAGCATCAATTTTGATGTGAGTATTGAAACATAGGCTGCATTCTGACAGAAACAAGAGGACAACCTAGGTGGCACTGCCATGCTATGAATCTCAAAATCTTTCTGCGCAGGGTGTGACTAGTCCAGTTGGCCACTGAGTGCTTTCAACTTAACCTAAATATTTCACAGGCCATTCCTTCATTTCCACTGTCATCACTGTGCTCTTTCACTTCTCATTTTGACTGCTACACCAAGGCAGCTGGTCCCTTAAATCTCCAACTCCCCTTCCTCAAATACTATACACAGGTGTCAGTTCTCTTTTGGAGAACTTCAGCAAGTAGTTTGTAGCACATTCACACCCATACAACACTACACAGTGCAACACAGCACATGCAGCAACTGTTTCACACATCAAACTCTTAACTTGGCCTCTGCCTACCTCTTCCAATCCTCTTATTTTTTCCCTTGATTACATAAATCATTAACTTTTTTCCCTTACGGCTCCATGAATATGCTTCAAATTTGCATGGTCTACTGCACAGCAGTGAAAGATGAGATTAAACATCAAGCATTTTCCTAAACTTAAGAGAAAGCTACAGAATTTAAACAATGATCTAGAGAGAATTTATATTTGACCAGCAGTTTTAGTCTGGTAATTAGATCATGGTATGTAATGGCAGTGCTCTGCCTTACTTCTCAGAATTTGAAATTTATGTTCACATAGGTCCTATGAATTATTATTACTGAGATTATTACTAAATATTTATGCATTGTGGCTATTTTATATGGAATGATTTCACTGGATCTTTGAAGTAGACACTATTAATACAAATAAAAGGTGTTGTCAATTTATAAATTACTTTTTTTTGTTTCTCGAGACAGGGTTTCTCTGTGTAGCTTTGGAGCCTATCCTGGCACTCACTCTGTAGATCAGGCTGGCCTTGAACTCACAGAGATCCGCCTGCCTCTGCCTCCTGAATGCTGGGATTTAAGGCGTGCATCGCCAATGCCTGGCTTATAAATTACTTTTTATATTCCTTTGTTGACTTAAAAAATACTGTATTGGGATAGAGAGCTGGCTCAGTGGTTAAGAGCACTGGCCGTTCTTCAAGAGGTCATGAATTCAATTCCCAGCACCCACAGTGTGGCTTATTACTATCTATAACTGTAGTCCCATGGGATACAGTACCTTCTTCTGGTGTGCAAATATACATGCAGACAAAACACCCAACACATCAATAAATAAATAAATAAATAAATAAATAAATAAATAAGTCCTTTTAAAAGGTCTTCTGTAACTTTTATAGGTAGATGAATATATGCTCTTCTAACATCTTTTGTGTATACATTTAAGCTATATATCATGGTTTTAGTACAGATGGCCATAGTGAAACTACTAATACTCAAATCAACATTTCCATCACCTTCCACATTTGCCATCTTTAGTGAAAGCTCCTAAAATTTACTCTTCTGGCAAATTCTCATCACATACTTCCATGTCAACTACTATGCTCAAGCTACACTTCACATCTCCAGAACTTTGAAAACTACCTAAGTCCAAATTTGTATCCCATGACCTATTTCTCCCCATTTCTTCCTACTCCCTGCCCATGGTTACCATTTTTCGTCTCTGAGGTTGGTTGGTTGGTTTGCTTTTTCCTTACATCCCATAGTGAGATTGTCATTTGTCTCATTTCACTAAGCAGAATGTCTCCTGATTCATCCATATTGTGGCAAATGGCTGTATCCCTTTTAAAAAGACTAGACAATATCGCACTGTAATTTTGTATGGAACAATTCATTTGTTCATTATATTAAAAGTAGTTTTTCATCTCTTGGCTATTGTGAATGATACTATAATGAACAAGGGTGTAAAGCTATTTCAACAAGTTGCACATTTCATTTCCTCATATGCCAAACACAAGGACTTCTGAGTCACATCGTAGCTCTATAGTGCTCCTTGAAAAACCTACGTACTGATTTCCACAATGGCTGTATGAATGTCTATCTCTCCCAGTGTAATACACGGGCTTCCTTATAATATCTGCATCCTTTCTAAAACTCATCCTTTGTGTTCAAATACTTTCTGTCAGTCTGTCCTTTCATTTTGGTGGCTTCTTTGTCATACAAAAGCATTTTTGTAAAACTTTTCATTTTTTATTTTATGAATATCAGTATTTTGCTTACACGCATGTGTGTGTACCACATGAATGCCTGATATCCTTGGAGGCATGGAGATGGCCTTAGATCCCATGGAACTGGAGCTAGAGATGTTTATAAGCCACCATATAGACACTGGCAACCAAACCTGGCTCCTCTGTAAGTGCTTGTAGTGTAGTCCCAAATATTTTATTTTTGCTTCTGTTGCCTGAGCTTTTAATGTTACATCGAAATCAATGCCAATGTCAACAATATCAAAGAGGGCTTTCTCTATATTTCCATCTAGAAATTTTATTATCCCAGATCTTATGCTTAGGTCTTTCGTGGTTCTCAATGAGTTTTCATTTTATAAACAGAATTACCTTTCTTTTAGCCAAAGTGCACATAGCCATAACAAGAAAAGCCATAAGCTAGAGAAATCAAGTCACTTGTTATCAGCTAGGCATCCTAACATCACTTTCCCGAGCTTGAACAGATTTACTTCACCTTCCAATTCAGTTACCATGCCAACGACAACAGCACTGAACTGAGAACTGAAATTACAAAATGCTTTCCTTTTATACAGTGACATTATTAATTAATCAGATTCAATATAAAATTTAGGCCACATTCATGGCTTTTATGGTCAGTAGTGTACTTACACTGTGAAAGCTAAAGTTCTATAATTTTCTAAATGAGGTCAAAATTGGAAAGGAGCAAAGATTTCTTGGTAAACATGCAAAAACCACTAGTCATAAAAATTTTAAATGACAAAATATAACTTCAAAGGAAAAAAGTAAACTTCATACTAAAAGAACAAACTGAGGCCTAAATTCAATTTCTAGTACCACAAAAAAATAGGAAAATGGGAAGGCAAGATTGTAAGAAAGTATGCATACTACATATAACTCCATATTCAAAGTAATCAAAAACCTCTGAAAATTAAAATAAAATAAATCATTTTAATCATGCAAAAGATATGAAAACATACTTTAAAATTTCAAAATAGCTAACAAATACACAAAAGGCCAAATTCTTACAAATGAGAAAAATGTAAAGTGAAAACTTCAACTAGGAACCACTTTCTAGTTGGAGAAAACCTAAAATTAAATATATTAACAATACCAAAAATAGGGGATATATATATATATATATATATATATATATATATATATCACAGCAATTCCATGCTTAGTGTAATTGTCTGCTATGATTTGTATTGATAAAGGCCTGGCTGTAACTACTGGTAAGATGTCAGGATATACGATCTAGTCAGAGAAGGTAGGTCGGTTGAGACCTTCCCTTAAAGGATAAGTTGTGACCCTCCCCCTTCACTCTCTCTTTGCTTCATGGTTTCAGTGAGATGACACAATCTTCAAGTACCATGATGATGTAACTCACATGAGGCTCAAAGTAATGAAGCCAGCAGATACCAAACTGAAACCTCTAAAACCACGATCCAAACAACATTCTTCCTTTTTTGTATGTGTATGATATGTGTACCAGTTTACATGTCTGTACATGTTCATGTGTGTGAGTGTGGGTATGTACATACCATATAGCACATGAGTAGTCAGAAGGAAAATGAGTGTCAGTCATTGCCTTCCATCTTGCTTGAGACAGGGTCTCTTAGTTTCATCGTTACCTATGCCAGGCTAGCTGGCCCATGAATTCCCTTGTCTTGACCTCCCATCTCCCTGTAGGAGCACTGAAATTATAGGCATGTGCTATCACACCCAGCTTCTTAGGGGATCTGGAGATTTAAACTAAGGTCCTCATACTTGCATGGCAAGTGTTTTCCCACGGAGCCTTTTCCTCTGCTTCCTCTATAATTTTCTGACTTATTTTTCCATGGCAACAAAAGGGGGACTAATACAATAGACAAGGAAAATGAGTACATATTCAAAATAAGAAAATATATCAATAATGCAGCAATATATATCAATAATACATTTGCTCATAAGAGCAAAATATTTAATGCTATTTAAGTATATTATCAACAAATAAATAGGTAAGTTTTATATATTTTAAAATAGAATATTAAATAATAAATGCAGCAAGGACTTCAACATCCCACCATGTCCTCCTCTGTCTTTTCTTTGCTGTTGTTTTTCCTTTTATTGAAAATAGCTTTCTTCCTCACATAATAAATCCTGATTATGGTTTTCCTCTCTTCTACTCTTCCCAGTTTCCCCACACTTGGCTTCCCATCTGGATCCACCCCCTCTGTCTCTCAATAGAAAAAAAAGGCTTCTAAGGGATAATAATAAAGTGAAATACAATATAATAAGATAAAACAAAAACTAGTACATCACAATAGGACAAAAGGAACAGAACGAAAAGAGCCTGACCTCAACTTGTACTATAGTGATTTAGTTAAAAGCAGCATGGTATTGACACAAAAACAGATATGTCAATCAATGGAATCAAATTGAAGACCAAATCACAAGTTCACACACCTATCAGACATGTAGTTGCTAAAAATCTTTTCTTATTCTTCAGGCTCCTGAATTGTCCTTTTGATAGTGCCCTTTGCTGTGCAGAAGCTTTTCAGTTTCATCAGATCCCATTTATTCATTGTTGATCTTAGTGTCTGTGCTATCAGTATTCTGTTCAGGAAGGTGTCTTCTGTGCCAGTGAGTTCAAGGCTTTCCCCCTTTCTTTCTTTTATCAGGATCAGTGCATCTGGTTTTATTCTGAACTCTTTGATCCGTTTGGACTTAAGTTTTGTGCACGGTGATAAGCATGGATCTATTAGACTCTTCTACATATAGCCATCTAGTTTGACCAGCACCATTTGTTGAAGATGGTGACACCTTTAGCAGCTCTTTTTATTATTCAGGAGTGTTTTAGCTATCCTAGATTTTTGTGTTTTCATATGAAGGTGAAAATCATCTTTTCAAGATCTGTGAAGAATTGTGTTAACAGTTTTGATGGGAACTGCATTGAATCTGTAGATTGCATTTGGTATGGTAGCCATTTTTATTGTTAATCCTATTGATCCATGAGCATGGGAGATCTTTCCATTCTTCGATGTCTTCTTCAGTTTCCTTCTTCAATGTCTTACAGCTTTAATCATACAAGTCTTTCACTTGTAGATTATAGTTACACCAAGACACTTTTTATATTAATTGTGGCTATTGTGAAAAGTCTTGTTTCCCTGATTTCTTTCTCAGCCCATTGGTCAGTTGTATGTATGAGGGCTACTGATTTTTGTAAGTTAATCTTGTATCCAGCTTCTTCACTAAAGGTGTTGATCAGTTATAGGGGTTTCCTAGTGTAAATTTTAGAGTCACTTATATATAATATCATATCACCTGCAAATAAAGATACTTTGACTTCTTCCTTTCATATCTGTATCCCTTTGATCCCCTTAAGTTGTCTTTTGGCTCTAGCTCAGACTTCAAGTACTGTATTGAATAAATATGGAGAAATTTAGTGGAATTGATTTGAGTTTATTTCCAAATAATTTGATGCTGGCTATAGGTTTACTGTAAATTGCCTTTATTATGTGAGATATGTCCCTTGTATCCCTAATCTCTCCAGGACTTTTATCATGAAGGGATGTTGGAGTGTATAAAGTGGTCTTTGTCTTTCAGTTTGTTTATATGGTGGTTTATATTTATTGATTTATGTTTGTTGAACCATGCCTGCATCTCTGGGATGATGTCTACTTGTTCGTGGTGGATTAACTTTTTTATGTGGTTTTGGAATCAGTTTGCAGTTATAATGAGGATATTTGAATCCATGTTTATAAAGGAAACTGGTCTGTAATCTCTTTCTTTCTTGAATCTTTATGTAGTTTGGTTATCAGGATAACTGTGGCCTCATAAAATGAACTAGGCAATATTCCTTCTATTTCTATTTTGTGGGATAATTTGAGGAGTATGGGAATTAACACTTCTTTGAAAGTCTGGTAGAATTCTGTGCTAAAACTGTTTGGCTCTAGGCATTTTTTTTGTTAGGGAGACTTTCAGTTACAAATTATATTTCACTAGGAATTATAGATCTGTTTAAAATGCTTATCTGATTTTGATTTAAATTTGTTAAATTACAAAACTATCCATTTTTCAAAGATTTTTCCAATTTGGTCAATTAAAGCATATCCTTATATTTCTCTGGATTTCCTCGGTGTGTTATGCACTCCATTCCATTTCTGATTTTGTTATTTTGGATATTCTGCCTGACTTTCAGTTAGTTTTGATAAGTCTTTGACAATCTAACTGATTTTCTCAAAAGCACCAACTCTTTCATTAATTGATCCTTTATATTGATTACTTGTTTATTTCTATTTTATTGATGTCAGCCCTGAGTTCAATTATTTCTTGCTGTGTGCTCGTTTTGGGTGTGCTTTCCCCTTTTTGTTCTCGAGCTTTCAGATGTGCTGCTAACTTACTAGTATGAGATCACTCCAATTTTTGATATAGGCACTTACTGCTATGAACTTGCCTCTTAGAACTGCCTTCATTATGTCCTGTAAGTTTGGGTGTGCTGTGTATTTCTTTTCATTCAATTCTAGAATGTCTTTCATTTCTTTCTCAATTTCTGTCTTCACAAATCTATCCTACAGTAGTGAGTTGTTCAGCTTCCATGGGTTTGTAAACTTTCTGTTATTTCTGATGTTTTTATACAGCTAATCCTTGGTAGTCAAAGAGGATGCAAGATTTTTTTTCAATTTTCTTGTATTTGTTCACACTTGTTTTGTGTTGAGAGAAAGGAGATCTATTAGAATTACTTACAAGCTGTTGTCCAGCTAATCCAACACTGGCTGACTACGGACAGGAAGTCCAAGAATACAGTAGTTGCCCAGTCTGCAAAGCCAGGTATCTCAGTTATAATTGAGTATAGCCTGGAGTTCTGAGGAAGTAGGCTCTAATGTCAGTGAAGGGAAGCATTTGCTACCAAGGCAAGAGCAAGCAGGCAAAGAGGAAAAGCCTTTTTCCTCCCATGACCTTATATAGGCTTCCAGTACAATGTGTGGCCCAGATTAGGTCTGGATTAAAGGTGTGTCCTTCTGCCTTAATAGTTGGATTAAAGGTGTGTTTTCCTACCTCAAAGATCTGAATCAGAAGTATGTCTTTCTATTTCAAATTAAGCCGAAATCCCTCACAGGTGTGCCATCTATTTTGGGGTTTTAATTAATTCCAGATGCAGTCAAATTGATAACTAAGAATAGCAGTCAAAACAGTTTTGCTGGGTATAGTAGTCTGAACTGGCATTTGTGATCTCTCAGTCTGTATCACATTTTTCCAGGCCCTTCTGTCTTTTAGAGTCAACATGGAGAAGTCAGATGTAACTCTAGTAGTTCTTCCTTTACATGTTACTTGTTTTTTTTTCCCATGCAGGTTTTAATAATATTTCTTTGTTCTGTATGTATACTGTTTTGATTATAATGTGCTAAGAGGACTTTGTTTTCTGGTAGAGTCTTTCTGGTGTTCTGTAAGCTTCCTGTACCTTAATAGGCATCTCCTTCTTTAGGTTAGGGAAATTTTCTTCTATGATTTTGTTGAAAATATTTTCTATGTCTTTGACCTGGGTTTCTTCTCCTTCTTGTATTCCTATTTTTCTTAGATTTGGTCTTTTCATAGTGTCCCACATTTCCTGGATGTTTTTGTGCCATGATTTTTTAAAGGTTTAACATTTTCTTTAATTGAGGATCCATTTCTTCTATTATGTCTTCAAAAGCCTGAGTTTCTTCTATCTCTTGTATTCTGCCAATGAGGCTTGCCTCTGCCAGGAGTTTTAAAGAGTTAGCATTTTCTTTAATTGAGGTATCCATTTCTTCTATCATGTTTTCATTGCCTGATATTCTCTCTTCCATCGCTTGTATTCTGTTGGTGAGGCTTGCCTTTGGTGTTCCTGTTCAAGTTCCTAAATTTTACATTTCCAGATTTCCCTCAGTTTGGGTATTCTCTGTTGATTTTATTCTGCCTTTCAGGTTTCAACTGCTTTATTAATTTCAAAACACTGTTTGTGTTTTCATAGATTGTTGAAAAGTATTAATTTACTCTTTAAAGACTTCTATCATATCCATAAAGTCTTTTTTAAGGTCTTTGTCTCGTGCTTCAGCTATGTTGTCGTTCTCAGGGCCTGCTATGGCAGAGTTGCTGTGCTCTAGTAAAGACATATTGTCCTGGATGTAACTGATTGTATTTTATGCTGGTATATAGGCACCTGTGTTTGGGAAGACTGTAAATCTAGGTGCTGATATCTGGTCTTGTCGTTCTTGGGTGGGTATTTTATTCCTTGGTTTCTGTTGCCCTCTCTGGTTCTTAGGAGAGTGTGGAATGTTGCCTGGTAGGAAATTCTTTGGGGATCCTGATAGGTGTGGATACTGAGGGTTCCAGGTAAAATCCATTTCTACATATTGGGAGATGACACTTAAGAATGCGGATGGGCTAGAGAAGACTTAAGGAGTCCACGGCAGGGAGGAAAGCAAAGTTTTTTTGTTTTTTGTTTTTGTTTTGGTTTTTTACCAGGATCTGTTCAGCCCTCTGGGAATGCGGGCAGAGCATGAGGAGAAGTCACATCATGTAATCAATTATAGATCTGGGGATGCAACTGAAGGACTGGATATGGAGGAGAGGAGGGAGAGTGAATATCTGAAGCTTGCCTACCTGGTTAGCTGACCCACTTGCTTCTTTGTCAGGCTTAGCTAGTAGGTTCCTAGGGAACATGCCTGCTGGATCTGGGGGTTGGGATAACAGAATGAGTGCGGAGGAAGTTTGGAGGAGAGGACCTGTATGGACCACTGCAGACGGAGGCAGAGATGAGAGAGAGGCTGCATCAAGTGGTCCACAACAGAGTTGGGAGCAAGACTGGGATATTAGATTTAGAGGGAAGGAAGAAGCGAAGATCCACAGTTAGGCTATCTGCTTCCCTGGTAGGAGTGGCTGCTGGTTGCCAGGGAATGCCTGCTTGAGTTCAAGGCTGTGTATAGAATTGAGTATGGGGCAGGGGAGGAAGTCTGGAGGGGAAGATCTGTTTGATCCACTGAAAATGGGGTAAGGACATAGAAGGATGCAGTAGGTGATCTCCTACAGGGCTGGGGATGAGACTAGGGGATTGGACTTGGAAGAGAGGAGAGGTGAAGGTCTGCATTTAACCTCAATGCTTCCTTGGCTGGAGTGTCCTCTATCTTTTCAGCGAACATGACCACAAATTATTCTATCATTTTACTGATTTAGGTGTTATTGAGCAAATATATCTTACAGTCTCCCTGTACAGATCAGTATCACACCCTTCCACAGACGATGATAGTGCACATGCAAATACAATGGCATCTTTTAAATGACTACTTAATGAGATTGCTATGTAAGACCCACTGTATACTATATATCAAATAGTCATGACTTTGTGTATATTCCATTTCTGCCTTAACCTTTCCCTTTTTTGTCCAACAATTTGACTATATTTTAAAATATCTCAGAATTCAGAATCATAGATTCATCATAACTCAATGGTGGGGATATGTTCTGTGAAATAAATCATTAGATATTTTTATCAATGTGTACATAGCATATAGTACATCCAACATTTATACAAACCTTGATGCTCAGTCACTCATCCAGAGACATTATAAAAATACGCCACATGAGTTGAATGTCGGTGTAACACAGCATACTGTTTTACAGTAAACATTTTATATGAGTAGGATCGCATTCTAAAATAAGATTAACAGTATAGTATAATGGACACACAACCCAGTAACTTAGCCATTTATTATTAGTAGTAATTATTATATCCTTACATAACTATAATAAGGTAAACTTGTATACAATGTGCAGAAAAATAGATTCATTTCTATCACTATCTTCACAAACACCTAAGTAATGAACTGTCCTATGTTATAAGGGTAACTACACAGGGTTTTTCACCCCCATTATAATCTTATAAGACCATAGTTGTATATGCATCTATTATTAATGGAAACGATCTATATATGTACATGCCACACTTTACTAATTGAAATCCCACACTCAAATTTCAATAATACTAGCACTTACATACCACTTACTATTTGTCAAGCCTGCTACCAGCTGTGTTTTCGCCCTTTCCCCCTCACACACATTACAAGCATACACATACCATACTACAGCTTGTAATGGAGGTATTACCGGCCCCACTTCACAGATGATGAAATTGAAGTTTAGAACAGATAAGAACATTTCTCAAGACTGTACTCATACCACACACAATAACCAGAACCTAGAGAACTCTGTGGGACATACTATTCCCAAAGCTTCAGCCAAACTCTGCAATCAAACTACTAGGAAGGAGAAATAGTCTTTTTACACCTGCATAAACAAGTCTATGTTTCTGTAAACCATTCATTTACATTCTTAACCTGCCATGGGGAGCTCTAAATGGCTCACAGTAACTCCCGGGAAAGCACATAACTGGAATTTAAGCGGCAGAAATGTATACATAATCACAGGGAAGTACTATTTTAAAAATATTGTTGGGACATCTACTATTAAGCTATGATTGTACTGACTCACAGATAATGCTTTTAAAACTAAAATTTTAAACCATAACCTCCAGTGACTGTACACCAGCTGTTGACACTTTATATCCAGTGTGTTTTCTAGGTATGTTCTCTATTTTTCATTAGCTCAGAACACAGTGTCAGTAACACTGTTTACTTATCTGATTACCCAGTTATTCTCTTATTCAATTATGCAATAAATAACTCCTATTTTAAGCTAGGCATTTAATATGTATTTTGCTGAGTACCTTCTATGTTAAGTGTATAGAATATAGAGATTATACAACATATAAAGTGAATTGTTTCTGTAAATACCGGTTGCGGAGTATTGCAGCAACTAACTCTCCTCTGTACAGATGATCCATTACGTCTCAGAGCTGAATAGACCTATTGAGGAAGAGAAGAAGCCAAAATTCATTCTGAAAATCATTATCACGACTTTTCATAAAAGTTATGAAAGGTTTTATGATATAAATCAATGTATCTAGTGTCCATAATACAGCTTGTGAAAATTATTAAATTGAATCATTTTACAAAGTTCAATAGTCACAATATATTGAAAACCCAATGGTAAATCACTAAATTGTATCGATCATATTATTGATAATTTCATGTGAAGTCATCAGCTAACAAGTGTTCACAGTCAGTCAACACATATAGAGGAGTTTAAGTAAATAGATTCAGTAGGCTTTGGAAGTCTGTAGGAAGTTAGGTTAGACAAAAGAAATGGAAAGTATAGGGTTGGGGCAAACATTTGGTATACAAAGACAGAACCAATTCCCATGGTAATGTGGGAACTCAGAGTCTGAGAAGCTCATAAAGCACAAAATACAGGCCAGAAATTTACAACGTCTTGTAATCTTAGGCATTAAACACTAGGTAGCAATTCTGTTTTTCTTGAAATGAATGGAAGTGGTTTCATGGTTGTCTTGTTTTAGTAAACTGAACCACACCTAAGTTTGTTTCTTTGTAGTAATGTCAATTAGAAATATTTATATTTCTATATTTACTTTGAGTATACTGGGAAGCAAAATGTATATTTTACTTTAGTGTTCCTTCTTAATAAAGTCAAAGTATCGAATTAGAATAAAAATGTGTTACATGCAACTTTGTTCATAAAAATGTCTCCTGTGAAATTTTACAGAAAAAAAAAATAATTAAGGAGTGGGAGATGGGCTCTTCATCTATCCCTACCTCTCTTCCAGTTTATATTTTAAGAAATAGGAGAAGTGGAAAAATATACTCTGGTAGAAAATTTTTATGTAAATTTGAAAAAGGAAAATCAAAAGACTCCGTAGTATGTATGTTTATGTTCACATCATGGTTTCTGCTTATAATCACATGGTTGCATGTAATCAAGAACCTTAAATGAAATCACAAATTTAAAACATCTCAAAAAATCAACTGATTTTGGATTTACCCTTTCTCTAAAAAGTTTTAAATAGTGAGAGAATCTTGAGATGTTCTAATGTTTGTATTTTGTTCAGGCTCTATGGTATGTTTTAAAAGGAGACATGATAAAGCATTAAAATATCAAATGAGGAATTGAGAAGGATGGGATGAGCAATACAGCTGCTTTGCTAATTAAATTAGGCATAAACTATAATGTCCTGAAACTAAGCATTCAAACTTATTTATAATCCTTATTGCATTAGGATATGTCCCACTCTGAAAGCACTAGGCTGGAAAACTTTCCCCCTAATGTGGTAATTCTGGGAGGTGTTCCAGTTTGTTAGATATTTGGGTCATTTTTGTTAGATGTTTGGGTCATGGAGACAAAAGCCATATTAATGATCATTTTGTGGAGTGGGTTCCTTATAATGGGATATGTTTCACTTGTTTGTTTTGAAATTTGGCTACAGGGGAGGCACATGGCATGGCATGCACACAGAGGTCAGAGGTCAACTTGTGGGAGTCAGTGCTCTCCTACCCTGTAGTATCCATGACTGAACTCAGGTCATACAACTTGGCAGCAAACGCCTTTATCTACTAGGCTATCTCATCAGCTTTTGGCCTGTTTTATATGCATGAATTCATTTTCTTGCCCTCTTTTCCTTTTCATCATCTCCCACAGGATGATGAAGCAAGAAGATATGATTTGGAACATCTACTCTGTAGAATAGTGAGGAATATTTTTCTTTTCTGTATGAATTAACCTTCTTTGAGATTTTAGTACAACAGCTCAAAGTGTGTGATCTGGGAAACAATGTAAGGACAAGCCATTAAAGGTAAAAGATGATGTCATACAAAGCAAAAGAGGCAGACAGCTCTAGAATTACACAGAGTGAAATGTACTAAGGAATTACAGACAGAACAGATCAGAAGCAGCAGCAGGACAAGTGGACCTCCACACATCAAGCAGAAAAAAAGGAGGTTTACTTGCTAAGATAGACAAAGGTGGGCTGTGTCCCAACCAGAATGTACCTGCCCTTTCTTAAAAACAAACACATCTAATGTCAGCCAAGTAAGAAATACTCAGCATCAGTGGACAGCACAACTCATGTATCTCAGCAACTTTTCCCTATCAGGCTTGGTATGTGTGCCAGGGTCGCTTAACACACCAAATAGAGATATATGGATGTCGTATCCATTTAGTCCTTGCAACCATGTTATACAACCCTCCTTCTTCAACCAACACCTCCACTTCACATTAGCAACACCTCTAGTACTCACAGATCTCTGTCTGGGGTTGCCCACAAAAAAAAAACAACAGCAGACACTTCCATTTCCTGAAGAGCAGGGCTTAAGACGGCAGGATATGGAACTCCAGCCACTTACCATAAGGGCTTTCAATAAATAACCCATGTTTTAAATCTCATGATCTATTCTTGCTTCTCACAGACCAAGAGCCTCCAAGTCTGGAGACATCAGACTTTCCATAGGAGGAATTAGTTCATTTTTCTCATAATGAGAGAAGGGCTTGATTTAAGTTTTAACTTACGTTGTTCAAAATAAGTATTTCTAACCACCTCTGTGCTTCTACTGTATTCTCCATAACTTCATTTTTAATTTTCTTTTTATAATTGAATGGGATTAGGAAGGAATAAGCACATGCAATCAATTTTCCAAAGGGTTTAACTAAAGCTTGGTTTTAAAATCATAGAATTAAATATGTATATATTTATATAAAATTTCTGTATTTGTATTATTAAGTATACATGTATCAAATATATGGTACAATATGGGATAAAAGGTAGATTTAGCAAAAGACAGACTAGATAAGAAACCCCTTCTACAGTCAAAGCATGAGTCAAAGCACACCAAAGTGTTCTGTGGATAGCCAGAGAGATGAAAGTTTTTTTTGGTTTTGTGTGTTTTGTTTGCTTTACTGAAAGAATACTGACAGATATTGTCAGACAAAGAAGATATGAAAGACAATATCATAAAGTCTACTTAGATGACAGAGAAGTGATAATGTCAAACGATAAAGGGGATAGAGAACAGGGAAAATGAGGACAACAGAAACAGTACTAGATATTGATGGAGTTATCTAATATAAGCATACCTAAACCATTAAGTGGTAGGCAACATGATGCAATTGAAATTATTGCTCAAGAATCTGTTTTCTTTAAAAAGGCCAAATGACAGTGAAACAGGAAAATAGTCTAGTGAAGGAAATAGAAAAATAGGAAGAAGAGAAACTAAGGGAATTGAATCTAAAAGTTGAATAAAAGTGATCCAATATTGTTCAATAACTTTAAGTTCTGCTGAGAATAAGACAGATACATTTACTTGTTTTGACAATAATCAAATGAAGTAACAGAGACCCATAATTGGACAGTGTGCAAAGAGTCAGTCTTTGGAACACTCAAGCCTAAATGGAATGTCTTCATCAGATCCTTCCGCTCAAGGCGTTGGGAACTATGCAGAAGAAGAGGTGGAAAGATTGTAAGAGCCAGAGGGCATTGATGGCTACAAGGAAGCAATGTCTTCCAGACACAACAGGACTTACACACACATGAGCTCACAGGGCCTGTACAGGTTCAATCCAGACAAGGCTGCAGTGTTGAGAGGGGGGAGTAGACATAAACTCCCACCCCTAACCAAGAATCTATCTTTAATTGACAACTGCTTGCAATGGAAAACTTACTTCCCTCCAATGGAGTTTCACCAGGTATATTAACTACATACACTTAGGGGCAGGCACCATGCTCAAAAAGAACTCAGTGGTATTTTTTGTAGACTTATTGTCTCACATCACTTTGTTTGGGAACTTTTAAGTCTTTTGCTTGTATGCTCCGGCTTATGATTTTGTATTTTTATGTTTTGTGTGTTTCTTGTGATTTCTCTTTGGGTTTTTTGTTTGTTTTCTTTTTTTTAGACAGTCTCTCTATGTAGTCCTGGCTGTCATGGTACTTGCTATAAAGACCAGGCTGGTCTTGAATTCACAGAGATCCTGTCTCTAAAGTTCTGGGATTAGAGGGGTGCAACACTACATTCAGCCTTGTTTGCCTTTTTATTTGCCTATTTGTTTCCTAAAGACAGAAAGAAAGTATGTATGGAGTTGGGTGGGTTAGGGACGTAGGGAGGATTTAGGAGGTGGGGAATTATGATCAGAATATATTGTACGGAACAATTATTTTGAGTAAAAATAGAAGAAAGAAATTAGTGTGCCTGTGGTACTAGGGAGATAGATCAGTGGATATAATGCTTGCTGTGCAAGATAAAGGACCTTAGAATCCCTGAGATGAAACTGACCTGAATGCCTTCTCTCTGAAGACAAGCTCTCATGGTATTAGGTGGTGCCATGAAAGTTTTCAAAAGAAGGAAGCAACCAAAAGTCCTACCCAGATCTGACATCTATGAACCACAACAACTACTAACATGGCAAGATAAGCCGAAATGCAGTAGTGGGATGCATTGCTTGGTGGTAACCAACAGTTCTCTAACTGGACTTAAAACCCACTCAACACGAAGAAAATCTTGCCTGGTACTAGAAATCTATCCAACTACCTGGGGACAGTGAAAGTCATGGTTCTTGTAGGAAAAAATACAAGTACCACTTTACTAAAGCAGTATAATCCTGAACTATACTCTAAACATTTGTCCTTATACAGACATAAGTGTAGTCTTCACCTTGCATCAATGAAACTTCTTTGCAACAGAAGAAGAGATTACAGAAAAGTTCAAACAATTAAAAGTAGAGTTGTGGATCCAGTCCCAAAGAATACATCTACAAAACAACTCCTGAACCTAAAGCATGGGGAACATTGCAGAAGTGGGGGCAGAAAGAATGTAAGACCCAGAGAGGATCAGGATCAGGGAGTTTTCTGTGAGACTGTATCTCCTGGGAATGTCAGCAGCTACACCCATGAAATTTTACCAACATGGCTGCCTAAACATAAGCTGAACAAGGACAATAGGCATGCCAATATGGACAGGAACAAGTATGAGGTCTCAACCTTACATAAAGAAATATAAGCAACTAAGGAATACTGAGAGTTGGAGAAATAGTCTTCCCCAGGGAAGAGCACACCAACTGGTTATTTAGTACCAAACAGTAATCCCTGAAAATTATATACAAGAAACCTTATACAGATGAAGCAGGTTACATTTAGGAATATTTAGACATAGATAGACATATATAACAATTACAAAAGAAGCCATGAATTTGAAAGAGAACAAGGAAGGTTATGTAAAAGGGTTTAGAGGGAGGGAAGGGAAGAGAAAAATGATGTAAGTGTATTATAATTTCAAAATTAAAATAGGAGATGGATCAGTATTATCTGTACAAATCTAATAATTGTATAAAAGTCAGATAAAAACGCCAAACACTCCTATGGAAAGATGGGTGCTGAAGAGAGGACCATCATCTGTAAGCAAGAGAAACCCAGCCTGAGAAAGATAGAAATAGAGAACTACTCTGGAAAATTGTCATATGCACCCATAACACGAACACACACACTATAAATAATAAATAATTTAAGCAACACAAATAAATAAAACTAAATATTAAAAAATATATAAATGAAAATGTAGACATGATCATTGCCCTAAAGTAAGGACAATGCATATGAGCAGGTAAGATGTCGCTGCCTCCAAAATTAAAAAAGACATGATCCTAAGATTTTGTATATTAGAAAAAGAAAATGTTCAGGACTAAAGAGATGTCTCATTGATTAAGAATATTAACTGCTCTTGCAGAGGACTCTGGTTCAATTCCCAGCACCCATATGCTGGCTTACAACCTCTGTTAAGTCCAGTTCCAGGAGATCTGATGCCTTCTTTTGAAATCTGCGGGCACTGCATACATGCGATGTACATATATGCAGGCAAACAGCCATACAGATTGAATAAAAATAAATCTCAAAAAATTAAACAACCCCTAATTTACTAAACCAGCATAATCACTAACAACAACCTATAAATATCTGTCCTTATACCCACAGGTAAGTGGAGTCTTCACCCCTCATCAAGGAAGTTTCTCTTTATAGCAGACAGAGACCACTACACAAAACACAGAGTTGTGGATCTCAGCAGTCCCAATATAACTACAAAACACTCCTACACCCAAGGCTCAGAGAACACTGTAAAAGGGGTATGGGAAGACTGTAAGAGCCAGTGGATTGATTGCTCAAGTGTGAGCTGAGCAAGGACAACAACATGTCTCAACCTTTTTCAACCCTTTAATAAAGAAAAGAGAAAAAGACACAGTTCTCATTGCCTGTAACAACCTGATAAATAAAAGGGAAATTAATCACTACTCAGAGAACACATCAAAGAAAGACCTAATTGTAGTTTGCCTTTAAAATACTATACTTGGCTCACTAGAAATAAAACTGACAAGACTGTTCTCATAGTTGAGGTATCTTGTGTAAGTCAAGCAATTTTGCCATAAGCATTTCAGTAATTCACAAGTCTAATGTTTCAAGAACCAATCACATTATTAGGTAGTATTTCAAATAGATTCATTCCTATGACGTTACATTTAATTATCACTCTATCCATGTCTGTACAAGAACCAATAGCTTTAAAAATAATGAGATTTGAGATATCACAAATTAATTTCATACCGCATAAGGTAAATCTTATTTAGGAATTAAATTGGTGTTATATGAAAGAAATTTTAGAAGTTTCTATAATAGTCTATCATCATTTAAAATTGTAATAAGTCCTGCTATAAGAATGCTGACAGGACTGGTAGAAAACACTAAGCACCATGAAATCAAAAAAATTACAAAATCAAGCAAAATTGAATTTAACTGCATTCCTCTACTCAAGTTAACTATAGCAGCATCACTGAAAATATGAAATTATCTTGAAATCATGGAATCTGAAGTTTAATAATCAGAAATATGTTCTTTCGGGTTTATTAAATGAAATGGTACATTCTTCCCTTTCTTTTTCCTTTTATTGAAAATAGATTTTAATACACTATATCTTAGTTACAGTTTTCTCTCTCTCTACTCCTCCCAGTTCCTCCCCACTTCCCTCCCATCCAGATCTATTCCCTTTCTCTTATTAGAAAACATCAGGTTTCTAAGGTATTATAATAAGATACAATAAGATTACACAAAACAAAACAAATATAATAAAACAGCCAAACAAGGGAAAGAGCCGAAGAAAAAGCATAGGAAATACATATAAATGCAGAGACATACATGTTTGTTCACGCACATAGGAATCCCATAGAAAACCAATACCAGAAACCATGTATATGCACAAAGGGTACATTTTTAAATGTCACAGAAAGGACCAAGGATGTGTTCCAGCAGTGCATCACTGTATCTTTAAAAAAATTCACAGAATGATGAACTATTATTTAAGCTCATAGCTCTCTTCTACCTGTGGCATGGAAGAGGTCATACCCCAAAACACCTATATGCTAACTACTGCAGTAGGTAGTCACTTGTTCTCATAGTAAATTGAAACTTGAATACTCAAGTAGTATGTTTCTATACATTCACCCCTTCTAAAGTGTGCAGCATTATAAACTAGGACATATAAACACTGTACTAAATTTCACCTAAATTCATAATACATCACTAAAGTAAGTGATCAGCTTGCCTGGCTTCCCACTGACTTCTGTTGAGCCAAATCTGTAAGTCTGAAAAATATTTTGGTAACTGTAATCAAGTAAGACTGTCAACCATTCTCATGATGGAGCTATTTTTTCATAACATTCCTTTTATTGGAGCACTAAACCTGGAAGGAGGTACTATGTAGTAGAAATCCTCTTTCAATTCACCGTAAGTTTAGAGACATTTCAATGATGTTGTCAGGTGATTGTCAACTTCACTGAATTTCCGAGGTCCAGAAAAGTACAGCAACAACTATTTCTAGATCCAACCTCCCACTTGAATGAACAGACTTCTACATTCATTCTGATTTTTGCTCTCATTGGTGGAATGATGGAATGGATGACACACTGTTCTGAAGAAATCAGGTTTGTTGTTCCAGTCACTGAGGCAATCTGTCCATGTTATCATGTAGTCACTACCATCTTACTGCCCATTACATGCCGTATACATTTAATTGCAGTGCTTTTTAAAGTAGTATTGTTCTTTCCTTCTCAACAAGGTCCTTCATAGTGTCTAATTTTGGAATGTCTTTGGGTTTATTGTTGTCTTATGACACCATTTGTCATTTCTGCAACTGATCATCTTTACTAATGATTATACTACACTCCTATTTGAAACGGGTGTTGATCTATTGTTTAGAGTGTTAAATTTCCATTAACAAACATCTATTGAATGCCAAATGTCAGGCACACTTGACTTAATGTATTGCAATTTCACACTGAAACTTTTGCTTGCCTACCATGTCTCATTTTGAATCAAACTTAACCTCTGCTAATCACCAAAATCAAACTTCTTCCTGATTACCCTAATTAAGGAAAAATAAAAAAGTGTGCATATCCTATAATCCCTTCCTCCCTCTTATTCTTGGAAGTTAGTAATTTGTTTCCAGTGACTCCTGTTGCACAATCTTACAAGAAAAGAATATAAGAGGGACAAAAATGTAAGTAACAAAAGGAAACGTTTTTCTGTATCAGTGGTCTACAAACTTGAGCATCAGAAGTCCCCAGAGACATGGTAAATACAGACTGCTACACACAATTTCTCATTCATTTAGGATGGAATGAGTCTAGAGAAACTGCATTTCTAACAAGTTCCCAAGGGATGTGTTGCTGCACAATCATGGATGACAGTCTAAGATCTAATGTTTTACAGCTAACACAATACTTCGTATGCATTGTGTAGATGGAGCATCTGAAAATCTGCCATACTTAAAGAGGCTCACAGTGAGAATGTTGATCCTATAAGGACAAGGACTGTTTTTATTCCACTAATGTCATGTAAAAATCACTCACAAGTATCAAAATATGTAAAATACAGGAAGAAAGCTCCAAAATAAATGTTGAAAGTTATGCAATTTTAAAACTTTACTGAAATACATAAAATTAAAGACTTCCTAGAATTTAATGAGAATGTAGACACAACATACCCAAACTTATGGGACACTCTGAAAGCAGTGCTAAGAGGAAAGTTCATAACACTAAGTGCTCACATGAGGAAACTGGAGAATAGTCACACTAGAGAATTGACAGAACAACTGAAAGCTTTAGAACAAAAAGGAGCAAACTAACCATGGAGGACTAGACACCAGAAAATAATCAACCTGAGGGCTAAAATTAATAAAGTAGAAACTAGGAAAACATTACAAAGAACCAATGAAACAAAGAGTTGGTTCTTTGAGAAGATCAACAAGATAGACAAACCTATATCCAAACTAACCAAAAGGCAGAGAGAGAGCATGCTAATTAACAAAATCAGAAATGAAAGGTGGATATAACAAAGGACACCGAGGAAATCCAGAGAATCATCAGGTCATACCTTGAAAACCTGTACTCCACAAAATTCGAAAATCTAAAGGAAATGGAAAATTTTCTGGATATCACTTGACAAATTAAAACAAGAACAGATAAGCAGTTTAAATCGACCTATAACCCCTAATGAAATAGAAGCAGTCATCAAAAGCCTCCCAACCAAAAAAAAGGCCCAGGGCCAGATGGCTTCACTGAAGAATTCTACCAGAAATTCAAACAAGAGCTAATTCCAGTACTCCTCAAATTGTTCCATGAAACAGAAGCAGAAGGGACATTGCCAAACTCTTTTTACAAGGCTACAATTATTTTGATACCCAAGCCACTCAAAGATACTACTAAAAAAGACAACTACAGACCAATATCCCTCATGAACTTCAATGCAAAAATACTCAACAAAATATTGGCGAATCGAATCCAAGGATACATCAGAAAAATAATCTACTATGATCAAGTAGGCTTCATCCCAGGGATGCAAGGATGGTTCAACATACGAAAATCCATCAATGTAATCCACCATATAAACAAACTGAAAAAGAAAAACCACATGATCATCTCACTAGAAGCTGAAAAAGCCTTTGACAAAATCCAGCATCCCATCATGATAAAGATCTTGGAGAGAACAGGAATAACAGGAACATATCCAAACATGATAAAAGCAATATACACCAAATGAACAGCCAACAACAAACTAAATGGAGAGAAACACAAAGCTATCCCTCTAAAATCAGGAACAAGACAAGGCTGTCCACTCTCTTCATTTCTCTTCAATATTGCACTTGAAGTTCTAGCTAGAGCAATGACAACAAAAGGAGATCAAAGGGATACAAATTGGAAAGGAAGAAGTCAAGCTTTCACTATTTGCAGATGATATGATAGTCTACATAAGTGACCGGAAAAACTCTACCATGGAAATTCTACAGCTGATAAACACCTTCAGCAAAGTAGCAGGATACAAAATTAACTCAAAAAAATCAGTAGCCCTACTATATACAGATGATAAATGCAATGAGAAAGAAATCAGAGAAACATCACCCTTCACAATAGCCACAAACAACATAAAACATCTTGGGGAAACACTAACCAAAAAAGTGAAAGATCTTTACAGTAAGAACTTTGAGACTCTAAAGAAAGAAATTAAAGGAGATACCAGAAAATGGAAAGATATCCCATGCTCTTGGATAGGTAGAATCAACATAGTAAAAATGGCAATCTTGCCAAGAGTAATCTACAGATTCAACACAATCCCCATCAAAATCCCAACACAGTTCTTCAAAGACCTTGAAAGAACAATACTCAACTTATATGGAAAAACAAAAAACCCAGGATAGACAAAACAACTCTGAATAATAAAGCATCTTCTGGAGGCATCACCATCCCTGACTTCAAGCTCTATTATAGAGCCATAGTTCTGAAAACAGCTTGGTATTGGCACAAAAATAGACAGGTAGACCAATGGAATCGAATTGAAAACCCAGATATTAACCCACACACCAATGCGCGCCTCATTTTTGCCACTTCCCATTCTCTGGGGTCCATGTATTTTTCCCTTAGAGTCCTTCTTGTTTCCTAGTTTCTTTGGTGAAGATGCTAAATCTATACAATGGAAAAAAGATAGCATCTTCAAAAAATGGTGCCTTCACAACTGGATTCAGACATGCAGAAGATTGAAGATAGGTACATATCTGTCACCATGCACAAAACTTAAGTGCAAATGGATCAAAGATCTCAACATAAATCCAGCCACACTGAATCTTCTAGAAGAGAAAGTGGGAGATACCCTTGAACAAATTGGCACAGGAGACTGTTTCCTGAACATTGCACCAGTAGCACAGACATTTAGATCTGCAATTAATAAATGGGACCTCCTGAAACTGAGAAGCTTCTGTAAGGCTAAGGACACAGTCAGTAAGACAAAATGACAGCGCACAGTCTAGGAAAAGATATTCTCCAAACCCACATCTGACAGAGGGCTGATTTCCAAAATATACAATGAACTCAAGAAGCTAGCCACCAAAACACCAAACAATGAAATTAAAAAGTGGGGTGCAGAACTAAATAGAGAATTCTCAACAGAGGAATCTGAAATGGCTGAAAGACACTTAAGAAAATACTCAAAATCCTTGGCCATCAGAGAAATGCAACTCAAAACAACTCTGAGATATCATCTTACACCAGCCAGAATGGCTAAAATAAAAAGCACCAATGACAATCTATCCTGGAGAGGATGTGGAGAAAAGGGAACTCTCCTCCATTGCTGGTGGGAGTACAAACTTGTTAGACATCTTTGGAAATTAGTATGGTGGTTGCTCAGAAATATGGGAATCAGTCTACCTCAAGATCCAGCAATTCCTCTCTTGGGCCTATACCCAAATAATGCACGTTCATACAACAAGGACATCTGTTCAACCATGTTCATAGCAGCATTGTTTGTAATAGCCAGAAGCTGTAAGCAACCAAGATGCCCCTCAACTGAAGAATGGATAGAGAAAATGTGGTACATTTACACAATGGATTACTACTCAGCAGAAAAAAAGCAATGGAATCTTGAAATTTGCAGGCAAATGGATGGAAACAGAAGAAACCATCCTGAGTGAGGTAACCCAATCACAAAAAGACAAACATGGTATGTACTCACTCATATATGAATTTTAGACATAGAGCAAAGGATTACCAGCATAAGAACACAGGTAGCAGGAGAGGCCATATGGCATCACCAGAGCCCAGCTATACTACAACAGCAAGACCTGAACAATCCAACATAGCTGAAGCACCAGAAAACAATCTTAAAAATTGCTTTATGAAGATGATAGAAGTCCTTAAAGAGCATATGAACAAATACCTTAAAGAAATTGAGTAAAAGACAAACAAAAAATTGGAAGAAATCAATGAATCCCTAAAAGAAAGCCAAGAAAAAGCAAACAAATAGATAAAAGAAATTGTTCACGACCTGAAGATGGAAATAGAAGCAATAAAGAAAACACAAACAGAGGGAAACCTAGAAATGGAAAATCTGGATAAGTGAACAAGAACTAGAGATGCAAGTATCACCAACAGAATACAACATATGGAAGAGAGAATCTCAGGTATTGAAGACATGATAGAGGAAATTAAGATTCATCAGTTGAAGAAAAAGTTAAATCTAAAAAATGTATAACACAAAACATCCAGGAAATCAGGGACACTATGAAAAGACAAAACATAAGAATAATAGGAAGAGAAGAGGAAGAAGAAACCCAGCTCAAAACCCAGAGAAAAAAATTTAACAAAAATAAGAGAAGAAATTTTTCCTAACCTGAAGTAGATGCCTATAAAGGTACAAGCAGCCTAAAGAACACCAAATAGATTGGACCAAAAAACAAAGTAGTCCTCCTATATGCAAATAATAAACAAGCTGAGAAAGAAATCAGGAAATCAATAGCCTCTAATATTATAAAGTATCTTGGTGCAATTTTAACCAAGCAAGTGAAAGACCTGTATGACAAGAATTTCAAGTCTTTGAAAAATGAATTTGAAAAAGATATGAGAACATGGAAAGATCTTCCATGCTCAGGGATCAGTAGGATTAAAATAGTGAAAATGGCTATCCTACCAAAAGCAAATGGGCATCCTACCAAAAGCAATTTACAGATTCAATGCAATCCCTATAAAAAAAACCCAACACAATTTTTTACAGACTCTGAAAGAACAATATGCAACTTCAGATGGAAAAACAAAAATCTAGGATAGCTAAAACAATCCTGTACAATAAAAGGACATACAGAAGTATCACTATGCCTGACTTCAAGCTCTACTACAGAGCTATAACAATAAAAACTGAATGGTATTGGCATAAAAACAGACAGGTGAATCAATGAAATCAAATTGAAGACACAGATGTAAATCCACACACCTATGGACACCTAATTTGCAATGAAGGAACCAAAATTATACAATAGAAAAATGAAAGCATCTTCAACAAATGATGCTGGTCTAACTGGATGTCGACAAAGAAAAGAATGCAAGTCAATCTATATCTATCACCCTGCACAAACTCAAGTTCAAGTGGATCAACATAAATCTACATACACTGAACCTGATAGAACAGAGAGTGGGAAATAGTCTCGAACACATTGGCACAAGAGATAACTTCCTGAACAGAACACCAATAGCACAGGCACTAAGATTGACAATTATTAAATGGCACCTTGTGAAATTGCAAAGCCTCTATAAGGCAAAGGACAATGCCAACAGCAGACTACAGAATGGGAAAAGTTCTTCACCAACCCTATAGAGGGCTGATTTCCCAAAAATATAAAGAAACTAGATATCAACAAGCCAAATAATTCAATTAAAAATAGGATACAGGGGCTAGAGAGATGGCTCAGTCTGTTAAAGGCTAGCCTCACAACCAAAACTGGGATACAGATCTGGGATACAGATCTAAACAGAATTCTCAACAGAAGGATCTACAATAGCCGAGAAACACTTAAGATGTTCAACATCCTTAGTCATGAGGGGAATGCAAATCAAACAGACTCTGAGATTCCATCTTACACCTGTCAGAACAAGGGGAATACTCCTCCATTGCTGGTGGGAGTGCAAACTTGTATAGCCACTATGGAAATCAATATGGTGGCTTCTCAGAAAACTGGGAATCAGTCTACCTCAAGATCCAGCTGTACCGCTCTTGGGCATATGCCCAACAGACGCTCAGTCATTCCACATGAACACAATTCCTGTACCTAAGGTTCAGGGATCATTAAAGAAGAGGAGGCAGAAAGACTCTAAGATGTAAAAATCAGAGGAACTGGGAGTATGCTGTGAGATGCTGTCTCCTAGGAATGACAAAAGCTATACCCAGGAAGTCTCGCCAACATGGCTGTGAAACATTAGTTGAACAAGACATGCTAATGTGGAAGGGGAAAAGCTCAGGAGGCCTCAACCCTACACAAAGAACTACAGGGAACTAAGGAATGCAGAAAATAGGAAAAAGTCCTGGGTTGTGGGCACCAATTGGTTATCTAATACCAAATAGTCAGTCCTGAAAAATATACATACTAAGCATGTTATATTTATGTATTTAGGAATATATATTATACAATGATTTTATATGTGTTCCTCAACACATTGTTCACATATTTATAACTCAAAAATTGTACATTTCTATAAATCATATATTGTCTAATATGTATTTATAATATAAATTATATATCATATCTGAATATGTGTTTATTTTATATATATTTATACATACATGATACACAAATATATAAAAACAAAAAAAGAGGTCACAAATTTGAAATTTTTGAAAGAGAGCAAGAGGGAGGATTTGGAGGGAGGAATGAGAAGGGCAAAATGGTATAATTATAATCTCAAAAGTTATTTCACAAAAGGGAATAAAGTATTCTTCAATCTCCAATTAGGACAGTATGAATGAGGAAAGTTCATTATAGCACAGAGAGATACACATGTACAATCAATCTTGAGAAAATAGTTTATTTAACAGTAAACAGACTTTATTAGGCTTATCATAGTCTTCACATTATATTAAAAAGACACTGAAAGCCTGGAGATGTTTTAGCAGTTAAGAGCATTGGCTGCTTTTTCAGAGGTCCTGAATTCGATTCCTAGCACCCAAACTGGGTCAGTCATAAACATCTGTAACTCCAGTCCCAGTCGGATGTCCTCCATGGGAAGGAACCACATGCATGTAGTACATAACACACATTCCTGCAAAGCACCCACCCACATAAAATAATAAAATAATAAGTATAAAATAAATTGCTCAGAATTTCCCTTTAGAAAGAGAAAATGCTAAGTAATACCCCTTTCATTCATAATACACATAAGCTAATTAAATAAAAATGCCAATTAAAATACATTCTGGCCCAGTGTGGTGTCTGCTTTTAGTTCCTGCTACTCAGGAAGCTGCAGCAGGAGGTTTGCTTAAGTTCAGAAATTCATGGCCAACCTGAGCAAATAAATTGGGACTGAGGAGATGGTTTAAAAGTTGAAGAGAATCCAAGTTCAGTTTCCACTAGGCACACTGGGCAGCTTTTAACCTCCTGTAACTCCAGCTCTTGGGGGATCCAATGCACCTTTTTGGACACACGAGTACCTACTCGCTGCCCGCTGGCACACATATTCACACAAGTAACTGTTCTTTTAAATAAATGAAATAAAAATTCTGTTCTGGTCACAATTAATGCAGTCAATTTAAGTCTACTAGGACTTTGTTTCACTTCATTATGATAAGTGGCTTTCAAACACAATGAAAACTGTTAGTTGGTAGTGCACCAGTAAGAACTCCATGGAAAGCAATAGTCCACATACAAATCTTTCTAACCTAAATCGCCATGTTACTAATAGTTCCCTGTCTTTTTGCTGTGCAGGGGATTCAAAGGCACACAGCATGAGGGTCTAGATAAACGTCATAGTTTTTCAGAGTTGAGAACAAACAGTTTTGGCAGATTGCTCAAAATGAAGTAAGAGACGGGATGCAACATCATTTGTATAATATTTTAGAACCACACAAGAGGTCATATTCTAGAATACATTTAGTTCCAAATTTTGTCATTGAGCTAAAAAAGTTAATTCGGGAATAAATCCTTTATAGTTGGTTTTATACTAAATGTAAAAACACAAAACAAAAACAAAAACAAAGCTTTCTTTGCACAAAAGCCTGCTACATAGATGGTGGCATCTTATTTCCTAAATTGACCTCACCACGTTGAAAAAGGTACAACCTGTGATCTACAGATTTGTTCTTTTTAATAAAGCATAAAGAAAACACAAACTTGCAGAACAATCCGAATTCAGAATCACAGGACTGTGATTCTAGTGTGGAATAAAGGAGTACATTACCTCAGTCCCTGAATATTAAGGGGCTTTCAAAAATTCCCATAACAAAGATAAGTTTAAAAAAACTGGTATAAAGTAAAAGAAAAAAGGAAACCAATTAACATTATTCTTACCAATAAAAGACAAGACTCTTGTCCCCCAAGATCAGGAACAAGGTGAAGGATGTTCCCTCTAACCACAACTATTAAATATATAATATATTAATTCTATTAATATAAAACACAAAATACTCATTTACATGACATATATAGCATACTAAATTGAGAGTTACAAAAGTTAATAATCTTTACAAATTTTTAAATACTATGATTTTATGTGTATTTTGACTGCATGCATGTCTACACACCATATACATGCCTGATTCCCACAGAGGCCAGAAGAGGGTGCTGGATCCCCTGGATTCGGAGTTACAGACTGTTGTGGGCTATGCAAAGTAGGTTCAGGAATGGAACCTGGGTCTTCTGGAGGAATAGCCAGTGGCTCTTAACCATTAAGCAATCTCTCTAGCACTGCCCCCAAAACTTAATTCTTATAATTACAAAAAACAAGAAAAAGACGCTAAATAGACCTGAATATTATCTGCTCTCAAACTCGGGGTCCAACTGACTATGCATCCTTAATACTGGGATTACAGGTGCAGTGTGCTATTTCTCATATGACTAAGACCTTGATAAGTGGTAAAGTAGGAGCCTGTGGTGTAGCTTCGTGGTAGATACAGTGCTTGTCCAGCATGTGCTAGGTCCTGGGTTCAATCAACATAAATATAAAGTGATAAATGTAAAAACATCCCATTTTTGTCTACTAGAAGACTTAATAGTAAGATGTAAATGCTCCCCAAACTGATCTGCAGTCTTAACATGATGCAGATCAGACTTCCAAATGAATTCTTGGTAGAAATTGAGCATTATAAAATTCGCATAGAAATTCTCTAAACATACATATAACTTTATGCCAGCACAGCATTAACTGTGCTGAATGAAAATGCTTAACCTTTAAAAGTTACTCTATATGCAGCTTCTCTTTGATTAAATACCTTGTGTAGTTTTCTTCTCTGATTAGACCTTGGCTGAAAGATTTATTCCATTAACTTCATTTTCAAGGGAATATGGCAATATATCTTAGAGCAGCATTTCTCAGTCTGTGGGTCACCACCCTTTGGGACTAAATGACCCTTTCCCAGAGGTTTCCTAAGACCAGACCATCGAAAAACATTATGATTCATAATAGCTGTAGGAGGAAATGCTGACCACGCCCGTTTGAGGGCTGGCACAGATAATGCTGTCCACACCCATATGGGGGCTGGCACAGGAGTTGGTTGTTTCATATGGTCTCCATAGTTCTTATATGAAAGAATTATTAAATTCATGGGTGACCTTTAATAGGGTGACACCCACGGATTGGGATTGGGATTGGAAAATTTATCCCAGGTACAGTGGGGAGCTCTGTGGAGAGAGGAATCAAAAGCCCTTGAGCTTCAAGGCATAAAGAAAGGTTACAAAGCTACCCTACCTAAGATTCTAGGAGAGGGTCTTTATGCTAACCCACAGATTCAGGCTGGATATGATGAGCATACATTGTCGTTATGCAGAATAGCAGCCTTAAATGTCTGGGACAAGATCCATGAACCAGGAGAAAGACTAGAAACCTATATGAAGATAGAACAGGGATGGAAGGAACAGTTTCATGACTTTTTACAAAGACTATTCAGGGCAGTAGAGTTACAGGTAGCAGATCCAGAACCTAGAAAAATGATCATATACTCTCTTGCATATGAATATGCTAACCCAATATGCAAAAGAATACTATGCCCCCTTTCCCCACTGTTGACACCTAGTTAGGGCTAGTCTCCTATTGTTTAAGGTTGGGTTTGGAAGGAGGTGTTCAAGCTGGGACATCTCTTTCAGATGACTTTAAGGTTTAGTTGAAATATATACAGTTAAGATGTGACATTAGTATATTATAACTTCTTGTAATTCACCCTTATGATTGTTAATTATAGATAATTTACACTGTTAAGTTTTAATCCTTTTTTAGACTAAAAGGGAAATTGTAGGGGGAAATGCTGACCACGCCCACTTGAGGGCTGGCACAGGTGAGGATGTCCATGCCCACTTGGGGGCTGGCACAGGTGACCCTGACCAGGCACACGTGGGCTTGGTCAGAGTGACGTAGCAAGTCTTTAAATATGAGGGTCGCACGCATTCGGCTCTCTCTGGTCCTTCACCCGCCTGGTTCTGTTGCATGAGTACTTTCCTAATAAACCGTCTGTTTTTCAAAGTAGCTCTGACTCCATTCCGATCCGCATTAATTGCATTCATCACTAAATAGTAGCAAAATTACAGTTATGGAATAGCAATGAAAATAATTTTATGATTGAGTATCACCACAACATGAAGAACTCTATTAAAGGCCACAGAATTAGGGAGGTTGAGAGCCACTGCTTTAGAATCCTAATGATGTGAGCTCTACTGTCATTTAGTAACTTTACAAGTAAATTACTTTAGCACTCTAATTTTCAGAAAGTTACTATGTAATAATACATATTGGAGTACATGAGATCAGATAGATAGATAGATAGATAGATAGATAGATAGATAGATAGACAGACAGACACAGGTGTTAAAAATATACTATTTACTTGTTTTCTTTACATCATCTTCCTTCAAGCACTTAGATACTCATATTTTAAAAACAGTTCTTGGAGCATTTCTTCCCCATCTTCCCTTTTAAATTTTTAATTAAAAATGTAGTCATCTATAAGGATACTAAAATTATATATATTAATGGAGTAGTGTGATATTTTGACAAATCTTTACACTATATAATGTTTCTATCAATCTAAAAATATTTCCTCAAACATTTATCATTTTATGTACTGAAAACTTTCAATATCATCCTAGCTTTTTGAAATATACAATAAAACATCATAAAGTCATTCTGCTCTGCTAATAAATAGTTTAGCAGAACTTCTAACTCTTAACCATAACTTAATATCCACTGGTAGTGTCTTAGGGCTTCTGTTGCTGTGAAGAGACACCATGACTACGGCAACTCTTATAAAGGAAAACATTTAATGGGATGGCTTACAGTTAAGAGGTTCAGTCCATTATCATCATGGTGGGACATGGTGGTATGTAGGCAGACATGGTGCTGGTGAAGTAGCTGAGAGTCCTACATCTTTCAGGCAACAGGAAGTGGTCTCAATGTCACCCTGAGGGAAGCTTGAGCAAAGTAGAACTCAAAGCCTGCCCCCAAAATGGCACTTCCTCCAATAACGCCATACCTACTTCAAGAAGGCCGCATCTCCTAATACTGCCACTCCCTTTGGGGGCCATTTTCTTCCAAATCACCATAGGTACCAACATTTCCCCATCCCTCTCTTTCTGGTACACAATCCAGCACTTGGAAACCCATTATTCTATTTCCTACTCCTATGAGAGCAACAATTAAAGCTTCTATATATGTGTCATTCTGTGTCTGCCTTATTTCATTAAGCTAACATAGTGGCCTCCAGGTTGATTCATGTCACCAATGTCAAGATTTCATTCCTTTGGGCAGATGGATAGTTGTACTGAATACAAATGCCACACGTTTTATTCAACAGTTGACAGATATAATCCAATAAAAAATGAAAAACTGATTAATAAATTGGGTAGTAGATTGAAAGACATTTCTCAAACAAATATAAAGTCCATTAGTTTGTCATTGTTGATCGCTGTGAAAAAATAATGACCCAAATCACCTTTAGAAAGGGTTTCTTTTGGTTCATCATTTGAAAGGAAGATCACCATGGTGGGAAAGACATGGCAACAGGAGTATGTTGAGACTGCTACTCAAATTGCTTTCACAGTCAGGAAGCAAAGCTTGCTTATCTGTATTCAGCTCACTTTCTCCTTTTTCTTCAATCTGGGGCCTACATCTACAAAATGGTGCCACATGATAGTAAGCAGCTCTATTTGCTCAACTAATGGAATCTAAATAATGTCTCACACACATGCCCAATGGCTTGTCTCCTAGGTAATTCTAGATCTTAATTAACAAGGTGACATGTTAACCACTATATGAAGAATACAGATTGCTGACCAGTATATTAAGAAATACTCAAAAGTCACCAATTAGCAGGGAAATACTAATTAAAACCACAGTGAGCTATCACTTCCCAGTAGTAAGATAGCAATTATCAGAAGAAGAAGAAAGATGGATGTTAACAAGTGCCAAGAAGGATGTGCAGAAAAAGAGAACCTATTCCTTGGGAATGTAAATTACTACATTCCACATGGAAAACCAGATGGGTATTCCTCACACTTAGGTATGTATCTGAAAGAAACCAAATCAATAGTATAAAGAGGAGGCACATGCATTCACATGGAAAGTATTCTACAAAAGCAGCTAGAAGCATTGGGTACTTCACATCTTCAACTGCAGCAGGGCCTAAAAGCTTAATCATATTTAATTCATTTTCCTTCATACTATAATCAAATTATTCTATTTTCATTATACTTATAGGCAGCTTATAACCTCTATGAATTTTATTACTGGTTAATTAAATGCCCAAAAGAAAGAAGTTTAGGCCTAACAGATTAAAAGCTACATTTGGTGACTTACAGAGTCCTGAAACAGGAAGATACAGAGAAAGAACACGAATCTAGTCAAGTAGAAAAGGGAAATGTTTTTAGTTAGTGGTCCTCTGAATAAACATCAAAAAGGAACTTTAGTCCAGAAATTAGAAGTCAAGAAGTTAAAGAAAGATGGAGAAGTGATTTGTAAGAAAACTAACAATCAGAGTGAATATGTAAAGTTGATTTGTGCAATGATTCTATGTCTAAGTGCAAGCAGCCACAGCTTCAGATTTGAATAGGGAGTCTAAGATAGACGATGAGAAGAAAGCCTAATTTGAATTTTGATTCCCAAAGCTTGTTAACAAGCCGGTCTTAACTAACTGGTTCAATTTGTTACATAAAGTCTCTGGACCACATAATATTGCTCAAAAAGTTAGCAAGGGGCTGGAGAGATTGCTTCCCAGTTATCAGCAGCCCTTGGAGAGGACCCACATCGGGTTCTTGGCATGCTCGCTGGGCAGCTTACAACCACCTGTAACTCCACCTCCAGATGATACAACACTCCTTTGGCCTCTGTGTAATCTGAACTCATATACACATACCTACACACATATATACATAATGAAATAAATCCTGTAAACATGTCAGAGAGAACTAAAGGCCACAATAGTAAATACTTCACTCCTGAAAAAAATTCTATCAGTTATAAGCTTCCATCTCTCTTCCAGGAGAGCCAATGAGAAAAATATAAGAGGCACTGAAAAGAACTACAGGATAGCTCAACCCATTGACTCTAAGTGGGAAGTCACTGCCCCTAAGTATAAGCCAGTATCTTAGCCAGTAACTAAGGGTTACTTTCAATTAGGTAAATTTTGAAAAGAAACACTGAGAGCTATTTGGGCAAAACCCAGATATTTGATGCCTTCAATGTGTCATACTATAATTAGTTTGTTCTTTGGAAATCCAGCCTGTGGAGACACAGCAAAAAAGATTTTTGTTTCTCCTTTCTGACCTGGAAAGGACTGCAATCTAAACTCTGGATTAGCAAACTCATCTACTATTCCCAGTCCTTGTAGTTTAGAATTGGCAAATCTTAATAAAACGTTAGCAAAGTGTAATTATAATCAAACAAGGTTAACTCATGAGACAAAGAGAGACATTTTTTCACATGTGTGAAGCTGTCTCAAAGTCACCTGTGTCCTCAATGTGGGAGACCAGGCTGTTATCTTTCTTAGCCGTAATAATAGTTCTTCTCTAGCTACTTCCTTGAGACAGCCTTGAGCAGACTGATTACAAATGGCACAATCTGGGCAAGTGGGATGGTTCAGCAGGTAAAGGTGTTTGCCAACAAGCCTAACAACTGAGTTCAATCCCTGAGCCCCACATGGCAGAGAGAACTGACTCCTTCCAGCAGTCCTCAGACTACCACACATGCACTGTGGCACACACACACACACACACACACACACACACAGAGACAGAGAGAGAGAGAGAGAGAGAGAGAGAGAGAGAGAGAGAGAGAGAGAGAGAGAGAGAGAAATAGAACTTTAAAGGCTCAATCTTACATTTTTTCTGGGACTTTCATGCCTCTTCTTTACCACACAGGACAAAAATCAGTAATTTTAAGATGTATAATATTTTCAGATTAGTGAAATACACTAGCCAAATGACTCATTTTATTAATCAAGGTTATTGAGGTTGGTAATTATTATTAACTTGGAAAAAATACATATGTGAATGTTAGATTTGCTTCTATAACATCAACACTAAATAACTTAAATTTGTTTTATGTGATTACTAAAAATAATTTACATTACAAATATTAGTGTTCAACAAAAATTTCTAGGGCACTCCTTATTTTTCACGTTAAAAATGTGGTTTTAGAAATAACAAGTTTCAAGTATATAAACATGAAAAGTTTAAAATACTGTTTCATGAAATTTAGCCAGCCTTTGCTTTCTTTGTTCTGTTTGTTCAACCTTAAAAAAGAAAGGTCACTTTTCTCTTATTCCCCCAATTCTCAATTTAGCCTGCATTAATGTTGAAAATATATGGACAAAAAAATGTCTCTTTCCCAAATGCAGAAGCCACTGCTATTTTAATGTATTGGTTCATCAATTTAATGACCCCTGAAAAATCTATGTGCTTAGTGCCTAACATTAGACTACTGCAACTCTCTCACTCTGCTCCATGTATGGAGAAAATTATTGCCACACATTTCCAAAAGTGTCAAGTACACAGACAAGCAAACAAGCTGGGCAGCGTCTGGAGAGCCCTGCCTATATGCTCCTATGAAAAGGGTTTATTCATAAGCTTGTGCAGGAAAGATGGTTGAGGAGTTAACAACGCACAGTGTTCTTTCACCAGTTCAGTCCCCAGCACCCGTGTGGGAAGGCTCATTATGCTTGAACACACACATACAAAATTAATTAAATGTTTAAAAAAACTCATAATACTTCCTAACAGTAGATTGGGGAAAAACACTCTCAAAACTACAGACCTGACCTTAGCCTTGTCATATGTTTACTTGATGTTTTCCCTGTGTTTTCATTTCTTTTCCCTGGTTCTGAAATAATGCTTCTTAAAGGGTGCATGGAAAAAGTTGAATGAAATACCACATGCTACGTAGCTACCTAAAGAAAAATTTAGTAATATGAGTTTCGTGCATTCCCTTCCTTATTCATGGGTAACTGAAATTTAATGTATTTAAATGAAAATTCTTTAAGAGGTAAGTTTGTAATATATGTTTACTACTTCAAATGTCAATTTTCTTTACTCTCCACTCCTTTCAATGTCGGATGAACATGACAATATATGAAATGATGGCCAGAGGAAGGAACTTTTGCCTGGTACTGGAAACCTAGCCAAAATCCTTTAGTATAGGAAGTCATAGCCCTACTGCTATTAATTTGCTAAAAGGGCATACTATCAAAGTGCCTTCTAAATACTTTCCATTCGTTGGTATGAGTGAAGCTTTCATTTCTCATCAAAGAAGCAGGGGACAGTAGCTAACATAGAGACTCACAACTGGTCAAAAGGTAGAGAATGAGTTAGTGTAGGCTGTAGAGTCCTCAACCCTGAATGGGATGACTGTATTACCTGTCCTCCCACCAAAGTTCAGGGAACATCTGGGAAGAGGGGGCAGAAATAGTGCAATAGCCAAAGGTCAGGAAAGAATACTATAAAATAATGTCTCAAGGACTTGACCATGCTATTGCAATTCTGAACTCACAGTAGCTATGGTTGCCTGCACTAGATCTACAGAACACTTGTACAAGATCATACCAATCAATACATACACCCCAGCATGGAGTGGGAAGGGGCTCACAAAGTTCCATCCCTAGTTAAGAACTACAGGCAGTTGGTGGTCACTGGAGCAAGGAGGTTCAGTTCTCTTCAGATTGTGGCCCATGGAAGGTTGTCCATGCTCCAGTTGGTGGTGCCCTCTATCCATATGCACACGATCACTACTATTTGGACTCATTGGTTCATTAAAAAGAGATAGAAAGATGAAGACACGAGATTAGGAGGGTAATTGAGGGAGAGAGTCCAGGAAGAGTTAAAGGAGGGGAGCAAGTGGAGCTGGGGGATGACTAGGATCTAAATGCATTGTATCTGTGCCTGAAATTACCAAAAAATAAATACATTTTTAAACAAAATAACAAAAGCTTACCCAATGGTCAATACACTGTACCAAATTTCTATGTGTCAAAAAATCTATTTTTTCCAAAAAATGCAGAAAACAAGACAATTCATTCTATGGCATGTTGTAAAGAACAAATTAAAATTCATTTTTAAAGTGTTTATCAACTAGTTCTACCAGAAATTTTGGCACATCCAATACCCTTTTCAATTTCCAACAACTGCATACTTTCTGCCCACAAAATATCCGTGTCTCTTTTCTTTCTAATACCATTGTCCTTGAGCAAAGCTGACTGAACCAGACATGGAACTCTTCCTAAACTAAACTAATTGTACTCTTTCTTATAAGACTTGTAGAAGAGGAGCAAGGAAACTCAGAAACTTTTGGCAGCAACATACAGAGTATCAGAGAAAGGGCTGTTTGAAGAGAGACAAAGGAGAGAAAGGGAGGGCTGGTAGGACGGAGAAAGAGGAGAGGAGAGGGGAGAGTAGAAAGAGGAAAGAGGGGAGACAAGAGACACAGACAGTCAGACAGAAGAGTCATATAAAAAGGAGACATGGATGCAGTAGAGCTCAGGACCAAAATATTGAAAGAAACGCTGACTATGTTATTAAGCCATTCCAGCCTCCTGTCCTTGGCCTCTGCTGTCATGATTAGGTTAGTTCAAGCATCAGTGCATGTCTGCTACTTGGTTAAAAGTAAAGCCCAGGAATAAGATATGCAGCAAACAAGCAAAAAGAAAACGTGAGGAGTTATATATTTTCTGGCACTGGACATTACCATTTTAGCAGACAATAAAATAACTTTAAAAAGTTTCCACACTAAATTATTTGTATGACTGCATTTTCTGATACCGTAGCTGGTGGTATGTTAGCTATAAATCTTCATTTTAACAAAATTCAATGGCATTTAAAGAAGAACTGAATAGGAGTCTTAACAAAGTAAAAGAGATACGATAAACAAGGTCTTGAGGTGAAGGTAGTATTGACTGTTCCAAGTACATACTTTCACAGTGCCTTCGCTCCATAATTTAAACAAAATGAAAATATTCCTAGAAATTAAGAGTTTAAATTAACTCCAAATAGATCACAAACCATATACAAAATGCAAAAATTCAATTCTTAAAGGAAAATATGAGAGGAAATTGTGAGATCTTCTGATTTGGATCTTAAGGGTCTTCCAAAGTCCACCGTAGCACTATTGGGGAGATGCTGCAATGTTTGGGAGGTGAGGCTTAGTAGAAGAAAGTTAGCTTACTGTAGGCATGCCTCTAAACGGGACATAGGAACCTCCCTGAGGCTGCTCTCTTCCTTTTACTTCCCAGCCACCATGAGGCAAGCAGACCTTCCCACTACCCATGTGTCTTCATGGACCAAAAAAAATGTAGCCAAGAAGCCACAGGTCAAAGCTTCTAAAACCATTATCAAAGCAAACCTTCCCAATATTGATAAGGACACTAAAAGGTGGAAAGACTTCTCATGTTCATATATCAGAGTACAATTAATACTGAATCTACAGATTCAGTACAATCCTCATTAATATTCCAAATATATTTTTCACAGAAAAAGGAAATCAATTCTAAAATGTATCTGGAAATAAAAAGTCCTTAAATAGCCAAAGTTATCCTGAGGGGAAAAGTGCTCCTGGAGGCATCACAATTCCTGAATTCAAATTATATTACACAGCCACAGTAATAAAAAGAGCATGACACTGTCACAAAAGCAGAAACACAAGTGTAACTATCTGCTTGACAAAGATGTCAAAAACATAACACTGGAGAAAAGAGTTCCTCTTCAACAAATGGTGCTCGCAAACCTAAAAATAATGAAGTGAAATTCCTGGACAAAAAAAAAATTCAATATGAATTAAAGACATTAATGTAAGACCTAAAACTTTGAAACAAGTACAGAAAAACAGAAGGAAACACTTCAAGATATAGACATAGGAAACAGCATTCTGACCCTAATAGTTAAGAGATGACAAATGACATGCCACCAAACTCAAAACACCTGTGGAACAATTACTAGTGTGGAGAGACAGCCTACAGGATGGGAGAATATTTTCTGTCTACTCATCTTACAGAATAATCAGAATACATTAAGAACTAAAAAAATTAAGTTCCGAAAGAATAAGCTATCCAATCAGTTTCTGACAAACAAGTCTAATGGAGTTCTCAGATCTAGTATGAGTGGCCAATAAATACAGCAAAAACTGTTCAACCTCCTTAGCCATCAACAAGATGCAAATTAAAACTGCACTTAGGCTCCTTTTTACACTAGTCAGGGTGGCTACCATAACAAAGGACAACACATGTTACCTAGGATGGAGAACAGGTATAAACTGGTTCAGTCATTGTTCCATGGGCATCAGTGTGGAGGGTGCAATACAAGTACTATACCACTCCTGTATATATGCCAAAAGAATTCTAAGTCAGCACACCACACAGATACCTGTACATCCATGTTTACTGCAGCACAAGTCACATATTCTGGAATATACCTAAGTGCCTATCAATAAATTTAGAAGAAAATGTATATGTAAACAAATTGTATGTGGCCACAAGAATGAGCTAATGGCATGGTCAAGAAAGTGAATGAAAATGTAGATGATCATGTTAAACATGTAAGCCATACCCAGACTAATATCACATGCAATACTAATATGAACAAAAAAGAAATTTGTATGCATGTATGGAAGTGGCATAATGAACCCAGTATTCTGTACAAGTAACATATGCTAACAAAATAAATGGAAAAGTAAGTACAGCTTTCTTCTTCATAGGTTGATTTAGCTCAGGTATTTCTCAATGACAGAAAGCTGATGAGCCTAAATTAGGCAAAGATTTTATTATAAAATGCTACAAAACTCATGACTCATGAAAAACAAAACAGTCAATATTTTGGTCTAACCAAGACACTACCAGGAGAATGGAAAGGCAGACCAAAAGCACACATCTGCTACAGAATTTTGCATCCAAAATCGAAAGAAGACATTGACTTTAGTAGCAGTCTAATTGTTTTTAATAGGCAAAAATCTAAATACTGAAAGACAGAATGCCTAAATATATGAAAAGCTGAAATCATTAGCTATTAGGTACATGCAAATTAGCACAATGAGATAATTCACTATCCAGTTTCCTCATTTTTATACACATTTTCAAATAATCCCTTGTCATAATAATGTTCTGTAAATATTAGTATTTATTTAACTTGTGTAAATGTGAAGAAACTTTTACTGAATCCAGTCTCCAAACCATAATCACAGAAAAAAATGGCATTTTTATTTTTATAAATCTAATTTACTGGGTGTATCTAATATACATTTGGTTGTAAAAATGCAAGAAAATTCCTCACTGTATGTCCTGATACTTAGCAAGAGAAACTGAGTCGTTTTCTTATCCTTATTGGACACTCTCATTTATTTTTCTGTGAATGGACCATTTCAAAGTATTTTCCTATTTACCTTTTCTTTTTCATTTTATGAATTCCTTTTCTATTGTGGATTTTCATCCTGAATCATTTGTATATCTCACTCCTATTTTATTCAACTTTGTTGCTTACCTCTTACATTCAGATGATCAAACTTATTGTGATATGATTTACCTACAATAAAATTCAGAGGCAGGCAGATCTCTGTGAGTTTGAGACCAGTCTGGTCTACAAGAGCGCATACTGTGCCAGCCTCCAAAGCCACAGAGAAACTATCTCTAAAAACCACAAAAATTAAAAATTAAAAAATGAAATTTCTTTAAAATTTGAGACATAGCTATGTAAATACTGAAACAGCTACAATTCTCTTTAGACTTAATACTTGACACGTATATTAAGCAACTGAAATTTTTGTAGAATGTATGAAATCACAAAATGTCACAGTATCTTGAAAAAGTACTTTGCCATTCTCCTCTAAAACCAAGCACTAACTATATGTAACTTCACCCCAAAGTATCACCTAGATAAAGGAATCTCATAATTCTGAAAATCTACACATAAATGATTATGGACCCTAGGGTCCATCTTTTTGTTGTTGTTTAAATATGTATGAGTGTTTTTCCCTGCCTGTATATACATGTACCATGTGTGGTATGTGCTGAGTGCCCATGGAGGCCAGAAGAGGACATGAGGTCTCCATGGACCTGGAGTTACAATTGGATGTAAGACACCCGATGTGGGCGATGGGAATGAACCCCGGTCTTCTGAAAGAACAGCAAGTACTATTAACTGCCGAGGCATCAATTTAGCTCCTCTAAAGTCTAATTGGGAGCATGGGGGAGGGGAGAGTGAGTTAGGAGAAAGAGAAGAGGTGAAGAGGAGGGGAGAGGAGGACATGGGGGAGCAGAAAGATTGAGTCTAGGGAAGAATAGAGGAGAGTAAGAAAAGAGATACCTAATAGAGGGAGCCATTATGGGTTTAAAGAGAAATCTGGCACTAGGGAAATATCCAGAGATCTACAAGGATGACCCCAACTAACAATCTAAGCAATAGTGGAGAGGCTACCTTAAACACCCTTCCCCAATAATGAGATTGATGACTACCTTATATGCCATCCTAGAGCCTTCATCCAGTAGCTGATGGAAGCAGAAGCAGACACCCACAGCTAAACACTGAGCTGAACTCTTAGAATCCAGTTGCAGAGAGGGAGGAGTGGTGAGCAAAGGGGTCAAGACCAGGCTAGAGAAACCCACAGAAACAGCTGACCTGAACAAAGGGGAGCTCATGGTCCCCAGACTAATAACTGGGAAACCAGCATAGGACTGATCCAGAACCCCTGAATGTGGGTGTCAGTTAGGAGGCCTGGGCAATCTATGGGGCCTCTGGCAGTGGATCAGTATTTATCCCTAGTATACGAATGGAGTTTGGAAGCCCATTCCACATAGAGGGAAACTCTTTCAGCCTAGACACATGGGGAAGGACCTAGGCCCTGCTCCAAATGATATGACGGACTTTGAAGACCCCCCCCCATGGAAGGCCTCACCATCCCTGGGGAGCAGAAAGTGGCTGGGATAGGGGGTTGGTAGGGGACAAGGGAGGAGAGAAGGGAGATGGAACTGGGATTGACATGTAAAATAATATTGCTTCTAATTTAAATTTTAAAAAGGAAAATACATAAACCAATAGTTAGGGGTTAATAATTAAAAGAGAGCTAGCCAGTAAGAAGCCTAAGCCATCAGCCAAACAGTACATAATTAATATAAGCCTCTGTGCTTTTATTTGGGACTTAGGGCTGCGGGACCAGGCAGAAAAGAAATCCATCTACAACTCACAGTAGGAAGAATCATCTGCTCAATTATTTACTCGATCTACTAATGTAAAGATTAACCTCATCAAAGACTATCTACAATAGCAGCTGACAAAATAGCCAAGTTGGAAGCTTATGTTAGCCATCACACTCAATTTTCTCTATACTCTGTTCTCCATCCCTCGTCCTCCCAATCATTGTCCACGTCCTTCAAAGAGAAGCAGTATTACTTAAGGCAAATTACACAAACTCCTGCTATGTTCATTTATATTACACTCTGTTCTTGTATTATAGTGTAGTCATATTCAAAATCTCTGCTTTAGGATGGATGCTTCCTGAATATGCCTTATCCCTGGAGTGTGCAGCACTCTCTTCTTTATAAACAAGCTACAACTAACCTCAACTGAAACTGAAATTTCAACACATCAAGAAAGAAGGAACGAACAGAAGAGGGGAGGCCTGGGAGGACTGGAGGAAGGAGAAACTGTGGTTGAGTTGTATTGTATGAGAGAAGAATAAATTTTAAAAATAAAAAAAATTCCGGAAAAATCAATAAAAATTATGTTGGAAAAAAATGTTTACTTTAACTAATTTATTAAGAAAATAAATAACATAATTTTAGATTTTATTAATTATTTTAGAAGATTTATTTTGTTTTATATATACAAGTGTTTTGCCTGTATGCGCCACAAACATGCACTGCCCACACGAAGCCAGAAGAGGGCACCAGATCTTCTGGAACTGTAGTTAAAAGCAGTTGTGAGCTGCCATGGAGGGTTCTGGAAACTGAATGTGGGTCTTCTCCAAGAGTAGCAAGTGCACTTAACCACTGAGCAATCTATCCAGCCCCCCCCAATTTAATTTTAAATCTCTTCTATAATCCAGAACTATCTCTAAAACTGTTTACTAGGTAAATTATATAGCATACACAACTAGCACAAATTTTCTTTTTCCCTTACTGTGAAATTGATCCCAGGGCCTTTGACAAATCAAGCTCTTTCACTGAGGTACACCCTAAGCCCAGCCCAGACAATTATATGTAACATGTCCAAAATTTACCTACTCACATGTAGCTCAAATTCTATTTGGTCTTAATAAAAACTTGCACTGGTGGTGGTGACACACGCCTTTAATCCCAGCACTTGAGAGGCAGAAACAGGCAGGTCTCTGTGAGTTCCAGGCCAGCCTGGTCTACAGAGAGAGTTCTAGGACAGCCAAAGCTGTTACACAGAGAAACCCTGTCTTGAAAAACCAAAAAAAATTAACAACAACAACAACAACAACAACAATAATAATAATAATAATAATAAACCAGAGTTAGCTATTTGGGGGTGAAAGTTGGAATATCAGAAAAGCAGAGCAGCCACTGGAGTTCTTACCTCTACGAAATCCTCAGACCATAAAGGACCAAGCTCCTGTTTATACCCACCTTTTATTCCTCTCTCTACCAGCCATATAACTTCCTGTTTCCGCCTCCCTTGTGCTGGGATTAAAGGCATGCACATCCCAAGTTTGAGATCAAAGGCATGAGATCCCAAATACTTGGATTAAAGGTATGTTCCACCACTGCCTGGCCTCTATGGTTAACTAGTGGCTAGCTCTGCACTCTGATCTCCAGGCAAACTTAACAATTAAAAATTTTCCCTTCCTGCTTCTTGCATTCTCTGGCAGTAGGAGCAGGGCAGTTCTACCCAGGTATGCTCAGTAGAGACCTGAACTCCTCTCTACTTGATCACTCCTTCATCCATTCTAGCTATGAAATCTTTGACTGTCATTCAATTCATTGGCCCTTCTCTCTTTTCTTTATCAGATCATAATCTGCATTAGTCAACTAACCTCATGGCCTCAAGGCTTGACTCCTTTTAATTTGCCCTATAAATTGCACTGTAATAAATATTGCTATAATGCTATTCTCAAGCCAGTCTTCTGTTTAAAAATCACTTCAAGGGCTGGTGCTCTTCCAGAGGACCTAAGTTCAGTTGCCAGCATCCATACCCGGTGGCTCAAACCAGCTCCTGTAGATCGAACGTCCTCAGTGGTCTCCATGGGGACTGCAACACATGCATGCATGTGTGAGTGTACACACACACACACACACACACACACACACACACACACACACACCCCTTTGGAAAGAGTCCACACACAACACACACACATACACATAAATATCCACAATATATTTGCTTAGAGTTTATATGGGATTTAAAATTTGACCATAAGCTCTTTAACAATCACCACTGGAAAATGTTTGCCATGTTCAGAAACACACCGGCTTGCTTGAAAACAAGCTGATACTTTCCATATCAGTAATATGTCCTCACCCAGATTATACACCAAGCAGTGTCATAATCCAAAGAAGCTGAAACTATCACTTAAAATGTTCTAGATATTTGCATGCTATGTAAACAGAAGATTATTCACTAAGAAACTCAGTGGTGGAACCCCCTGCAGCTGGGTAAGGTTAACAGTTGTTAACACTAGTCTGCCAAATGAGACTCATACATATGCATTCAGAGAGATCCTGGATCTTTGAGAAGCAGTCTTTGCTCAACCTACAAGGAAAGACAGATTTATGATCAGGCACTTACTTCACAAACAAACCATTAGTTAGAAGAAACATTTCAGTTGAGGTCACAGTGCCCCTTTATACCAAGGAGACTCCTACTCCTAAGAGGCAACCATTTTACAGCTAGATTTACACACTAGATCACTCCAGTTGTCAGAAGATACCAATGTCTATGGATTTAATGAGAACCCCATATGAGTAAAACACAAGAAAAATGGGATATGAGAGTCAAAGGGGGATAATTTGATTCTGTCAAAAAGGTAGAAGCAAAAATTTTGGTTTACCTATGAAGATGTTTCTTCATCTGAAGTATGCTAGGGATAGGAAATGGTCACTAAAAACTTCCTATGGTATTTTATAGCTTTGTGAGAGTGCAAGTTGACCCACAGTGATCACCTTGACCAATATATTGAGAGCAAAACAGTGATAGGAAAACATAGAAACTATGAGAAGTAAGTAAATAATGTATAGAAAAGCTGAGTATATCCCAAGAATCCACAAAGAGGACCTTAGCAAAGATTACTAGCAGTAGTGGAGAGGATGCTTGAACTGGCCTTCCCCTGTAATCAGATTGATGAATACCCCAACTATCATCGTAGAGCTCTCATGCAGTAACTGATGGAACCAGATGCAGAGATCCACTACCAAGCACCAGGCTGAGCTCTGTGAATCCAGGCGAAGAGAGGGAGGAGGGAATATATGAATAAGGGAGGTCAAGATCATGATGGAGAAATCTACAGAGACAGCTGAACCAAGCTCATGAAAACTCATGAACTCTAGACCTACAACTATGGAGACTCCAGGGGACCAAACTCCATATGTGGGAGACAGTTGGGAAGCTTGGACTAGCTGAGGGACCCTTGACAGTAGGACCATGATACAAACTTGGTACATGAGCTAGCTTATTAGAGCCCATTCCCTATGGTGGGATGCTATGCTCAGTCTTAATGCAGGAGGGAGGGGCCAGGCCCTGCCCCAACCTATTGTTGTACCTGACTATGTTGACTCCTCATGGGAGCCCTTACCTGTGAGGAGGAGTGGACTGGAGATGGGCTAGGGGGAAGGTAAGGGAGGGTGGGAGGAGGCCAGGGGAGTGGGAAGAGGGGTGGGAGGGAGAACTGTGGTTGGAATGTAAAATGAAATAAAAAAATAAAAAAGGAAAAAAGAAAAGCTGAGAATGAAGTCTGAAGAGCAAACTTGAACTGCTAGAAAGCATCAGTCATTATTTTCCAACTTGAGTTGTTTCAAAATTAATTTCAGAATTATTTTCTTCATTTTTTTCTGACTCTTTCATTATTAGACACCACATTTGGGGAAAACAGAATCACAAATATCATGGCTTTGTCTCCAAATAGCTTTGTATCCCTACACAATCTACTGTCATTTCCATAGCCAATTCTGTATTGTATGGATATTACTGGAGGAAAAAGGGCAACTGTCTCCCTGTGAGTGTGCATCATAAAAATTTCAATTTATTAAGGGAAGAGTATGCAGCTTAGTTGATAGAATATTTGCTTCCCATGCACAAAGCCCTGGTTTCCATCCCCAGCACTATGTAAACCAGGTGTGATGGCACATACTTGCAAGCCAAGCACTTGCAAGGTAAAGGCAGAAGGAACAAGCTTTTCAAACCCTCCACAAAATGCAAAAGAACCGAGAGTTATGGAGTTCTAGTGTATTCTTTGGTGTGTGTATGTGTGTGTGTGTGTGTGTGTGTGTGTGTGTGTGTGTGTGTGTGTGTGTGTGTGTGTGTTAATCCTCATTATGAGGGTGTCTATGTGTGGATATGTGTGCACATGTGATGTATGTTGGGCACCAGAGAAGGACCTCAAGTGTCATTCCTCAGGTGGTATTGTTTCTTTTCTTTATATATGGTGTCTCACTGACCCGGAATGCACCAGATAAACTAAACTAGCTGGTCAGGGAACCTCAGGAATTCCCAGTCTCATCCCCCCCATCTCCACTTACTCAGTACTGAGAGTACAATTATGCACCATCACCCTTGTGGTTTTTTAAAACCTGCTTTAGGTTAATCAAATTCAGGCTCCACATACTTGCACTTTAGTGACTGAGCTATCTACTCAGTCTTGAATGTGGTATTTTACGATCAAGCAATTTTGCTAAAATAAAGTACTCACACCTGGATATTAAACTTGTAAATAACACTGTGCCAGGCAAATCAAAAAGGAAATTATAAAATACTCAAAAATTTTAAACAGTAATGTACATAGCAAAGCTTGTAGGGCTGGTAAGATGCCTGAGCAGATAAAGGTGCCTGCCACCAACCCTGATAACCTGAGCTGAATCTCTAACAATCATATTGTGGAAGGAAGTAACAAAACTGCCCTCTGACCTCCACACAAGTAGCATAGCATAATGCCTCCACACATGACTTCACTCGCACATGCGCGCACACGTAACTTCAGAAGTTAAAAAAATGTAAGGCATACAGAAAACAAAGCTTAAAGGAAAGTTTATAGCCTTCATTGCTTTGATATTAAAAAAACAAAAGTTGAAAATGGGTACACTAGGCTTCTGCTTCATAAGCCAGAAAAGGAGCCCAGTGAGACCAGAGCAAAGATGAGAATAAGCTAGACATGGTATAATTCCAGCTACAGAAAGACAGAAGTGTACCAGAGAATCAGCTGGTAACTTAGCAAGAGTCTGTCTTAAAATTTAAAAGAAACTTAACATTTTAAAATGGGATCAGGGTGTAGCTCAGTGATAGAGTATTTTCCTAGCATAAGCAAAACACTGCATTTCTAGGACCACAGGACATATACAAATAAATGAAATAGAAAACAAAATAACAGGACATAGGCGTTGCAGAGACTGCAAAGATAATCTTTTATAAGGTTGCAGGGAAATGGGTACATGAAGCACACATTGAGGAAAGCTTCTTGCAAGACACGGAGGACACATTTTTCCATCTATCTGCTGCAGCAATTCTACTCTGGACTGTTTTCTCACAACTTTACATAGAAATGGTGCGCATCGCTGCTTGCAAAAGCAACTGCAAAGTAGAGACAAACTTAACATCCCTAGGTCAAGGACTGTCCAGGTATGCTATGCAGTTTTTTTTTTTTTCTAATAGCCAGCAAAGTAGATTTGTTAAGAATGAGGAATCAGACTGGAGTATCAGAAGCACAATGTGGATGCTATACAAAAGACGGGAGCGCCGGGCATTGGTGGCATACACCTTTAATCCCAGCACTCGGGAGGCAGAGGCAGGTGGATCTCTGTGAGTTCGAGGCCAGCCTGGTCTCCAGAGCGAGTGCCAGGACAGTCTCCAAAGCTACACAGAGAAACCCTGTCTCAGAGGGGGTAAAAAAAAAAAAAACGGGAGCTTTACCACCACATACTGTGGGCATCTTTGCAGTTACTAAAAGTAATAAGGTAACTTGTAGAGCAGTGGTTCTCAACCTTCCTAATGCTGTTACCCTTCAATATAGTTCCTCATTTTATGGTGACCCCCAACCATAACATTATTTCCATTGCTACTTCATAACTGTGATTTTGCTACTGTTATGATAAGTAATGTAAATATCTGATATGTGATCCCTGTGAAAGGGTCGTTTGACTTCCAAAGCAATCACAACCCACAGAATGAGAACTACTGTTATAGACAAACATTAATAGAGGCTTTATTAACAATTAGACAAAGAGAGGAAATAATCCAAACATCCACCTACTGATGAATGAATAAAATTTGTATGAGAAATAAAACATAAGGTAGATATTTATGGTCTAATATGGAAAGTATATACATATACATACATATTTGAAAAGTATATATCATACACTGTTTGAAAAATCAAAGCAGGAAGAGATTGGTGTATATGCATATTTTCATTTGTTTTAAAAGGAGATATATGCATTTGGTTGTAATTCCATAGGAAAAATCTATAAACAAACAAACGAAAGTGGCTGCTCCAAAGATAGAAGACTTTTCTTAGCTACTTCCTTGTTTATCCTTAATGTCTTCTCAAATACGGGAATGACTGTTATAACAAAAAATAACAAAAAATGATCACTATATATGTATATATTATATTTCTACATATATTAGCATATTATATCTATCTGTTTAATCTATATTTCCATAAAAACTTAGATAAGTTATGGAGCCAGGGAGTAGGTCAGCTGTTAAATTATTGTGGCAAAGCCCTGGGGAGACAGAGACAGGCAGATCCCTGGGGCTCACCAGCTAGCGTATTTAGCCTTCTTGATGAGTTGCAAGCCAGTAAGAGACCCTGCCTCAAAAAACAAAAGAAGTAAATGAATTTGAGAAATGATACCAGACATTGAAGACACACACAAACACACATATAAGTCGTGAACAACTCTAAACCAAGCAATAACCAAATTTTTGTTCCAGAAATACAATATTTCAAAATAAAAATGATAAATTCAACCCTACATGAAAAACAGCTGGAAATAGGAAAATCAATCTTTCCCAGGGAAGAGTACACCAACTGATTATCCAGTGGCAAACACTCAGCCCTGAAAACATACCTAGAAGTATGTTTTCATTATATAAACTAAACAAGTTATAGTTAGGAGAATATACGGATGTACATATATGTATACAATAACAATTACTGAAAAAAGAGCCTATTTTTGAAGGAGAATGCGGAGGACTATATAGGAGGTTTGGAAGGAGGAAAGGGAAGGGAGAATTGTTGTAATCATATTCTTAAAAATAGTAAAAACAAATTGCAGATCTTTTTCACTAAGAATATAGAACTAAGATTTCTGACTTATTTCCTTTCCCTCAAGTATTCATAGTTCAGCGCTTAAGTATATTTTTAAACAGTTGAAGAAGTAAATGTAAAAACTTGATATGAACCCATTCTATGAGAAAGACCACTTTCAGGTATCTCTACGACATTCACATGTTGTAGCACATACATAAGGACAGACTCTAGGTCTGAGTTTCAACTCACTGTGTAAACTAGTAAAAAGCACAGGGTCCCAAGAATCAGGGGATATAAATCCTAGCTGTTCCAAATAGGCTTTTAAAACCTTTCTCAGGTATCTTCACATCTCTGGGCTCCAGTTTCCTCATTTGTATGCAAGCTGAAAGAACTGACAAGGTCACATTTAGCTCAGTTTCCTCATTCTTGAGTAAGTTTTATGTATATAACCAGCAATACATAATCCCCTGCCCACACACATAAACACTTTATCGGAGACCTCTTCTAAATCTTCAGCACTGCCATTGCTTGTAAGGTGTACTCTCTTAACTCCTTCACCAATAATGCAACAGGAAGGATGAAGCATATTCATAGTGTGACAGCAGACACACCTTCAATCAGTCCAGTAAGCAAAAATGTATACCAACATAGTATGTCACTGAAGGCTTTGAAGAAGAGTTATGCGCTTGCTAGTTAACCAGTGTTATGAGACAGTCTTTTCCTGGGGAGATGCAACACATCTACCCATCCCAGATAGGAAGGCCATGACAGAACAAAGTGCCAAATATCACCAAAGACTGACTCGGTGAACCAACGAGTTTTATTGAGGTTACTTGCAGGAATGTGGGGAAAGGGTTACTTACAGGAATAGATGTGACTCAAGGTCAGCTGCATCACAAAAGACCATCTCAGCATGGGTGACAGCTCACAAAAGCTGAAGACCTGGAACACACTGCTTGCACACAGCCTGCAGGCAGCTCAACAGGATGGAGTGTCCTTCCAGGTGCTTCAACTGGTCTGAGCCTTTTTAAGACACCTCAGCTGGTCTTTGGGTCATCAACCTGTGGGTCATAAGCCATTGGGGGCAGGGCAAATGACTCTTTCACAGGGATCACAATCAGATATCCTATACATCAGATATTTATATTACAATTCGTAACAGAAGTAAAATTACAGTTCTGAAGCAGAAAGGAAAATAATTTTCTGGTTGGGGGTCTCCAGAATATGAGGAACTGTATTAAAGGGTCACACGGGGAATGCTGAGATCAGCTGATCTAGGCAGTTTGCCTCCTCTCAGCTACTTTCAGCCTATTTGGAAGTTCTCTGATTTTTCTTTGCAACTTGGCTCATCTGAGAGTGGCTATCAGCAGTCTTTACCCTGTATAGAAATAGGATGCTAGTAAATCTCATCAGTTTAAGCGATTTCCTGAAGCTACTTTGCATTCTCTACTTGTGTCTTAAGAAGCTTCCCTGGCCCTATAAAGATGTATTTCACCTCCCTATAAACATCTTGCCTTCAGAAGTTCCCCTACAAGATGGAAGGTCTTAATCTTGAGGAAACAGCTACACAAGTGGTGCTGCAGTAATGTGTACATTTGTGATTTCTTGAGCAGTACATATACTATCTTGTTAAGTATGAGATTAGTCCCCCATTATGGCTTGAAGCTTTTTCTCTTCAGGAAATCTATGTCATCTATTCTATCAATCCATTTATGTTATTCTTATCTCAAAAAAGGTTTCTTTCAAAAGGAGTAAGTAAATAGGAGTAACTAAATTCTTCAAGATAGACTCTTATCTATGCGGTACATGTTTGTGTTTTGGAGGGGTGTTTTGTTTTATTTTGTTATTTTTCTTCTCCAATGGAGGAAATGCCTGTCTAGATGTAAATTTAAATAATACTGGGAACAACAAACTGTCTCCAGAGTCCAGAGTTAACACAAGGATTAGCCGCCCATTTCAAGCTGAAAAGCAATGAAATCATGATAAAAGTCAGGCAAGGCAGAAAATAACTCAAAATTCTGCTTCTGGGAAGATGAAGTAGGTGGAGTTTTTTTCCCTATTCCTCCTAAAAAGTACAACTAACCACAGAAATTATATGTAAGAAAAAATCCCACAGTTGTGAAAGTCAGCAAGAAAGGGCAGACAGGCTGAAGACCTCGGGACCAAAGGAACAACACAGTGGTGGGTATTTTTTTTTCTTTCTCACCTATCCCAAATATAAAGTCAAAGATGATAATCTAGAAATGACAATTAACAGAGGCCAAAGCCAGAATAGAGTAAGAAACTGGAGGGGAAGGAAGGGAGGGAGGGAAAGACAGAAGGAGGGATGGAAAAAGGGAGGGCTATAAGGGAGCCTAGACTCCACAATAGTCCACTGGAATGATGGTATATGAAGCATAGTAAAGATTTGGAACTTTCAACACTTCCTTGTAGGAGGAGCCACCAATTTAGTTATCAACAAGGTCAACTGATGAACCTGAGCATCCAGACCCATTTGGTAGTAGTGAGGCAGCATCCATCCTCTGGTGGCAGAGAGATATCAGGGGCTGCCAGTGAAACCAAAACAATTCAGATCCAACATCACATGGCCTAATGTGCAAAATGTCTGGCTTCCCATACCCCAAAACAAAACAACATCATTTACCATACCGTAGAAGATCAAGCTACACACAAAAATGAAATCAATAATTGTTAATGGTAAGATGACAGACATGTTTAAACTGACAAAGTTCTAAAACAGCAATCCTACAAATACTTCAATAAAGCAACGATGAGCAAACTTCAAAAAAGACTCCAAAAAAAAAAAAAAACACAGAATGTCTTAGTAATGAAACAGGAGACACAGTCATATCTTATGACTCATGCCTGTAATCCCAGCACTGCACAAGTTCAAGGTCAGCCTGGACTACATGGTGATATTCTGCCTTTAAAAGAAAGAACAGAAAGTGAAGACATAAGGAAAAACAACATAAAAATGTTAAAGTCAAATAACAATCATCAAATGGAAATACTCTCTGATAGGTGCAGTACCACACTGGCAGCAACAGAGAAAGAAAGTGAACTGAAAGACACAGACGCTTATTTGTTAGAAAACATATGCTGAATTGTAAAAAATCAATTATCAGAGACTTTTGAGGAAGTAGAACAAAAGATCAAACATCCCTGGCAAGAGAGCTCCAGAAGGAGAGAAGCAGCAGGTAAGTTGGAGCCACAGGAACTGGCTAACTCCATAGTACCACACTCTATATATACGCATGTCTTAAATACACATTTGTATGATAAAAGACAGTTTATAAATTTAGCATAAAAAGGAACTAATTAGGGGCTAGGGAAATGGCTCAGCAATTTAAGAGTATTTACTGCTCTTGCCAAGGATACAGCTTCAGTTCTCAGCACTCACAGGGCAGCTCACAAGTGCATATAATTCAATTTCCAGGGGATGGAAGACCCTCTTCTGGCTTTTGAAGACCAGAGCATATGTGGTGCACATATACACATGCAAGTCCACGCATATACATATACATAAATATAAATAAATGAATCGTTAAAAGAAAGAAATAAATGACTATCAGAACAATGAAAATATACTGTAGTAAAAGTTATCTGACTCTCTCCTAACTCCCTCCCCCTCCCCCATGCGTCCAAGGAAGGGGAGGAGGACATGAGGGACCAGAAAGATTGAGTCAGGGGAAGGATAGAGGAGACCAAGATAAGAGATACCATAACAGAAGGAGACAGTATAGGTTTAAAGAGAAATCTGGCGCTAGGGAAATGTCCAGAGATCTACAAGGATGACGCCAACTAACAATCTAAGTAATAGTGGAGAGGCTACCTTTAATGCCCTTCCCTGAAAATGAGATTGATGACTACTTTATATGCCATCCTAGAGCCTTCATCCAGTAGCTGATGGAAGTAGAAGCAGACACCCACAGCTAAACACTGAACTGAACTCTTAGAATCCAGTTGCAGAGAGGGAGGAGGGATGAGCAAAGGGGTCAAGACCAGGCCGGTGAAACCCACAGAAACAGCTGACCTGAACAAGGGGGAGCTCATGGACCCCGGTCATAAAACTGGGGAACCACCATTGGACCGAACCAAGCCTTCTGAATATGGGTGTTAGGAGGCCCACGCAATCTATGGGGCTTCTGACAGTGGAACCAGTATTTATCCCTAGCATACAAATGGACTTTGGGAGACCATTCCACATAGAGGGATACTCTCTCAGCCTAGACACATGGTGGAGGGCCTAGGCCCTGCTCCAAATGACAGGACAGACTTTGATGATTCCCCCATGGAAGGCCTCACTCTCCCTGGGGAGCAGAAAGAGAATGGGATAGGGGGTTGGTGGGGGGAAGGGGAGAAGGGGAGGGAAAGGGAACTAAGATTGGCATGTAAAATAATCTTCTTTCTAATTTAAATAAAAAAGTTGCATGACTGTCCTCACCCACTCCAAAGGCTAACTTGAATACAAGGAATGGTTAATATCCTGGATAGAATAGCACACTGCTCAAAACAGGCTACATTTTAAAACATGGATTGCTTATGTGTCAACCTTTCCATGGGACATATTCAGGCTGAATTTAACCACAAGTTACTAAAACAAAGACAACTGAGTTTGCACATATGGGGAGACTCTCCAAATTAAGGAAATAAGAAATCCACAGTCATGAAACTGAACAAATGTGAAATGGTACCTTACTTACATACTTACATGGGAAAAAAAACAATCCACATGACAGCAGACTCTCCTATGAAAGTGTTACAGCCATAAGGGAAAACAACAGGAGATTTTATTGTAAGTACTTAAAAAAACCTGCCAACTAAGAATCTGGAATCCAACTAAAGTGCCCTTCAGAAACAAATGGGGGAGAGAAGGCATTCTTGGGGGCAGGAAACTATGAGTCTGTCATGAACAGCTACCCTACAAGAGTAAGTAAAGGAAGTTCTCTAGTCTGAAAGGAAATGATAAAAGAATCTTGGAACATAAAAGAGAAGAATATAGTGAAAAAAGAGAACACTTGCTTTCCTTTCTTTTCTTGAGTTCTTAAAATTATGTTAATAGAGATTACCTAGTTCTGCATTTTCATTCTGGAGGCAGTTATGTGAATCTGAATCATGGTAAAATTAAACAAAACTACACTATTTTTTTCTATATTAAAATATATAGAAAAACAGCCCAGAGGCAAAAAGTAGTCGAGTATTTGAAGTTAAGAAAAGTTGGCAAGAAACAAACCAAGCTAAAGCCAATCATTTATAGGAATAAGACTCTATGTGTAATTTATTTGGGAGCTGGGTGGCGACAAACATCCCACAAAGAGTAAAAAGTTAAAAAAAAAACTACAATCCTGAATAATAAGAACTGCTGAAGATATCACCGTCTCCATTTCAAGATGTACTACAGAGCTATAGTAATAAAAACAGCATGGTATTAATTATCACAAAAGCAGGCCCATTAGTCAATAGAATCATATTGAAGACCCAGCCACAAACTCCATACATCTATGCACATCTGATATTTTAGAAAGAACCAGAAATATGAACTGGGAAAAAAGACAGCATCTTCAACAAATGATGCTGGTCAAATTGGATTCTGCATGTAGAGGAATGCAAATAGATCCACATCTATTACCCCGCATAAAAGTCAATTACAAGTGGATTAAAGTCCTCAACCAGATACACCAAACCTGATAGAAAAGAAAGTGAGGGCCTTGAATACATTGGCACAGATGACAACTTCCTGAACAGAACGCCAGTAGCATGATCAACAATTAATACATGGGACCTCATGAAACTGAAATGTTTCTGTAAGGCAAAGAACACAATCAAAAGTACAAAATGGGAGCCTACAGAATAAGAAAATATTTTTACCAACTACACATTTGGTAGAGGACTAATAGCCAAAATATGTAAAGAATTCAAAAACAAAGATACCAGGAAAAATAGCCCAATTAAAAAATGTGGTACAAATCTAAACAGAGAATTCTCCAAAGAATAAAGTCAAACAGCTGAGAAACAAAGGAATGTTCAACATCCTTAGCCACCAGGGAAATGTAAATTAAAACTGCTTTCAGAGTCCATCTTACACCTGTCAAAATGGCTAAGATCAATGACATCAATGACAGTTTATTCTGGAGAGGATATGAAGAAAGGGGAACACTCCTCCACTGCTGGTGGGAGTGCAAACTCATAGAGCCACTTTGGAAATCAGTGTGGCGATTCCTCAGAAAATTGGGACTCAATCCACCTCAAACCCAGCTATTCCAATCTTGGGCATATACCCAAAGGACAGACCATCCTATCACAAGGAAACTAGCTCAACCATTCAAAATAGCCAGAAATCAGAAACAACCAAATGTCCCTCAACAGATGAATAAAGAAAATGAGATACATTTACACAATGAATTATTATTGAGCACATTTGAAAAGTGCAATTCACAGGGGCTGGAGAAATGGCTCAGTAGTTAAGAGCACTGACTGCTCTCCTGGAGAATCTTGGTTCACTTCCCAGCACCCACATGGCAGCTCACAACTGTCTGTAACTGCAGTTCCAGGGGAACGGACACCCTCACATCACCATACATGCAGACAAAACACCAATGCACATAAAATGAAAGAAAGTGCAATTCACAGGTATGTAATGGAACTAGAAAAGAATCATCCTGAGTGAGGCATCTCAGACCCAGAAAGACAAATATGATGAGTGCCTTGCTTGGCCATCATCAAAGAAGCTTCCTCCTACAGCAGATGGGAAGAAATACAGAGATTGACAACCAGACATTTTGCAGAAAATGAGACACATTGGGACACTCAGCAGTAAAGAGGATGTCTCCATCAAATTCTTCCCCTCAGGGAACCCCATGGAACAAGAGGCAGAGTGTAAGAGCCAAATGTGATAGAAAACAGCAAGGGAACAAGGCCTCCTAAATCAATAGGAACAATGCTCATATGAACTCACAGAGACTGAAGCAGCAAGCACAGTGCCTGCACCGGTCTGTACTGGGTCCTTTAGATTTTTGTGGGATTCCTGCAAGGAAACAGAGACCCACTCATTTGCACTTTTCCCTCTTTGGTTTGTTTTGTCCAATCCTGATGTCTTAGTTTTTGTTATATTATATTATCATACCTTAGAAGCCCGCTGTTTTTCTAAAGAGAAACAGAAGGGGTGGATCCAGAGAGGATGGCAGTTGGGAAAGAACTGGGAGGAGGAGGGGGAGAGAAAACCATAATCAAGATATATTATGTGAGGAAAAAATCTATTTTCAGTTAAAGGAAAATAGAATCAATGCATTACCTTCTAAAAAAGAAAATAAAATGAGTTATTTACCCATTCATATTATTCCTTATTATTTAATAACAACTAAATTACTTGTTATTCACTTACCTAATTCTTATTAGATTGTTTCTTCTATAAATGCTTGTTTTAAATTTAAAAAGCTGAAAAAAAAACAAATCTGAAACTAGCAAAGATCTTTCGGTAGTCAAATAAGTGCCACTTGCATGGAAGAATTATAATAACTAACCATTTGCTAAAACTTACTGTATTCTGAGTACTGTGCTTAAACACATGCCATGTTTCATCTACTTCCTGGAACATTTATGTTTTCTATATTTGAGACTGGGAAATCATGACTGAATGAAATGAAGTGACTCAAATAGCAAGAAGCAGGGCCACTCATCTAAAACTACAGTATAACACTATATTTAGAGCGCCATTATATACAGTTCATAGAAAAAAATAATATTCAGATTGGAGAAATGGCTCAAAGGTTAAGAGCCTGGTTGCTCTTCCAGAGGTCCTGAGTTCAATTCCCAGCAACTACATGATGGCTCACAACCATCCATAATGAGATCTGGTGCCCTCTTCTGGCCTGCAGGCATAAATGCAGGTAGAATACTGTATAGATAATAAATCTTTTTGTAAAAGAATGTACTCATACTGAATAAATTCTATTATATTTTATAAAATAAATAATTTTTAAGTATTTCAGTTAGTATTCTTTACAACAGACTGGGAAGTTGAACAAATAATTTTCAACAGTTCAAAGCCAGTCTGAATTACACATGACCCTGCACAAATGTACTAATCATTAATAATGCAAATTATGCATAATATTTACATATATTTCACAATTTTTCTGAATTTTTGTTTATCTGTGCAAGATCAGAATTCCAGGTTCTCCCTCATGCTTTTCAATTTCAGAGGAACTATAATATATTGCAGAACCCAGCTATTATACAGTATATTAGCTTACTATAAAAACATTCTTAAACAAAAACAGATTCCAAATGCATAAGGACATCTATCCTTCATGTTAATTTGTCTACTCTAGATGTCTGGTAAAATAGCACGGCTTAATGCTGCAGCTGCTACCATGTTCTCAGTTACTTTAGGGATGTTTACACTTGATTGGCATAACGTGAGAGTTTATGCAATTATCTATACTATGTCACAACTAATGCATGCACATTACTAACATTACAAGTTTGTGGCTTGGGTTTATTTTTTCTATTAAGAAAAAATCTGACACTGTTATGTTAATTATCTTGGGAATTGGTGGTATATCATGTTTTTGCCTTTAAGCAAAACAACAAAAACCAATTAAGTCCCTAATCTTTAAATTGGCCTATTAGACACTGTGCCAGTTTCATGACCCATTCAGCCCAAACATTGCCCACATATCAGTCAACTAAAACAAAATTTCTTTTCATTAAATCAATCACATAATTAGAAACTGCCTATGATTTCCCTCAGTAGCTTCTTAGCCAAGCGCGTCTACTTTCTGGTTCCAATTTTCTGCTTTTCCTCTTACTACTCAAAACCACTCAAATGAACATTATTTCCCTGACCCTCCTGTACATTTCTATCTTCCTACTTTCATACACTCCCCACATTTGAACATTCATTTCAGAACCCTAACTACCACCAAGGCTCATTCCACAGCCTAATTTTTGGTTAAACCAACCTTTTGTATTCAAACCTTTTCTACTCCTTTGGCACCTAAGTCTTAATTGTCTTTTTCATATATATATATATATATATATATATATATATATATATATATATGTTCTATATCACTGCAAATTCCTTAAAGACAAATAACCATTTGAATTATCTCTTTCTCTTTGTATTATTCATCTTTCTAAAATTAGAAGGGTTATACTAAGGGATCCCTGGGTATGTTTTATCTATCTCTTATACCTCTTATAATATGGCATTATTTTAGAATATCTGACTTAAACTATACCTAATATAAAAGTATCCAGTCCTGGCTACCGGAAAGCTGGTACTATTTAAAATTTCAAGAGGACAAAGGGATAAACTGTCAGTTTTTACTCAACAGATTTTATTAAGTAAGCAAACATTAAAGTTAAAGTTAAATCTAGGGTAGGTACCATCAACAGAATAACTGCCTTGTTTTTTCACCTCAATGAACTCACAAGCCAGTGGCAACTACAGAGAAGCAAAAACAATAATAAAAATTGCTAAAGGGGGAGCAAATAATACTACACAAATATGTGAAATAACCCCAGACTGGAGTTGTGAAGTAGAAGAGATTCAAGGAAATCTTCCCAGAGGAGATGTCAACTAAACTGAACTCTGAGTGACAGGAAATGGTCAGCATTCCAGAAAAGAAGCAATTGTAAATTTCTGAGGATAAGAGAGCATGGTCAGTTTGGGGAAGTGCAAGTAGGCCAAGTAAGGCTCCAAGATAGATTGCGACATTAGTAGGAGTGAGGTAGAAATTAAAGGGACAACCAGAAGGCAAATCATAAGCCTATTAGAGATTGAGTCTGAGATATCTCCCAAAAGCTCACAGGCAATGCTTGCTTTGAGATGCAGCAGTATTCAGATGTTTGACTTAAGAATTAACTAGATTATGAGGAGCTCTGACTTTATCACTAGTCTATCCAGCAGTTCGTAATCTGGTGGGTTAATGGGAAGAGACAGAAACTTAGAAAGTAGAAGAGGTGAAGGAAATGAGTTCTGATATGCTTCAGGGGACTATATTTTGCCCCCTTGCTTCCTGACTGCCATAAGGTAAGCTGCCTCTGCTGAGATACACTGCAGGTGCCATGGTATTTGGCCTTGCTTCAGGTTCAAAGCAAAAGTGATACCCTCAACAAACAAATTCCACTGAAACAAGCAAATGGGTGGCCAATGTTAGAGAGATGTCAACTTCAAATAAGTCATAAAATTGACCAATGATTCAGAGTTTACATTAGGAAAATGTATAGCAGTCACTGATGGTTATCCTCCAATATATGTTCTATGTTCTTCCCTTTTCATAGAGAAAGAAATCCATTTGCTAGGCACAGGATCATTAGGAAAGGACATCATTGTTTCTGCCTCCCTTGTACTAGATGTCACCACAGGTCTAAAATGACCAAGGGGACATTTGTGAATGTATTCTGTGTAAGTAATATCCTTAAAAGGAAGCTTCTGCCCTTTCCCCATTCCTTTGGATAGAATGTTCTGTTCAGAGGATGGACACAGGAATTGATCTTAGGCACCACTGAATCCCAGCACTGAAGTCAGAGAACTCACTAACATTTGTTGAATGAATTTTATAAAATACTTCATTTCCTTCCAGAGAAATAAAGTGCTACCCGTACTGCTAATTAGCACCAGAGAGTCATTATCTGAAGATAAAACACATCTCTCTGTAAAACAGTAGATGGACTGAAGCCACACAAGGAGTCCTTCTCAACCATTTAAGACTCCAAACTGTTTGAAGTACCACTTTATGCAGAAAATCAGACCATTTTGAAGCAGCAGTTAATGAGAATACTGTAACGGGTGCTTTTTAAAAGAAAAAAATCAATAAATATTTAAAGCCATAGAAAATTCAACATTCACCTGACTCTAAATTGTTGTTGCTAAACAATATGTATGATACTTTCTCATTCAGAAAGCCCCAATTTGGCTTGTTCTAAATGAACAGATTTCTAGCCTATTTCTATACAGCCCAATAGAATTACAGGCATAAAGGCTTAATAAACAAACTCTAGCCACAATAAAGGCAGCAAAGATATATATTTCCAAATCAAGAATCCTCCCTCCTCCCCTGCCCGCCAGAATCTACCCAATACCAATACCTTGATTCCTTCACCCCATGTGATACCAAGCACCTTGGTCATAAGGCTGGGTTTCCATATAGTTCAGTAGTTCTCAACCTTCCTAATGCTGCAACCTTTTAACATAGTTTCTTGTTCATGGTGTGGTGAACCCCAACCATAAAATTATTTCATTGCTCCTTCATCGCTGTAATTTGCTACTGTTGTGGACCATAATGTAAATATCTGTGTTTTTTCAATGCTCATAGGTGACCCCTGTGAAAGGTCATTTGACACCCCCGAAGGGGTCTTGATAAGTTGAGAACCACTGATGTATTTGAAGAATGGTACAATTGGTTTCCTTCTAGTAAAAGCAGGCTCATCTCGTGTGATCCTCTTCTCTCCACTAACTTTGAGCATATGCCTCTGCAGCACGGGGCAAAGCAGACAACCCAGCAAAGCAAATGGAAACTACACTTGCCATGTACAGCAAGTACAGCAAATGATCTTCAGACAATCTGGTCACTTTAACATCAACTGTCCCTTGAGTAGAAACTCCACCCAAGAATACAATCAGCATAAACTAATCAAGTATAGTAACATTTCAAATTCATTTGGAAAGTTCTGTCATCATAGAACCTCCATCCAGTAACTGATGGAAACAGATGCAGAGAACCACAGCCAAGCACTGGGCCGAGCTCCTGGAGTTCAGTTGAAGAGACAGAGAAGGGATCATACAGATGAGTTGGGGGGGGGGTCAAGATCATGATGGGGAAAACCACAGAGACAGCTGACCTGAGCTTGTGAGAGCCGGTGAACTCTAGACCGACAGCTACGAAGACTGCATAGAACTGACCTAGGCCCTCTGCATGTGGGTGACAGTTATGTAGTTTGGTCTGTTTGTGGGGCTCCTAGCAGTGGGATCAGGACCTGTCCCTGGTGCTTAAAGTGGCTTTTAGGAACCTATTCACTATGCTGGGTTGCTTCATCCAGCCTTGAGGCAGGCAGAGGAGCTTGGTCCTGCCTCAACTTGATGTGCCAGGCTTTGTTGACTCCCATGGGAGACCTAACCCTTTCTGAATGAAGGAGGAGTGAGAGAAGGAATGGATGGGGGTGTAGAGGGGAGGGAGGAGAGAACAGAAGGAGGGAGGGAAAAGTGCAATTGAAATGTAAAATAAATTAAAAATTTAAGAAATAAATAAATAAATAAATAAGAATTCTTGCCATTACTCTCCTCTGGTCACTCCTCTGCATTTTTCCAAGATATAATTTCTTATATGATTTCCTAGATATCTCACTCTCCTATGTGTCCCCTTCCATAGATAGAAAGGAAAAGTGGCTTAAAAGTAGACAGCATGGATTTTAACCCTAACTATTCTATTTATTAGATATGATACTTTGAGAAATACATCTAAACTTTATAATGCCTCAGTTTCCTTATCTATGTAAGGGGACAACAGTCCCTACCTCATTGCACTGTTGTGGTTTAAATTAAGTGTGTAAATGTATAGAAAGTACTTGGAATAACATCAGGCTCATGATGCATATTAGAATAATTCAGTGATTTACATCAGCAGCCACATTGGTTGACATCAAATTATTTAGTGTTCTCAGTCCGTTGCTAGCCTGTAAGCTATTTCCAAGATAGTGGATGCATTTTATCTCCCCTAGAGCTCTACAAATTTTTATTAAACAAATGCCTGTTAATTGATGTTTAAATGAATATTGGACCTGTATGATGTCAAGAGGCACTTGGAAAATTTCTTAGCCTATCCAAAGCTCATTTTAATAAATACTGAAGTGTTTAAGAAAGTTTGCAGGTATAGAAGGTATTTCTACTACTGCTCTTTTAGGTTCACTTTGTTAATTAAAAGACGAGAGCTAGAACTTTTGGGCTAAAGTGCAGACAGACTTTCTTTTCTGCCGCCAGCAACAAATAACTACACTAGACTTCTTATTAATTATGAAAGCTTGGTCTTTAGCTTAGGTTTGTCTCACTAGCTCTTATAACTTAAATTAAGCCATTTATATTAATCTATATTCTATCACCTAGCACTATCTCTCTTTCTATCATGCACCATCTATTTGTTTCCTCTCTGTGTCTCCTGGCATCTCCCTCGTGCCTAGATTCCTCCTCCTCTTCCTTTCTCTCCCAGGAAACCCTGCCTATACCCCCTGCCTAATTTTGGCCATTAAGCTTTTTATTACAACAATCACAGGAATACACCTCCACACAGTGTACAAATATTCCACAACACTAAAGAGTTTCTTAGATCATTAGTGAATTAGTTCTAGGGTAGAAATGAAAGATACTCAACTCCTAGCTGTACCCCATAGCAAGTTATTCAAACTCACTATATATATTCCACAGGGATAAATTAAATAAGGGTAATTAACTATACTTCAAAAGAAAAATACCTTGTTATGGGTAGTATTCTATCCACTGCCCAGCCCACAGACCCCTTGCAGTATCAATAAACTTTTAAGAGAAAGAAATGATGATCTATGATAGAAGGCATTACCTTTTTTAACATTTAAACTACTTCTCTAAGAGTATAATAAAACTAAATTTTTCCAAAATTACTTTTATTTTACAGTGGTGGAAATAAAACCTAGGGCATCACACATAACTATATACAATGAATATATGCCAAGAAAGACTGAGTTCAAAATGGGGGTGACAGGGAACTGAATAGATGGCTCAATGGCTAAGAGCACATACCTCTCTCACAGAGAATCCAAGTTCATTTCCCACAATCCATATTTGGTGGTTTACTACCACCTATAACTCCAGTGTGCATGACTCATCTGTCTCTCTGTCTCTGTCTCTGTCTCTCTGTCTCTCTCTCTCTCTCTCTCTCTCTCTCTCTCTCTCTCTCTCTCTCTCTCTGTGTGTGTGTGTGTGTGTGTGTGTGTGTGTGTGCATATTCTTAAAATTTCTTTAAAAGAAAATAAAGGTAACATATACACACATAGAGTTTTATTCAACCATAAAGAAGGATGAAATTATATGATTTATAATAAAAATAGAACTAGCCTACAATCCACACCGCCAGAGGAACTAGGAAACAAGGACGACCCCCAAGAGAACAACACAGGGTCCCCCGGAGAAGGGGAGGGGGACAAGAACCCCTGAACAAATTGGGAGCATGGGGGAGAGAGGAGGGAGGTGGGAAGGGGAGAGGGGGAGAAGGGGAGGGGGAAAAGACGAAGAGGACTGAGACAGGGAGGAATAGAGGAGGGCAAGAAAAGAGATGCCTTGATAGAGGGGGACAGTACAGGTTTGGAGAGAGGTCTGGCACAGGGAAAATGTTAGAGGATCCACAGGGATGATCACAACTAAGAATCTAGGCAGTGGTGAAGAGGCTGCCTTTGATGCCCTTCCCCTATAATGAGATTGATAACTACCTTGGTTACCATTCCTATAGCCTTCACCCAGTAGCTGATCAAAGCAGAAACAAGTACCCACAGCTAAACTGAGCCAAACTCCTGGAATCCAGTTGCGGAGAGGGAGGAGGGATGAGCAAAGGAGCCAAGATGGTGCTGGAGAAAGCCGCAGAAACAGTTGACCTGACCTACTGAGAGCACAACAGAGACCCTAGTTGTAAAGCTGGAGAACCAGCATTGGACCTAACCAAGCCCTCTGAATGTGGGTGCCAGCTAGGAGGCCAAGGAGTCGATGGGACCTCTAACAGTGGACCCAGATTTATCCCTTTAGCATAAATGGACTTTGGGAGCCCATTCCCTATGGAGGGATACTATTGCAACCCAGATACAGGAAGGAGGGCCTGGGCCCTCCCGCAAATGATGTGAGGGACTTTGATGATCCCCCGTGGAGGGCCTCACTATCCCTGGGGAGGCGGCGGAGGTGGGCTGGGGGGTCAGTGGGGAGTATGGGAGGGCGAAGTAATGGAGGGAGGGATGGAGATATATATATATATATATATATATATATATATATATATAATATATATGATTGCTTCTAAAGTAAATTAAAATGTTTAAAAAAATAGAACTAGGGGTGATCATCTCAAGTGAAATAAGCCATGGGAGCTAGAAAGATTGCTTGGTGGTTAAAAGCATTTGCTGCTCTTCCAAAAGACTGAAGCTCCATTCCTAGCACCCAAATTGGAGGAGTCAGAACCTCTTGTAACTCGAACTCTGTGAGCCTAGGCACTCTTCTGAATGGCAATGCATCTGTGTTTGGACACAATTCCAGCTCATTCAGCCACTAATCTAGGAAAAGAGTTAACACTAAGAATAGCTAACCAGGCATGGTGGTGCATGTCTATAATCACAGCATTCAGGAGGCAGAGGCAAGAGGACTGCCCCCAAGTTCAAGGGCAGCAAGAATCTGAGGTTAGTGTACACTGCACTGTGAAAACCTGTCTTAAAAAATAAAAACAAAGCAAACCAAAGAGAAACTCTGTGCAGTGTGTGATGTGACCTTGGCTGGGTGCTTTAGGTGCATTTTTCTTTTTTTGTTTTTTTCTTTCTTTCTTTTTTGTTTTTGTTTGTTTGGTTTTGGTTTTTCAAGACAGGGTTTCTCCGTGTGGCCCTGGCTGTCCTGAAACCCCATCTGTAGACAAGGCTGGCGTTGAACTCATGAGATACACTTGCCTCTGTGTCCCAAGTGCTAGAATTAAAGGCATGTTCCACCACCACCCTGCTTGTATTTCTTATTTAATACTTAAAATAAGTCAGATACTTTACAGGAGAAAAATCAGGTTCAGAGAGGTGAAACAATTTACCCCAAACCATATGCAAATATGTGATTTTAGGCCCTAAGCTCTTCAACCATTAAACTCTACTGTCTTCCTTTGAGTAATAAGTAAGACTAAAACAGTAAATGTTCAAAATGAACTATTCTTTACTAATGTTTGCTTTTTCAAAGCAGGCCCAAAAGGCAGTACAACTCTACTACCCTCTTTTAGTGAGTAGAATCAAAAGCACCTCCCATGTAGACTGCAAAGGCATCGCCTTAATCACTGTCCCCACCCCTATCCCATGCCCAAGTTCTTACAATCTTTCAGCACTAACACAACAGCACAACAATAACAGGTCCCAGGAACTGCATCTGGCATTAGAAAACAACCTAAGTGGGACAGCAATGATGAAAAACAGTTGAAAGATTTCGTGTTTGACTTGCCCCATTTACTTTCAACCCCTTTTTTTACTTTCTTTCTTTTAGGCTTTCTCATTTGTAGCAAATTAAACTATTGTGCTGTAACAGGCCCTGTTGTCCTATTTCCAAAACCATCTGAAATTATAGACAACTTTTAATCTACCATGAAATATTCCAGTAGTTGGCAATTAACACACTGTATACTTAATGTGCTGTAAACAAAAGATAATTTAAACTTAGCAAAGACAACATCAAATCAGCAAGTGGTCAATAATAGGGCAATGCTCTGACCCATCAACTGTGCAATTCAAGTTCACAGTCACTGTGCTCTAATAATCTCTTCTAAGGATACCAGTTCCTTGGCAAATCCCTCACTGTCAGTCTAGCTTTTACCCACTAATGTCAGGAATTTGAAACATTTAACATTTTGACCATTACTGAGCAAACAGTGTGTACCCTTCAATTAAAAGAACTTCGGCAACAGAAAGAAAAAAAAAACACCAATAGCTTTTCTCACAGGTCATGATGGAAATTTAAGGAAACATATGAGTGTTTAACTAAAAGAACAGATTCTAGCAATACACTATGGCATCAAGAACCTTTGAGGTGTCACTGCAGAGTTACAATTGTCCATGGAGAGACTACTATGAAATATTGTAAATTAAAAATTAGTTCATGATCTCCTGAATCTTTACATAACATAGATGCTTAATGAAACATAAACTGTGGCTAGAGAGATGGCTCAGTGGTTAAGAGCACAGAATACTCTACCAGAGTACCCAGGTTCAATTCCCAGCACCCAAAATTTTGGCAACTCAAAATCACCTGTAACTGGAATTAGAGGAGTTTCAAGGGCTTCTTCTGGCCTCCTTAGTGCCCTCTTCTGGCCTCCACAGGTACCAGGCACTAATGTGGTACATAAGCTTATATGCAGGCAAAACAGCCATACACATCAAATAAAAATAAAGTCTCAAATGAAATTTAAAATACAAACCAATTTATTTTCTGTCTTGAGGGATACATTATCACATTAGCACTCTGTTTATTCAGTACACACACTCCAGTCTAAGGGAGCCTGGAGTAGTGGAAAAAGTGATGGATGGAGATTTTGTTTGTTTAGGTTACACTGCAGTGTTTCTCAAGCTTCCTAATGTTTTGACCCTTTAATACAGCTTCTCATGTTATGACTACTCCCAACTATAAAATTAAGATGTTGCAACGTTTTAACTGTAACTTTGCTACTGTTAGGAGGAGTGGACGGAGGTGGGAAGGGGGTATGTGGGGGCAGGAGTAGCGGAGGGAGGGGGAACTGATGTTGGTATGTAAAATAAAAAAAATTTAATTAAAAAATTCCTAATACAAAGAATCCAGGAAATCTGGGACACTATGAAAAGCCCAGACCCAAGAATAATAGGATGCAGGGAAGTGGTAGCACATGACTTTAATCCCAGCACTCTCGAGGCAGGAGGATCTCTGAGTTCAAGGCCAGCCTGGGCTTGGACTGCAGAGCTAGTTCCAGTACAGCAATGGTTATAACACAGAGAATCCCTGACTTGAGAGAGAGAGAGAGAGAGAGAGAGAGAGAGAGAGAATAGGAATTGGCAGATGGTTTGAAGGGCTCCATTTTAACTGAACGAACATTCCAGAAAAAATCCACCAAGAGATAGAAATATGGACAGCATCACAAAAGTGAAATGATAAATAAAATGTGCCAATTATGATTGGCAAATATAGATAAGGACGCTCTTTAAAACTACATAGTTTTTTAATAGTCAAATTGGAATGAATTGGCTACGAAGATATTAGGTAATGAGAGAAGATTGTAATAGTAAAGAAATTCATGTAATGGGCTCGAAGGTGAGCTAATAGTTGACTCTTAGGTCTTCTTTTGCATGTTTTTAATATTATTTAAAGGTTAAAGACAAAAATGAAGACTTATACTGAACACTCACGATCCTATGAATGGTTCTAGAATTACTAAAGGCTAGGGATTATGTCTCATTTGTCTGATACCTTTCTTCTGTTTTTAATACAGATTCTTAGTTTAGATTATGAATTTAATGAATGTTTACTAATTTCAAAATTAAGTACATAATCAGAATAAATACATATCATCTCACCCTGCAAAGACTCTCTTGACATAGAAAAACCATAGGAAATTTAAATAGCAAAAGAAACACAAAAATACTCTACAAATATGGTCCTAGAAGATTGAGCACTAAGTACCAGTGCTGACAGACCATGTTTTGGGCTAGTTTTAGTTGTATGTCCCTGTGTGTCTGCTGTCTTCTAATGTAAGGAGCAGACAGACTGCCCTCTCTATTGGGAGTTGTGTGAATAAATCAGCATGTATTTATATGGTAACAATTTACATGGCAACCATTATGAGCAAAGAACTGAGAAGATAAAGTAATTTACTTACCTCCCTAATCTCCACCACCCACAGCAATGGCTTACTATTAATATGTGCAAAGCCCTGCTTTAAGCACTTTACTGTGAGGAGGCAAGGTGTACACTCTCTTATCTAAAACCCTCAGTGCCAGATAGAATCCCAATTCAGAAATGTACAGCCTTTCAGACAGGCAATAACTTGGATCACTGTATATTATGTAATACTGCACTAGGGTCTGTGGCACCATTCCATAAGCATATTACTAATTCTATAATAAATATAAATAAAGGCTACCACTAAGGAGGAAAAACAGACTTTAATGTTTTCAAGTTATATTTTGTTACCAGTTGATTTTTGGCACCTAACTTGACAAAAGAAATTTTTATCAATTTTCAAAGCTTTGGAAGTCTAAAGTTTTCAAATGAATTGTGGGTCTAGCCAATTCACTTAAACTTTAAAATACCAAAAAGGGTAAGATTAGTTCCCCCACCTTTAATGATGAGGCAATTGGGGTATGCTTGTGTTGCTCTCTCACTCTGCATACCCCCATTACTATAGACTTAGAACCCAAGATGACTAGCTACAGGGTTTATGTTCTCAACAATGCTTCATAAACAAACTCTCCCATACACTGCTTTAGAATACCAGAGAGATATGCAAAAGGAAAAGCAGTATTACATGATATGGTATATTAACATAACAGGAGAACATTTATAAGGCAGCATTTATTCATTATTAAGTAACTAGAAAGGACACATTATGAGCTCAGTGCTTGGGATATCAATAACAAGACAATCAGATGATGTCCAGGTCACCTTCATAGAACCAGCTACCAGGTATCACAGAAGCTTAATGATGACACAATAGGGCAAGTCTGCAACTACTATTCACCTTCAAAGGAAGGAGACTATTAACAATAGCAGATTGTATAAGGCCAGATATTTAAATTGTTCCTTGAGTAGTATTGAGATTTGAAATGACAGAGAAAAATAATTTAAAAACTGAAATATATGGCATGGCTTCTTATAGAGTATCTGTGCCAGGAATAATGTTAAACACAAAAGTTTCATATTGAGAGAACCAGGTGAAACCAACGGAAATTTGTATGTGAATAATAAAAATGTCAGAAAAATCTCTAGAGTCGAGTCACGAAGGATCTGGGCTTGCTCAGTTAAGGCTTTGGAATGTGGGTCTGGAGAGATGGGTCAGAGGTTAAGAGCACTGGCCGCTTTTCCAGAAGCCCTGAGTTCAATTCCTAGCAACCACGTGGTGGTTCACAGCCATCTGTAATGACATCTGGCGCCCTCTTCTGGAGTGCAGGCATACATGCAGGCAGAGCGCTGCATACATTTTTTAAAAAAGACATTGTAATTTGAACCTGCAGGAGGCGCTAGAGGTCCTTTTACAAGAAATATCTCCAACAAGGCGAGGATTGACTTCTATGAGATGTTACTTACTCCTATTTGGGACTCTCCCCCACCCCCCCAAAAAAAACCATCAAATCTGGATGGCTTTCAACTAAAGGCTCAGACAAATAAAATTCAATTTAAGCACTTAAGACAATTGAAACCCAAAGCATAAATCTATGGCAATATGAAAATGTTAGGGAAACAAAGGCTAAAAGGAAACAACGAATCTCTTAAAATCCAAAAGACATTTCAAAAAGCTAAGTGATTCTTTTGTACACAAAAGGAACTTCCAGCCTTCGGGGGAAAAAAAGAAAAAGAAAAAAAAAAAAGGTGTTTCTAAGAAATTAACAAATCAGTCCTTGAAAAATAAATTCTTAAATGGCACAATGATCTGTTTGGAGTGGTGGTGGTGTCTTTTTGGCTTTTGTTCTGTTTTGTTCTGTTCTGTTTTAAGACAACATCTCCCTAAGTACCCTTCGCCCTAGAACTGGGAGAACCGCCTGCTTCTGCCTCCCAAGAGCTGATACTAATGGTATGCGCACCAGCACGCCCCACAGCAGTGTGATTTTTTTAAAGTTGTTGACAACTTACCTTGCAGCACAGGTAACAATTTGCCAGCGGCAAGTGGACTGCTCAGCCTGTTTTGAACAAGCCCCAGAGTTCCTATTTCCCTAGTCCCTTATCTGAAGAGAGTAGAAAAAAACAGAATCACTTAGCTAGTTAGCAAACTTAGTAAAGTTTTCATTCTCGGGTATTAATGTAAATGACTGAGCAAGACATTCAATTTAATGCTCTGTAAAACATGTTTTAAGTTCCAATTTTTTCAGCCAATAATTTCAGATTCCCTAATGTCTTCCCATTGTTCCGACAATCAAATTCAAATTCTTTCAGAGGGCTTCCAAATGCTATGTATCTATTATCTCTAACACTCTCTGGTCCAGCTCGCTAAGAGCTCTCACCACACTCTTTTCTGTTTTTCATGAATCCTACTTCTCAGTGTTCCCTGGAGAATGTGTACCCAGATTTATTTTTTAGAGATGGGGCTTTACAATGTAGCCCCGGCTGTCCAAGGACTCGCTTGCTCTATAGACCAGGCTGGCTTCAAACTCACAGGTATCTGTCTCCGGAGTGCCGGGATTAAAGGTGTGTGCCACTAGGCCCAGTTTGATCCGAGATCTTGAAAAACTAAAAGCATTCTCTCTTCTCTTCAGGACTGCTCAAACATTACCTCTCCTCTAAGAAGCAATATAGTTGCCAGAGTTCTCCAGAGAGACACACAGACCAAATAAGAGGTTCATGTAGACCAAGGAGGGTACTACGGAAATTAACTTACAAAATCACACCAGAGATGTCCCGCAGCAGTCTGTCTGAAAACTGGATCCCCGCGGATGCTGGTGGTGTAGCTCAGTCCCAGCCTGAAGGCCTCAGAACTGAGAAAGCCAATGGTGAGACTCTCAGTTTAAGGGAGGCCAAAAGCCTAAGAACCCAAGGGGCCACTGGTTAAGAGTGGAGCCTAGGTCCAAAGGCCAGCGAGCCTGGAGTTGTGATGTCCAAGGCAGCCGAGAAAGAAGTGGCTCTCTAGAGAGAGCAACACGCCTTCTGTATCTGTTCTCTGCAGCCAATTGGATGGTGGCCACCCACACTGAGGGCGGATCTTCCCCCCTTAGTCCACTCAGATTCATCCACTAATCTCTGGAACACCCTCAGACACACCCAAAAGAATGTTTTACTGACCAGCTAGATATTTCTTAATCCCGATACTTTGACAAATAACGTTAACCACCATACACCACCCTTGCAAAACTAGGTGTTTTTTTTTTTTTATGTATACTCTATGGATTTGATTTCTTGTTCTTAGTCCAATCTATAAGAATTCTGACTTACAAGTTTTTACACTATGCCTACTATACAGAGCCCTGGCACACGGGAGACATTCAACAGACTTTGTACCATGCAATCTTCAATTAATTAGTAATACTTAAAAACTTCTCTGACTAATAAATACCTCTAACTCTGAGAAAACCATTTGCTCTAATTTTGAAAACTTGACTCTAGGGCTGTTCACATTTTTTTTACACACTTCCTATACTTTTTTAAACTGTGATTTCTGTTTAGTTGCAGAAATAACAATAAAATTACACCAGAAACAAAATGCTGAAAAGGCTTTAATAATACAGTAAACATCACAAATCAAATAATTTGAATATTTAGGCTCATCTTCAGGACTGCAAATCAAATTAGTGAATATAATATCAAAGAGGAAAAGGGAAATCATAGCAGAACCAGCGGCTAGCTTTAGTAAGATCGGTAATACTCATTTCACCCTGAGCTGGCTCTGTAGTATGCAAACCAAGCATTAAGTAACTGGGGATCACAGGATCACAAGTCTAAGGCCATCCTCTCTCAACTATGTACCAAGTCTGAGGCCAGCATGGGCCATGTGAGACCCTTTTTCAATTTTTTTAAAGGAAAATGAAATATCCAGTATGGTAATCTCTAAGTTTATCAATCTGTCAAATATTGAAAATGCAGAGAAAAAAATGCTTATGGCTAACTCATATTGACTATTTTTCTTTTTCTTCCTAGCCAAAAAAAATGAATAGTTTTTAATTAGAAAGTCACATCAATGATAATCTTAGTTTAGGCTTATTAATAATAATCTCAAAGGAAAATGTTTCTCTCAAAAATGGGTTGCAGGAAAAAATAGGAAAATGGTGGGCCTACTAGAGTAAGTACACTTTTCCTATTATCTTCTACATTTTACTAGAACTAAAGTGAACTGTAGAAATTCATTGGAAAAATAAGTATCAGGGGTATGTTAGCTAACTAAACTGATCACTGAGAGCCTCTACTGCTCTTCAGAAAGGTACTTTCTTCAAAACATTCACTAAAACCAATAGAACCACACCACACACTTTAAATTTTGCTAATAAACAAAATGGAAGCTTAAAAACCCCAAGCATCTGAAGTTCTTGTCAGTTTATAAATATTTCATTTGATATTGCAGGAAAAACTCTTCTCATTGTTTCACTAGCAAACCTCCTCACCAAACCTAACAGCTACAAGGAGAGCGAAATGTAGTCACCACCATCATTGGCAACTTGGTTTCTTCTATGACTGCTGCCAACTAGTGAACTGTTGTGTTAATGCCAGCACCTGGTCACACATTAAGCAAACAAATCAATCACTGGTAAGTGTAAGGGTATAAATAAGGACTTGTGGTTAAAAGGGCTAATATTTTTAGATATAAAATGATGTCATAACTGCTTAATTCATTTTGCTCAGTTTTCAAGTTTGAACACTAGCTACATCCTATTTCTAAAAACACAGCTGCGTACGGCAGCATGTGCTCGCTCACTGTTATCTGCCTCCACTTTCAGCTTCTCCATTCAATTTTCTTCACACTAATTACAACATGGAAATGAGCAAATGAATCTCAGTGCAGGAACTAACATGGCAACTGCATGGGAAGAGAGTGAAACGGCTAAACGTAGTGTGCGTGGTTGTTTTGAAAAAACCATGAGATTCTAAAATGTACTAGACGAAACCGTGGCTTCTCTTTAAAAGACAGGTACCCTCCCAACAGAGGTAGTTTGCAGCCCTAAAGGGACTCAGTGCCCATTCAACGTGCTCAGTAGCCAGCCTATGCTAGCTTAAATGACTTACTCCAGATCTCTAAGGTCACCCTCTAACTACACTTAAAGGATGAGCATCCTAATTTACAGATGGAGAAAAGAAGCCAGAGTTACAAACCCCACCAGACCTCCGTTAGTCCGGCCTGCTCCACTGCCGGGAAGGTTTAGGGCCACGTACAAACACCGCATACAAACATACATACATCCATTTTAAGTGACTGGTTTTTGGACTAAGTTATTAAAACCTAGAAAGCAACCTTAAAGTTCCTCGACAGATGCTTATTAAATGGTATTTTATAAAGAAATTGTTCTGCTTTTTTTTCCTGTAAATGATAGGCTTAAACCCCGCAAGCCTCCATGAAAATAATTCAACCGTGATTTTAAAAGGGGGGGGGGGTAGCCAAGATATTCACATTGAAGACATTCAGAACTAAGTTAAAATCTTGGAAGGAAAAAAAAAGTGTTCTTGACTGGAGAGCCAGCGGCGGAGTCTCTCAAGATTCTGAAAGCGGGATGGATTAGGAAGCACAAAGTAGAAACTGTTAGAGGACAAGAGACTGTGAGGCTGGGGTTGACAGAGGAACCCCAGAGGATCAGGGCAGCGATAGGGAAAACCAGAGAAGATCTTGGGGGGGATGACAAAGAAGCACAGGAAAATTGAGTTCTGACTGGGGTCCTAGAAGTACCCAAGCTTCTGGTGGAGCCAAAGGGACCTGCAAGTGCAAAGGCGCGGAGATAAGAGCGCGCGACAGCACGGGGGTTAAAACTCGGGTGGGCGAAGGGAGACGCTGGGTCCCCGCCTGCCAGTTCCCCGTGCAGATCCCAACTCCTCGTCGCGCACCGCGGGGGCAGGAGGCGGAGAAGCTCCTGGAGCCCCTGGGACTTCAGGATCCTGCCTCACCTTGTCTGCCGAGTCCCTTTGCACCCAGCCGCTCCTCCACGGGCAGCTGCGCTCTGAGGGCCAAAGAGGGAGTCGCGCAGCGCAGCCCGGGTTCCCTTCTGCCAGCCGCGAGCACAGAAGCCCTCACCGCTGCACCCCGTGGTCGCCCTGGCCACTTCGCCCTGTCTTTAAGCAGAGGGAGAGCGCTTACCCCAACCCGAAAGCCGCTCCAATGATTTGCCAAAGTCCCTGTTCCAGGCTGCCTGGCAATAGGAGCTGAGCTGCCGCGGCCGCAGCGGCAGAGCCTCCGCCTGACCTCACCAGGGGGTGGGGGCTAAGGGAGGGAGGGGAGCGGGAGCCCAGCTGGGGAGGGGAGGGAGAGTGGTGGGAGGGGAGCGTGTGGGCGGTGGAAACATGGCGGCAGGGGTGGCCCTGGCGGCGCCTGCGCGGAGGCTGGGGCTAGGACTGTGTGTGGGGTCCGAGTTGAACAGTCCGCCAAAGAGACTCTAGGCTGGGCCCGGAAGCAGGATGACTGCCAAGTGGCCCTGGAGCCTTTGAAACCAGGACACTTGGGTGTGAGCCCACATGGCTTCTAGTGTCCAGGAGGCAGAAGTGAAAACTGTCAAGTACCAAGGGACAGCAGTGCATGGGCTTCTCCAAGGAAGTTACCAAGTGCCTCCTGCCAGCCATAACTTCATCCTCTTACAAGTCACTCCAGAGACCAGGCAAAGGAGATAGTGAAGAAAAGGTGGGGCCCCAAACCTCAAAATAAACCTTATACAGGCTCCCATACAGCTAATTGTTCTTCACTCTTACAATGGTCTGGAATGAGTGTCTCGTGTCTCCTTCTTATTAGACTACAGAATATTAGAAAAGAGGAAGAGCAACTACAAACACAGCAGTTAACGTTTTACTGAGTGTCTACTATTACCAGTGCTGTGCTTTGAACTCGCTGTACTCACAGAGCTACTCCATGAGGTACATGAAGGTTACGAACTAGTAAATGGTAAAGCAGGACTCAAACGTTTCACCACTGTGCTACACTGCTACTGAGAGACCACTCTCCTGAGTTTTAAGCCATCATTCTTTCTTCCCAGTTCCATTAACCTAGACCCCAACCAATAAACTAAAATAGAACAGTCAAGTCAGCTTGTTCCTTGCCTGTCTTCTATTAATCATTTGCCTTCCTGACAGTTGAAGCTTCAGGCCACCTTCTTCTGTTTCTTCTCTCATTATTTCTACCTATCACTCCAGACTTAAACTTCTAGTCTCAGGCACTTAAGATGGTTCAGCACGTTAAGACATTCGCTAGCAAGCCTGATGGCCCAAGTTTGATCCCATGTGGTAGAAAGAGAGAATTGACTCTTGCAAATTGTCCTCTAACCTCCACAGACACTCTACAGTGTCATGTGGGCACCTGCACCCTCACAAACATACAAATACACACTCAATATTTTTTTTAATTTTTAAAAATTTCTAGTTTCTTCCTTGAAAAATAGTGGAGCCTTCTTAGCAACCAATCTAATTCATCACTTCAGGGCTTTCCCCTACTTTTAAGAGTGTGATAAGACTAGGGTGTAAGGGAAAAGGGCCAGCCAAAGAAACACACCCTGAGCAGAGCCAAAGAAACACACTTTGGCCCTCAACCAGAACCAAGGAAATGCACCCTGACCCTGAAACCAGTGCCAAAGAAACACACTTTGGCCTTGGAATCAGAACCATTGAAAAAATACACCCTGGCCCTAAAATTAGAGCCAAAAGGCTATAAAGGACAGGTGAAAGAAACACACTTTGGCCCTGAAACCAGAGCCAAATCTGACCTTAAACCTGTGAAGAAAACCAACCAATCCCTTAGCAGGAGATCTAGCCATCCTAAACTCAGGGATTGAAATCTGACCAATCCCCACCCTGGAAAACTCTGCCCCTAAGAAGCCTTATATAAACCCTGTGCCTGTCCAGCTTCTGACTGTTCAGGCTGCCCAGCTGTCCTCTGCCACCTTGGCAGAGGGCAGCCATTCTCCTGGATTCTTCCCCCAATAAATCTCTTGAATGAAGTTTGGGTGAGACCTTTTTTCGCTGGAGCAGAGACGACCCTGGGCAGACCAGAGTGGAGCAGGGCAGAGTGGAGTGGAGCAGTGAAAGTAACACTTTTCACCACCCCACCACCCCACCACCCCACCACCCCACCACCCCACCACCACCCCACCACCCCACCACCCCACCACTCCACCACCCCACCGCCCGAGGAACATTCCCCTAGCAAAGTAGAGTTGTTACACTCTGCTCTCCAGGGAACCAGAGCTGAACTGTAACAACTTTGCTAGGGAAAGCATCTCCTGCTGAGGCAGAGCTAATAACACTGGGGAAAGCCTTTCCCTAAAGCAGGGCTGTAAGCTGTGGTATTTCTTGGCTTCCATGTGCCAGAATACTTTCCATCCGAGCTGTAACATTCAGTATTCTTTTGTTCCCAAGTGCTATAATCCATCCCTGTCCATCCCATCTGATCCGTCGAAATGCTTACATAGGGGCCGAAATGACATGTGTGTCCCAATACTTCTTTCATCTTTCAGTAAACTGATCTGGAGTCTGAGATCTAAATATTATTGTCTTGGTATTTTAAGTTCCATAAACTGAAATTCTAATAGTTTGATGGAATTTAGGCAAATTTAGGAATAACCAGCTACTCAAAGTCCTGCTAGGATTAAGACAGCCCATCACATTTAACAAACTAACAACATGATAGTAATTCGAGTACATGTGTGATGTGCACTATTACTTTTTACGTATCAGTGCATTCAACCCAGCTCACCTGTGCTAACAGGGATGCATTCTCTGGCTTCTCCTATACATTTACCCAATAATTATTGTATATGCAAACTCATAGTTAATGCCTATTAGTGAGATGGCTCCTGTTAGTTTACAATCTCATCAAGATACTCCTAAAGCAATTAATTTCACTATGGGTCAAAAATCTAGAATACAGTTTAAAATAAGCACAAATTCAGTTGATATGCATCCAAGTCACTGTTTTTCCCTGCCACCAAAAGATTCAAGTGTTGCTATTTTTTTTTTTTTTTTTTTTTGGTTTTTCGAGACAGGGTTTCTCTGTGGCTTTGGAGGATGTCCTGGAACTAGCTCTTATAGACCAGGCTGGTCTGGAAAAATATTGCTACTTTAAATCCCTCCACCAGAAATGACAGGAAAATGAGCTAGTTGGGTGTGGCCAAAACAGACTTTTCCCACCCCAGGAGAAAAGCTTTAGTAAGGATGATGACAGCTCTACATTTGAACTGGGAGGAAGAGTTTACAAACGTACTTAATTAATGGGAATCTTGCTATTTGGGCTAGGGTGCTTTTCTGGCATTGTCATTCTAGCAGATAAAACCCTAGACTTGGAGTCAGAAGTCACTGAATGTGTTATGTGATATATATTTTGCTCTTTATTCTATTTGAATGTGTTTTCCTACATTTTAAATGAAGATGGTAATAATGCTGGCCTGGCAGGCTTCACAATAAGCTTTTCAGTTTCATAGAAGATAATCTGTATCAGTCATCAAGAACAAGAAAAAAACCGGAGGTGTAGGTCAATGGAAAAGTTCATATTTAGCATACACGAGGTCCTGAGTTTAATTCCAGCCTCAATACTACCACTACTACTACTACTACTATTACTACTACTACCACTACTACTGAAGAGGAGGAGGAGGAGGAAGTGGAGGAGGAGGAGTAGGACAAGGACGACGAAGAGGAGAATAAGAATAGAGAAAATCATTTAGAATACCATAATTTTGTAAAACATCGAATAATGGGTATATGTAACAGAAATTCAGGAGCTAAGAAAAAAGAAGTCAAAACAAAATATTGTGATGAAAAGAAAACAAAACAAGTTAATGGCCACTATGGGCTGAATTATGTTAACCCCGCCCACTCCAGCACACATAGTATCCACACATTCTAATATATCAGAATTTAACCATACTTGTATAACATAGTTACATTTATAGAGGGTTCTTTAGGGTAAACCTGAATCCCCTGTGACTGAATTCCTTATTAGAAGTTATTGGGTCACCACACTCAACATGAGTGCACACAGAAGTAAGACTATGCGGGCAGGACATTGGTGGTGCACACCTTTAATCCCAGCACTCAGGAGGCAGAGGCAGGAGGATCTCTGTGAGTTCGATGCCAGCCTGGTCTCCAGAGCAAGTGCCAGGATAGGCTCCAAAGCTACACAGAGAAACCCTGTCTCAAAAAAAAAGAAGAAGTAAGACTATGTGTGAGGGCATGGTGAGGTGACCACCTATAAGTCAGGCAAAACCTCCAGTTACCTTTGCATCGGGGTCTTCCTTATCCCCTTATATTTAAAAGCCTTTCTTGCTCTCCTTTCTTCATGTCATACTGAATTCATATGTACAATTGTTGATATTTTGTTTCTTTTTGAGTTTTTTTATAATAAAGTTTATTTGACATGGGGAAAATTGCTTTAAAGTAAGCAGTGCAATAATTGTGGCCACAATGCAACAGATCTTTAAAAGTCCAATCAGACTCAAGCTGCCATTGCTCAACATGTTCCCATTCTCTGTCACCTCCTCTACCTCTCAGCCCAAGGTAAATGCCGTTTCATTTTCTATTTCTACAAGTTTGACTTTTTGAGATTCTATATGTGTGAAATAATATACTACTTGTCTTGTTAACTAAACCTAGCTTATTTCACTTTATTTATGGTCCTCTGATTCCATTAATGTTGTCACAAAGGAAAGAATTTTCTTTCTATTTAAAGGTTATGTAATATATAGCTGTGTATAAGTAGTGAGTTCTCTTTATTCATTCATGATTCCTAGTCAATACAAAAGCATTTCTGAGACTGCTTTGCACTTAATGCGCTCACTGCTGTTGGACACAAGTTGTTTCTATTCTTGATTATTATGGATAGCAGTGAAATGAACACAAGAGAGAAGATGCCTCTTCAATATACTGATTATTTTTCCTTTGTCTAGACTTGAAGAATTTCTGGGATTGTGTATGTCTTGATCTTGTGAACAAAATATCTCTTCAAAGGAGATACACAAACAATCAATATGTACAAATATTTAACAATTCTTGTTATCAGAAAAGTTGCAACTCAAGCCACAATGTGATGCTTTGGAAATTTCTGAAAGGATATATTTTCAACATTCTGAGCGCAAAAATAGTAAATTGGTGAGATGGTAGATAATTTGACTGAATACAGTACTGTAGATCAAAATATCACATTATACCTCACAAATAAACACAATTATTGTTCATTTGACAAATTCAGTAAGGAAACAACAGGTTTTTCTCTCTGTTTGTTCTGTTTTATTTTGTTCTGTTTATTTTAATTTTGCAGCCCTGGCTGATCCAGAGCACAGAGAGGATGACCTGCCTCAGCCTCCAAAGTTCTGGAAGTAAAGGTACACACCACCATGCCAAGCTGAAACAATTGTTCTCTTCAACAGGTATATACATGTAAACTAAGGCCCATGCTTCACAGCATGCATAAAAATATAGAATGTGGGACTGGAGAGACGGCTTGGTAGTCAAGATTGCTTGTTGCTCTTCCAGGTCACAAAAGTTCAGTTATCAGTACTCACATGGGTGAACTCACAACTGACTATAACCTTTCCTGCCCTCTGTAGACACAAGCACATATATGTCACACGAACACAGGAATGCACACACATAAATAAAAGTAAGCCTTTAAGACTATTAAGAATGTCTCTGTGATGGCTATTCTTGGTTGTCAACTTGACAACATCTGGAATTAACTAAAACACAAGTGGCTGGGTACATCTGTGAGGGGTTGTCTTCTTAACTCACTTTTACTCCAGATCCTTTGAGGTGGGAAGAGCCACCTTTAATCTGGGCCACACCCTCTGCCGGCAGCCTATATAAAGGACATGGAAGAAGGAAGCTTGCTCTCTTTGCTTGCTTGCTCTCTATCTCACTGGCAAGTCCATTCCTTCACTAACATTTTAAAGCCTACTTCTTCAGGATTCTAGCATATACTAAAGACCAGCTGTTTCAGTGCATCTGGAGTAGATCAATTTTATCACTGAGTTCATTGTTGTCTTTTGCTGTATTCTGGGATGCTAAGAGTTGGCTAATTTTATTACAGAGCTCATCCTTTTCTTTTGTCAATTTATCCAGAGATGCTAGGAGAAATCAACCAGCACCATCTGTTTCCTTACTTTTCCACAAATTGCCTCTAGACCTATAACAAGATTAAAGGTCAAGAAGGCTCCTAGAGGGGAGACAAAAAATGTCGTCCATGAGGAGGTGCAATATACTACTAAAGAACTTGATGAGTCTGCTAAATTCATTTAAGTAGAAGTCTTGGGCTATGTGTGGGAATGGATTTTAAGGGTGTTGGATTATGGTGGAGAACATAAAACTGGATCAGGTTGTTTATTAATATGGGTCTTTTGAGTTTGATATGGAAGCTTGGAAAAGGTTGTCCAAAGTTTGTTTGAATGGTTGGCTGAAGCATTTGTCGAAAGATGGCCTGAAGAAAAGGAGTTGGATATCCCTTGGTTTACTGTTGATGATTTTAAGGCCCAGGGAAACTGCGATACTAGAGTGGGTTCACTGTGTAAAACCCAATCCTCCATAATGGGAAGGCCCAGAAGACAAGCCCTTTATTAATCCTATAAAATGCAAAATGGTGAGAGGGGCACCAGCATATTTGAAGAGCTTTGTTGTTGCCTTTTTTTCTTGTGCCAGACGTAGGGTTGGAGACACTGTTGCTCAGTTGGATGAATTAAATGTAATGGGTTTAATTAGGACCCAAAGTACAGGGGCCAGGTGGCAGCACTGAATTGCCAAAGGCAAGGTGATCATAGTTACCATAATGGGCAGCATAGACAAAGCAGTGTCCATAATGACCTGTCCCCTAATTGTCAGCACAGGCAAAGTGAATTTTTATGGTGGCATGGCTTGTTTGGACCTTTGGTACTGGCTCATCAATCATGATGTTTCCAGGCATGAAACAGATAAGAAGCCTACTGAATTTTTGTTTGATCTGTATAAGGGGCCATTCTCAAACAAATGAAACAAAGGCTGTATTCGATCATGACAAAATCCTAGCCTGTGAACCAATTTCCAGACTTGAGCCAATTTACAGACTCAGAACCCCTTGAATGAAGGGACAGCCAGGTTCCCCTTTGTTCACACAGGAGTTGTACATGGATATACTTAACAGGTGTATTTTTAGGAGGTAAAACTTAGTAAGTGAAACAATCCAAGGGTCCATCAATATGTGATCAATAAACTGGCACATGCATGCCCTGTAATACTATTCAGCAATAAAAGGAGTGAACAAGATACAGTGTAATGAACAGAGCAATCTGTATGTATGAATCTCAAAATGATTATTTAAGTACTATGTAACAGAGTACACTGTGCTATTCTAGTTATGTAAAATTCTATGAAATTAAAATGAATCTACAGTGATAGGAGGTGATTGGCTGTCTATGAAAAAATCAGGTAACAGAAAAGACAAAGAGAATACAGAGAAATGTTGAGTGGTGACAGGGATTTTCCTTACAATTTTACAGGAACAGTTTCATAGCTGCATACTTATGTTAACATTTAACCAAGATGTGGACTTGAAATATTTATGTCATTACCCCTCAATTATACTAAGCAACCAGTTGTGTACCTCTAAAAACTGCATTTTCTCTATTGTGTTTTCTTTTTGTAGAAAATAGAAAGACAGGTATACATTAAAGGCTCAGGAATTGTTTGAAATTAGGGACCAGACACTGAAGGGACTGATCTCCATTTTGGTTTTGCACATTATGACATAAGGCATTTTCCTATTCTATTACACATTAGAATTTTATACTTTGCAGGATGATGAAAGACTTGATCACAAAGTTTTTAATTAAATCTACTCTATGCAAGAGACTAGCCAGAATGAGGCTAAGATATCTTGTGTGTGCATATGGAAGGGTGTGTGTGTGTGTGTGTGTGTGTGTGTGTGTGTGTGTGTGTGTGTGTGTGCTTTCCAGGTGGCAGATGCACACAACTTTTGCCAGTAATAAAGGGAAAGTTTCATTAGATATTAATCCAATCTCCACTACTCAAAGCTCTACCACTAAAGACCTTACATCTCTTTCTGTATGTTTGTAGCATTTGTAGAATAGAAATGTGATCTAATGGGATTCTCCTGGTGGTTACATAATTTAGTATATTTAACTAGGCATAGTGGAATGCAACTGTAGTCCCAGTTACTCTACTCATAGACTAAAGTGGGAGGATCACTTAAACCCCCAAATTTCAGACAATGTACAAATATTTCATGTTTTTAAAATGTTCATGTCAATAAATTGATTATACTTCAGAGCACATACTACTATGTCCGGAAGGATGATACAAGTCTAAGGACTACTCTTTTATCAACACACTACAAACACAAGCATTTCTTTTTTCTGTTTCCTTTTGGGAGGTGTTGAAATAGGGTCTCACTATGTATCCATGGCTGTCCTGGAATTGACTCTTTAGATCGGGCTGACCTCAAACTCAGAGATTCGCCTGCCTCTGCCTCCAGAGTGCTGAGGAGATTAAAGGTGTGCACCACCACCGCCCACCTTTGCAGGCATTTCTTATGAGTCTGCTTCTCCTCACTATATCATCAGCTTCCAGGGTCAGGGATGATGAGTTACTTGCTGTCTGACAAAATGTGTTCAATAGATTGACAAAGAGTGTCCACAGGGACTATTAATCCCTGTTCTAAACGAACTAGACCCTAGACCCTAGACCCCTCTCCAAAGACAATTATTACAAAGATAAATAAACATAATAAATTAGTCTCTTCTTGTTTATTTCTAACATTTAAAACTTCACAAAACTCCCATAAAATGTTCTATTCTATTAGTCAAGAAAATGTACAAAATAGGAATGTACCTGTCTACAATATCTCTTTCAGGATCAACTCAGAACATTTTTTCTTCTTCTTTGTCATGCTGGTGATTGAACCAGGACTTTGTACATGCTAGGCAAGCACTGTCCCACTGAGATAAACCCCTAGCCCTGAGCTATTTTTTTAAATTCTTCTATTTAACCTATTCCACTCTGGCAAGTAAGCTCTGTCAACCACTAATTGATTTGCACAAATCATTTACCTCCATTGACTCTTTCCTAATCCATAAAAGAAAACAAGGTAACACTCACTACTCATCATTTCACAATGTAATTGCCATAGTTAGTGAGCTAGTTGAGATTGACAATGGTATTGAATTACACATTTTTGGTTTTTATGTTTTCTCTGGTTTTTAATAGACTGGAGATCAAACTCCAGGCTCTGTGTTAGGCAAACAGTCTGCCACTGAACTACACAGGGACAGCCATTATGAAAGGGACTTTTAATGAAGCTCATCTTCTTTATTCTTGGTGATTCCATGGGAACTTTGTCTACAAGGAACCTGAGTTTCTAGTTCTGTATTCTTTCTTCAGATTTAGTATATTTCATTTTCCTGGCTTGCCTAAAGATCTCAGAAATAGAATAATTAGAAGGTACTTTTTAAAACAATAGTCCTAGATTTATAAACATATTTTTGTTAGAGATCTGCCTCGTAAAATCAGGTGATTCTTGAAAAGCATCTGATCAGGCTTGTTTTTCCAATACACCACTCTCAACAAAGCACCCGTCACACCTACAGACGATGACCCATTTCAGTAACCAGTTCTATCAAAAGTTAAACATTTTCTAACCAACAATGATGACTCCTGATGGTCACTTAAAAGCACAGGTCGTGTTAGCTTTGTCTTCTCACTGGTCTCAGCCTTTGTTTACACACACAAAATAAAGACCACATCAGCACTAACAAGAAAAAAATATGTGAACTATAAACATCAGCTCCAGGTAACTTTCCAGTAGCTATGTGTTTCAAGATAAGAGGGCTGGGATATAGGCCCAGTCACATAGGGCCTGCCTAATATACATGAAACTCTAGGTTAAACTCCCACTCCTGCTAAGTAAATAAATACAATTAGAGCTTCATCTGTTTAAAACATTGATAATATCTTCAAAATTTTAAATATCTTAGAATTAAGCTAATCAAAAAGTGAAAGACTTGTAAAATGAAAACACTAAGACACCAAATAAAGAAATTGAAGAAGACAGAAGTTGGAAACACTTCCAGGGCCCATGATCTGGTAGGATTATTGTACAAATGGCCATCCTACCCAAAGCAACCAAATGCAATCTCTATCAAAACTCCAGCATTATCTTCACAAAATTAGAAAAACAATCTTAAATGACATATAACACAAAAGATGCCAGATAGCCAAAATAATCCCAAACAATAAAACACTAAGTTATCACCATACCTGATTTCAAGTTATACTACAAAGCCACAGTAGTAAAAACAGCAAGACACTGGCACAAAACAGACATTTTGATCAATGAAATAAAATTGGGGATCTAGATAACACACCTACAGCCACCTGGATTTTCACACACACACACACACACACACACACACACACACACACACACACACCAGATAAAAGACAGCATCTTTAACATATGGTGTTGGGAAAATCAATGTCCACATGTAGACAAACAAAACTTGATCTGTCTTTCTCACCCTGCACACAAATCAATTCCAAATGGATCAAAGATTTCAATGTTAGATCTGAAACCCTGAAACTTCTAGAATGAAGAGTTGGGTGTTACAGTTTGGTAAGGATTTTTTGAATAGGACTCTGGTCACCCAGGAAAATAGGAACATGAATCAACAAATATGGCTTCATAAAATTAAAAGAGCTTCTATGATGCAAAGAAAGGTGTTAATGAACTGAAGGGGCAGCCTGTAGAATGGGAACAAATCTTTGTTATACATCTGATGGAGGATTAGGGCCTATAGTATATATGGAACAACAAGAGACAGACAGACACACACACACACAAACACACACACACACACACAGAGAGAGAGAGAGAGAGAGAGAGAGAGAGAGAGAGAGAGAGAGAGAGAGAGAGAGAAGAGAGAAACAATCCAATTAAAAATTGGATATGGATCTGGAAATAGACTTCTCAGAAGAAATATAAAATGTCTAAGAATATTTTCTAATGTACTCACCATCCTTATCTATAAAGGTCAGGAGAATAAGCCACCCCTGACACCGCTTGGGGTACCAGAAAACACAGAATTATGACACAGGATTAGAACCAAATATGACTGGAGGAAAAACATTAATGTAGTGATGCCTAACTGCTGTACTCATAGATAGGTGCCTAGCCCCATTGTCATAGGAAAGGCTTCATCCAGCAACTGATGGAAACTAAAACAGAGACCCACAACCAAACATTAGGCTGAACTCAGGGAATCCTGCTGAAGACAGGAGGAAGGATTGTAGTAGAGCATCAAAAGAAAACCCACATAATCAACTAACCTGAGTGCATAGAGGCTCACAGAGACTGAACCAACAACCAGGGAGTCTGCATGGAACTGACCTAGACACTCTGCATATATGCTGCAGTTGTATAGCTTGTTCCTTTTATGGGACTCCTAATAGAGGGCACGGGGGTTGTCTCTGACACTTTTATTAGCTGTTGGGACCCTACTCCCCATGCTGGTTCTTCTTGCTCAGCCTTTAATACTTGGGGAGGTGCTTAGTTTATCTGCAAGTTGATATGCCGTCTTTTGTTGGGAGACCTGTCCTTGTCCATACAGCATGTTTTATCTCATGTATCAATTCTACCTTCAAATTTGTTGTTTTTTATTTTGGAGCACAATATTGACTAGCACAATGTTCTAGCTAATAAACTATAAAGGGACCGCTGGAGAGGGATATAATAAGTGAGGGGAAATGATGCATTATAGGTAAAACAAAAATAGAAAGATAGAACATTGTCGGGACAAAGCTTAAGCAGGGATAGTAATGGGAATATGGGAGAAATTGGGGTTTGGTGAGGCACACCACAAAGGAAGGGTAAATGAAAAAAAGCCACATGGAAACCTACTATCTGACAACCCTACTAAAAATATAAATGGAAGGATAGTAGAATACATATGACAAGAAAGAAAGGGGGAGAATACTGGGCTTTAAAGTATTAAGTGGGGGAAGGCATGAACTAGGGGACAGTGTTATGGTTGGGTTAATCAAAACTAAGGATGCATGAAAAGGCCTTATGGAAACCCATTAGTTAGTACGCTAACTTCAAAATATAACTTGAAGAAAGCAAAGAGTTCAAATGGAGGCACCCTTCCTGCATGGTTGGATAATGCTGCTCCAAGAAGATACAGGTTATTAAATAAAATAACAGTGAGAACTTGGGATACATCCCTACTTGTTTTTGGTCAGGAAGGTCAGAGTTCTTCAAAACAACACAGAGCATTGTCATTGCCCTTGCTTATTATTATGATTGCTGTTAATGTCAACTTGCCACAAATTAGAATCAGCTGTGTAAGGACCTCACCTCAAGAAGTGTGCTGGTTGCCTTGAATGATGTGGGAAAAGACCATCCCAATCATGGACAGAACCTTTTGGTAGCAGCACAGATGAAAATGAGTATGTATGTCAGACAAGATTGCTGATTTTTGCTCACGTGGCCTTCCTTTTTGCCACCAAGTTGATTTTCCCTGTTGCTGCTGTTGCTAATTCCTTCACGGATAACAGAACCAGCATTTCCAAGCTTTTCTCATGAACTGAGGATGCATCAGTGGCTATCCAGGAACCTTCCAGGTTTCTAGTACAAGATTGGGACTACCAGGGAACCCCACCTTGTGAACTGAGAAAGACAGGTACTGAGGGACTACTCCAAATGTGGAGGCATTCAACCTCAAGGATCTGGTAGCTACCGGATTCTCAGCTTCTCGGATATGATCTAGGTGTTTAGGGGCTGTAACTATTTTAAATATGACTTAATGAAGACTTCTAGAGTTGTGGAGCCTAATCCCAAGAGATACACATCTCTCTATAAAACAACTCCCACACCAGAGGCCCTGAGAGCATTGCAGAATAGGGGACAGAAAGATTGTAACAACCAGAGGATCAGGGAATCTTCTGTGATACTGTATCTCTATTGTCTTAGTTACGTTTTCTATTGCTGTGAAGAGATACCATGACCACAGAAAATCTTATAAAGGAAAACATTTAGTTGGGGTAGCTTATAGTTTCAGAGGTTTAGTCCATTGTCATCGTGGTGAGACTTGGGAGTGTACAGGCAGACAAGGTGCCAGAGAAGGAGCTGAGAGTTCTCCATCTTGATGTGAAGGCAATAGGAAATGAACTGAGACACTGGGCATTGCTTGATCAGAGGAGACCTCAAAGCCCACCCCTACAGTAATACACTTCCTCCAACAAAGCCACACCTCTTAATAATGTCACTCCCTATGAGTTTATGGGGGCCAATTATATTTGAACTAACACATTCCACTCCCTGACCCCCATAAGCTTGTAACAATATCATAATGCAAAATTAGTCAACATTCAAAAGTCCTCATAGTCTTATCAAAGTCTCAACAATGTATAAAAGTACAAAGTTCAAAGTCTCTTTTGAGATTCATGTAATCTCTTCACTGTAATCCCCTGTAAAATAAAAATAAAAAGCAGACCAGATCACACACTTCCAACATATAATAGAATAGGATATACATTACCAGTCCAAAACATAGGGAAGGGAGCACAGTGAGAAAATACTGGACCAAAGCAAGACCAAAAACCAGTTGGGAAAACTCCAAACTCTACATCTCTATGTCTGATGTTAAAATGCTCTTCAGATCTCCAACTCCTTTCAGACTCTTTCTCTTGGGCTTTTTCCACTCCCAGTTAGCAGCTGTCCTTGGCAGGTATCCCATGGCTTTGGAATCTCCAATGTTTTGGGTTCTCCAAGGCAATCCATGCTACACCTTCACAACTTCACACAACGGCCTCTTTAGGGCTCCTTTCAGGAACACCCCTGACACATGCCTGGCCTCAACAGCTTTCCCTAGTCACGGTTAGATTTCATAATCCCTTTCTTCTATTCTTGAATCTAAAGCTAGACGCATGTGGCCAAAGCTGCCAAGTTCTGCTACTTGCTGGAGCTGGAGCATGGCCCCCTCATTCAATTACATCTTCACCAGCTTTCTGTTCTTGATAGTTACCTTCACTGCTTAAGCTTGTCTTTTCTAGAACCTGCTCTATAGACCAGGCTGGTCTCAAACTCAGAGACCCACCAGCCTCTGCCTTCTGAGTGCTGGGATTAAAGGTATGCACCACCACACCTGGCTCTAAGTTTTCTTTACTTCCTTTTCATAAGTTGGAAAATTAACTGGGTAGGATCTTACTCTGAGGTCACCACTCCCTTCATTCTGTTTTCTAATCTGTTTATCACATTGAACACAGGAATTAATCAATTCCACTTCCTGGTGCTCCTTTTCTCCTCACATTTTACTTTTTCTATTTTTCTTTGCTCAGCTTGCTCCTTTTCATTATAAATCTTTATAAGCATGAACACATGACAGAATCTATACTAGGCTGTTTTTTATTTTAGAAACCAATCTCATTTTACAAATCAATCCCCCCATTCCCTCACCTTCCCATCCTTCCATGCCCCCCACCGACCCCCCCAACCCACCCCCACCCACTCCCCAGGGATAGTGAGGCCCTCCACGGGGAGATCCTCAAAGTCCCTCACATCATTTGGGGGAGGGCCCCAGGCCCTCCTTGCTGTATCTGGGCTGCAATAGTATCTTTCCATAGGGAATGGGCTCCCAAAGTCCATTTGTGCTCTAGGGATAAACACTGGTTCCACTGTTAGATGTGCCATAGACTGTCTTGTCCTCCTAGCTGGCACCCACATTCAGAGGGCTTGGTTCAGTCCAATGCTGGTTCCCCAGCTTTACGACTAGGGTCTCTGTGCTCTAACTAGGTCAGGTCAACTGTTTCTGTGGGATTCTACAGTACGATCTTGGCTCCTTTGCTTATCCCTCCTCCCTCTCCACAACTGGCCATTTTGAGATTGCATCTGCCAATGGAATTAACTCAAAAACTTAGCCTCAGACAGACTCTTTGGACAAGGTCAAACTGCAGCTTTATTTTTCACAAAAATATCACAAGACCAGTCTCTACGCCACACATTAAAATTCTTCTCTGAAACCTTTTGAGTCAGGCCTCCAGAGTTCATCAAATCACACTCACCACCACTGTCTTCCATGGTCTTACTAGTATGAGCTCTACGACTTACTGGGGATCTATTGTTAGCTGATAGAGTCTAAGGAAGGGAATATCATTCTTCATTAAACCTTTGTAGATTTCTTGCATTCCAGTGGATGCCCCAGGTACATGAACATATGGGAAGCACTAATGGGATTTAGTGGGTCATTAAAAAAAAGAATACATGAAGTTGAGAAAGGGACATGTTGGGGAGATATGGGGAAATGGGAGAATAGATATGGTCATATTTTATTGTATATATGTATGAAATTCTCAAAGGATAAAATAATTGTAAAAAGAAAAAATAGCAACAGATTCTGGCAAGGATGTGAACAAAAGGGAATCCTCATACACTGCTGGGGGTGATGTGTGGTGGTGGTTTGAATGTGAATAGCCCCCATAGACTAATATATTGGAATATTTGATTCCCAGTTGTGGACTATTCAAGGATTAGGAAGTGTGGACTTGTTGGAGGTGCTTCACTTTGAAGTTTCAAAAGCCCATGTCAGGTCTAGTCTCACACTGCCTATGAATCAGGATGTAAGCTCTTAGCAGCCATGCTTACCTGACTACTGCCATGTTAACTGCCTGGATGACCATGTATTCACCCTCTGAAACTGTAAGCAAGCTCACAATTAAATGATTTCTTTTATATGTTGCCTTTGTCATCTATCTCTTCACAGTAATAGAACAGTAACCAAAATACTATGTAAACTAGGCCAGCAACTATGGAAGTCAGTATCGTGGTTTCTCACAAAAACTAAAAAATAAATCTATAATATGACCTAACTATACTGTTCCTGGGTATTTTCCCAAAGGACTCCAAGTCAAGATACCAGAGATACTCGCATATCAATGTTTATTACAGAACTATTCATAAAAGCTAAGTTACGGAACCAACATAGGTTACCAATAACAAAAAATGGATGAAGAAAACATAGTATGTGTATACACAATGGAATTTTTCAGTCATAAAGAATATAGTTATTTAAAGGAAATTGAATCTTACTAGGAAATAATCATATTGAGTGAATTAAACCAGTCTCAAAGTGATAAATATGTTTTTTCACATCTGGCGTTCCTAGATTTCATAAAGAGATATTAAATTATGACTGACTAGTAGAAGTGAAACTGTTTGTGATGCTAAGGGAACAAAGTATACTAACTAGGGAAGTGAGGAGTGAGAAAAGGGAAGGAGTTGGGAGACATGTGCTCAGTGTACAATATATTCTTCTAAGAATGTTTCAAAAAACTAAAAGTTAACAGTTTAAAAAAACAATTAAATGAAATAGGTGTTATTATTATTGTCCCCTTTACACAGAAGAATGTTGTGAATCACAGAAGCTTGAATGGCTTCCCTATACATCCACAGCTGTCATGGGACATAGATGGGTTTTGGTCCCAAGCACAGTGACTTCTGAGTCTACACCACATGACGTTGACGAAAATGATACTCTGGTTTCACTCAGGCAAAAACTTCATCCTGCCTTGTTCTGGCCTTATCAATGGCACACAGCCAGAAATAATATCTATTAACTTTTTTCAATTTAAATTCACCACCATTTCTTATCCCAAGCTATCTACATATAATGCATTTGAAAACCACTATAGACCACTTTTTCAAACATAAAAAAGTTATATATTCATCCACATTCATTGCTGTTAACAGCTTTATTGTCTTGTTGAACTTCACTGAAAAGCCAAATTAAAAGTGTGGAGAGCATAAAATTTTGAATGGAAAATACCTGGAAGACTCTAACATCTCCATCCTAGAGATGAGGACCTCTAATTTAAGGCTGAGTAGGTCAGGCTTTTAGTTATTAGTTAGTTTTGCCACTGTTTATTGAGTACATCCCATGGTTCTAGATGGTATAGAGGAAAAGTTACACATTTAAGGAGAATATATTATAGTATGAGGAGTATAATAATCAAGCCATTATGCAATAGGTTAATTTTAAGTAATGTTAACTGCCACAAAGAGATGAAGTAGATGGCTTTTAAGGGAGAGTATAGATAGTACATGATATAAGGTGGGAAAAACTACTTCAGAAAGGGTGCTCAAGAAAGACTTCCTTAAAAGTGAAAATTTAAATAGAACCCTGGATGATGAGAATTCATCCGAACAACCATCAAAGAGAAAAGTCGCTTCTGAAGACAAGTAAAAAGCCCAAAAGTGTGTATTTAGTGAACTAAAGGGTGTAGCAACAACCATTACAGATGAAGACAGAAAGAAGCAAGATCACTTATGACTACTGAGTGAAGACACTTTGGTGGCTATTCTAATGGTAAGAAGATTTGCAGCAAAACAGAGATATGATACCTTGGTATTATAAGTGATACTATTAAGTAGTATTCAATCCTTAAATTCTCCAATAGCAATCCCTGTGCTTGGCATTTGTTTTCAGGTGGCCATACTTTCCCAGGCACTTGCATTTGTGTATTCCCAGTGCTTTCAGAGAAAATTTGAAGGTTTTAGAAATTTTAAAACTGACTGTTGTAATAATGGCTACCATTGAATCAACACTCCCTACATCCGTAGTCCGTCCTCTAACACAAGAACTCTTAGCTTGGCTCCTACATTGACTGGGTGACTTACTTCAGTCATGAGGCTGAGTATAAGCAGACTCAAACAGGCCATATGTAGAAAGTTCATTCAGAACTTGTTCCTCTTGTTTATGGTAGAACCCAACAATCATGGGAAGTAGTTCAGGTTAACCTGCTATAACATAAATGACACTTGTCTCATTCACCACCATTACCCCTGCTGATAGCTAGCTAACCACCATCATGCATATAAATAAGCCCAGCCACAGAAGTGACGCCACATACAAAGAGATAAACCACCCAATCTACACTCAGTCCAGATTTCTAGATCCTAGGACAGTAAGAAATTAAGGATTGTTGTTTTGATTATTTTATTTTTTATGACAGCAGCTAACATTTTATTCAACATGAAATTCCATAGCCAGTATGCAACTGTACCCTGTGTTCCCTACCACCAGGCTCCTGACAGCCATCATTCTACTTTTTGTTTGTTCTTTTGTTATTAACATTTCACTTGGCACAAAGTCATCAAAGTTCATTTATATTGTAAATATGCCATAATCAATTTTTCATTTTTATCACCTACTTTGGTTAAAACATTCATATTCCTTGAGCATGTGAGTGAGTGAGTTTCTTTTGTTTTATGTTGATTTGTTGCTGTTGTTATTGTTGTTGATGACGTTGAGGCAAAGACTCACTATGTACTCCATGCTGGCCTTGTACTCACTATCCTCCTGCCTCAGTTTCCACAAGTGCTGGGATTAAGGACACAGACCACTATTCCTGCCTGTAAAATTTCTTAATATTTCAGAAGTTAAGAGTTAAGCTTGTATCCACTTAAAATCTGCACAGAGTTGGTCTTGCAACATTTCATCATGGAAAGGGGATGAGCTATTGACAGTTCATGGTGGCTGAAGGAAGGAGTGTCATTTTCTGTAATGATGCTAGGTTGCTCATGCTCCAGGAAATGACCTCCCACCCATTAAAAAATTGTTATGTTTGGGTTCTGGACTTTCATAAGCCTGATTTGAAATGAGGCTTTACCTCATACCACATCCTTAGAAGTATTATTGAACTTTTCATAGCCTCAGCTTTCTCATACATGTAAAAGATAGCAACAATACCACCTTTATCAAGGAATCTATAAGGTTTAAGGAAATGAGCTAAAGTGCTTATTGTTATCATCTAAAATACACAAGTACTCAAGGATGATGTAATAATTACACAATAATTCACAAATATTACTATTATTTAGTGTCTTTCCACCATTAAACCTCTAATTTCTTCCATTATCACTTCTGGAAAAAGCTCCCTGTAATTTGAGAACCAAGTTTTCTCCATTGAATATTTTCACTATAGGTTTAACTACCTGTTCCTGGCAAAGAAATGACAATATCACCTCAGGTAGCTAACCAGACAGATTAAGGCTTTGAAACTTAAACTAAGTCATCCAAACAGAAGGAGAAAATACAGAAAAATAAACAACTGTTATTATAGATTATATGTTCTGACTAAAAAAAAATCAGCTGAATTAAACCTTAAGGGTACAATAGTGGTATGCATATCTTGACAGTAACCAACAGCTGAAATTAAGGCCTGCTTAATAAGAGGGAAATTGTGCCTGGTAATGGAAACCAGCCAACTGCCCAGGGGTAGTAAGGTCACGGATCATGGAGAACACACAACCACCACCACTTTATTAAACTAGCATAATTCTTAACTGCATTCTAAATATTTATCCAAATAAACCCAGTTAACTGTAGCTCTCACACTTAAACAAAGAAACTTCTGTTTGCAACAGATGGAGGCCATTGCAGGAAACCCCAACTGATCAAAACTCAGCAAGTGACTGTATAGTGCCTAACCCCAACTAAAACATATACAACTTAACCCCTGCACCTAAAGCTCTGGAAACCTCACAGAAGGGGGGAAAGGCTATAAGAACCCCAGTAACAAACTAGATTCAAGAGAGCAAGAGAGGTACTTCATAACCTAGCCTCAAATGTTGAGTTCTCTCATTTCCTCCACAGCCTACTAGTTACATAAGTCATCCCTACTTAGTGTGCAAAGGAGCCACACAAAGGTTAAGTAGAGAAAGAGGTCCTTAACAATCCCTAGAGGCTAGCTTCTCCTAAAGAAGCTTAGAAGCCTTTAGGAGTCTTATACTCAGTCACCATCGTTTCACTGTAGCTACTCCTAGCCACCTAAAACCTTAAGAAGGCATCTTTCAGGGATCTAAAGACAACAACTTACAAGCAATTGTGGGACAGACAGTTCTTTGGCATTTCCATAATAGTGTCCCTAATACACAAGTAGTGTCCTCTGAACTGTTTGGGGAAACTGACTTCTTTATGAGACAACTCCTAAACTCCACTGTTTAAAGTGGTGTGAAAAAACAGACACACAAACATCCTTCCCAGGGTCCAAGGGGAAAGACCTCAGGGGCAAGATTTCCTTGGTCAACTGAGAAGGACAGCCCTGCTATGAAGCCATAAAAGTAATGAGTCCAGAGATTCTGTTTACATTCCAGGTTCCTTCCATGGGTTTCCTGGTGGGCCCCAGACATCCTGTAATCCTCCAACTGTAGTTTCCACATATACAGAAGCCTAGGGCCATAGCCACTGACATGCTAATCTCCTCACTAGGTGCAAAGCCTCTTCTGGACTCACTTTCTTTAGTTCCAAGGATACCATCAACAAAGGGTCCTGTCCACCAAGGGCCACTCAGAGGAGGTTTATCCTGTTACTTTGCTTTGTGCCTTCCAGACCTTCTGACATCTTCTTTAGTTCTCCATTCAGCACACCTCAGTCAACCTTGAGCTAGAGCTAAGTGAACAACAACACAGCACATGCTCAACAATCATGTCCAGGTGCTCTGACTCAGCACCCAGCTATGTATAGCCCACAGCAGGGTAATCCATAGGAAGGAGTTCAATGGATGAACAAATTACACAGGAGGCAGATGTGGCCCTTCTGCAGCAGGATGACTCTAGCCATTCCATGCAGGCTGGGCCAAGGGCACTGCTATCTTCTTGTAGCTGGTGATTGAATGCCCCTTCCACAGGATTTGCAACTTCCTCACTAGCTGGCACCTCTGAGCCTCACTACTTACTAGCCAACAAAATATGGTCCACTAGAGAAATCAACCAGATTACTGTTCAAAGCTATTAAATGATAGAGTAGCTTATTATAAACAATTACCCAAAGCAGGCATTTTATTTTTGGATGGTGGAGCTTGACCTCAGAGTCTCAAATTTATTAGCATATATAAATTGAGCTATACCCCAACTGTAACCAAATCTCGTATATTTTTTTTTGTTTGTTTCTCGAGATAGGGTTTCTCTGTGGCTTTGGAGGCTGTCCTGGAACTAGCTCTTGTAGACTAAGCTGGTCTCGAACTCACAGAGATCCGCCTGCCTCTGCCTCCCGAGTGCTGGGATTAAAGGTGTGCACCACCACTGCTGGGCCCAAATCTCATTTTAATAAGATTAAAAATCTAACGAAATTTGTGTAATATCATACATAAACTACTTAAAATTATATTTTGTAAAATTGTTAAGTATGTTTCAGTGGTGCCTATGAATACCTAAAATGAGAGATTCAAAAATGTGAAAAACACAATTATAAAAAAATACTGAATCACAGCCAGGCCTGGTGGCACATAAATTTAATCCCAGCATTTAGGAAGCAGAAGCAGGTGGATCTCTGTATGAGGCCAGCAAGTTCCTAACCAGGCAAAGCTGTATGGTTGGGACTGTGTCTCAAAAAACAAAACAAGTCTCAATTAATTAGTATTAATCTCAAAAAAGTGTCCAAATACATTTAGTATATATAAACAACACTTCAAAGTGCTGCATATATATTCAGCTAGCAACTATTTCTAGGGAAGAGATTTTCTAATCAAAATATTTTGTGTGATAGCTTTTTTCTTTAATCCAATATATTACATTTGTACAAGGTTTTAAACTAAAATGTTACACAACAATAAGCAGTGAAAATTTATGCCTATTTCTGTCCCATCACCCACTACTCTCATCCCTCGTAACCATGGTATTATTCATATCTCATGTATTCCTCTAGAGTTTCATTATTGAGAGTTAAATCAGCTAAATTATAAATGTTTGGTTTTTAAAACAGTAAATGGGGCAAAATACAGGCAAGTTGCTTGTTATTTATTAGAACAATTTCTAGGTCTGGCGATGTAGCTCAGTGGTAGAGCAATTATCTAGCATGCCTGAGACCCTGAATTCCACCCCCAGCATCAGAAAAAAGAGTAGAGAGAGTAATTTCTACATACTATATTTACTTTTCAATATTATTAATAGAGTTGTTTTAAGATGTATTAATGGAGCCTCTCCTAAAACACAATTCTAGATGACAATTATATATAGATGACAGATATCAATAAATTATAATATAACCAAAATTAGGCATTAAAGAATAATTAAGCTGTGTACAAAATTTTGTATAGTGTTCTACAGTCAAGAAATATAAATTTTCTACTAACATGCGAAAATAAATATTTAGAAAGTAACTGATTGAAATACCAAAATCTTGAAAAAACAAAGCAAGAAGTAAAAACAAATGCAGGAAAACTGAGAAAACAGTTTTAGAAATGTCCACAGCCATTAGCTTTTAACTATGAGGAAGATATACATCTATTATAATCAGATAATATGTCACATTATCTGAATAACCATCAAGGTTCATCATTTCATTATCAAGTAAATACTTTCTTACACATTGCTATGATTATTATAAATTTCTTATAAAAATAAAATAGATCCTAAAAGTAGATGTTTTAAAAATGCAGTTAATAAATACTAAGCCTATATCACTGAAAACACTGTCCACATTGAGAATTGAAACTCAATCTTCAGAACTTTGAGAATCAATCTTCAACTCTCCCTGTTGACTAATGTTAATAATGCCAAGCTGTTAGGGGATGAAAGACATCAATTGTCTCAGCCAGCACTAGAACCTACTTGTTAAAGTACTGGCCTGACAAGCAATTGGGTTCATGTGTAATAGTGGCATGGCAGTTATGGGGATAACCAACCACTTCTGATTTGATTTGAGAGCATATCATGTTTGGTACTATAAACTTGGTCAAAATCCCATGACTGTGTATGTCATAGGCCCTGGGTGGCATCTACTGGTATTATTTCACTAAATGGTCATGTTATTATAATACCTTCTTAATATTTATGCTTATACTTTTTGATTTGTACTGTTCTCAAACTTAGTCAAAGAAATTCCTTTTTTAATGAGTATTGTTTAATGTAGATACTCATAACTGATCAAAGTGTTGATACAAAGTATCAACTGTGAGTACTCAATATATATGCACCCAAGGCATAATAAACATCACAGAAGTATAGGGGAGAAGTATGTAGAGCCAGAAGATAGAAAGGAGAGCTCTGAAATGCTGTCTTCTGACATGCCATAGCTGTTGCACACATCAACTCACAGCATCTGTGGTTGCCTGCACAAGACCAAGACAGTAAAATTTCCAGCATGGATAGGGAAGGGGCTCCAAAGGCCCTATTGGCAGTTGATGGCTGCATGGGGAGAGACGATCACTTATTTTTTGGAGCTTCAGTCACTAGCACTTTGCCCCTGCCTTGGTGAATATACCCCCAAACCATTCAGCATAAATTGCACTAGAGGATGATGACAATGATGATAGACATGAAGTCAGGAGGGATACAGGTTGGTGGGTGGTAGGGGAGTAGGGGAGTTGTAAGGAGGTAGTACTGAGTAGGTAAGGTCAAAATACACTGTATGCATGTACCAAAGTTTCAAAGAATAAAAATATTTTTGAAACAATAGAACAAGCTAGACAGGGTCCCAGTACTGTAAAGAGGGAAATGGACATGGGGCCACCTGACATCCAGAAGCTATTTGTTATTGATACCAGCTGCCAAAGAGAAAATCAGCTTACTCCAATGGAGTGTCACTGGACATATCAATCATCACATTCCATGGCAGGCCCTATGACTAGGAGTAGCTGTCCAACACACAATGGACTCCATTTTTTATGCATGTAAAGGAAGAAGACATTGTGTTCCATTCATTTGGGCACATTTTTCTTATGTTTTTTATTTTTGTCTTTCTGAGAAAGGGAAAACATGAAGTTGGGTGGGAGGAAAGGAGAGCTAGGGAGGGTGTAGGGAACATACATAAAATATATTGTATGGAACATATAATAAAATAATTTTAATAAAAACTATAACAAAATGCAGGTGACTATAAAGATTTTCATACATCATTTCCCCCTATTTCCTATTCTTCTTATAGCAGAATCAAAAGGGAGGAAAGGTAGAGATTGATGAAATACAGAGGATGAAAGTACAACATAGATAGGCAATACCTTCAGTGTGCTGAAATTCAGGCAAATGTCATCTTATTAGATATTTTATTAGTCAGGGTTCGCCAGAGAAATTGAACCTAAAAAATCAATACACTCACATTTCTTTTCTGTGTTAGTTTTCCATGATTGTAACAAAATAACTGAAATGATGATATATGTGAAAGCAGGAAAGGTTTATTTTCAGTCACAGTTGTTGAGGCTGCAGGTCAGGGTAGGCTGGCAGGTTGCTTTTCAGCCTTTGTTTGAAAAAGCATTATATCACAATAGAAGTCCACGGGAGCAGAATACACTGATCTCATGGCAGGTCAGAAGCAAAAGATACAGCAAGGGGCTAGGGTGAAAAGAGGAAGGAGGAGAGGTGCCAACATACTCAGCAAGGCCATGTCTTCTGCAGCCTTACTTCCTAATACAATGCTTTCTTTACCTCTCAAAGGTTCTATCACCTATCAATAATGTCATGGGATGTGAAACAAGACTTTCACAATGGGCCTTTAGCCTTTAGAGGACGCTTTTCCCAGCCATAGTAATCACACACGCACCCACGCACGCACACACGTCCCCAAAGAATGCCATTGCTATTTTGATAGGAATTGCAGTGAATCTGTACATTGTTTTGCCTCAGCTAGTATGGACATTGTTAGATTTCTGCTGCAGCGATTGGTGATGAGGAAACACGAAACTGAGGACCAACAAACCCACATGGAGTTTACTGAAAAGGGGGGAGGGAGATTGGGTTGAATTGGCAGCCAACCCAAGAAGAGACAGACAGACAGACAGACAGACAGACAGACAGACAGACAGACAGACAGACAGACAGACAGACAGACAGACAGACACAGAGACATACAGAGAGAAACAGAGCAGGCATGAAGAGAGACATAGAGGTTGGCCTCTGGAAAGACAGAGAGTAAGAGAGAGACGTAAGAGAAGAGAAGAGAAGAGAAGAGAAGAGAAGAGAAGAGAAGAGAAGAGAAGAGTGAAAAGAGAAGTGAAGAGAAGAGAGCATAAATGGGCAGGGGGTCCCTTACACCTGTGTGCAGACTCAGTTCTCATGGAACCCTGGGCTGACCAGGGTACTGCCTGAGTAGATTCTGCCAGGTAACAGGGCAGGTCAGCATAATGCCTGAACCTTTCAGACATGTTAACTACTAATTCTTCTAAATGAACATGAATTCCTTCTATTTGTATGTCCTCCTAAATTTATTTTGTCAGTGCTTTGCTTTATAGTTTTGATTGTATGGTGCTTTTTCTTTTACCTAGGTATTCTCTTTAAATTGCTTTCTTGGTTTCTACATCAACTAATTCATATTTGTTGAGAAGAAATACTACTGGATTTTGTATATTTATCTTGTATACTACAAATATACTGAACCTGTCAATTCTAACAGTTTGGTGTTCAGTTTATTTTTGTGGAGTCTTAAGGGTTTTCTAGATATGAAATTCTACTATCTGCAAACACTGATAGTTTAACTTCCTCATTTTAAATTTGGATGCCCTTCTTTTAATTCTCTTGACTATTTGCTCTAGCTACAACTCCCTTCTCTAAACTGAATAGAAATAGAAGTGGGCACACATGGCCTTTTCCATATCTCAGAGGAAACGTGCTGCTATAGTAAACACAGCAACATAATGTTGACATTTAAATAAACATATAGGCAATGGGACAGAAGAGAGAACTAAGAAATAAATGTACATATTTATATCCACTTTTAAAAACAAAGACAAGAAGATAGAGCAGAGAAAAGCGGTCCCTCTGATGAATTTGTAGGAAAATCGGATACCCAAATTCAGAATGAAATTAGACCTCATTCTCTCACCAGTCACTAAAATAACACCAAATGGGTTGACCTGAATGTATGTTCCAAACTGTGAAATTACTAGAAGAAAACATAAGGCAAACATTCAAGCCGTTGCTCTGCACAGAGATTTTTAAACACAGCCCTCAAAAATACAAGCAGCAAGAGTAAACACTTGCAAATGAGAGGACAACACACTAAAATTTTCTACACAGAAAAGGCAACACTAGAGATAAAACACACATGATAGAAAAAATAATTGGAAAGTCAATAATCCAACATTATCTTAATATTCAAAATATATAAGAAACTCAAGAGCAGACACAAAATAGATACTATACAAGTGGGCAAGCTGGGAACAGAAGTAGATAACTTGCAGCATCAGGGAACTGCAAATCTAAACCACTATGGGATTTCACATCACTCAATCGCCAATGGCTATTAACAAAAACGGATGAAAAGGAAGGCACATTTACTGTTGGTAGGACTATAACTTAGTACAACTACTATAGAAAACAGTATAGACTCTCAGCAAAAAAAAAGTTGTATCATATGTTCCACCAATCCCACTATTGGTTCTATAGCCAAAGGAAATGAAATCTGTATGTTAAAGAGATAGCAACATGCCCATGTCAACTGCAGCACCATTCACAATAGCTACAATATGGAATTCACCTAGGTATCTTTGGTCATATTAGTTGATAAAGAAAACATTATATATATATATATATGCATATATATATATAATATTCAATGTAATTCAGCAATAAAAGCTACAAATACATTATTGGTAGCAACATGGATGAAACTGGAGAACATTCTCTTAGTTTATTCATAGAAAAATATCACGGATTCCCACTTGTATGTGTAAGCTAAAAAATGTTGATCCAATAAAAGAAAAGGATGGGATGATAGTTAACAGAGGCTGGGAAGATTGAGGTGCCAGGAATGGGTTGAGAGACCATAATTAAGAGCTGTAGAAATTTAGTTGAATAGAAGGAAAACTTGTAATGTTATAAGGCACAATAGTATAACTACAGTTGACAACATTTAATTGTACACTTCTAAATTACAAGAGACAATTTTTAATGTTCTCAACATAAAAAGCATCTGAGATCATGAGTATGCTATTTACCTTAATCTGATCATACATTATGCACATGTATTATCATATTGTACTCTATCCCATAAATATTTACAATTATATGCCAATTTTTTAAATTTATTTATTTTAGATTATATGTATGAGTATGTTGTCTGCATGTGCATTAGTGAAACACATAATGTCTGGAGCCCATGGATGCTAGACAGGAGTATTGGATTCCACTGGAACTGGAGTTATAGACAGTTGTAAACTGCCACGTGGGTGCTGGGAATCAGAATATGACTGTTTACAAGAAAAGCAAGTGCTCATAACCACTGAGCCATCTCTACAATTCCCTTAAAATTTTGTTTTTAAAAATATAATGTTTACAGCAGGGTGTTGGTGGCACACGCCTTTAATCCCAGCACTTGGAAGGCAGAGGCAGGCAGATCTCTGTGAGTTCCAGGCCAGCCTGGTCTACAGAGCAAGTGCCAGGATAGGCTCCAAAGCTATACAGAGAAACCCTGTCTCGAAAAAAAGCAAAAAAATGTTTAAGTTCTTTTTAAATGTTTTAAAAGTTCTAATAGTGATAAAGAACATACAACATGCCATTTCCCAACATAAACATTTTAATTGTACAGTTCATTAATGTTAACTATATGCTTATTGTTATATAACCAATCTCCATAAATTATTCATCTTACAAAACTGAAACTCCTTATCTATTGAACAGCAGCTCTTTTTCCTCTTCTCTCAGCCACTCTAACCAAAATCTAACTTTCTGTTTCTATGATTTCAATTATTCTAGAGCAGTGATTCTCAACCTTCCTAATGCTGTAACCCTTTTATACAGTTCCTCATGCTGTGGTGAGCCCCAACCATAAAATTTGGTGCTACTTCATGATTGTATTTTCACCACTCTTGTGACTCATAATGTAAATATCTGGCATGCAGGATATCTAATATGCAACCCCTGAGAAAGGATCATTTGATCCCCAAAAGAGACCACAAGCCACAGGTTGAGAACCACTGCTCTAGGTATTTCATGTATGTAGTAGAATCAGAGTTGTCCTTGTATGACTAGCTGATTATACTTACCATAGTATCTTCATGTTCTAATCAAGTTGTTGCAAAAAATATTTCCTTTGTTTGTATGGATGTACAATATTCCCCTGTGTGTCTAGCAAATTTTCTTTATTTACTTATTGATGGAGATTTGGGTTGTTTCCACCTCTTGGGCATTGGGGACAGCTACTATAATCATGGAAGATACAAATGCCTCTTTATGAGTTTTTTTTTTCTTATTCTCCTCCCACCCCCAGGACAGGGTTTCTCTGTGTAGTCCTGCTGTCCCAGAACTCACTCTGTAGGTCAGGCTGGCCTCAAACTCACAGAGATCCTCCTGCCTCTGCCTCCTGAGTGCGGGGCTTAATGGCATGTACCAACCCACCTGGCTAGTGAGCTTACTTTCAATTATTTTGCTTATAGACCCCTAAGAGGGACTGCTTAAGCATAGTACTTATATATTTAGTTTATTATGAACCATTATACTATTTCCTAATAGTATTTCCTATTAAACAACATTATATTACATGTTCAAGAATACACAAAAAGTCCAATTTCTCCACATCATCATCAATATTTGTTACTTCTGTTTTACAAGTAGCCATTCTTTTGTGCATGTAAACTGGTATCTCATTTTAGTTTTGATTTGCATTTCTCTAGTGATTTGTGGTGTTAAGCCTCTTTAAATACTTTAATAGCCATTTGCGTGCCTTCTTTGGAAAAATACCTATTCATGTCATTTATTCATCTTATAATTGGGTTATTTTTTTTCTTGAGTTGAAGGAGTTATCGTAATATATTCTGGATAATAGCCCTTTGTTTGATATAGAATTTGCAAATATATCCTTCCATTTTGTAGGCTGCATTTTCACTTTTGTGTTTTGCTTTTTCTCTTTTTGACGAACAAAAAGCCTTTGATAGTTTGATATAATCCCATTTGTTAATTTTTCCTTTTATTCCCTGTGCTTTTAGTGTCATATCCAAGAAATCAATGCCAAATGCATGCAACATCATGAAGTATTCATTTGTATTTTTCTAGGGATTTTATACTTTTAGATATAATTATTAGGCCTTTAGTCTAATTTGAGCTGATGTTTATACATGCTGTGAGTTGTAACTTCATTTCTTTTTCCTTGAATTCTTTTGAGATGCATCCTTGCTAATATCATTTGACCATACTCTTGGGGCTTTTGCCTGGATTCTCAATTCTGTTTCCTTGTGTAATGCATTTTTCTCTACATTAGAAATACTCTCTTTTTAAATCCACTTTAGCTTTGTAATATGTCTTGAACTCAGAAAACATGGCTGTGTTAAATTAGCATTCAACTCAATTCCTGCTGTCCTTCTGGACTCTAGCAAATTATGGAACTAAAAAAGTTTGGGAACAGTGTTAATTTCACTAGGTTCAAGAACATAAATGCCATGTCCTTTCAGTGCTATGTGAGTTACCTTTTCTGACCACTGGAAAACCATGTCACTGCCATGTACTGAATTCACAATCCTTCGTAGCCAGAATTCCTTTGTCATTCCTCATCCCCTATTCTCAAACCAAGCCTAGTGCCTGAAATAACAGAAACATAAATATCTAGGTAGAACTTGTGCCTACCAACTTCAATTCTAGAATATAAATCCCTGCTGCTCTTTTCCTTTTAGATTTTTGGATAGAATGGGTCAGATGGCTTCGCTTTGTATTGGAATGTTTCTGCATTCAAAATTCATCATTTTAAAACCAAAACAAATTCTCCTTTCTCATCCCCGCTTCTTCCACCCCTATTCTTGCCATTAGATTGAAGTTGAACCTAGAGCCTCTTATATGCTCTATGCATGAGCTTCATTTCCAGCCCAGCCCACCCCACCATTTTGAATTGCTTGCTTTTACTATTTAGACTCAGTCCATAACTGCATTCATTTGTCCCTTGCACAAAATTTCTGTTAGCATTTACTCTGCCAACATCATTTTGTGAGGAGATCTAGAACTCCATGGTGGTCCAGCACAGGAATCCTCAAACCTTAATTTGAGACTTGTTAGTATTGAGTTTCTAAATCAATTTAAATGATCAAGTGAATGCAATCAATTAAGTGAAATTGAGTAGGAAAGAAAATAGTCAGAGCTCATTGCACATAGCAAAGTCTGTCTTTCAAAATTTTCTCAATTCAACTGTGAATATTCAATGGGTTATGAAATAAAATATATATCTTGTTCAATGTATAGACACATATACAATATATAAAACCAAATGGTTATATACTAACGCAAATATATATTGCTATTAAAATATTCATTTTTAACTGTATCCATTCAAGTTGATATGAGATAATATCATATTGAGCCATGGTTAAAAATGCTTGGAAGGAAGCCGAGCGGTGGTGGCACATGCCTTTAATCCCAGCACTCGGGAGGCAGAGGCAGGCGGACCTCTGTGAGTTCAAGACCAGCCTGGTCTACAAGAGCTGGTTCCAGGACAGCATCCAAAACCACATCAAAAAATGCTTGGAAGGTACCTGTTTAGTTAGATTGTCTACTTGAAATAAGTGCTGCCTCATTGTAGTAGGATCTATAGGGTCAGAAAAGGACATGCATTCTTCTTCAAGGAGTTTAGTATTTTAGCTCCTATATTACAACTCAGATGCAAGATCATCAGTAATAATGGCCATAAGTGAGCCATTAATGAAGTTTACAAATAATAAATGATAATTCAACCATTTATTTAGTGCATCTGTGCCAAAACATGCTGTTTAATATGTAAATTAACTCTATGAAACAGACTCATCATAGCCTCCATGCCAGAGGAAAGTAAGTAAAAGCTTAGAGACACTGGTATTTTGTCCTGATTCTCACAACTAGTTAATGGCAGAGCCATTTGATTCCAGCACTCCTGTTCTTGTTTCACAAACTGTGTCATCTCAGTAAGTTAAATATTGTTTTAATAATATTTCTATTTCAATTACTTCTAATAAAACCAATAAAATATTTGTAATCCATTCTTTGACAGTGGTGTACATTAATTAAAGTTATTGCTTAACAAAAATTTGTCAGAAAAAGGTCCTCTGGAGGTCCCTGACCACCTGTTAAATACCAACTCAATTATATCTCATGAAAATAGTTTATTGTGTTATAGTCTTCCAAAGCAACAACAAAATCTAAAGGGAAGTAAAAGTAGTATTTCCTTAGTCTCATAAAATTGAATACTTTGTTGTTTATGTCTTGAGATTCATGAATACAAGCAGGTGGATATTAATACTTTTTCAAAGGCAATCAACCAAATCCTTCATAAATTTTCTTTTGCCTCTGGGTAGACCACTGTAAATATAAATGGTGTTCAAGATTAAGTATAAACATGATTGTTTCATTAAATCTTCTTAGAAATAATTTGTAATATAGTAAGATCTATTAACACCTGTATACCCATCTTTATGTCTTCTAGGGCCATTTGTGCTGCTCAAAGAAACATTGTATAAATTTTAACTAGAGAATAGCCTGGATAAAAAATACTACTATGTGTAGCATCTGTGGATAGTATGAGACAGGCTCTCCTAAGCAGGGGAACACCCAAGAGCTGAATATGAGAGCATGGTGGATCAGCATCATAAAAGGAATACACTAAACCATATCAAAAAACAAAGGGGAAAGAGGAAGAATTGGTTAGAAAGCAGGTCATTCTTACACAACATTGTATTTTTTAAAAATATATCCAAATTATTTTAATTTCTAATTATTAAATATTACATGGCTAAAAGGGAATTTGAAAATGTATATAAATTATAATTGCAACAACTATAAATATATCAAATTGGAAAAGGGAGTCTAGTTTGGTCCCATGAAAATATGTCAAATCTGTTATTTGATTTTTGATTTGAAGCAAGGCTTTTGGAAGGTGGAATGGCTACTAATGGCATCAATATCATTTTGGCTTTCCTGAATTTGTACATGATCAGGACATGACATTTTAAATTATTATTAATATCTATATGTTCATTTTCAAATACAGGTAAGCATTCAAGATAATTATTGCACATAATTGCCTTACTGTTATCTACATGTCAAAATTTTTCAACCACTTGAAACATAAATACACTTTCATTATTGCATAAATACTTCAGAAGTTGCTAAATTTATGATAATCATAATGACTATATATATCAAATAGTTAAGCAAGCAGTAAAATAAACATCAATATGAATATTAAAGAATATGTTGAATAGTTACATGTATGAAGAATGCATACTTTTTAGTAATGTTTATAAAAATAAATAATAATGCCAGTCCAAATAATATAAAGGATGCAATTATTCCAATGCTTTTAATTATTTGTCATACTTGTTTGCTTCTAAACTAAAACAAGATTCAAGTGAATTTAACTTTCTGATATTTCATTACATTTAGGCTATAAATAAGCCTTTTAATAAAGTGTCCTGAGTTGGGGATGTAGCTCAGCTCAGTGGTAGAGTACTTGTGTATATGTAAATACTGAGCTTAATTCCAGCACTGCAAGAAAACAAAAGGCTTCTTGTCAATAAAAAGAGTCACAGCACTTCTCTGTCATGTTTAAGATCCTGGGTTCAGTTTCCAAATTTTGCTAAGGATACCACCAAGGTGGCAACAAATAAACACCATCCATTTACAGTTAAGATTTTAATATAATCATTTGCTTTTTCCATGTCTCAGTTTTTACCACAGTCTTGAACTGAGTGGTACTAACTGTTTGTAATCCCAAAAATGTTTGAAAGACTTTAACATATGAGGTAGATTATGTGATCGTTTAGTATGTTAAAAATTTTATTAAAAGTTATAATCCTTGTAGACTACGTTTAGAAAATTAGAAAGTATCAAAAGAAACATAATAATATATGCATATGGTGCATTCTCTATTATTTATACATTCTAAAGGTATTCTTTTATTGTATTTTTACAATTTTCAATTTGTGTATATGTGAAGGTGGTTTGGGTTTTTTTTTAACTTTTTGTTTACTCTTTGTGGCTTTCACTTCATGAATCTCGACCCCATTTATCTCCCCATCCCTTCATATCTGCCCTCTGCCCTTGCAATATTGCCCACAAGGTAAAATAAAATAAAATTTAAAAGAAAAAAATATCTATCATGGAAGCTTTTTGAGTCACACAGTAAACCCTTTTATCCACATATCTTTACTTGCAAGTGTTCATTACAAAGAGTCATTGGTCTCATTTGAGGTCTCTGGTTTCTGCTACACTACTGAAGCTGGGCCCTCACTGGGCCTCCTCTTGGATATCCTGTTGTTGCCCTGTGTTATAGAGATCCTGCTGCTTTGGATCTACAGGACAGGCCCCTTCACATGCTCCAGCAGATCACAGATGGGGTGGATGGTAGGGTGGACCAACTCATAGCCCTGGTTCTGGGCCTGGGTGGTTTCAGGGTTGGTCAGCCCAACACCTGTCCCTACAACCAGGTGAGCGCTCTAGCACTGCCTCAGCTGGTTCATCCTACTCAGCTAGGAGCACAAGATGGGGCCAGTTCTCCCCCTTTCATGCCCTCAGGGCCAGTTCTACAGTGTTGCCCAGAGGCAGGGCCCATTCTCCCTGAGTGTTACAGCTGGTAAGGGGCTGAGTCAGCTCCCCTGCAGATGGCTATGGACAAGGGGTGGGAGTGGGGGAAGGGCATCTTTCCCTTACACCACATGGCAGATGAGGGGGGGAGGACTAGCTCTTCCACTCCCACACACTCAGGGCTGCCTCGCCCACACCCAGGAGAACAGGGTCAACTCTATGGTGCTGCCCAGGCAAGGCCTGTGACTGGCTCTCCTGAGTGTTATAGCTGGTGAGAGGTAGGGCCAGTTCTCCCTAGTGTTGCAGTCAGTGAGGAGCTGGGCCGACTCTCAGCATCCCTGTTCTCTTAGCCTTCAATGGTAACAGGAGCCATGGACATCAACACAGACTATGGCTGCAACAGGACCACGGATCCAGACCCACCTGCACCACAAGGTGCTGGGCGAGCTGTGTTTCCCCTCACCACTGGGGCACACTGGCCCAGGCTCGTGTGTGCATTCTGTACTCTTAATTCCTACCCTGTCTTATGTTCCTTCAATCCTATAGGTTTCTTTCTCACAGTCATATAGTTTTGTTTGGTGCCCCACTGTTTTAATAAGGCCCATCTTTGTGGCCACGGATTTGAAACTCTCCATTGGAGCTTCTTTTGGGCTCCTCATTGGGCACAAAACTGAAGGAAATGACTGTTGCTGCCCCAGAAACCTTCAGGTACCAACAGTTCAGAAAAGATGGGTAGGGTACCATGAGCCTTGTCCCAGTCCATGATTAGCTGTTGGCAGGCTTGGACTTGTGTAGGCCCAGAGTAGACAAGTGCAGATGCTATGAAATCATGTTTGCACACATTCCCATTATAATTGTTTAAAATCTTATCTTCAGGGGGCTGGAAAGATGGCTCAGAGGTTAAGAGCACTGACTGCTCTTCCAGAGGTCCTGAGTTCAATTCCCAGCACCCACATGGTGGCTCACAACCATCTGTTATGAGTACTGGTGCCCTCTTCTGGTGTGCAGATATACATGGAAGCAGAATGTTGTATACACAATAAATAAAAAAAAACTTATCTTCAGAATGAAAGATATTTTGACTCATGGTTTGAAAGGTTTAAGTCCACGGTTGTTTGGCTAGGTTGCTTTAGGTAGAACATGACAGCCTGGCAGGAATACATGGCAAAGGAGACATGCTAAAATGACAGCAGTCCAGAAAGGAAACGAAAGACAGAGACAGGAAAGGGCTAGGTTCCAAACATCTCTTTTAAGGGCCTGATCCACAGTGGCCCAACTTCCTCCAAATAGAGGCCTTGTTTCTTAAAACTTTCACCACCTTCTCCTACTCACCTTTAATATGCAGGCCTTCAGGAGGCACCTACAAACCACAGTGTTTTGCCTCTGGCCCCCAAAAGCTTATACCCGCTCATGAGGTAAAATGTATCTAGTCCTTCTCCCAAAGTCACCATAGTCTTAACAATTCCAGTGTTTCTCAAAAGTCCAATTGCAAACTGTCCTCTGAGACTTTAAGGCAGCATCTTAGTTGTGAGCCCTGTAGAACCAAAACCAAGTAACATACATCCAAGGGAGAAAGACATGGAGTAAACCTTTCCAATCACAAAGGGAGCAGTAGGAAGGCAAAGAATAAGACCAAAGCAAGACTGAAAGCCAGCAGAGCAAACGCTGACTCCTCTACCTCCAGGTCTGGCCCCCAGGGCACATGCTGAGACACATGCAGGGCAATGTGAGCTCCGAATGACTTATACCATACTTTAGCGTCCCTTGTTGCCAAAATTACTACCTCCCATTAGCATGTGGCACTCTCTTCCATATGATAGCCCTGACTGTTTTATCAGTGTATATTCAAGGAATCAGAAAACAGACATAGAACCAATTGCCATGAGAAATTAATGTCTGTTGCTTTCTATTTTTATCATGACAATGAATGCTGGATTGTTGTATCTGAACACAAGAAGGGGGAGTTCAGCCATGAGACAAAGAGCAGCTCTGTAGGAAGAGCAGGAACATTTCCCAACTAGTTCAGAATGGCTGCTTGAGATACCTCTTCAAGTTTCCATTCCTGTCTTAGTTTCCAGAGAGCTACCCTGCTGCTTCGGAGCTGTATTTCAGGACAACTGTGCTCTATCTTGGTAATGATCAAGTGTCTGGAAGAACTTGCAAAAGCGCAGGTGGTGTGGAAGCTGGGAGCCTTTCTGGCTGTCTGAGATTAAGCAGTGCCCTTTGGGCACATAGCTTGTCTCCACACCTGTGCTCTTCTCTCACATACCTCAGCACAATGAAGCTCCAGATCTCCCAGTCAGGGCCTAAAATCAGCATATGAGGTAAAAGTGGAAGAGCCGAGGCTGTCACCATTAATCATGGGACTGTTCTGTAAGGTACTACATAGGTAGTTTGTGAGTACAGCATGCACATACAAATGTTGCATTCACAGAAATATACCGTATATATGTCCTAGGTTATATGAGTAGAATGTAACTTCATTAGGTTATACAGGCAAAATACAACTATTAGCATTTCAATTCCATACCAAGGAGAGTATTCATAAAGGCAACTAGAGAAGTATACTTTTTAGGACTATTCATTGGCATAATTATTAGATGTGTATCATTCTAGTCGGCTTTTAACCTCCATAAAAGTGAGAACATACTCTATTTTGATATTTCCTCAGAAGCCTAGCTCAGTTCTGTGTGATGAGTAAATGTGTACTGATAAGGTCAAGGATGAGTTGGGGGCGTAGAGACAGGATAAGAAATTTGTGAAAGAAGCAGCCCGCTCTGCTGCTGAATCATCCTCAGTGATGACAATGTGACTCACTAAGCCCTAAAGATCACCCAGCTAAGCAGCAACCCTCTAGCTGGTTGCTTTGCTACTCTGCTTCTTCTTGGCCTGTTTGGAATGTGGGGCAGAAGGAGGCCTGGGATGGGCAACATGTATACTTTAAATGCCACCTCACAGCCATCTAACTCTCATTAATTATTTTTCTTTGTGGCTTTAGCATTTGTTTTGACTATCTGGATTTCTATTTACATTTTTACAGGAAACACTTTTATATAGGGCTTTTACTATTAAAAAGCAGATACCATAGGATGTGGCTATGTCTTAGTGTTAGAATGTTTGGCCAGCAGATACAGCTCAATGATAAAAAACATTTTCCTAGGTTCAATTCTTAGCATAACACACACACACACACACACACACACACACACACACACACACACACACGCACACGCACACGCACGCACGTGCATGCCCCGTGCACGCGCGTGCGCGTGCGTGTGGTGTGTTGTGTGTGTGTGTGTGTGTGTGTGTGTGTGTGTGTGTGTGTGTGTGTGTGTGTGTGTGTGTGTGTGTGTGTGTGTGTGTGTGTGTGCATGTTTGCATGCTCGCTCGCACACACAAACACAAAAGGGGATGGGATCATGATAGGTTTTATTTTTCTTTTGGTACTTTCTAATTTTCTAAAAGTGGTCTACAAGGATTATAAGTTTTAATAAAAATTTTAACATACTAAACGATCACATAATCTAACTCATATGTTAAGGTCTTTCAAATTTTGGGGGGATTACAAACATTTAGTACCACTCAGTTCAAAGTTCAAGACTGTGGTAAAACTGAGACCTGGAAAAAGCAAATGTTTATATTAAAATCTTAACTGTAAATGAATGGTATTTATTTGTTCCCAGCTTGGTGGTATCCTTAACACAATTTTGTCTCATTCTACTAGAACATCGCTTCTCAATCTGTGAGTCGCTACTCCTTTGGCAAGCCTCTATGTCAAAAAATATTTATATCCCGATTGTCAACATTAGCAAAATTAGAGATATGAAGTAACAACAAAAATAATTTTATGTTTGGGGGTTACCACAGAATGAGGAATTGTATTAAAGGGTTGCAGCATTACGAAGCTTGAGAATCACTGATCTAGAGGTTAAAATTTAAAATTCAAAATGCCTCAAATTCAGAATGAAAAATTTTGTACAATATTACTTTCAGGCTATGTATATAAAGTATATATGAAACATAGATACATATCATGTTTAGATTTGGGCTCCATCTTCAATCTTCTTAAACATATACAAATATCTGAACTACTCAAAAAATCTGAAATACCAAATACTTCTGTTCCAAGTATTTTCTTAATAAGGAATAATCAACCTGTTGTAAGCATTTTGAGATAAAATAACAAATTGTGCTTTCATGGCAAGAGCATCTTTTAAATTTGTCTGGATCTTGAGATCCATTTGCCAATTTGAAGTAGATACCATTTCTAATATGTTATTAATGAGATGGTTGGTAATGATACAGAGGAAACAAGGAAAATGGTCATGCTGATTAAGTTTCCATACATTCACACTGTAACTACCAACTTTGTAACAAACAGCCATTAAACTTTTAGCACTGTAACATTCTAACAGAGATCATTACCTTGCAAGTCCAGTTATCAGATCCACTACTGCACAATTATAGTCTATGTACGCAAATATATTTGAGAAAAAAACAAAGAAAAGGGCAAACCACAAATAAAAAGGAGTGTGGCAAAATTTCAACTTTCAACTTACTGATCTTACCTCAAAGGTCAAGCATTTACACACACACACACACACACACACACACACACACACACACACACACTTTAACAGATAAGGCTAATTTTCCTTTTGTGCCTCAAATCCCCTTGATTTAGAGGAGCAAAATAGTTCAAAATTTAAGGAGTAGAATCATAAAAAGTGCCATAGCACACTGGCACTACCTAAATTCTGAACTCTGCATTCAAGTATAACTTTGGATTAAAGGTTAAATCAGAAAATTGAACTGGTAGAACTATGGGCTAAGTTCTAAAATTCCATTATTTTTCAGTTTCAAAACTGTATACATATCAAAATATGTTAAGATCTATGTAATCATATAATCCATTTTCTTTATTCATACTGTGATTTCTGCACTACAGGTATAATTCATTTCTCTCTGACATGTGTTCCAACTGGTAAAACAAAAAAGCCTTTGTAGTCTTTGACAGATTTAGAACATGTTATTCACCTATGGCTGCTTAACTACACAGGTGACGTTGAACGAGTGCTTGACACGAATCTTTCAATGTCCACCTAGTTTGATTCCAAAATTATGCTGGGAAGCCCTGACTACCAGTAATATCAAATCACTATCTATCAAAGACCAAGAAACCAAGTTACTTCATGTCTTCAATCCCAACACACAGTAGGCAGAGACAGGAGGATCCGTGAATCTGAGGCAAGCCTGGTCTAGGAGTGAGTTTCAGAGAAACCCTGACTTGAAAAAAAATGAGGTGAAACAATCATCTTTTTTTTTTAATTGGCAGCATGAAGTTGCTTGACACAAAGAGCACTGACCCAAATAAAAAGCATATTCTAAGGCATACAATCTTATAGCAAACCATACCAATAAAGACTCAAAAACATGAATAAGAACAGCACCAACAGATATGCCAAGTATACAGGGAAATGATCATGAGGTCTCAGCTCTACACAAAGGACTACAGGTAACTAAGGAATGTTGAGAGAAGGAAAAATAGCCTTCCCCAGTGAAGAGTATACAAATTCCCCAGGGAAGAGCATCTAATTCCAAATGGTCATTTCTGAAAACATACATTCAAGTAACATTACACAGACTGAGCAGGTTATAATTTTGAATGTATATACACACATATATACATATCTCTGTGTAACAACAATTAATGAAATAAGAGGTCATGAATTTGAAAGAAAGCACAGACTGTTACATGGGAGTTTTTGGAAAGAGGAAAGGGATAAATGAAATTGTATTATAATCTCAAAAATAAAAAAGAGAAAAAATTCTACTTTTATTAATGGTTTGTTTTATAAAATTGTGGGCTTCATCTATTCTAGTTGGATAACCCCTAAGTCTAACTTATAAAAACCTTATGAGTTACAGAAATGTACCTCTAACTACTGATTGGTTGTCTATCTCTATCAAAGACTGTCTGTCTGTCTGTTTGTCTATCTATCTATCTAAGACAAATTTTATTTCTGCCAAATAAAATTTCCAAAGACAGATCAAACATTGATATTTCTCTACCCCAGAATGTTCAAAGCCCCCTAACTCCCTAACATTGCTTTAGCATTTCTCTATAATTTTTCTAAAGCAGACAAATTCTTGTATGGATGAAAATATGACACAGAATCCTGATGTATAAAACCGGCAAAAATTACATTAACATGAATTTATTTTCAAGTTCAAATAATTTTATTTGTGTGTTATAAAAATCAATCAATGAGGAAAATGAGGCTGGTAATAGCACAAATATGCAATCAAGGCTTGGACAGCTATATTGTTATATTAAAATTTCATTTATTTTTTACTTTTATTCTCCTTGTATAGCATTGAGAGAATTCTTACAGATCAATAGGTGCAAAGACTAACAGCTCTTTTTTTTTGGTTTTTCAAGACAGGGTTTCTCTATGTAGCTTTGGAGCCTATCCTGGCACTCGCTCTGGAGACCAGGCTGGCCTCGAACTCACAGAGATCCACCTGCCTCTGCCTCCCGAGTGCTGGCATTAAAGGTGTGCGCCACCAACACCCGGCTGACTAACAGCTTTAATAGTTCCTCTTGCAACCATGTACAAAGATGGCAAAGCAACTCCACTAAAGATCTGAACAAAACTAGTGGCAGCATAATTTCAATGTCTCCACTGTATTAATTTTTATATTTTACCTTCTTAATGTGTAATTTACTTAGTTCTAAAATATATGCTTTTATAATGTTTATTTTATACAGAAAATTAAATCAAGGCTCCATGGAATGAAGAACACTCACCACTGATTAAGGTTCATGACACATAGATTTTTCTGATATTCTCACTGTGACAGTGCTTGTTGACTTAGTTGTGATCTGTTTTTGGGTTTTACTGTCCTCCACTTCCTTTCTGGCATTCTTAAAAAGGCAGGAAATTTTGGTATGTTACCCCTAATTATTAGTGTAAAAATCTTTATAGAACATCGACAAATTAATCATAATCCCTCAACCAGAGAATAAGTACCATAAAATGTTTTAGTATGATTTCTTTCACTATTTTAGCTTTATTGTTCATGTTGATGGGTTAAAAGAGAACTGTGCCAAAACCCAGATATTACATCATTAAATCCAAATATCATGTGATACAATAATTTTATTATTTCCACTTTACATTGAGGAAACAGGATAAAGCAGGTAGGCAGGTTGAATAACTTGACCACAGTCACAGAGTAAATTGCAGATCTAGGCTGCAAACCAACAGCTGACTCCAGAGACTATTTAACCACAGCATTGCATGACCTCCATTTTCAGACACTTCCACTCTCTATAAGTCTGCCCAGTTTAATTTACTATCCCCTGAAGATATCTCCCTCTGCTTGTGCCATTTCCTTTATTAGAATTACCTCCTTCCCTTTTTCTACCTAGCCAAATCCACCTCATTATTCGAAGGCCATCTACTGCTCACAGTCTTTAACTGTAGTTCTAACTTTGAGAACTCCCAATAATACACTTTCCTGAAGAATGGCTTTGGAGGGGGTGGGAGGGTATGAGAAAGGGTAATGAATTGTGGAAATGATCAAAATATCTTATATACATGTATGCAATTGTCAAAGAAAAATAAATAAATAAAATACTATTTCCTGTACTTTATCAACATCCTTTTCCTGTCTGACCTCCTCCTTCTTCCCCACCTCCCGAACTCCAGACAGCATGATATTTGTTTGTGCTGAATAACTAGTGGCCTTGTTCCAGTTCCCATGCTTTGGACCCAGGTCTGCACAGTTCCTCGAGCGCCCGGCTACTGGAATACAAGGAGACAAGTTGCCCATCTGTCATTAACTGAAACTGAAGGCCTGTGCATAGGACTAATGAAAACTTTCTCCTCTGGTCTAGGCAAAGCTCCTTTGCACCCCTGCTCCCAGGGTTGCCTGTTGCTTTTTAGCTTCTTTTCCTTTCCTGACTGCCCTGAACATTCCTTTGAAGAGGATTTCCTCTTGATAAAGTCATTTACAATGTGGTTAATGCCAGCTTTGTGTTGTGCCCTTGATTCTGTGAAGGCAGCCTTGGTGGCCAAACAAATTGCTTTATCCCAAAGATTTTTTCGCCCTTTAAGGAGGTCATTGCAATTAAAATTCAATGTTCTGGATCCAAGATTATGAAACTTAGTTCTATGGAATTATGTTTCCCAGTTTCCCAAGTCATCCATAAGGGTCCTTGAAAGAAACTGTGGACATGTTTATCTAGCCCACTTGGTGAAGGGTGAAATCAGGGGAGCTTCTATGCCAACTAGAAAGTGGTCTTAAGTGACTGACACAGGAAGCTATAAACCCTCTGTGTATGCACCTTCTATACAGAGATAATTCTCTGATGGATTTCTGATATATAACATATTTCCTATAGTCACATGGGAGAATTCGAATATTCAGACTCAACTTTGTCCAGACTTGAAGATACACATTTCCTGTTGCTTAGACGACATATTCACCTGGCTATGTGACAGACACCTCAACGAGTTGTTGATACACTCTCTGCTAACCCAACCCCACATATCTCACCCACAAGCATAAACCCTTCTATTCTCTCAGTCTTCCCATCTTAGTTACCTGAAGACCTGAGATCAAAACCTTAAATATCACTGTTGTCTTCTCTCTCTCTCTCTCTCTCTCTCTCTCTCTCTCTCTCTCTCTCTCTCTCTCTCTCTCTCTCTCCCCTGGTCCAGAGCAACTCTGACTGGCCCTACTATAGGAGATAAACACCAATAATATTCCAATGCTGCCATTCTGTCCCAATCCATTCTATTTCCCTTCTGGATTGTTGCAGAAACATAAGCCACTCAGGACATACTGGTTCAGGATTGTAATCCCAGTTACTTGGGAAGCAAAGACAGAACTATGTAGCTCAAATCCAATGAGCTATGTAGTGAGGCTTTGACTCATGAAACCAAGGCTGGAAATTTCGTGAATAAAGCTTGGTGATAGAGCCTTTGCCTGCTATACCAAGGCCCTGGCTTCAATGATCATCATTAGGAAAAAAAAAAAAAACACTAGTAGGTTTCTCTGCTCTACTCTTACCTACAACCAATCTATTCTCCATTCAGAAGCCTGGGTGATATTGTTGGAATTAACAATATAAACTCAAAACTCTCCATTGACATTTTATTTTCACCATAGCAAAAGCCTAACTGTTCTCGAAATGTGTTAGGGTACAGTCCCACCTCAAAGTTTTGAATATGGTACAGAAGGCTCTTTCACTGGCTCTCCACAGGGTAAGCTCCCTCATTTCCTTCAGAGCTTCACTCAAAACTTACCTTAGTGATACTTTTCCTGGCTGCACTTTCTGAAATTGCAAAGCAAATACTAGGGCACTTCCAACACCTTTTTGCTGTTTTACCATTCACCTTAAAACCACAGCTAGTTAGCAAGCTATGCCTTCTTCTTGTATAGCATGTTAGTTGACATGCCACTGAATGTTATACTATGATTTGAATCTTAAATGTCCTCCAAAATCAATGTGTTAAAGGCTTTATGCTCAGTGGTGCTATGGAGAGGAGATGGAACTTTTAGAAGGGACAACCTGGTAAAAGAGATCTGGATAATCAGGATATGCCCAGCAAGGGACTATTGTTACATTCCTCCACCCCAACTCTATGTGTATGTGTCTGTCTCTCTGTCTCTGTCTCTCCCTCCCTCTCTTTTTTTATATCTGTGGTAAATAGTTTTGTTGTTGTTTTCTGTCGTGTGCCCCAGTCATGATCATTAGCCTCAGGACAAGCTATAAAAACTTCAAGACAAACAACCACACAGTGTAATCTCCAGAACTATGAGCCCAAATAAACATTTCCTCCCTTATCAAGTGGATTGTGTATGATATTTTAGAAAAGAAAGCTGACTAACACACATTTAAGTTTGATCAAGACAGAGAATCCTATCTGTTGCATTCACTACTGTATCCATCAGCAGTGTCAGAAACCAGGCCTGGCACATATGGTCACTCATACGAGTTAAATCGGTGCATTGTGAGTGGATGGAAGGTAGCAAATGTGGGTGGGCGTATAGTCATGTTAAGATTTTGAAATTTCTTTCTCAAGCGCCAGAACTCCTGTGCCTAAGCGGGAGAGCCTCTGAAACTCCAATTCCCTGCTCTAACAAACTGATTTTTTTAAGACATTGGTTTTCCATTTCACCTTTGGTTTGAATGGGATTTTTGAAACTATATGAAAGCTACTGCCTTAAACTTAAAGAAAACAGGGACACAGCTTCTCTGGGCTAAGAATCATGACTGTGTTTCAAGGGGCTAGATATATTGGTTCCAATTTCCTCAAGTAGGTCTCCTATAATGTGACCTGGATATCCCAGAGAATGTCACAGAGTATAAACAAGGTCCATGATTCTGAGCAGGAGTTTGAGCCAAAAACTGATATAGAATAATTTTCCTTGGAAGTATGGACTAGGTATAATTTTTAAATTTTCGTAAGTATTAGAATGACAATATTAGCTTTAACAGAAATTCTTTGTTCTCACTGAAGACACATCAGGGAACTCTTTGATTTGATTGAGGGTCTGGTTTTCTTTTCTTTCCCCACCAGCAACAGCAGGATAGTTTGAGATGCCCTATAGTCCATGTTCCTTTGTCTTATAGTAGAAACAGAAGAGTTTCAGAATAAAGAAATATCCAATAGTCAGAACACCCCTACCCCTGATTACCTGGGGAGGCTCCTTACAGTGGGTGCGTTAATTGGCCTGGAATATTTTGCCAAGTAGATGTGATTTGTTAAGCCATCTCTGCACACTATACGGATGCCATTAGAAAAATCCATCATCATCAGAACCCTTTGCTTTTGCTGCTTCACCACTGAACAGCATCAAATTTCCTAAAGCTAAGGGCATGTGCATAGAACTGCATCCCCTGGGAGCCTAGACAGAAGGGTAGCACAACAAAACCAAGAATTGCAATGACGCATTTATTCAATACAGCAGAACCTGGCCTGGGACTGTGAAGCAGTGGTAGAGCACTAGCCTAATGTGTGCTAGGCCTGGAGTTCCAACCTCAGCACCACGAAAAGAAAGGGGAGAATTAGTAAATGACCTAGGAAGCGGCCAAGTAAAGCCTCATTAAACAAATAGGCATTGCTCTTTGTTCTTTTTTAAAGGCATAGGTATGAGCTCAAAGTCCAAGAATGAGCACTACCTCAGCCCACCTCACAATCCACTCCAATGAAGGCTGATCTTCAATATTTCAAAAAAACAAAAATCAAATCGGCAAGCATTAACAAATTCAAATCTGAACTACCAAATCCCACCTGGCTTGTTAGTGGATAAGGAAAACCACTGAGAGGAGTAAGCAATTACTATTAAAGACTTTGATAGGCTCTGGATCCAAGGGTTTCTTGAGGAATATCAGTCTAAAAAAGTTAGGAAGGATCAGGCGGACATGGGAAGTTAAGAGAGCCCACAAGAAGGTCTGCCTCCATCTTTAGTTTCTCTTTAGGTTATTTTTCTCAGGGCAGTAAGTAGCCTTTCTTTTGAGATGCTGTCTGGCCAGAGGCCCACTTGACCTCCTTTTGGGGATTTAAAGTGTTTAGCTCTCAGGCTGGGTTTTTAAAGTAAGAACAAACAATGAAAGGTCAGAGCTGGAGGGTTTCAGAAAGGAACTAGGCCAAAGCCCCTGCTGGAAACAAGCAAGGCTAATCCAGCACACGTTTTGTGAGACCATTATACATCTAAAATCTCTCCTGTTCTCAAGTTGGACTTTAACTGGGAAATTTGTCTCCAAAACACTTTGGGAGTTGAGACTGAAAAAAACAGACTCCATGACACTACTATTGCCTTCTTTAGCTCCCTTAGCCCCCTCCAATAGCTGTCCAAGATGAAACAACACCCTAGCAGAACTAGTTAGACCATTCTCTGAGAAGTCTTTTCATTTCAGCTAAACCATGGTTCTCTCTGCACTTTCTCCTATAAGTCAGTATAGCCCAAGGGCAACCAGTACAGGAAAACACACTGAGGTGGACTGTGTCATAAGCCCTAAGGCCTTCCTCCCCATTGCAGACAGGGATCTAGGGCGAGGGGGAGTCAGCCAGGTCCTTGGCTCTCTGAAGAGCCAGAACTGAAGGTTTAAAGAGTGGTAGAAAAACACTGGAGTTCCTATGAATCTCCAATTCACAGGCAGGCAAGTTAACAAAGTATTAAAAACCATTTACACAAAAGTCCTCAGAGTAGGAGTGAGAGTATTGTCATGAAGACAGAAAGTAAGAGAGTGTTCCTTAGCACATCATCTGTCTTATCATGTGTCCCATGTGTCGCAGGCTGTCCTGGACATTCTCAAACTCACAGAGTTAATCTTACTGTCAGATCGTATGTCCTGGCTTGTTGTTTCAGGTGAAAGATACACCCTGGAAATATTTATGTGGCACGTACACAGACACAGCATCTAGGCTCTTTTCTTTCTTTTTTCCTTTTAATTTTCCTTTCCTTCAATTTAATTATTTACCTGCAACACGAAGCTGGATTGTTTTCCCGCACTTGCTTCAAACTAAGACATTTGAATTTATACTTAGCAGTGATCAAAGATAAAGGAAAAATGGAGAAATTCTAAATTAGTATTTAAATAAAATAATGAAACTTATTGCAATGTAAATGCCTACAGTCACAATTTGGAGGCCCACTCAGTACCCTGCAATTAAAAAAGTCTAACTTTTAAATTAAATTCGCAGGCAAATGGATGGAACTGAGAGAAAACATCTTGAGTGAGGAAACCCAATCACAGAAAGACAAGCGTCTCATATATGGATTTTAGACATAGAGCAAAGGACTCTCAGCCTACATTCCACACTGCCAGAGAAGCTAGGAAGCAAGGAGGACCCCAAGAGCAAATCACATGGTCCCCCGAAGAAGGGGAAAGGGATAAGAACCCCTCAGCAAATTGGGAGCATGGGGGCAGGGGAGAGGAGGGACGTAGGAAAAAGAGAAGGGGAGAAGAGTATGGGGGAGGAGAACAAGAGGGATCAGGAAGACTGAGACAGGGGAGGAATAGAGGAGAGCAAGAAAGGAGATACTTTAATAGAGGGAGCCAGTATAGGTTTAAAGAGAAATCTGGCACTAGGGAAATGTCCAGAGATCCACCGGGATGGCCCCAACTAAGAAGCTAGGAAGTAGTGGAGAGTCTGCCTTTGATGCCCTTCCCCTATAATGAGATTAATGACTACCTTAATTGCCATCCTAGAGCCTTTATCCAGTAGCTGATGGAAGCAGAAACAGGCACCCACAACTAAACACTGAGCCATACTCCTGGAATCCAGTTGTGGAGAGGGAGGAGGGGTGAGCAAAGGAGCCAAGACAGTGCTGGAGAAACCCACAGAGAGAGTTGACCTGCCCTAGTGCGAGCACAGAGACCTTAGTCGTACAGCTGGGGAACCTGCATTGGACCAAACCAAGCCCTCTGAATATGGGTGCCAGTTAGGAGGCCTGGGCAGTCTTTTGGACCTCAGTGGAGCCAGTGTTTATCCATAGTGCACAAATGGACTTTGGGAGCCCATTCCCTATGGAGGGATACTATTGCAGCCCAGATACACGAAACAGGGTCTAGACCTCCCCCAAATGATGTGATGGGCTTTGATGGTCCCCCGTGGAGGGCCTCACTATCCTTGGGGAGTGGGTGGGGGTCAGTTGGGGGACTGGTTGGGAGCATGGGAGGATGGGAGGGCGAGAGGATAGGAGGATTGATATGTAAAATAAGATTGTTTCTAAAATAAAATTTTAAAAAATGGGGGTGATGCAATCTTTTCTTGGAAATGCAGAAGGTCACAAAAGGTAGAGTGGCAGCCTCTGTAATCCCAGCTGAGGCAGCTGAGGCATCAGACCAGACTGAGCACAAGAGCATCTTTAACTATGCAGTAAGAATGTATCACAATTGCTTTGTTTTCAGAAACTATAGCAGTTCTAGACTAGTATTCACATATGCTGGTCATTGGAGACATAGATGAACAGAAGTAGCCCTCATCAGAATGGGCGTGAATTCTCTAGATAGCCACATTTCTCACCATTCCTTGTTGGTTCCCAACACTAGAGTTAGGCATTACAGGCCACTCATCATAGCATTTGTCCTAGTGTTTTTATCCTAGTGATGATGAAAAATATTCTTCCTGCCCATGCCTGGCAAAGTAAAACAAAGTTAAAATATAGATCATATACATCGAGAGATAATGTGGAAGAGCATTGTTCCCCAAAAGCAAAGAATGTTGTCATATGGAATGCAATTGTGTCTTTCATTAAAATACATATTGCTTTGTTTCACTCATTTTAATCACCTGTCTATCCCTGCAAGCTTCTAGTGCATTTCTTGACTTATAACCTCTTGCTCCTTCAAGGTACTTAAGCCTACCCTCTACATCATCATACAGTCTTTTCCCCTTCTGACTCCTCTTGCCTCCTCCTATAGACTTTTATGATAACACAAATTTTATCCAGAAAATTCAGAACAAAAATCCTGAAGTTGTCTACATGTGAACTTGTCAGCTTTGCCATATAAGGTACCAGGTCACTTACCAGGGAACAGGCATGGGCATACTGAGCAAATCTCTTGAAAGTTATGCTATTTATAGTTATGCTATACCAAGATGACAATTAATGGATCTAATAAGCATTAAAATTGGTTAAAATGGTGAATACATTTCTTTTATGTTTATTCATTAATTTAGAGAATTTTATAGCATAACCCCCATACCCAGTCCTCAGGGTAAAACATGGAAAAGGGGGAAGAAAGATTTTAAGAGCCAGAGGACCAGGAGGACTGCTATGAAATACTGTCATTTTGGACATGACAGGATGTTTCACCTATAATCTCTCAATAATATAGTTACCTGAAAGACATGGAAAATATCACACCAGTCAAAACTCTTTTATTCTTTCAAGTTAATATATTGATTTTTAGCATAATTTTTCAGCATTACTTTAATGGAGAGAATTTGTGAGCAGATCCAAATGTAAGGGTCAACTTGTACCTGTGACAACATCTGTACCCCTACTTACTCAAAAGACTAAGGCAGAAAGAACATTTGAGCTGACTTTCAGGTCAGTCTGGGTAAAATCATGAGACTCCCTTCTCAAGAAAAACAAATGTGAATAGGCATGACATAGAGTGGATGTGGGCCAACCTAGAGTTCTCAGGATGATCCAAAGTGATTGAAGCCAATCCTATTAACAGGAAATGGAGGCCTTATTAAGAATTTTGAAAATTACACAGGTAAAATAAGAACATATAACAGCCTAATTTAAGTGAATTCATTAAAATTACATAATTTCTCCTAATGCTGACATTCATTAGAGATTTGAGGAAATGGGTACATATATCAGCAGGAAAAATTAAGGTATAAAAGAACGACTACAAAGTATATTGCTAGCCAATGAATCAATTTGCTATAAATAAGTTACTATGAAAGCAGATGAATTTCTCTTAAGGGTGTTAAGATCTTGTGAAAGGTGGAACTAGACTGAATGCACTATTTCTACATGATTTCCACCACATTCCACCATATATCTTATAATACCTTGAATTCCATGCTTCCTAGCCTGGCTAAAATTGGCTGTGACTTTTCTGAACACATAGGCAGAATGCTGAAAACTTTCCTTGTCCATTTATCCTGGTTACAACATAGTATCAGTAAGATCTGTTTACTATAAAGTGCCATGGCAAAGAAGTACACAATCTTTTGGTTACAGTTAAATTCACACTAAATAAAAAATTATTGATGGCAACCCAGACATAAACTACAAAGAATAGCCTTAAAGATCAATGAATTTAACTGGTGTCAACTCTTGTGAACATCAAATCATCCAATAAATGTATTACAGTGCATCCCTAAAGGGTAATTATCATCAGATTCAATACTTTATCTCCACAGGCAAATGTATATGTAGAGAAATACTCCATTTCTCTATTCAGGCTGTAGAAATCCAGTTTATGTATCCCATTACTAACAAAAATCCACAATGGAAACAAAAAATAATCCTTTGGAGAAATGATGGGGCCTCCAGAGTAAACAATGTAAAACAAATTTGGTATCTTTGCATGTAAGTTCAATTCCCAAGCATGAGAATCATGTTACTTCTCCAAGTTAATCAGCTACCACTTCTAGTCTTTGGAGACACCCAAGCTTTCTCTTGAGGTCTTCGTGGTTGATCCTTGTTTCAAATCCAAGGCATATTCCCTTTACTTAACTCAATCTCAACCTATTATGGTCTCCGCAAACTTCCATTATATTTTTAAAACAAACTTCCTTTCTCCTACTGTGTAGGGAAAGGCCGGATCTTCTATAAGCCTCCATTTTATGTAAAAATTGAAGAGAGAAAACAATAAATATTTCATAGATTCATTCTGTGAATTGAAGATGTAATTTACACAAAGGATCTGGTTGGGTGGTTGCCACAGAATAAGCAGTTATAAAAATAACAGTGATGGCAGCTGGGGGTGGTGGTGCACTCCTTTAATCCTGGCACCCAGGAGGCAGAGGCAGGCGGATCTCTGTGAATTCAAGGCCAGCCTGGCCTACAGAGAGAGTTCCAGGACACCCAAAGCTGTTACACAGAGAAACACTTTCTTGAAAAACCAAAAAAAGAATGATGGCCATAATACATTAGGAGTTTTGTTAACATATCGTTTCCCTCAACAGATGAGATCCACACATTTGACTGTATTTCCATCAACTTAGATACAATCAACCCTTTCTAATTACCATGATCTCTGCAAAGTCCTTTACTTGACTTTACTTGTCAAGTAACAACCAAGGTAGCCAAACATACCTTCTAATAGACTACCACTCAATCTCTGAAGAGACTGAAATTAATGCATGTAGAGTCCACATTTACACTGACACAAAAATCATGGATATTTAGAGTTGAACATATCCAGGTTGTAAACCATCCCAGAATTTTCTAACTCTGATTGTACTCTGACCCATGAGAGTGTTGAAATTCTTCACTGGGAACAGCAGGAATAGGTATAAGTTAAAGTATCCAAAAGCAAGACAGGAGTCAAAAGTCCATTTCAATTGCTGCCTTGCATGAGTACGGATTGATATTTTAGCTCAGACTTCCTCTTATGACAAAGGGTGAATGAGAAAGTCTGGAGAGGTTCTATGATTTGTTGCAAACCATAGGAAATGTTGGTAGCAGTGCTCTTTCTCCTTCACTGTGTCACACACCTGCTGTCCTTTGACTTAAGTCGACTCCACTGAGCTCATGACTGCATCCTGTCTTGATAAATCTACCCTAAGTATTTCAGTTATATGTCCACACTTCTGTTCTTTTAAAAAGCCAGAACACCCTCCAAAAGGACACCTTTTCCACCGGCAGGCTTATATGCATCAGGATTCTAGCCTAGCCTGCTCTAAATGATGTTGGCTTCTACCTCTGCTCCTTCTTCTTCTCTATACTTGACCTAGACCTTCTCACCTGCACAATATTTCATCCACAATAATAATGGGTTTTTCTCTGACACATCCAATGCAATATCTGGCCCTCTCTGAAGAAAGACAGACTAACCAACCCAAAAAATAACTATAAAGTTCCTTTCACCATATTACTAACGGAACTTCTTGTCTCCTTGGATAACAACCAACCAAGGCTGACCCAATCCACGGAACATTCTTATCTGGGCAAACATAGGGGCTGGAGAGACGAAACTCAGGAATTTATTGCCCAGAACACACAAGGAAAATTCCATAAGTCAATGATTGGTGGTGAATGACACAATTTGTTTGTAAACCTAAGGAATTGACACATTGTGACCTGATGATCTTTGGACTAGTCTTTTCTCAGGTTTAACTTCTACCGAATTTCTTCCATATACTACTTTCTTCACTGGATATCATTAGAAAAATGCCTGACAAATGACAGGCAAATACTCTAGTTTAATTAACAAATACTTTCTCTTGCTACTTCGAACCTGTTTCCTAAACCCATCTTTCACATGTAAATAGGGCACACAGAATCCACTTAGGTCTAGGTTTAAAATAAAAAGATAGATATCTTTTTCATCACTACCTTTAGTACTTGGTGGTTTAGCCGTACTAAGATTTAATTTAATTCTTCCTTTGTTGTCTTGTTGATTTCTTTGTTCCCATCTTATAGTATCTATAACAGTGGTTCTCACACTTCCTAATGCTGTGTCCCTTTAATACAGTTCCTCATGTTGATGGTCTAGACAGTGGTTCTCACCCTTCCTAATGCTGTGACCCTTTAATACAGTTCCTCATGTTGATGGTCTAGAGAGTGGTTCTCACCCTTCCTAATGCTGTGACCCTTTAATACAGTTCCTCATGTTGATGGTCTAGACAGTGGTTCTCACCCTTCCTAATGCTGTGACCCTTTAATACAGTTCCTCATGTTGATGGTCTAGACAGTGGTTCTCACCCTTCCCAATGCTGTGACCCTTTAATACAGTTCCTCATGTTGATGGTCTAGACAGTGGTTCTCACCTTTCCTAATGCTGTGACCCTTTCATACAGTTCCTCATGTTGATGGTCTAGAGAGTGGTTCTCACCCTTCCTAATGCTGTGACCCTTTAATACAGTTCCCCATGCTGTGGTGACGCCCCCCTCAAACCATAACATTATTTTTTGTTTTCACTTCATAGCTGTACTTTTACTATTGCTATGTAATGTAAATATCTGTGTTTTCTGATAGTCTTAGGTGACCCTGTGAAAGGGTCATTTGACCCCCCAAAGAGGTCACTATCCACTGGTGGAGAACCACTACTCTAGGCCTTGTTTTAAGTCTTTGGAAATGTATATATTTTATTAGGCAATTTACCTGCTTCACCTGGCTACAATTTCCAATTCATCTTTTGTGAGCTGGCTTCATGTAACTTGACAAACCTTTGCATTGCTATTCAGATCTCTCTCCAATATGTGCCATCCTGTCATCAGTTTGGTACCTGCATACTGACAGAGCTAGTAGTTCGGTTCTTGAAGGGTTTTGACATGACTCACTAGAACCTGGGTGATTACAACCAAATCCATATACACCCACAGCTTGGCCATGGACTTAGTAACCACCAAAGGGGGCATGCCCCACAGGATGAGAACCGCTGATCTATAACCTTTGCCCAATCTAACCAGTGCATGTGTTAGGAGCTGCCTGAGTTTTAGCACTCTTTCCACCCAATCTGCATATACACATGAGCACACACACACACACACACACACACACACACACACACACACACACACATACACACGACAGACATGAATATTAGCTAAGTGCATTTGACAGCAGCATGCTTGGGTTCAAATCTTGGCAGTACCACTTACTTCCTAACTCTTTGGCCTTCAGCAGATCACTTCACCTCTATGTATCCAAAATTCACTATCTGTAAAATAAAAATAACAAAAAATATTTACCAGTGATATAATGAAGAATATATTTTATCTCATATCCCCGTTTCCTAGACCAGAGGCTCTAAAGCTCTTAGAATTTCTTCCTTCCTTCCTTTCTTTCTTTCTTTCTTTCTTTCTTTCTTTCTTTCTTTCTTTCTTTCTTTCTTTTTGGTTTTTCGAGACAGGTTTTCTCTGTGTAGCTTTGGAGTCTATCCTGGCACTCGCTCTGGAGACCAGGCTGGCCTCGAACTCACAGAGATCCGCCTGTCTCTGCCTCCCGAGTGCTGTGATTAAAGGCAAGAATTTCTTTTTTTAGTTTAAATTAGAAATAGGCTTGTTTTGCATGTCAATCCCGGTTCCCTCTCTCTCCTCTCCTCCCCTGCACCCCCACTACCCTTTATACCACCCCTTTCTATTCCCCAGGGAGGGTGAGGCCTTCCATGGGGGGATCTTCAGAGTCTGTCATATCATTTGGGTCAGGGCCTAGTCCCTCCCCTGTGTGTCTAGGCTAAGAGAGTATCCCTCTATGTATAATGGTCCCTTTTCCTTCACTTTGACACATTTCTGAGAAAAGCAAGCTAAAGGAAAGATTCATTTTGATTCACCATTTCAGATGCCTTAGTTCACGATCAACTGGATTCATAACTTTTAGCCTAGGGTATAGTAGAACATCATGCCAAAGAGGGCATGAAAATGCACAGCTGCTCACCTCATAGCAGGCTGGAAGCAGCTAAGGATAAACTGTATCTTTCTACAGACTGTCCCCAGTGATCTACTTTCTACAATTAGGAAGTAGTTAGTGTTGAATTAGTGGGTCTTTAATTTTCCCACCCTCTCAATCGTGCCATCAATTTTTTAAACACACTTATCACACCAGATGCTCCAGGAGCCAATCACTTCCCAAAAGCCCATCACAACCAAAGGCTCAATATGTGAAACTTTGGGGGGACACTTCAGATTGAAGCTACAATACTGAGCTTCTTCTATAGTCCTCCAATCTTAGCTGTTATCTTCTGCCTGGATCATATTATCTTGGCTATGAGCATTTAAATCCCCATCTGTGATGGTTAATCTTGACTGTCAACTTGATGGAATTAAGAATCATCACTGAAACATACCTCAAGACATGTCTGTGAGAGTATTTCCAGGAAGGTTTAGCCAAGCAAGGAAAAGCTACCCTCAATACAGGCAGTAAAACCCCATGGGCGTGGGTACTAGACTGAATATAAAGAAGCAAGGACAGCCTTCATCTCTCTGCTTTCTGTGTCTGTTCACAAGTGCTGCCTTAAGCTCTTGCTGTCTTCACCGCCCCACCATGATTTACTATCCTGTAACTTACCACCCTGTAATTTACCTCAAACTGTAAGGTACGATAAATCCTTTCTCCCTCAAGTTACTTTCGTCAGGTAAAGTTGATTACAGCAACATGGAAAGGACCTAACAGACCACCTCACCCTCCTCATTCTTTTGTTTTTCTTGAGTTAAGCCTATCCCTTTCTCCCTAGCCACTAGAAGAAATCCCACTAAAACAAGACAGACATCCATACTCACCCAGCTATACCAAAGTATGGTATTGTTGTGTCTGACTCTTAGTTCCATCTGTACTATGAGGCCCAATCCATCAAAGGAAATCCTCTGAACAAAATCCCTGCCCCATTCTAGGTGAAATATGCCACATGTCTTTTGATGCTAGGATTTAGATAGCAGGTCACCCTTCTTAAGTAAAAGCCTTAACTCTAGTGCAGACCAATCTCGACCTCTTGTCTTTGTCTGCTGTGTCCCTACTTGCCTCGCTGCTTACGACATAAGAGTTTGACTTAAAAGACAGAACATGACATAAAAGTAACAATCTTCTCATGGTTTTCAGAATAACTTATGCTTTAAGGGGTCTCAACATTAACTACAGGATGAATTTAAGACTGTACTAACTTTCTTGGGCTAACAAACAGGCTTACCTTTTCCTAAAAAGTCCAAGATTATTTTCTATATGATTCACATAGTACCAGAAATTTATGACTTCTTTTTGGGAATTGACATTGAAACTCTAACAAAAAATTAAATACCAGTTTTAGCTAACACCCTTAGGGAAGAAGTGCATAGAAAGGGCCATTGACCATTAAAATTCCCTTGCAACAAGAATCCAGTTGTCTGGGACCACCATGGCAGGAGGCAGAATGAATGGTACCTCTCTGCTGACTTTTTTTTAAAAAAGATCCTAATCCAATTACCTTCAGTTCCCAAAGTCAAAATAAGACTTTCCTGGACAAAGATAGAAGTGAATTCATTTGGACAAGTAGACTCTCTGTTAGATCCCAAACCAAACATTAAGCCATGATTTACATGTACCACCATTCTTCATAGAACAGACGGTTCTAAGTGTACTGCATGTGAAGTGAAAAGGCTTTTCTTTCTCTGAATTTTTCAGCTGACCCCTATTTTAGGCATCCCAGAGGAGTTTGCTACTTAAAATAATCTCAGTGAGTTGTTTTGCAGACTAAATAACCAATTAATTTTTTCACAAATCTGAATATCCATGTGTTCCTTTAAGAGAAAATCTGTAGTCTAGTTTACTGGTTCCCAGAATCATGGCATCATAATTAATTGAAAGATCATAGCAGAATCTAGCAGCCTCTACTTTGTACTTACAATCAGCATACTATCATGTAGAGTCTCAAAAGACCTTGGCACTCAGGATGCCACTCTATCACATACTTAAAATGAAACTCCATCGCAGGGCCAACCTCATGAAAAATGACACAGCTGACCATGAAGATATTTTATTCCTACATTCAAATGCACAGATTCAATATCATATACCTGACAAGGGGTTATGTTCTAATCTAGTAGGCAAATTCTGAACACATATGCAAAAAGTGTCCTGAAAGATAGCACCTTTTAAGAGCCTGTGAACAGGAAACTGCATCCTAATTGCCCCCCAGAAAGTGTCCTGCAGCCAAGAAAGAGAGAGCAGCAATACAATTTATAGTTGCTAAGGTGGAGGACCCTGGGAAGGCACAAAATGGAGGGAGAGAGTCCCCCACACACACTTTGTAGGCAGACAGCATCGTGTCCCATCTGCTTCCCTAGGCTTTTCTACGAATCCTATATTTATACTCTTGACACTTGGAAACCATAGGCATCCAAAAGCCCACTGTTCTTAACAACTGCTCTGCCTCCTCTGGCTCACCCCTCAAGCAAAACCTTCAGATTTCCTCATCTTTCTTAACAAACACAAAATTCAATTTATGAGACAGTTTTGCCTACTTTAACTAGGAATTCACTTTGGATATTTACATATGTGTTTGCCCCATATGTCTGTACAATTCATTCGTTACATCAAAGGCGTGATTTAACTTTCACTTAAGAGCACAAAGCAACAGAAGGAACATACATATAAGCACAAGTTAGCATTTGTGGTGAAGCCAAGTTCTATAAGGCTGTTTTAAGGGAGTGTGGTGAGATGGGGGAGGAGAACATGCTTTTCAGCAAGGAATCAGACTGGATATGGAGATACAATTTAAAGGGTCATGGGCAATAAACAGTTAATTTATGACTTCAACTCTCCCTCTCAGATATCAACTGTCTCACTCAGGACTTTGTTGGGAGAACAGGGGTATACTTTGAGTGGGCTATAATTGGGGAGGGAGATTTTACCTTAGGCAGTATATAATTAAGTGCCAAACTGAGTGGCAGTCTGTGCTCTGGAGATCAGAGGCAGAGAGATCAGTGGGAGCTGAGCAACTGTGAAAGGTTTCCTGGAGCAAGCCAGGAAAGAGGTTGGCACTCTCAAGGACTTGTTTTCAACTACTCTTCATCAGTCATCATGCCCACCCTTCCTGAAGCATGGCAAAAAAAGTGTGTGTGTGTGTGTGTGTGTGTGTGTGTGTGTGTGTGTGTGTGTGTGTGTGTGTGTGTGTGTGTGTTGAGGAGGAAGGGGGATCTGCTTCCCATTTCTTCAAGGGATACATGAATATTTTTTCCTATAAAAACTGCAGGGAAATAAATACAATATAATCTGTATGCATGAAAAGTGCAAATGCTTGGCATTTGGAGTCCACAGAACCACTATTCTGTTATGCAATTTGGTGACTGTAATTATATAACCGTCACAAAATGGAAGCAACCTTCCCTGAAATGCTGCAACCCAGCATGTCTGTATTTTGCTCAGAGCTATTGACTCTTGGAAGACGTGATATTCAGGAGTTCTGACCTTTGTGTGGGATCAAAGGTGAATTCCCTGCACAATGTATGTATCTGACAAATAACTTACTTTTCACTGTAGCTGCTCTGGTTTCCCCCACAAACACTGGTATTTATACACGTCTGACACAGCCCTCTATGGGGTTTCTAATAGGAATACTGCCAATATTAATAGGCAAACTTTCACAGCATTTACTCTGTACTAAGCACTAGTGTAAACTTTATAAATATATCAATCATTTAAACTTCATATGAAGTGAAGACTGCTATGATTACCCATTTCAAAAAGGATGAAACTGAGGCACAGAGGAGTAAAAGAACTTGTCTTGAGTTATATAGTCAGTACATGGCAAAATTATAATTACAACCCAAGCTGTCAGGCTCCAAATCTTTGTTTTTAACAACTATGCTACATTGCTTCATCTGCCAAGCAAGAGGCAAGGGAACCTCCTGAATCACCCACTTCAGCACAGAAAGCATAAAATTACAGTCCAAGTAGCAGATCTATTCTCAGAACACAGACCAGCCTTCCATGTGTACGTTGTGATTTGAAAAGAACTAGGCAAAATCTCCTGGGCCCCAAGTATCTCTCACATCCTATAGAAATACTCAGAACTCTAAGTAATTTCTCTACTTATTACAGCATTTGTGACTTTCAAACATGCCAATGAAAATGTAAGTAGTATCAGAAAAAAGTAACTCCCAAAATCATTATCAATATCTATAGTATCATTTTTAACAAAGAGTAAATTGAACCGTCATCCAGAAAATGGGGTCTTAGTTCTGTCTGTCAACTACTACCTATGTGACTTTGGATTTTTGTTTTGTTGCCCATTAAATAACTATAACACCCTCTGCAATGCCTTCATGCAACTGCTTGCTGTTGGATTGTGATGAATACAAAAGGATCTTGTAGACTTTAAAAGATTGTGAAATTATAAGGTATTATTATAATAAACCAAACATCTAGCAAGACTATATAACTTAGGTGACCATCAGAGAAATCTATGCAGCCAGTTTAAGACAGATTAACAAGGCATAGTCCAAAATTAATTATGTCATAGACATTTCATAACTGATAGCTTAGGCAAAAATGGCCTCCACGTAACTGGGTTTCTTTTAGAGGTGCTCAGAGCATAATTTCTAAGAGGCACAGTGCTACTCCAGCAGACAAGCTGTTTCTATGGCCACAAGACCAGGGAACTGTAGGTGACAAGCAGAGCACACAGGCCCCAAGATGGAAAAGACAAACAGAAAATTAGGAGATAAAAGGGTAGAAAAGAGTACATGTGTTGTAGAAGCAACTGTTGCTGAGGTATTCACTCTAAGTTCCACCATTGGTACAGGTGGATGTAAAACAACCTCCGTGGCTGTGGAAGCCTTACAATGCACTGGGAGGAAAGAAGAAAATTACAATAGTCTCTAAAAGAGCCTAGCTATACCTAATGACACTTCATTTTGTTAGGAGTTTTGATTGCTTTGGTCACCAGTTTGTCCCCTAAGGTACCAACACCTGGAACAACCTTAAATAAAACATAATTATGACATAGCAATTTGAATTTGCCAATGTTATGATTGAAATATAAATTATGTTTTGGTAAGATGGCTGAACAGTTGAGGCCAAGCTTGATGACCTGATTGAAATCCCTGAGAACCACATGGTGGAAAGAGAGAAGCAATTCATACACCTTGTCCTCTGACCCTCATACACACATCTTGGTATACACACATACATACATATATACATACATACACACATACATACATACATACACACAGTGGAACTTAAAAAATAAAAATATCAAACTTGTGGCAGATTACTTTCTTCTGATATATTTTATTTATTTTAAATTTTGTGAGATAAAACTCATGGGCAGTGAAGTCTACAAAACTAAGTGAATCATGATAAATTTTTATTTTTTTATACATCCATGTAATTATCTGGATCAATATAAAATATTCTAGGATGTCAAAGGGCTCTCTTAATAGCATAATATCAATTCTACTCCATACCTAATGAGGCAGTCATTACTTTTACAGATGGTTGGAAGTGTTTTGTTGATGGTGTTTTTGTTATTGTTTACAATTCTAGACACAGAAATCAAGAGTCTCACTCATGACAGGCAAGTACTCTACCACTGAACTGTGTCCTCAGCCCAGAAAACGGAGAATTTGGCATTATAAAAAAGTGTGTGTCTGAGCTGAACTCTGGAATCCAGTTGCAGAGAAGGAGGTGTGATGAGCAAAGGGGTCAAGACCAGGTTGGAGAAACCCACAGAAACAGCTTACCTGAACCAGGGGTAGCTCTTGGTCTCCAGACTGATAGCTGGGAAACCAGCATAGGACTGTTCCAGACCCCCTGAAGGAGGAAGTCAGTTTGGAGGTCACTGGTAGTAGATCAGTATTTACTCCTAGTACAAGAATGAACTCATAGAGAGATACTCTTTCAGCCTAGACACACTGGAGAGGATCTAGATCCTGCTCCAAATGATATGACAGACTTTGAAGATCCCCCAAGGAAGGCCTCACCCTCCCTGGGGAGCAGAAAGGGGTAAGGATAGGGGGGCCAGTGGGGGGCAGTGGAGGAGGGGAGAGAGAGGGAACTGAGATCGACATGTAAAAGAAGCTTGTTTCTAATTTAAATAAATAAAAAGAAAAAAGTGTGTGTGTGTGTGTGTGTGTGTGTGTGTGTGTGTGTGTGTGTATTGGTTTTTCAAGACAGGGTTTCTCTGTGTAGCCCTGGCTATCCTGGCACTCGCTTTGTAGACCAGGCTGGCATCTATCTCAGAGATCCGCCTGCCTCTGCCTCTGCCTCCCAAGTGCTGGGATTAAAGGTGTGTGCCACCAACACCAGGCAAAAAAAAATTGTGTATGTTTTAAGACTTGAGAGTTTATTCTTTTCTGGAGTTGCTCTGACCTTCATGTGGAACATCTTTTAGTGTACTTGAGCAGACAATCTCTTTGTCATCTTCAGTGTATTTAAGTTGCCTATATTCAATCTGCTCTGCTACCTTTCCTCTTTCTGTAACAATTAGGACAACGTTTAGCTGTTGCATAAACACACAGTGACAGTCAGAGTCAGAAGGGCACATATAAGTCCCATGGCAATGCTGGAACCCACTGACAATGTGATACTGTTTTGTTAGATAGTCAAGAAAAGACTCAGCTTTGTTGAGCACCTATGGTCTTTTAGGAAAACTTCACTTTATCCTTCATTATGGTAATAGTAGTCCTCACTAGAAGTTGAGAAAATGCCCACCCTTATTCCTCATTTAATTTAAGGAATGAAAACCCATTGGAATGTAGGAGAAATGAAAGTATTAATAAAGTTTTCCCGTGCTCTAGACATAGGTTGTGAGTCTAGGTTTTGCTTTAAAGGGTCACTAATTCTACAAGCTTTCTCCTTGCTTTACGTGTGGAACTAATAAATGAGTATTTAGTAAAACCAAAACATAATGGAAGCAATTATTAGTTAATGTTAACTACAATGAAGGTTTGAAATAGGATCTAGTGGAGGATTAGATCAAGAAAAGTGAGAAAGACCTCCAAGGATGCTATGCTTGAGTTGACTTGACAGAGTAGGCAAAGCTGTACATATGAAACAATATGGTATTACTAGGAAGTTTAGTGTTGCTACAGCATAAAATAATGGATATTCGTGGAGATAACACAAAGGAAAAAGTAAAGGTCTGCTCATAAAAAGACCTTAGATACTCCATGAAGAAGTTTGGATTTATAGCATAGGCCAGGGAGAATCAGCAAAAAAAAAAAATGAACTGAAGAATGACCCAAACAGATTTATACTAAAAATTTCTCTGTTCATAATATGGAGAACTAAAAATAATGGAATGGAACTGATGATCACTGTAATGATCCATATAGGACATGGTAAAATGCCTACAGGGCATCCAGGTAGAGCTATTTGATAGTCAATTAAATCTGCAACCTTGGAGCAGAGAAGCAGAAATTTATAATAAAGGTAAGTTTGGGAGTTACGTGTACATAGTGATGATTTAGACTGCTCAGAAAGACAGTGTAGGGCAGATTACATGATAGGCTTACAGCCTTGGGAAACAGTACTGAAGGTTCCAGCTGGGGAACCAGATCCAAAGAATGAGGTAAGAGGTAAAAGAAATAAACAACCACTAGCCAAAGAAGGTACTATTTTCAAGAAGGGGTGGCTAATATTTCATATGCTCTAATGCACTGGCAAGATGAAAATACTCTCCATTGATTTGGCAATACTGCTGACCTTGGTAAAAAAAAAAAATACTGTCACTATACTGAAGAATGAACAAAAAGTAAGAAGCCAGAGGCAAGCAGTTTAAAAACAGCTAAAGTAGGAAAAACAGAAATAAAGTGACTGGAGGAGAAATCATACTGATGGGACGCAATAGATGAGAAAACCCAGAAAATGTTATTATCCTATTGCAAGTGTTGGAAAGGGAGAGGAACAAATAATGAGAAATTAGCCAGAATAAATTCAAAGGCCCATACTCAGAGATTTTTATGATTCCTGCTGATCGGGAATGGGGATTCCAATATAAAGTTTTTTTCTCTGGTTTATAGGAGCATATTAAACTTGATGGTGAAAAAGAAAAAAAGTAAAACTTAAAACCGATTCATTTCTTTTTTAGGAACAAATAGAAATGACTGTAAAGTAAGAGTGTGGCCAGAGCTATTTTGAATCCCTTGTTTATTTTTGATATACACAGGAGGTTAAACAAAAATCATACAATGTATGGTAAAGTAGGATATAAATTATTACTTCCTATTGAATTTTTCCCACTGGCATTTAGATCATACTTCAAAGTTATTCATGATGGGAAGATAGCTCTGTTCTAACATGTATGAGACCCTGGGTTCAGTACCTAGAATCAATCAATTCATCACCCCAATGTATTAATTTATTATTGACATATAAGAAGTAAGACAAAATGTTATGGGCCAAATCCAACAAATAAATTAAAAATTTTAAGGAGAGTAGAAAGATAGTTCAGTGGTTAAGAGTACTGCAGAGGACCCAGGTTTGATTCCCAGTACCCACATGGCGACTCACAACTGTCTTTAACTCCTGTTCCAGTGGCTCCAATGTCCTTTACATGAACTTTACATGAACTGCATGCATGTGATACACAGACATATGTAGACAAAACGCCCACAAATATGAAATTAAATAAAATCTTAACCATAAAATTTAAAGATGGTATGGCCAATAATTTAACATGTTTTATTAACCAGATTTTCTTCCAAGTACATCAAACTTTCTTAAACATCTTTAAAACTTGATCTGAAAAAGTAAGTAGGTGATTAAAGTAGATATTTCAAAAGCTTTTTGTCCAAGTTTAGTGCTGTGCTACTCAGAATAACTAAGCTATAGAATTAGCTTAAGTGTTCATTAATATAATAGTGGAATATAATATGTCATGCACATATAAACAGAACATTAGACATCCACGAAGAAGAACGAAATTCTGCCATTTGTAGCAAAGATAGATTGTCAAGTGAAATAAACCAAGCAGGGAAATACAAGTGCCACAAACTCTGTCTCCTGTGTGGAAAAGTGAAAGAACATTGACCTAAAAGTAGAAGAGTTTAGTAATAGAGATTAGAAATTGAAGGCAAGGTGTAGGAAAAGTGGCACTCAACACAAACCATGCTGTGTACATATGGAAATAACATGCAAAAATCTATTAATATGGACAATGCGATATATTAATAAAATAAAATTAACTTAAAAAATAAATAGTATGTGGAGTGATAGCTCAGTGGTTAAGAGCACTGGATACACTTCTAGAGTACCCAGGTTCAAATCCTGGCACCTACATGGTCATTCACAGTGGTTTCTAACTCCAGTCTCAGGAAATTAACACCCTCTTCTGGCCTGTGTGCATATAGGCATGCACATGATGCATAGACATACATGCAGGTTGTGCTGGCTGGCCTCATGTCAACTTGACACAAGATATACTTATCAGAGAGGAGGGAACCTCAACTGAGAAAATGCTTCCATAAGATCTTGCTGTGGAGTACTACTCAGCAGAAAAAAGCAATGGAATCTTGAAATTCACAGGCAAATGGATGGAACTAGAAGAAACCATCCTGAGTGAGGTAACCCAATCACAAAAAGACAAACATGGTATGTACTCACTCATATATGATTTTTAGACATAGAGCAAAGGTTTACCAGCCTATAATCCTCTTCCCCAAAGAAACTAGAAATCATGAATGACTCTAAGGGATAAATGGACCCCAGGAATGGGAAGTGGCATGAACTCCCGAGCTAATTGAGAGCATGAGGGTAGGGGAGTGGGTGCTGCCACAATAAGAGCACAAGAAGAAGAGTAGAGGAGAAGAAATGGAGGAGCAGATATATTGAGTTGGGGGAAGAATAGAGGAGAGAGAGCAGGATGAGAGATACCATATCAGAGGGAACCACTATAGGTCCAAGGAGAGATCTGGAACTACGAAGATCTCCAGAGACCTATAAGGATGACACAATCTGACAGTCCGGGCAGTGGAGGAGAGGATGGCCTAGAAGCCCTTCCCCTAGAATGAGATTGATGACTACTCTCTATGCTATCCTAGAGTCCTCATCCAGTGGCTGATGGAAGCAGAGACAGACATCCACAGAAATACACTGAGCTGAAATCTGGAACCTAGTTGAAGAGAGGGAGGAATGAAGAACGAAGGGGTCTGTACCTGGTTGGAGAAACCCACAGAAACAGTTGGCCTGAAAAAGGGAAAGCATATCGACCCCAGATGCTCTTTGGGAGGCCAGTACGGGACTGATACAGCCCCCTGATCATGGATGCCAATGGGGAGGCCCATGCACTCCTGGAAGCCTCCGGAGGTGGACTGGCGTTTTGCCCTGGTGTGTGTGTGGGACTTTGAGAGCCCATCCCACTTGAAGGGATGCGCTCTGTCTCTGAACACATGGGGAGGGACCTAGGCCCAGCACAGATTTGGTGGACTTGGTGGAGCCCCAGTTGGGGGCCCTACCCTGCCTGGGGAGTGGCGGGTGGATGGGGTGGGGGGTAGGTTGGAGGTGGGGGAGAAGGAATGGGGTGAGGGGAGGGAGAGGGAGAGGGGAAAGTACATGTGAAACAAGCCTGTTCCCTAACTTGAATTAATAATAATAATAATAATAATAATAATAATAATAATAATAATAAGAGAAAAAAGATCTGGCTGTAGGACATTTTCTTAATTAATGATTGATAGGAGAGGTCCCAGCACATTGTAGATGCACCCCAGGGATGGTTGTAGGGGAAGCTGTAGCCACGCCTTCTTAGGGGCTGGCTACAGGAGTACCTGAGGGCTTGTGAGGGCGTGGTCAGAGTGAGTAGGGGGACTGCGTTTCTGTTTCGGTTGCTCTTTGCTTCTTGCTGTACAGACTACCACCGGCTGGCTGGTTCGCTCTGTAAGTAAGGCTTTTCCCTATTAAATACCCTTATATTTCTACCTGACTCCGTACTCTAAAAAAGCTGATTCTATTATTATACACCTGCTAGAGGTGATGGCAGTTATGGGTATTCCTACACAAATAAAAACTGACAATGCTCCAACATATGTCTCTACGAAATTGGAACAATTTTTCAAATATTATAACATAAAACATGTTACTGGTATACCACACAATCCTACAGGACAAGCAATGGTTGAGCGATCTAATAGAACACTTAAGGAGATGCTCAACAAACAAGCTTGGAAGACTAAACCCCCCAAAAATAGGTTACATAATGCTTTATTAACACTAAACTTTCTTAATGCCAATAAAAAAGGACAAACAGCTACAAAAAGACACTGGACCACAGAAAAAACTGCTGAACTCAATCAGCCAGTATACTTCAAAGATGTACCAACCTCTACATGGAAACCAGGACATGTATTACGTTGGGGTAGGGGTTTTACATTGGTTTCTACAGGAGAAGAAAAACTTTGGATACCATCAAAGTTGATCAAGATTCGACTAAAAAAGAAAAAACCTCTCGACAAGGACAAATGACAGGTATTCTACTAAGGTATATCTTATAAACTAAATAAAAACCTCCCAAAGGAAAGGGAAGTGTTTTGCTTTTATCTTCACAGGAAAACTCATCTTCAGAAGACAAAGGACACTACATGGGTAGATACTTTAAAAAAAAAAAGGTAGCTATAACCATCAAATAGAAGAAATGTGCCATACGGTAAACTTTACAGCTGTCTCTCAAAAAACTCTATTTCTCTTTATTTCCTAGTCCCTATTCAATTAAACCAATGCTGGATTTAGAGATGGATTTGGCTTTCCTCCTCTAAAATCCAAGCACATTATTTAACTAAGCTTTAATGTTTCTATGTTGTATCAAGAAGCCAATTGATGTAATACAGAATAAAAGAAGACTTTGGGGACTGTCTTTGTCTTTTCTTAGATCTTTCTCTCAAGGTGTACACCCTTTCATAATTGTTATGCTCTCATGGTTACATTCCCTAGCATGTGTACATACACAAGCAAACATTTCTCTGCTAACTGTTTATGTTTGAGTCCCACACAGCCAATAAAGACCTGCCTGACAACAATCCCTAGACACCCTGAAAAGAAAATGGGCCACACCTCCTCGACTACACTGGATCCAACTTGCTCCATCTCAACTGACACTCCGGCCAGAGGTTCGGGTACTGACAGGACCCCACATGACTATCATCGTCCCATTTCAGCAGGAAGTAACTTGGATCTTCTTATATTTTACCTTTATACTGTTAAGTTTTAATCCTCTTTTAGACTAAAAGGGGAATTGTAGGGGAAGCTGTAGCCACGCCTTCTTAGGGGCTGGCTACAGGAGTTCCTGAGGGCTTGTGAGGGCGTGGTCAGAGTGAGTAGGGGGACTGCGTTTCTGTTTCGGTTGCTCTTTGCTTCTTGCTGTACAGACTACCACCGGCTGGCTGGTTCGCTCTGTAAGTAAGGCTTTTCCCTATTAAATACCCTTATATTTCTACCTGACTCCGTATTGGTAATTTCCTACTTTAGATGGTGGTCCTAGATTCTATAAAAAAGCAGGCTGAGCAAACCATGGTGGGGTCAAGTCAGTAAGCAGCACCTCTTAATGGCCTCTGCATCAGCTCCTGCCTCTAGGATCCTGCCCTGTTTTAGACCCTGTCCTGACTTCCTTCAATGATGAACAGCAACATAGAGTGTAAGACAAATAAACCCCTTTCCTTTCAACTTGCTTTTTGGTCACAATGATTCATCACAGAAATAGTTATCATAAATAAGATAGACAAAACAGCCATGCACATAAAAATTAAGAACATTAATCTTTTAAAAAGTAAAATAAATAAAACTAAGACCTCAAATACACTTGGGTGACTTACACAGAAAGCCAACAAATGTTTGTTTACCATATACTCTGAGTCACTCTTCTCTAGTCACTAAGTGTTGACCCAAAAAAGCAATAAGAGTTCACCTTACATCAACACTATAATTTTTTGCCATTGGTATTTTCTCCCCCAAGACAGGGTTTCTCTGTGTAGCTTTGGAGTTTGTCCTCGAACTCACTCTGTAGAACAGGCTGGCCAAAAACTCACAGAGATCTACCTGCCTCTGCCTCCCAAGTGCTGGGATTAAAGGTGTGTTCAACCACTACCCAGTGTCATTTGTATTCTTGATGATGGCTAGTCTGGCTCTAACAAGATAGAATCTTAAAGCAGTTTTACTCTGCATTCTCTTTATGGCTAAGACTATTGACTACTTTTTTCAGGCATTTACTAGTCATTTGTATTTCTTCAAGAGCTCTCAGACCTGTTCTCTAACTTATTTTTAAACTGAGTTGTTTATTTTCTTGGTGACTATGGTTATTCTTAGTTCTATGTATATTAGATGCAGTATTCCCCGTGACTTCCCTGACTTGACAGACTGACACCTGAATGGTGAGACAGAATGAAGCCTTTCTTCTTGTAAAAAAAGAAATGAAAATGTGCACATGTGTTCATGCATGCATGCATGCATCTGTCTGACTGTCTTTATGACCAGTACCTTCAATAGAGTTACGGTCATTTCCTAAATGTTTGTGTTTGTGCCAGACATAGTAACACATGCCTTTATTCCAGCACTTGGAAGGACAGACAGGCAAAGGCAAATTTCTGAGTTCAAGGCCACCTGGTCTACAGAGTAAGTTCCAGGATAGTCAGGGCTGTTACACAGAGAAACCCTGTCTCAAAAAAAAAAAAAAAAAAAAAAAAAATTAATAGATCTGTGTTGTTTGTGGTAACTTCTATTACAAAAACACATATATCTTTCTATATTAAAATCATGTCCCCAAATATGCAAAACTCTCTTGTATTTGATCTCTAGCACTGGAGCAACAACAAAATAAAAAGGTAAAGAAGATTATGGCACATTAGAGCTAGTGTGTCCTTAAAGTTACCTCTCCTGTCTTATCACTTCTCAGAATGCAATCATTAGAACCAACGAGCTGGCTCAAACAGTCCGAGTGCTTACTGCGAAAGCTTGCCAACCTAAGTTTGATCCTTGGAACACACACAAAGGTAGAAGTAGAGAACCAACTCCACAAAGTTGTCTTATGACCGACCTCCACACCTGTGGTATGTATGCTCACACAAATCATGCATGCACACACACCTAAGGAATAATAATAACAGTAAATTAAAATGGAAAAGTGCAGCCATTAGTGATTGCAACTAGAGTTAGAACCCAGTTAGAACTCAGTACTTGCTCTACCAATGGAAATCCCATCAGTACAATCATGTCTCTCTCCCTAATCCATACTTGCCTCCATTGCTTATCATTGATTTCTAAACATTCAGGCCATCAATTTTCACTAAAATAAACAGTAATGTGTCTACAATTCCTTTAGCACTTGGCCTATATTAAAACAGTGATGCCTCTGTTATTGGAGATAAGCTAGAGGGAGCCAGCAAAGATCATCTAGCTTAGGGCATGCAGTTGAAATGTCCCAAATCCCAGAAAGAGACTGGGGATATTTTCTCTCCATTGTTGGGCTGCTATAGAGGAGACTGTGTTGACATGAAATTTCTATTCAGAATTTTAATTAAATTGTGGCCTATGGCAAAATAGAAAGACATTAAAATCAAATGGTAGTGACTCTTTGTTTATTTTATGGGCTCTCATCTCTGACTACTTGCTGAAATAATTAAATGTCTTTTCAGCAAATGGACTGTTCAGCTGTTTAGTTTAATGTTTCCTATAACCTGACAAGTATGTGCTTTATAATTCAGTTAATTTCTGCTCTTCCCCACCCCACCCCCATCACACACTTTTCTCCTCTTTGCTGGCACAGGCTGGCCTGAAGGTTTCTGCAGATCAGAATGGTATGAAGGCATCTGAAAGTCAAAGTCTTCTTACAGAAACTAGTGGGGACTGTTGGAAGCTGAATATATTGCATTTGACGTTAGTGGGTCAGAGGCTCATCTTAATTGAAATTGGTGAAAGTGGAGTGGACCCATAATTTAGTCAATGAGAGCTCTTGGTCTCAGAATGAAGCATCAAATGTCTTCACTGAATCACTGTAATTTTTTTGTACACACACACACACACACACACACACACACACACACACACACACACACACACATCATTCACATGGAGTAAAGTATAGGAGAATATTCCTAAGGGATATAGGAAAGGGGCTGCTTTTCTGTCTAGTATAAACCTTTGCAAATGTCTTTGTTAAAAAAAAAATAACAAAGGCCCAGAATACAGACTTCAATGGGGAGATTTAGTCAAACGGATCCAAATTACTTCATAATAAAGAAAAACACTACCACAGGTTTATCCAGGTACAAAATTATTTCTACTTTCTCCAAACAGGGGATTCAAGAAGAGATGCTGGAGACGATGAAAAGATAACTGTAATTACAATAACTAATTTGTGTTGCATGTCATCTAATCACTAGACTAAGTATCAATTATGATTTGAATGAACACTCAAAAATTCCCGTTTTACATGCGTCAGTGTGGAAAACACCAGACAGCCTGCCGCAAAATCTCCACTCTCTCTGTTGCCCAAGCAGACACAATTCCTCAGGCTTATCCCTAGGGCTGCAACAGAACACCAGCTACAGCCTCCCTTTCCCCAGTCCACGTGTCCTGCAAATCCCACGGACCATCCCCTCCTGTTCTCCCTCCACACACTTGTCGATGACTTGCAGTCTCCCAACACAAGCAGGCATTCCCTGTGAGCACAGCAGCCCAGCAGGCCAGGCAAACAGGCAACACACAGTCATCACACTCACTGAAAATCCAGAGAGGAAATAGACACCAAGGAACAAGACACCAACCCAACAAAGACAAACTGAGAAATCAGCACCCAGACCTATAAGCACCCCAAACACAGGTGCCTAGACATCAGGGAAAGAAAATAATCAATAACAGCCAGGAAAATATGCCTCCACTAGAGCACAGCTATTTTATCATAGCAGTGGCTGTTAAAAATATGACGTCATGAAATTTAGAGGCAAATGGATGGAACTAGAAAAAAAAATCATCCTCATTGAGGTAACACAGACCCATAAAGACAAATATGGTATGAATTCAGTTATAAGTGGATATTACCCATTAAATAAATGATAGCCAAGCTACAATCTGTAAGCCCACAGATGTTAGGTAAAGAGGAGGACTCTGGGAGTGGGGGATGAATGGATCTCCCTGGGAAGGGGAAATAAAATAGATTTTGTGGGTGGACTGGGAGCAGGTAGGGACAGGAGTAGGAGAGATCAGGTGGGAGGTAGATGGGATGGAGGGCAAGAGTTCAGGGAGCTATGGCTGCAACTTGGGGATGCTTGGGAGCTGTGTCGAAACCTAGCCCAGTGGAAACTTCCTGGAATCTATATGGATTAACCTAGTGAAGACTCCTAGCAACGGGGCGGGGGCAGGGGCAGGGACACAGAGTCTAAACTGGCCATCTCTTGTAGTCAGGCAAGACTCCCATTGGTGGAACTGGGTAGCACTCAGACCTTTAAACAACCCAGGCTGATACTAGGACAGAGGATTGTTCTCTGCAAACTTACAGCACTGGCCCATTGCTGAGGACAACATCCACACAGCACATTGAAGGTGAAGAGGTTGAGCTGATGTATGTAAGGAGCCTTTCTAACTTTCCCATTGCAGGATTTTTAATTTCATCTGCTAGAATAACTGGTCCACCTTTTGTGTGTGTTCTCTGGACACCCTATGATAGGCATGTTCATGGGAGTTATCAACTTCTCCATTTCTAGTTACTGGAATTTCTGCTGCAGAATTTTTGGGAGACTCTTGAGCCATGTCAGACTCCTCGGCTGCTCCGGGGCAGGGAACAGCTGCAGCTGTCACAGACTCTGGGCGATCAGCCGCGGAGGATACTTGCACCTGCGACCTATCAACCAAGGCCTGCTGCTCTTTTCAGAAGGTAGATTGAGAGGGAGTGAATCTGCTGGAGAGGAGGGATAAAGGGGAGATAGGAGGAGTGTAAGGAAGGGAAGCTGGTCAGGATATATGAGAGGAGAATCAACTAAAAAATTGTCACTGTAACCATATTAAAAGGTCAGGAATTTCCCAGGTATGTTGCCTGAAATGTGTATTTCTAACTAGTCAGGGCGCCAGGACAGTAAGACCTCATGACCCCAGGAATTCAAGGACAGTTTAAAAAATATAAGAGCGCCAAGTATCCATGAAGAATGAGGTGCAGGCTTTGGAGATGGCTTGAGGGGTAAAATGTTTGCTGTGCAAGTATCAGGAATTGAGTATAATCCCTGGCACTAACATAAAAACATATACTCCATATACAGAAGTATATGGTTACAATCCCAGCACTGGAGAGGTGGAGACTCACTGACAAGCCTGTCTTGCTTAATTAGTGAGCCCCAGATCCTATGAGAAACAGGGTCTCCAAAAAGAAAGTGGGACCTCTGACATCCCCATACATACACACAGATGCACCCCACTATACAAACATATATATGCATACACACAAAAGACTCGGAACATTTTAGAGATACTGTTTTATCAGGATTGGAATCCAAATACAAGGATAAGTTGCCCAATCCCTCTGCCCATACTCAGTCTTCTGCTATGTTACGATCCAGCAAGATAATTCAAATTCGGCTCCTTGATCTTAGATTTCTTAGGTTCCATAATCATAATCCAAAGTATACAACTTTCCTGGTCTGTGGCATATCAGTATAAAAGCAAAAAATGGCATATATGGTGCCTTAGAATGCAGATGATATATAGCTCAGAAGTAGAGAATTTGTCTGGCATTCTCAAGGTCCTGGGTTCCATCCCCAACATCATAAATATCAAAAGTAACTTGCTCATGACTTCATGTAATCTTCCTAAAATTCTTTTTTATTTTCTCTTTTTTATTTTTTTCCTAAAATTCTTAAATAAGAATCATTATTCTCTTTATTTTACAGGTGTGAAAATTATAGTTTGATGATATTACGTTAATTATATTTGCATTAATTAATTTGCAATATAAATAGAGTTAATTATATTGCATTAATTATTATAATATAGTTATATCATACTTATAAGTAAAATAACCAAGAAAATAACTCAAGAATATAAAACACACTTACTTGGGTTTACTGTTATCAGTCAGTGATCTCTTGGCTCCATATTTCTGGGCTTACTATGCAAGCAGAAAAATATGGCACTGGAAGCATGTGGTGAAGGAGATCTGCTCTTCAATAGTGGGTAGACAAGAAGCAGAGAAACAAGTATACAGATAATATAGTTAGGGCTAGGACATGGTAAAGCCCTCAGGACACACTCTCTAGTGACCTTCTTACTCTAACTAGACTACACCGCTTACCTTTCACCACCTCCTAATAATGCCATCATATGAACCCATCAGTGGATTAATCTATTTATTACATCAGAGGCCTCTGTAAATGTCACCATAGATATATCCAAATATGTAGCTCACTAATTGCCCAGACAATTTTAATACACTCAAGTTGACAATCAAAATTAACTCTCAAAGATATTGAGTGCCGTACTTAAGTTCTCACGTGTAGCAAAGAGCACAATTGGTATTCATGTTTGTCATCTCCAATCCCTGTCACATGAAATGAGAAACTAATACAAATGTTTGAAATCTGGGCACATAAGCTCTTAGTCTCTCCTCAGCTAAATAGTGATGATGGTTGTACAACTGGAAATAAAAGCAAGGTACTCAGTGCTCATTATGTGCCTGGCACTGTGTCAAAGACTTTCTGTAAGATAATTCACTTACATTCTCGTGAAATTTTGAGGAAAATACTTCCATTTATTCTATTTTACAAACTACAAAAAGGAATCTCTAAGGGCAAACAACTTTCTCAGGTTACATAACTGGAAATGGGGATGGTGGTAAAAGTTAAGAGCAAGTCCCCTCCAACAAGGTAGAACACCAAGCTAGCTAATAAAGACAGCAAGTTCCACCTCTTAGTGGACTATGGCCCAGAATCTTCTGAAACCCTGATATCCTAAATCAAAAATGCATGTTATCCTATTCTCAACAATGATATAATCTGAAAAAATTAAGTCCTAAGGCATTTATACCTTACATAGTGGAGACAATAATAGTCAAGAAATATTTGGTGAGTGAATGAATAGATGAGTTGCCTCTATTTTACTAGTAGTTTTCCATGATTCCTTCTGTGGCCTTATAAGCTCTATGTCTCAATATGAATTGAACCCTTTCATGTAAATCCTTGAATGCCCTGAATTTTTGAATAATCAATGGTAAAGAATAAGAGAAAAGACTTGCTTATCCTTAGAAAAATAGAGTGTGGAAAAATAGTGAAAGGAAATGGCTCTCCCAAGGCTCACATCTTTAAAGAGAAAACTGTTGTGTGGGAACCAGACATCTAAGAAGGAAAGAAAATTCAAATTCAATGTAGAGATACAAGAGATAAAAGGAAACTAACATTTACTGAGTGCCACTGCCAGTCTCTTTTATGTACTCTCTCTGCTGTAATCCTTGCACCAATCTCAGGAGACAGGTGTTTGCATCTTTATTTTATAAATAGGAAAAATTAATTAAGAACTGAATAGCTGTGTCAAAGGCTTCTCATATGAGAAGTGGTGAAGCTAGGGTTTCTTCTCAGGACTGACTCTGAGTCTGAAACTTTCTAGAAAATTCATTACCACTTCAAGTAAACTTGAAAACAGATGGACCATTCATTGAATTGGGGGAAAGAGTTCAGGCTTAGACAGGAAACGAATGGCAAAGAACTGGTAGAAAGGTGCAGAACTTAGAAAGCTGGAAGACAGGCCCTAACTGAATGAGCTAACCTTAAGGAAAGTCATGAAGTGACTTTAAATTCTCTAGCACGCGTCTTTCATCACTTGCTAGTTGTAACTACTTAATCTGGAGCAGAAAAGAGGAACCTATAGCCAGGAAGACACATAAGGGCAGGCAATGGTGGGTGATAAAGATAACATTGTCTCCCAAACCACTGCTCAATTGTACACACACACACACACACACACACACACACACACACACACACACACACAGCTTTAGACAGCAGAAGTCAATGCCAGGACTTGCTGCCATCCCACAATATCTACCACTTGCATCTCTACATCATTCCCAGCAACCTGATCTTCCTTATTATTGTGTCAGCTTTATCTAGAGAAACAATAAATATCTGCTACTCCCAGATAGGGCACCAAAGACTGAAACAAAGGAACATTCAATCGAAGTGTAGCTTGTTAAACCCAACAGTACACTTGGGATTACTTATAGGAGTGTAGGCCATTTACACCCAGATACAGCACTGATGATAAAAAGAATTTCCCTCCCAGTAGAACCTGCTGAGCCCTGCCTCCTAGCAACCATTAACTGCCTATAAATCCTGGAAGGGGGCTCATGAGTCCCTCCTCACTAGCAATGGTTAGCTATGTAGAAATGCTTGGAGAAGGCAGGGCCCCCACTTCCAACTACATACAAATCTGCGGGGTGGGTGGGGCTCACGAGCCTATCCTCCCTAGCAACCATTAACTGTTTATAAATCCTAGGCAAGAGGCAGGGCCTTTCAGAAGGCTTACCACCTCCAGCAGCAGCAGGAGAAGCAGCAACAGCAGCAACTATTAGCTGCCTGTCTATCTAAGATTGGGGGTACTTCCTGAACCTCTCCTCCCCACCAAATAGGCCCAATCTTGTGCAAATCACCTGTGGATATTCATATTTACTGACACTTAAAGAAGGCAAAGGCCCATTCCATGACAGAAGACAGTATTCCATATCATAAACAGAGTTACTAATAATTAAGGAGTTTTGGAGCTTCACAGCCTTCTTTAAACAAAAAGACGTGTATTTTCTCAAAGTCCTGGAGAATAAAACTCAAAATCTAAACATGGGTAGAGTTGGCTTTCTAGCGGGCTTCCCTCCTCAGCTTGTACAGGGATGTCTAGGTCCTGTATCTTTATGTGGCCTACTCCTCTGTGTCCCTCAGTCTTCTTGCCGGGAATGTATCAGGTCATGGAAGGCAGATCTGAACCCAGAAATAAAATGTTGTTCCCTCCATATCAAATACCCACTTTATTTGTGCTCCTAATGAATGAAACCGAACTGAAACAAGGAAAAATATTCAAATGGGGTATGCCCGTGTGAAAGACAATGTGGATGGAGCTACGATGGAAGACAGATCTTGAGAAAGGGGGAGACAAGTTTGAATGGAAGCATCCTGGGCTATCTACCTTGGAGATAAGGAAGCTTCTGCAAAACTTCCAAAAGTTGAGCCAATGGTGGCCAACAAAGGAGTTCAAAGGATACCCAGGAATGTCTGACTAGACATCCTCAAAATATGCAGTAATGCTAGGAGGCATTCCATGAACAATGCCAGAACACACCAAGTGAGGTTCTCAATAGCACTACCCAGTTTGCCAGGGGTGGGGGTCTTCCAGGTATTCTAATAGACCTGACATGGTCACTGCCTCCTCAATCATTTCCCCTACTACAACTTTTAGCTCAAGCATCACTTTCTAAAGAAAGTCCTTCCTGATCCCAACCTGTTACCTTCATTTGTTCATACGATCCCAAGAAAGCATATTCCTTTCCTTCGCAGAATTTGCTAGAATTTATACCTCTATCTTTAATGTGATTTTTAATTATTATTGACTCTATTACTAGTCTTTTGTTTTTCTCTGTCTTTCTGTGTGTTCATTGATAAGTTTTAAACTCCATGAAAGAAGGCACCAGGGCTATGTTGATCACTGGTTTGTCTTAAGAGCCTATCAAAGTGACTAGCAGTAAGCACTCAATATTAAGTAAATACAGACAAATACCAATGAATGGAAATGAGATGAATAATCCATTATAATCAACCTGGTGGTGGATATATAAAGCTCAAGACTAGGAAAAATGGACATATAGCTTTAAGAGGTAGAAATACTAGCAACCCAGCTTCGTGTACTTGTTACATGAAAAAGGGGTCAGGGATCCAAAGAATCGGTGACAAATTGTTAAAGCTTGTGAAAAGATATATTCAGCAAAGCAACAAAAACCAAGACTAGCATCCTATCCTGAAATGACCATTTTAGATCATCATAAGAGTCAGCCTCCTTTTGTCCTTAGTTTGGGGGCACGGGGTTCACTTTGGAACCTGATGGCTGGAAATTTCTAGTACAGGATACTGTGAAACCAGTGGCTGTCAAGTTTGTAATCACAAGGTGATGATGCCACTGTACACCTTGAAAACATCTCTGTTATCCTTATTTTGGCATCTTGAAGGTGGAAAACGGAGATTAGAGAAGTTTGAAATCCATCGGTCATGCATTGCCAGCTCCTTTGAGTGCATATCTACATGAAATAAGCACAGCCTTCACGTTGCTTTAGTTACCCATGGACCTCCGTACCCAGAACCCACACGTCAGAGGTGTTATCTACACCAAAGCTAGTAGACACTAACAACATTTTGCTCAGCTGTATGACCTTCAAAATTAGTTACTTTAAATATCAGGTAAAAGTAAGTAACTAAAATCCGTGAAGCTAAAAAGATTTATTTATGTTTTCCCTCAGTTTCTGTTTCAGGGTAAAAAGGAGACAGAAGATACTGAAACTGACATGGTAAATACAAGCTGTGGCTAGCATCTGCTGGGCCAAACTGACTGGGAATGATGCCAGAGAAATGAAAGTAAAATAGAATGAATATGCTTGGAGAGATGACGATTACAACATGAACCAAATGAGCAACCCTTTAGTAGATCAAGTAGACTACTCAAGGAAACTTGGGGATCAGGGATGCAATAGACACAAAAAGAATCACACAGCAAGGCAGTCATCCACTGATATACGGGAACCCAGAGGTATTCTGCCAAGAGAAAAGAGGTTGTGTCAACAAGGTATACAGATCTTTGTGTGAGTTTCAGCTCAGGTTTTCTCTGGTAGACCCTCCTTACAGAAACCCCATTCTCTGACAATATGAATTCAGGTTATAGGGTAGTAGTTAACATCTAACAGCATCAAATGGCAGCCCTATGAGTCCCAGACCACTTGAAATTTCAATGTTTTGGTCTTCAACCTTGTCTCCGAAAGGACTATAAAATATAATCTCATAGGACTAGATAATAAAATGTGATCATTTATAATTTGCTTTGTAATCTACGATGACTCCCTACAAATTCCCCAAATTTTAAGGTAGAGAAAAGCCTGAACAAAATTATAATAAAATGAAATGATCCCACTAATCCTGCTCTTGAAAAAGGTGCTTTGGACACATAATATACACTGCATTTACACAGTGCACACAGCACTTCTGAAAGAAATTGTTAACCTCACGATATTGATTTAATATTGGCCAGAAGACATAGAAAGTCATGTGATTCTAGCCAGGTATGGTAATACATACTTTTAATCCTACTACTAGGCAGGTTAGAAGCAAGAAGATCAACAGTTCAAAGCCAGCCTGGGCTCTCAAAATGGAAGACAAAATGCATAAAATAATTAAATAAAAAAATCATAGAAAGGGAGAGAGGAAGTGGGCAGAAGATTAGCAAAAACAAGTTAGTTATAAATACCATAATGAAACCTACTATTTTGTGCACTAATTAAAAATATGAAAGACTTTGGGGTCTCATAGCTAAATAACTAACCCAGTTGAATTAGTAAGTTTAGGGGGAAATCGCTCATTTTCACAACCCTAAGTATCTGCACATCTTACATTGCTATTAACGGTGACTTCAGGAGACCACTGTTAGAATTCATTTTCTTCTTCAGAGCTAGAGCAAAAGGTGAGCTTAGTCTGCAAATAAATATAAAACAGGGAGAGAGATAGAAAATGAGTAAAAGCAAGCACCCTGCAAGCCTGACAACCTGAGTTAAAGATCCTCAGACCTCATGCAAAATCCTGATGTAGAGGTGCATGTCTATAATCCCAGCATGCCCATGGGATGAGGGGAGTCAATGACAAAGGAGTTCCCCAGGAGCTCTTTGGCCAGCTAGCTTCAAGTACAAGGCACAGTGGCAAACAAGATGAGACCCTGCCTCAAACAAGGCAGAAGGCAAAGACCAGTCCTCCACATAAAGTCCCAACACACAGACATTTACACACACACACACACACACACACACACACACACACACACACACACACTTTTAAATGTAACAAGAATAAAGTTCATATCAGTCTGGAACTAGAGTATAAACACATGCACAATTCTATGAAAAGTTATGCTGTGACAGTAATTAACCAAAGCTGTTGGAAATCCCATAAACAGATAATCTGCCCCAATTTGTGATTGTAGATGAATGGTTACATAGTTCTAAATGTCGAGTCTTGTTCTATTCTTGACTCTTTTGCTGACAACTGAAGATGTCAACTTACTTAACTTTTCTATATCCTTTTCATCATGTATAAATCTGGGCCAGAAATACTTCACTATACCAAAGTCATTTTCAACAGTATCATTCAGAGTTCATGCAACACACGATCTCATCAGTTGGAACAATTCTTTTGCTAAAAATGCATTAGCTCCAAGGATGCACTTCCACAGACATTGATATTCTTTGTAGCTAGTCCTTGTAGAGCTTTGCACAGTGGACACACAAATCAGAATAAAATGCAGTGTCTGTATAAGATGGTGATAGCCACATAACATAAAATTTTTAAAGAAAAAACAAAGAGTATAATGAAGAAAATGTTTTATGAGTTTAAAAGGTTGTTTAATATAGAAGCCTTTCCTTTATTCAATGTTTGTTAAAGATACTTCCTTTCTACTTTTCAGGGTACTGAGCGTTCTTCATTTTATTGTAACAATTGCCTCCTTTTAAACATCTACACATAGAAAACAAGCAACTCCACGTGTCTCCCTTTTTTCTGATAACTTCATTGGACTGTTAACTCAAAATGTACAGAATCCACTGCAATAGAACTACTACCTATCTAGGGAATATGATTAATTCAGTTTATAGTTTAAACAATTAAATTGCATTCAGTTGTTAATTACATGTTTCTATTGTGAGAACTGTTTGCATTTATAATCAGAAGCTTTCCCCATCACCCCCCAAAATTTTAAGCTCAAACTAAGCTAAGACACAAAAGAAAACTGCAACAAAAGTAACAAAGTCAGCAACAAGTGAGTAGTGCCTGGTACTTCAAGACTCAATAAATACTTGTTGAAAGAGAGAACAAATAATGTCAGAATGTAAACCAGGAGAGACAGATAAACTGTTAAGAATATCTAAGTCTGCAGAGATGACTCTGTGGTTAAGAGCACTTGTGTTCTTGCAGTCCTGGGTTCAACTACCAGCACACACATGGTGGTTCACAACCACCTGCAACTCCAGTTCTACGGAATCCAAACACATACACATAAAAATAAATTAATAGTAGTAGTAAAGAATGTATTGCTGAGCTAAGCTCCCAGCAATCATATCAGGTTGTTCATAACAGCCACTCACTCTAGCTCCACAGAGCCTATCAGTTCATAATCCTGCTGCCTTTGTTTCACAAACACCAGAATCACACAAGTGTGCCAGCATACTCCAGGTTCATTGCAAAGGCCTTATGACTTCTTTAAACTTACATCATTATATAGTTTGAATTTGGAACAAAATTCACCAAAAAATAGGAAAGTCCCTAACAAGGCAAAGCAAAATGAAACAAAAAAGACTAACTTTATATCAAATTGGTGGTAAATCCACATAGAAAAATTATTTCAATTTAGCTTTAAAACACAGAACTGTGACTTTATATCAATGAGTGTATAGTAAGAATATAGAACATCACAAAACAATTTACCTATATTCAGTACTTTTATTAGTGGTAATATTATTATGTTTAATCTTGAAGCTTTTGTATGCTCATGTTATTAGAGCCAAAATGTTCAAAATAATAAACGCACAAAAACCTGGGCTGGAGGGATGGCTCTAGTAGTTAAGAGCAGGTACTACTCCTACAGAAGACCTGAGTTTGTTTCTTAAACCCATGTTAGGTAGCCTACAACCACCTGTAAGTCCAGCTCCAAGAAATCCAGTGCCCCCAACTTGGCTCCACGCTCGCCTGTACTCACATGCACTCACATGCACATACAACACACATACATATGCCTAATTAAAAATATTTTAAAAAATAAGTAAAAGTCCTGGAATCAAATCTAAATCAGAAATATCACTATAAACTCTCCCTTTTAAAGGAAAAACAGTGATTACTAGCTCCGATCCTTGACAATACTTAGAAGTGATGAGAACCTATTTAAAAATAAGAACCTCTGACACACAAAATTGTAATCCTCAAATAAAACCAGAGTTACTTGGACAAATTGTTGGCTACAGTCTGGTGTGGGACTATATTAGATGAGCTAGGAATCCTGTTTTTTTTTTTTTTCTAGAAATCAAAGAAGCTAGTAACAGCCATCACAGTCAAGCCAAAAGGCTCGGGAACCAATTTGGAAAATTTTTCCCTTGGTCTAACATGGGACAATTTAAGTATCAAAATGAAAACTCACTGTGATGTGAAACACGAAATACATAAAGCTCTTATGCAATGAGACAATGCAAAAACATGAGTCATGCTTAGGACTTTCTAGTTGCTCAGAAAATTGCCAAGTGAAAGGCAGCAACCAAGCATTTTATTCTCTTTCCCATAAAAATAGTTATTTCACAGTAGCCATACAGTTCATTAACAAACCTTTTTTTTTTACAAAAGAATTCCAAATAATAAATGCGGAAGCAATGACCACACTTGCAAAATCACAAATCTTCAAGGTAAGTGACTTAATGTGGCTAGGTAATAATCATCAGCAGATATTAAAATCATTAGGCTAAAGGGTGAAGAAACACTTTTTTCCTTGTATTGAAAATAGGGTTTTTTAATTTTTTATTTAATTTTTACAAATTATAATTTCACATGTCAATCCCTTCTCCCTCTTCCCTCTCCCCCCAATCCCCCACCATCCCCTTCCCCCTCCACTCCCCATAGAGGTGAGAGCCCTCCACGGGGGCTCCCCAAATTCCACAACATCATCCCGGGCCAGGCCTAGGCCCTCCCCCATGTGTCCTGGATGAGAGCATCCCTTCACTTGGGATGGGTTCTCAAAGTCCCTTCTTTTTTTCATTCACTTATTTAGCTCATAAATAAAGTCATGCACAATTATGATACACAATACAGTATGTTCACAATGGCATAGCTAAATTATACCAATTAACATGTTATATCACACATATTCATCATTTTTGTTTTGAGAACACTTTAAGTATACTATCTCACAACTTTTAAAATATGGCATATTGTTATCAACCATATTTATCATGCTCTCAGTAGACCTCAAGACTTCAGAGAGTCCATGCCTCTTGTCCAACTGCAGTTTTATATCCTTAAAACCAATCGTTTCCCCATTGTTAAAAGACCCACACTGAAGCCTAATAGCCACAATTCTGCTCTCTGTTCCCATAAGTTATCATTTCTAGGTTACACATAAAATTGAAATAGTGTGGCATTTGTCTTCCAGTGTGTCACTTTTTTTTGGCAAGCATATAACTTTACTGCTTACTAAAGATGAAATCAAATTTGCATGCACAGGTGAGCACTCTCTGAAACACCTTAGATTCATCATATATTTGAGTTTCAATATATATATATATATATATAATATATATATATATATATATAGGCAATATGTTATGCATCAATAGCAGCATAGATTTTTAATCACATAATATACATCCCTATTATGGTCTCCCCTCTCTCTACTAACCCTGGTTCCTCCACACCTCCCCTTCTATATAGATCCACTCCTCTCTGTCTCTCATTAGAAAACAAAACAAATTAAAAGAAATATAAGACAAAATAAAGACTAACTCACTGGATTCAGGAAAAGCAAAAAGAAGGAAAAGAGCCCAAAAGAAGACACAAGAAACAGACCAGCTCATTCACACACTGAGGAATCCCATTACAGCACCAAAATGAAAGCTGTAATATATGAAGGGGATCTGATCCAGACCCATGCATCTGCTTCAGTGAGTTCTCATGAGCTTTGCTCAGTTGATTCAAAGGGCCTTGTTCTGATGTCCCCCATCCCCTCTGGCTCTTACATTCTTCCTGCCTCCTCTTCTACAGAGTCCTCTAATTCCCTGGATAGAGGGATTTGATGGAGACATCCCAGTGAGAGCTGTATGTTCTAAGGTCTCTCAATTTTCTGGCTGTGGGTCTTTGCATTTGTTCCCATCTGCTACAGGAGGATGTTACTCAGATGATGGCTGAATAAGGCAATGATTTATGACTTCTAATCTGTGTCGTTAGGAGTCATTTTATTGCTAATATTTTTAGAACAATGTTTTACCCTACATGCTCAGGATATGTTAATCTCAGGTTCATGGTCACCCAAGAAATATTAGGTATGATTTCTACCTCCTGGTGTGGGCCATAGGTCAAAGCAGATATTGCTTGGTTACTCACACAAGCTATGTGTCACCATTGCACTAGCATATTTTGCAGGCAGGACACTATTGAAGATCAAAGGGTTTGTGCCTAGGTTGGTGTTTACATTTACCTCTTGGTAGCATGCAGAATACCTTTCTATACCAAAGATGCTAGAACATAGATTGTGAAGGGTCTATGTAGGCACCAGCTCAACTTGTCCACGTTCAATGGGTTGTGTATTTGTTTTCTTAAGCAATGGGACCTGACCATCAGTTTGTGGATAGCAATCCATAGCCTTGGCAACAACCTGGCTTCTGTGGGGATTCTCATGGGACCCATTTGGTCAGCAATTAAATTAGATTTATCCCAGTACCAAGACTGGAAACTTCATTTGGCAAAAGAAATGGGCCAATTGGGGCTCTGTCTCCCCAATTATTTGGTAATGTCACTTAGATTCCCCTTCATATATGTATGTATTTTGGGGAGCTTCTATTGTATTAGGTTTGCAAACCACCCCTCAATTGTCACGTAATTTTAGCTGTCTCTCTCCATATTCCCTCTCTTGTCTCCCTCTTCCCTCCATTTGATTACCAAGTTCCAGAAATCCCCCCATCCTCCATAACTATCTGTTCTAGTTCTCTTTCCTGATTAGATGTATCTGTGGTCCCTAGTCGTGAGGTACATTTTTTATTTTATTCTTTTATTCAAATTTTATTTTATTCAAATTTATTTTATTCTTTTATTCAAATTTTTATTCTTTATTTTATTCTTTTTATTTTATTCTTTTGTTCAAATTAGGAACAAGCTTGCTTCACATGTCAATCCCTTCTCCCTCTCCCTCCCCTCCCCCCAACATCCCACCTGCCCCCTACCCCATCCCCCTGAGGGGACATTTTAAATGCAGGTATCGGATTGATACAACCTGAAACATACTCATCAATCTTAATATTATAAAAAGTGAGATACTCAGACAGTCCAGACTTCCTGATGAGAGGCAGTCAAAAGAGGTTTCTGACTTTTAAAAAAAATTAGTTTAATTCTAAAATCTAGAAGAAACATAATCATAATATTATTTGTATTTTATTAGAGAATACGTGAAAAATAATTCCTAAAACGGGGAGCATTTGACTACCACATCACCACTCCTAGAGACTCAGAGTGCCCAAAACTCTAAGAGTCTAGAACAAAACTTGTCACTCGCTTCATTAAAGAAAAATGAAGGAGTCTGCTTTGTTTGACTCAGTTGGCTACATGGACTCAACTTGGCTCTTGACCTTGTTATAACACTCAGCCTTTCCCCATATCAAATTACTGGTTGCCTACTTTGGCAACTTTGTCCTGAGTTCTTTTTTGATTTATTTGCCTGCTACCTCAGTTGCTCTGAAATCATATTTGTTTTGTTCTCTCCCAAGTATGGCCTTAACTTTGAATCCAACCCTACTGCTGAATCCCTATAGCTGGTCACCTACTTGTACCTTAATATCCTACTAACTCTCAGGATGCTTATTTTTAAACTCTTGTCGTTTAATTGGGTGTTTCTTGACTTGAAATCCTGTGTCAATTTGCTCATAATGTTAAGATTTTGGTTAAACAGCAGACCACATATTGTTAATTCATAATGTTTTAAGGAAGGTTGGCAATATTATTCTCTGTAAAAGGTGCAAAAGCATCACATGAAGCACTTGTTTCTAGCACTACAAAACTTTGAGAGCTGTACCTCCATATACATACCCAATGCATGTTCCTTTAGTGAGAGACAAGGGTTTCCACCCTGAATTCTGTTGCAAATACTTGGCAAATGGTCCTATTCTCTCCAAGCATTGAATCCCTCCCCTTTCTCTTCTGTCATTGCTGTACCCTCCCAGCCATCTGTTCTGATGCCAACGCTCTTTAACCTCCTTTATTTTATCAGCAACCATGTCAGCCTCTTGGCAGTTGCTTTGCCTCAGTGGTTTAATATTTTTTATTATAAAGAAAAACAAGTAAGGAAAACCACACAAATGACTTAACGAATTTTCCTATAAAGCAATGTTCATGTAACTATTATCAAGTCAAGAACAGAGAGATTAGAGGGATTTAATCATCTTAGAAGGCACATCCTTGTGTGCTTCCTAGTTCAAAACCTCCGCCCTTATTCATACACACGTGGTCATTATACAGACTACAATAATTAATCTTTTGCTTTAAAAAATAGTTTAGATTTGTAGTTCCCGTAGGATCCAGGAAACTAGAAAGGGACCATTGGTGGAGGGGCAGAGGGAAGTAGAACCAGGTTGAGAAGAAGAGAAAAGGCAGAATAATGGGGAAGGTGGTTTAGGTGTGAACAGAGATAATGGGAGCCTGGAGCAGAAAAAGAGGTTAGGGAAGGGATAACTAGCAATAAAGATGTGTGGAAAAGCCATAGGAAAATGTAGTATTTCGTGTGTGTGTGTGTGTGTGTGTGTGTGTGTGTGTGTGTGTGTGTGTGTGTGTGTGCGCGCGCGCGCGCGCGCGTGCGTCCCAGAAGCCACAAGTCTTCAAATAAAAAGTTCAGACCAGGTGTTGGATACCTTCCCTAGATTTGTTGGCCAGAGGTTGTCCTAAGAACCCCCACAAGAATACAGGATATTGCCATTGGTTACTTTCCAGGAGTATGATTGGGCTTGCTTTCTCTTCAAGTTAAAGAATAAAAAGCCAGGACAAACTTCAAGTGTGACAGGCAGAAAGTGGGGAAAATGTCAAACACCGCAAACAGCAACAAAGAGAATCAACAGGTAAAGGCTTTTGTTAGGGGCAAGGGAACACACATATACAACAAGCACACAGAGAGAATAGACCTTCTGAAAGCAGAGGCAAAACTCAAGGAAGCCAAATCCCTGCATTTCCTTGAGAGTTGGGGGGTCTTAGGGGGTTTCCCCCACAATTTAGTGTTGGTCACTTTGAACAAAGACAAGAAGGCTAATAGGCCTAGAACTTTGAATTATACGGGTCCGGGTCTGGCCTCAACCTTGTCAGACCAGTCCATAGGCAAGAGGGCCCTACTGCCAGGAGAAAGCCTGCCAGATCATTGATGTAAAGTACCAGTTTTTGTCTCAGGTCAGAAGGATGAGGAAGAATCTAGCCATCTTGTAATTTTACCATCTTTATTATCCAGTCATTACACTTTTGACTACCTGTCTGCCTATAAAGGAAACTGTCCAACCCTTACTCCCCCACCATTGCTCTTGGTTGCCCAACACATCTACATGGTAAAACCCTATTGCTGAAGACAGCACACATTGGTCACATAACATGGAGAATTCAAGTTGGTGCTAACCAAAATAGTTTCAACCAGCATTTAGAGAACTAGAAGGAACTATGCAGGATACTGGAGTTAGGGGAGTCATTAATAGTCTTACCCAGTTATGACCCCATAAACTATAAAAGTGACCAGTCTGGAAATGTATGTTCATAGATCCAATAGTGACATAATATTTTGGGCATAGCCAACCTCTTTCTAACTGGATTTAAGGTCCACTACACAGGAGGAAACACATGCTTTGCACCCATGTCTACGGTGCTTATAAACCCCATGGTAAAGCTACTACTATTATTCTGCTAAACAGACCTCACCAGAGAAGTTTCTTTGTGCATTGGACAGTTGTTAAAGCTGAAACTCCAAACTGGTCAACGTGGAGAGAATGAAAGTCAGTGGAGTGAATGATGCTTATCATAAATGATACATCTAACACAAACACAAATACACCACACACACACACACACACAGAGAGAGAGAGAGAGAGAGAGAGAGAGAGAGAGAGAGAGGGAGAGGGAGAGAGAGAGAGAGAGAGAGAGAGAGAGAGAGAGAGAGAAGAGAGAGAGAGAGAGAGAGAGAGAGAGAGAGCGTGCGCTCAGGAACCATTGTAGAAGAGGAGGCAGAAAACTGTAAGACTCAGATATTAGAGAGTACCAGAGTGAAAGTGTCTTCTGGACATGAGAGGGCCACTGCACTCATCATACCCCTATAGTTGTGGTTGCTTGTAGAAAACCTGCACAAGATCAAGCCAGTCAAGACTCCAGCATGGAAAAGGAAGAGGTGAATGTGCCTCCACCAAAAGAGAAGGTCAAGACAGTTGATGGCTTTCTGGGAGAGTCAGTTTTTCAAGGGGGTGAATCCTGGTAGGTTGAACATGGTTCCGTTGATGGTCCCATACCCAGTAGAATATGGGCAGCATAAATTGGACTTGTGGGTTATTAGGAGAGAGACAGAGGGAGATGACAGAAGGAAAGAAGGAAGAAAGAAAGGAAGGAAGGAAGGAAGAAAGAAAGAACACAAAATTGAGGGGTGGCAGGAAAGTGGGTATGGATCCGGTAGACATCACAGGGAGTAGTAGGAAGTGAGTATGATCATATTATACTGTACAAAAATTTCAAATAATTTAAAATGGTTAGAAAATATTCTTGCACTTATGTCTATTAACACATCTCTAGAGAGTTAATTTTCTTTTAATTTTGTCCACTTTGAAAATTTAGATGTCTTTTAAGCCTCTTCTAATTTTAGATTCCCATTTCCTTCTAATTTTTCTGTTGAAATACACAAATATCTGACTAATAGAGTTCCTAGGCCTGCATTTTATTGCCAAGTATGTAGATCAATTGGTATATTACTACAGTGGACTTAGCCCTCCCCTTCCCACTCATCTTACCAGGCCAATCACTGCAGGAGCTCTGTGGGAGATCTCACTCCAGTCTTCAGCATGACTGATTAAGGGAGGCCAGTTCCCTGCTCCCAGCTGCTGCCAGCAGGATTCCAGCTGGTGTTTGAGTGGATCACTGACATCTGGAGCTGACCTATGAGCCTCCAATGTCCACTCCATTCTCTCCCGTCCTCTGAAGCAGAAGAGCATTTTGACTCATGAGAATGGGAAAAGCAGAAACTGAGGCCTCCAGAGTGTCAGTGTGAATTGGGATTCAGGGAACTGCCTTCCCTCCATTGCTAGCCAACGTGGAGTAACACCCTTGGGAATTAAACACTGTGCAAGGCCCTGGCTGCTTGCTTATATACGGGTCAAGCTGTTTGGGATTCTGAGGGTCTGATATATTTTGAAGATGTTCATATCCTTAAATATATTTTCTAAAGAGAAAGAGGTATAATGTAAAACTGCCACAAAGTTTCAGCCACATTCTGAATGAAACTGGAACTTTTGCAGGCTCACATCAAGCCCTTATCAAATAGAATTGCTTTCTATGAGGAAGCAAATGTAAATTTGCAAAGACACAACCTACAAGACCACATAAAATATTTGGGAAAACTCTAGCACTTGAGATTCCAGTTTTAGGCAAGCTGGAACTTGCCATCATCTTCTCAAGATCTCTTCCTGAAGACTTACAATTTCTTGTCGCCAAGCAACTTAACGTGAGTTAAAATATGAATTCTTTACTATATTCAGATAACAGAAAACAATCTCTTTCTGTAACAAAAAATTTGAGGACTGCTGCTTCGGGAAGCTAAATATTCAAAAATCTGATCACCATAAAACAATTCACAATTACCCCAACACACATTTTAAAAAAACCCACTAGTGGCCAGTGCAGTTAGTTACTGGAAAAATTGGCCATCTCTCTAGGAAAAGTTAACTGTTATCTTAAGCCTTCTAAATTTTCATGCTATATGTGGAATTATTTAGGATTTAAATATGATTTGCTGGCAGCTGGAAATTTTTTAGATTTTTGAAATGTGATCACCTCAATATGCTTGCATCCAATGAATAGTTTCTGTTTCACATTAAAAGCATCACATCAAAGATAGAAGCAAAATGCAAAAATAATGACAAAAAAGCTCACTTCACTCTGGAGTCCCATGGTAATGATTTGTCAGACTTTTTTGGTACATTACAAATTAAATTGGGTTTAAAACAACCAAACTCATTTAAGACCCTTTAAATAAACTAAATAAGGCTATTCGGATAAGATTCATTCATATTTGGATTTCTGGAACATTCTGATTTGCTAATAGACGTCCTGTACCATGTAGTAATGGTTAAGTGTATTGAGCCTGGAGACTTGTGCAAAAGAGCTTCAATGTAAAGCAGCAGGGTCTTTGAACACTTTAGCTATAGCACCTGTTACATTATTTTAGTAAGACCCAGGAGATATTCTAGAGGTTTCTATTTTACTAAGTTATCACTTCAGGTTCTAGCCCTGTTTAATATTCTTGTAATGTGAGAAAGGAGTGAGAGACTTCAGCAAAGATAAGAAGAATCAAAATTTGCTATGGGAATACAAGACAGTAGAGAGAACATGCTAGGATAGCAATATAAACTTGTCATCTATCTAAGTGTGTTGTTACAAAAATGATGCAAAAATACGGTAGCTGAAAGGCTATGCATTATGTATATATTTAATAATCTAAAAACCTCATCTATGCATTAAAAGAAAATTACATTGTAATTTCCATGTATTATAAACTCTATGGCCCACAGAAATGACACATTTACTATCAAAATATAAGGAAGGCTTCAAAGCTAGATTTTTAAAACTATTAATTGTATTGATGATTTGGAATAAAAAAATCACATTTTCTAAATGACTCGTTGACCAAAAATAGGAAATTAATCAATGCACAAAATGAAAGTGAAAACAACATGTATCAAAACCTGAGGCTAAAGACAGAACTCACTGACAGAACCTTTGCAGGGTCTGTCCCCAGTACTTTTGCTATTGTTATAGAAAAAAAAGATAAAATAAATAGAAACTGAGGAATTCAGATGCTTAGTCATTATAAGTAAGTTTATCCCCCACACACAAATCAGAGAAGGATTTAAAAGTTAGCAAATCATATGGTACAGCTCAGGAAGTTAGAAAAAGATTGCAAGAATAATCACGGTATATTTTTAAAACATAGTAAAGAGGTATAACAAAACTTCACACAGACAGACTAATAAATGGAAAGAAGAGTCTTAGCAGAAAGTTTGGACATCTCAAGCACACAGGTGATTTTGCCCTCAGGAAGGTTTATGATATCTGTCAAGCCTGTGGAAAGAGACATAAAGTTCTAGTATATTGAAATTTGCCTGGTAGGACTGAGAATATTCGAAAACAACATTTGTATCCCTCCAGTGGGCTATCAGACTGAAAAATGGTCCCCCCAAACACACACACACACACACACACACACACACACACACACACACACACACACACACACACACACTGGAATTTCCCCAGGAATCTCATACATGCTGGGAGAAGAAAACGGCTAAAGGCTAGCGCCAGCTAGAAGAACTAGTCTTCAGAAACAGATTTCACAGATCCAAAAGAAACTCAGGACAAATGGCTATTAGCATACCAGAATAATTGCTGGCTTGCAAGCTCACTCAGTACCTGTGGCTCCTCTCAGCTTTTCACACCCTGCCCCCTACCCTAAACTCTGCCATTTGATTTCTTGGCACTCTCTTGATCCCCTTTCTTTTGGGTCCTCAATCTCTCTCTCTCTCTCTCTCTCTCTCTCTCTCTCTCTCTCTCTCTCTCTCTCATTTTTCTCTCTTTTCTTCTTCTCTCACTCCACCCACTCGCATGGCCCAGTTCACTCTCCTGGCCATGTTTAGTCTACAACTTTCCCTGCTCTGGACTCTTCCAGATGTCTCTGACTGTACTATCCGACATATCTAAATAGAAACCTTCCCCTCAACCATACCTTGGAGTGACTAAGTCCTCGATTTATACATTGGCAACTTGTGAGACCCCTTTGCAGGAGAGATGGAAGCCCAGACCATGATGGCTCAATGAGGGGCAGGACTACACCATGATTCAGACTGCTTAGCTATGCATACTTCCAGCCTTCTACTTAAGCATATATTTCATGTCAAGAACCCAATGATGGACCTAGAGGTAGGAGACTGCTAGATCTCTTTATTCCTCTTCCCAATATGGGCACATTGAATAAATAAATAAATCTCCCTGTTCTGCTTTTTACTATTACCTATTATATTGGTTTGTTGTAGATAGTTGGTTATAAGGGCTATTAGGTCTCAGGCTCAGACGGTAATAACTCTGGAAAGAATATGAAGATTAGGGTCTGGGACCTAGACAAGAGAGAGAATCCCAAGAATACCTGTGATGTTTAACAAAATAGAATGGAAAATGGAGAGAGGTGAGAACACGAAGAATATCTCAGGGAACTGAAACATATTTACACACTTCTAAATAAACACTCTGAAAGTTAAACTATATAAGAGTTTGGATCTGATGCCTTCTTTTGTCTGATGCCTTCTTTTGTCTGATGCCTTCTTCTGTTATGCAGATACACATGCAAATTGACCACTCATATACATAAATAAATAAATCTTTCAAAAGAAAACATTTACCCCAAAGGTAAAGGAATTTCCCCAGGAATCTCAAACTGGGAGAAGGAAAGGGCACAAGCCAGAGGGGAAACTTGTTTCTCCAGGAAAGAGATTTCACATAGTTCATGTAACCGAGCTCCTATTTTAAAGGAGGAGACTGAAATCCAGACAATGGTGGATCCATCGTTGGCAGAACCCTACCTTGAACAAGACTGTTTAGGTGTGCAAAGTATTGGCCCTCTATTTAACCATTAATCTTGCCCTCTGTCCTGTGGCGGGTACCCAAGCCTCAGATGAGTCTGGGCGCTGCTCTGCACCCCCAACCTCTCCCATCAACCCCTGCTCACTTCTGCTTGAGCCTACCCAGACAAGAGTGAATCTTCCCAGACCAGGAAGGCCCATCCTGAGTCTCCACACACTTCACCCATGTCTACACTCTGCCCTCTGTCCTGCGGCGGGGGCCCAAGCCACAGGTGAGTCTGGGAGCTGTTCTGCCCTCCCAGTCTTTCCCATCAACCCCTGCTCGCTTCTGCCTGAACCACTCCCTGACAAGAGTGGACCTGCCCAGACGGGGAACACCCACCTTGAGTCCAGACACACCTCACCCTTGTCCACCCACCACCCTCTGCCATCAACTTTATATGAGAAAACAAAAAACCCAGGACAGCCAAAACAACTCTGTACAATAAAGGATCTTCTGGAGGCATCACCATCCCTGACTTAAAGCTCTACTATAGATCCATAGTTCTGAAAACAGCTTGGTGTTGGCACAAAAATTGACAGACAGACCAATGGAATAGAATTGAAAACCCAGATATTAACTCACACACCTACAAACACCTTATTTTTGACAAATATGCTAAATCTATACAATGGAAGAAAGATGGCATCTTCAACAAATGGTGCTGGCGCAAATGGATTCGGGCATGCAGAAGATTGCAGATAGATCCATATCTGTCACCATGCACAAAACTTAAGTGCAAATGGATCAAAGATCTCAATATAAATCCAGCCACACTGAATCTTCTAGAAGAGAAAGTGGGAGATACCCTTGAACGAATTGGCACAGGAGACTGCTTCCTGAACATTACACCAGTAGCACAGACATTGAGATCTGCAATTAATAAATGGGACCTCCTGAAACTGAGAAGCTTCTGTAAGACAAAGGACAAAAAGTCAGTAAGACAAAACGACAGCCCACAGAATGGGAAAAGATCTTCACTAACCCCACATCTGACAGACGGCTGATTTCCAAAATATACAATGATCTCAAGAAGCTAGCCACTAAGACACCAAGCAACGAAATTAAAAAGGTGGGGTGCAGAACTAAATAGAGAATTCTCAACAGAGGAATCTAAAATGGCTGGAAGACACTTAAGAAAGTGCTCAAAATCCTTGGTCATCAGAGAAATGCAACTCAAAACAACTCTGAGATACCATCGTACACTGGCCAGAATGGCTAAAATCAAAAACACCAATGACAATCCATGCTGGAGAGGATGTAGAGAAAAAGGAACACTCCTCCATTGCTGGTGGGAGTGCAAACGTGTAAGACCACTATGGAAATCAGTATGGCGGTTGCTCAGAAAAATGAGAATCAGTCTACCTCAAGATCCAGCAATTCCTCTCTTGGGCACATACCCAAATAATGCACATCCATACAACAAGGACATCTGTTCAACCATGTTCACAGCAGCATTGTTTGTAATAGCCAGAACCTGGAAGCAACCTAGATGCCCTTCAACTGAAGAATGGATAGAGAAAATGTGGTACATTTATACAATGAAGTACTACTCAGCAGAAAAAAATCAGTGGAATCTTGAAATTCGCAGGCAAATGGATGGAACTAGAAGAAACTATCCTGAGTGAGATAACACAATCACAAAAAGACAAACATGGTATGTACTCACTCATATATGAATTTTATACATAGAAGAAAGGATTACCAGCTACAATCCTCTTCACAAAAGGAACTAGGAAACAAGAAGGACTCTAAGAGAAAAATGCATGGACCCCGGAGAATGGAAAGGGGCAGGAACTCCTGAGCTAATTGGGAGCATGAGGGTAGGCAAGAGGGAGCGGTCAGAATGAGAAGAGGAGAAGAGAGGAGAAGAGGAAATGGAGGAACAGAAATATTGAGTTGGGGGAAGAATAAAGGAGAGCGGAATGAGAGATACCATATTAGAGGGAGCCATTATAGGTCCAAGGAGAGATCTGGCACTAGGGAGATTTCCAGAGACCTACAAGAATGACACGAACTGACAATCTAGGCAATGGTGGAGAGGATAACCTAAATGACCTTCCCCTGTAATGAGACTGATGACTACTTTTATGCCATCCTGTAGCCCTCATCCAGTGGCTGATGGAAGCAGAGACAGACACCCACAGCTATACACTGAACTGAACTCTGGAACTTAGTTGCAGAGAGGGAGGAATGAAGATCAAAGGAGTTGGTACCAGGCTGGTGAAACCCAAAGAAACAGCTGGCCTGAACAAGTGGGAGCACATGGACTCCAGACTGCTGTCTGGGAGGCCAGTACAGGACTGATCCAGACCCCTGAGCATGGATGTCAATTAGGAGACCTCCATACTCTAAGGGGGCCCCCTGGTAGTAGATTAGAATTTTCCCTGGTGTAAGAAGGGACTTTGAGAGCCCATCCCGTGAGAAGGGATGCACTCTCGGCCTGGACACGTGGGGGAGGGCCTAGACCCGGCCCAGGATCATGTGGTGGAATTTGAAGAGCCCTGGTGGAGGGCCCTACCCTGCCTGGGGAGTGGAGAGTGGATGGGGTGGGGAGAGGGGGGAGGGGTGGGAGCCGGGAGGGAGAGGGAGAAGGGATTGACATGTGAAGCAAGCTTGTTCCTAATTTGAACTAATAAAAAAATTAAAACAACTTTAATCTTGCTCCAAGAACTTCAAAATTCAGGGTCAGAGATTCACTGGATCTCTTTATCCTCATCCCAATGTGGCCACATTGAATAAATCTCCCTTTTCTGCTTTCCATTACTAGACTTATTTAATTGTCTTATTGAAGAAAGGTGACAAACCTGGCTTAGGGCATAGGATGTGACCCCCCCATCCAAGTTCAATAACATTACTGTAGTGTTGGTTAAAATACCAATAGGGAAATATTGATTTTATTCATCATATGTCATCAGCAAATAGAATATATAGATTAAAGATAAAATTACAAAGCATTACTAAAAATACAATGCATTCATGAAGGAATCTAGCAAAATATATACAATCCTGTGGGGAAAATAAAACTTTACTAAAAACCAGAAAAACTTGTACCATATCCTTGAATGAGAAGGCTCAGTGTCACAAAGATGACAATAGTTCTAACTTAATCCTTCAAATTCTTAAAGGCCATGCAGCTGTGGGGGCAGGTGCCATGGATTAAACTTGGACCATATAGACATTATTCACTTATATGCTCTATGACTATGGTACACCCCAGCTCTAGTTAGTACCTTCACAATTACCTAATCAGGGTTTTTTTGTGTGTCTAAAACTTTATAAATGGATTCCTAAATTCACAAGAAATATCAAAGAGCCAAGAAGAGTGACAACAATATCAGTGTAGGGAAATAAAAACAAAGAAAAGGAACCATGCATGATAATGGTGAAGGAATAGACAAACATCCCAAAGTAACTGTATGTGAGTAGGCTCAGTAAAGAAACTGCCAACATGACACTCCATAATATGGTTAAGGTTTTTAATATAGATATGAGAGAGAACAGCCAGAGGCATCTGGAAGAGTTCAGAGCAGAGAGAAAAGAAATAGTAATATGGTCAGCAGATTGGACATGGGCTATCTCTCTCCCACTGTGTGTGTGGCGGGGGTGGTGGTACCAGGTGGATAGCAGGGACAGAGAACAGAAAAAGCATGGTGAGAATAGCAAGTGCAAGGGTGGGGGAAAACCTTACCATGGGTCTCAGTTAGGGTTTCTATTGCTGTGAAGAGACACAATGACCATGGCACCTCTTCTAAAGGAAAATATTTGATTGCCGTGGCTTTCTTACAGTTCAGATGTTCAGGCTATCATCATCACGGTGGGACATGGTAGTGTGCGGGAAGACATGGCGCTGGCAACAGAAAGTAGACTGAGTGTCATATTGAGCAAAGATGAGCAAAAGGGACCTCAAACCTTGCCCCCACAGTAGCACAGTTCCTCCAACAAGGCGACACCTATTTCAACAAGGCCACTCCACCTAATAGTGCCATTCACTTAGGGCCATTTTCTTTCAAACCATCGCACCATTAGAAAGAGAGCAAACAGGTCTCTGGCAGGAAGGAAGCTTGGAAAGGTGAGAACAGGTAGCTAGGATGCTAGCATGGACTTTGAAATGTATAACAGATACTTGTGATACTGTGGGAGCCTGGAGGCCAGAATGGACTTTGATATGTTGATAGGTACCACAGGTAGTTATATGTCCCTTCTGACAGAGGTGAAGGAAATAATTCATTTTAGTAGATGGGAACTGGTTTCACAAATTCCTACGAAATGCTGGCTTTTATCTAGCTGCCAAAAACCCTCCTATAGGCCAGTTTGGGCTCATTTCTGGATATATGGACTGCCTTTTAGACTGCCTGAGACAAACCAGTAATCAAACAGAGAAATACAAAACAGACCTCAAAGCCTGATACACAGTATAAGTGACATTACATATCTGTAGGTTCAGAATGAACTACTCAGTAAATGGTGACAGTCAATTTTGTTAGGAAAGCCTACAAATTCAGCCTAACCATAAAATTAAAGCCTAAAACTTTTTGTGAAACTGTCTTTATGATTTCAGAATAATGATTTAACATGATGCAAAATGTACAAACGCATAGATAAAAAGAACACTACAGTTTAAAATGAAAGTATAATACAACATTTTTTAAAACTACAAATCAGGAGAAAACATTTAAAGCATACACAACATAAGATTTATATAAAATATGTAATGACTTTTATAAATCAATAGCTATCCAAAATGCAAATGGGAAAACCATAATAGATAACAGGCACCATGTGTTTGTGTCATTGCACAACTATAATTCCGGCACTGGCAGTTGAGCCAGGAGGATTGCTGTTAGCTCAAGGCTACCCTGGGGTACATACTGAGTTCCAGGGCAGTCTGGGATATATACAGATAAGAGACTAGAAAGTAAACAGATCATTGATAGGAATGTAGATAGGAAAAGAGACCATATCTAGGTAACAAAAATAGTAAACTTCCAAATTCAGACGTGTCCCCACTCTCCTAACCTGAGACAAAAGCCTAAGAGCTTAAACTAAAGGCCTGGTTCTAGTAGGAACCCCTTAAACCAGTCTGGCAAGTTTAAGGCAAGATCAGGCCATGTTTACCTCAAAGCTGAGGTTCTATCCACTTCCCTTTCTTTTTTCAAAATAATGAATCCCAAATTAGGAATAGAGACCCTCACGGACCCTTGAAAGTCTCAGCCATCGCTCCAGAGACCAGGCTTTGAGCTCTCAAGTTTCCCCTATGCTTTGCTGAAGGTCTTTCTCTGTGTGCTTCACTGTCTGTGTTCTTCCTCACCTCTGTTAAAAGCCTTTCACATTCTGTCTACTGTATCTGAGATTTTCCCTCTTGCTACCTATTACACTTGAGGTTTTTCTTGCCTTTTTGACTCTTTAACTGTCTGAGAAAATGAACCAAATAAATGGAAAGTAACAGACAGACCCTGTATCAAGCAAACAATTAAGTTGATTAAAATAAAGTCAGAATTTCTCTTGGGAATATAGCAGGGTGGCGTTGTGCATCATAAATTGAATCAAATATTAATAAATTATACTCCAAAGTAGTTGTAATAATTCAAATTAGTTGCATTAGTGCCTAAGCCCACTAGTCGAACTCCATTTCATAGCCTTACAAATAATCAGTATTATTAAATTTCAAACTACTTACCTATGTAGTATGGAGGAAACATCTTTTCATTTTCATATGTCTAATAAATCTTGTTATTTTAATAACCACTGGCAAGTTTGAATATGCTTTCATAAATTAATGACCATTTGCTTTTCAGTATTTCCACTGCCGGGCTTACATTTGTACATTACAAGTCCTGTGTTCCCAGAGAATTGCAATGCACAATATACAAAATACAAGATGCACAATGCAGCAATAATGAAAAGGGGAGAAAAAATAATCCCAGTGTCTATCAAGAACAAAAACTGATAAACTATAGCATATTCATACAATGAAGCTCACATTCTTCCAAAAGAATTAGTAAGGCCCCATGTATCTGGATGGATCCATTAAATAATGCAGTGGTTGGTCACATATAATAAAATAAGAAGTATACATTGAAATGGCAGACCCCAAAGTCCGAATATTGAAATGCGCTTGCAAATCCTCAGAGAGAACAAGTCATACTGGGTCAACAAGCACTTCTTTTGATACTTTCAACGACAAGTTGCTAGACTTCTTTAATAATTTATTCATTATTGTGTGTGTGTGTGTGCCCATGTGTGTGAGGATGCCACTCCACACGTGCCACAGTGCATACGTGCATGTCAGAAGACAGCTCCCTGGAGTTGCTTCTCTTTGTACCGTGGGATCTGAGGATCTCACTCAACTTTGCCAAAGCTTTTGACCTTTGAGTCACCTCCCACAGAACAGTTTTTCCTGGAAATGTTATTCACAGACTGGAAGGGAGGAAGAATGATGGGATGCGGAAGAAGCAATGAAGGAAGTACACTGTCTCTGCCATATTAATTTCTATAAACAAACCGCAGCGAGGAAGACAAGGCAAAATGTTAGTAATGGATAGAACTGGTGAGCTGCTGTATTTGTGGTGTTTTCTTCTCTGCTCTTCTGAATACTTGCAGTATGTCATAATAAAAGATAACAAAAGAAATAGAGCCACAAATGCTTCCTTTCCTTAATGGCTCTTAATTTCTACTTTCCATCATCTTTTTATTAGAGCTTTTATTCTTTTGGGAAGAAAAATGGTAAATAAAGTTACAAACTGTAACTTAAGCCATATATATATATAGTATTAAATAATGAAATTTTGGTTGAGCATTAATAGCAAGCACAGCTTCTTCATTTTGGGAAGAATCTGTATGGAGTGAATGAGATACACAAAATTAAAAGAGGATAAGTGGGTGTGGAGGGAGGAATTCATCCAGCAGCAAAACTAAACTGAGGGTAAAGAGCCAAACTGGGAGAAAAAAAAAGGAAAGAGCAACAAGAAGGCATGGACTACTCCTTGATTGAGTTCATTACTTAAAAGAGACCTTTTCCTTGATTGTTCTTCTAGCTAGCTTCAGTCTTCCTGTACTATTATACTCCTACAGATCTTCCCTTATCCCCAACACATCCCAGATGTTTCCATCCTGGGTGTTCCCAAGACTTCCCTCCTTCTGTGCACATCCTTCCCTACAGTCGTTGTGGGGAGAGTATTGAGACTCTCCCACTCCAAGTGCTGTAAGATTCTTGCTCTTTTCCACATCTAATATTTACTGTGCACTTAATTGTGTGTTTGGCATTGTTTCAAACATTTTACAACCATCACCTCATTTAATCCTTGCTGTGGCCTTATAGATAGGTTCCATTTTCCTCCACTTTCAAAATGAGTAATTGAGGCTCAAGAGGTTAATTGGCTTCTACAAAGCTATTCTGCTAGTAAGTAGTGGTTCCCACTTTGCCTAATTCCAGAACTCTGGGGCTACAAATTCATGTCTCCAATAAGCGTTTGATCTCAGTTAAATCTGCCTGATGTAGTTGTTCTTTTCTGTGCCACATAGAGATAAACATAGAATGCAGTTCTTTTACAATAAATTTTCCTAAACTTCACTATGAAAAGATACCCCATGAGGCTTCTGAAAAGCCGTGATTACATTTACAAGATTGCAAATAACTTATAATGAAATATTATGTAACCCTATCTACCTCCCTAGCATTAAAAGTCTAATTGTCCATTGTTGTTTTTAAGTTTATTGCCTTTCCTTTCACTTCTTATGCCATCCCTTTCCCTTTCTCCCATTTTCCTTCCTTCTCTTACACTTGCCACCATTTCTCAAAGCCATCCTTTAGTATAATGAAGAATTTTTTAATTATTTTGTTCACTCTTTTCAGACCATACCCAGGTTCATGGAAAGAGATGTGGTATTAGACATTTCAACTCAGATATTCCATTTAAGACATTTTCTTAAACACATTGGCATTTACCTGCACATGTATGGTGTCTCTTTTCTTGATGCAAAAATATATGCAATTATTTTAAAATGAAAGGTCATCTTTCTCATCTCACCACACTGATGCCTACAAGATTTATTATCCTTTTTATTTCATATGATTTGCATCACTTGATATTATGAAACTAATTTGAAAGTTTGACATTAAAAAGTTTTCTCTAAATAAACTAGACTCCCTAAAAACCCTTAAACCATCTAACATCTTAAATGTACCTGTCTAAAATCTTATATGTACCCATTAAAATTTATGTTATTAAATTCCTAACCCTTACCACACAAGAATGTGTCCTTATATTCAGAGACAGGATTTTGACAAAGGTAACAGACTTGAAAACAAGTTCACTGGGTCTAGTAAGATGGTCTAGCAGGTAAAGGCACTTGCTGAACAAGCCTGATGACCTGAATTCAATTCCAGAACCCACATATTAGGAAAACATCAACCATCAACTCCATAAAGTTGTCCTCTGATCTCCACAAGCACCCCACCATGGCATATACAAGTCTACATACACACACACACACACACACACACACACACACAAATAAATAAATTTTAATGAATTCATTAGGGCAGACACCACTCAAATATGACCAATGTTCTCCTTTAGAAGAAAAAATTTGGACAAAGACATGAACAGAAGAAAGACTATAGGAAGTCGCAAAGAGAAAATCACTTACAAAGCAAGGGCAAAAGCCAATTTTGTCATTATCATGATTTCTAACTTCTAACTGCTGGCCTATACAACTACGATTCAATTCTGTTCTATAAACTACCTCCAAAACAATACAGCTACAGAATACAAATCCTTCAGCTTGGAATTCAGGGAACTCCACTCTACCATCTGCATTGGTTTGAATAAAAATGTCCCCCATAGGCCCATAGGAAGTGGCACTATTAGGAGGGATGGCCTAGGTAGAGTAGGTGTGGCCTTGGTAGATGATGAAGTGTGTCACTGGGGGTGGGTTTTGAGGTCTCCCTGCTGCCTGTGGACCCACATGTAGACTCTTTCTCCAGCACCATGTCTGCCTGCACACTGTCATGCTCCCTGCCATGATGACAATGGACTAAACTCTGAAACTGTAAACCGCCCCCATATGTTTTCCTTTATAAGAGTTGCTGCGGTCATGGTGTCTCTTCACAGCAAAAGAACACTGACTAAGACACCATCTTTCTGGTACAAATTCAGATTTTAAAAACCCACCAAATATGAAAATAGAAGGAGAACTATTTTGAAAAAGAAAAAAATTTCTGGAGAGGAAACAGTGACAAGAGAAGACCATTGGGGGGATGGGTGGATATACTTAAAACACATATTCATGTATTAAAATATCTTAATGAACACTAATAATTTATCCAATAAAAACCCATTAATAAAATTGTTTCCTGAATTAAGCTCTTGAGATTTGACATAAACAGACTTAAAATGCTTATAACCACAATATTCAATATGAGAAGAAGATGAAGATCAAACAGAGAAATATTTGCCCAATGGTATCTGTTCTTGTTTCATTTCTGTTGCTCTGACAAATAGCCTGACAAAAAGCAATGTAGGGGAAGAAAGGGTTTATTTGGTTTACAATCCCAAGTCTAACATTTCAGGGACATCAAGGCAAGAACTCAAGCAATTATGAAGCACCCATGCTTCCTGTTTGTTTGTTTGTTTGTTTGCACATTTTTCAGCCATCTCTTGTCTCATATAGTTCAGATACCTCTGCCTAGGAAATAGTACCTCCCACAATAAGCTGGATCTTCCAGCATGAATTAACAATCAAGACAATGCTCCACAGACCACCCTGATCAAAGCAATTCCTCAACTAACAGTCTCTTTACAGGTGATTCTAGCTTGTGGCAAGTTGACATTTAAAACTAACCACCAAAATATTCATGGAAGATTCACCTCCTTGAATATAAAAATTCACACGCTCAAGTTCCTTTCATAAACTGGTTGGATGGCAAAATCCATGAATGACATATATGATTGTCATATAAAATCATGTAGTGCTTGCATCTAACCTCTGTCAACTAACAAGTACATATTGAGAATTATCATTGCTCTTGGTTACTATTCAGAACTTGACGTTAAGACCTTATCGCTGAAGAAACCACATTCTTGAGTTACAGGACATAGAGAAATCAAGCTGGCTTAACCTGGAGATGTTGTCTTTACTGGCTAGCTTTTAGAGTGGCATAAAGTTCTATTTACACTAACAGGGGAAACAAATAGTCACAGGCTTACATAGATGTGAAACCTCTGAGCTATAATAATGACTGGCCTGACAAGATATGGCCACTGGCATAATTGTGAGACAAAAGTTATGGGAGTGACCAGCCACTTTCTACTTGAATTTAAAGTCCGCTCCATTAGAATGAATTAAGGCCTAGTACTGCTAACTTTGACAAAAGCCCATGACTGGCTAGGTCATAGGCCCTTGAGGATAAACTGATACCATTATTCTGTTAAGTAGATATAGTATTAAACTTGTCCTGTGAAGGCTATTCTTGGTTGTCAACTTGACTACATCTGCAACTAACTAAAATCCAACTAACTGGGTACACTACACTTGTGAGAGATTTTTCTTGATGGAATCATTCAAGGTAAGAAGACCCACCCTAAATCCAGATCTTTTGAAGTGGGAAGCTCCACCTTAAATCTGGGACACACCTTCTGGTCAGAACCTATATAAAGGACATGGAAGAAAGAAGCACTTGCTCTTTGCCTGCTTGCCCTCACACTGGCAACTTCACTCCTTTACTGGGATTTTGGTGTGTACTGAAGCCCAGCTGATACATCCAGCCTCGAGGAGGGGACAACTACTATATTATTGGACTTTCCATTAACAGACTGTCCTTGGAGGAATAGTTGGACCATAACCTGTAGGTTACTCTAATAAATCACACACACACACACACACACACACACACACACACACACACACACACGTTCTCTCTCTCTCTTCTCTCTCTCTCTCTCTCTCTCTCTCTCTCTCTCTCTCTCTCTCTGTTTTGTTTCTCTAGAGAACATTGACTAACACCCCTTAAGCTCTTATGTATATACCCATAGACTAGTGCATCCCCCATCCCTCATTAGAGAAGCTTCATTAAAAAAAAAAAACTTTCTTTTTACCCATTCTTTGTGTCTTTCATATCATGCAACTCAATCCCATTCATTTCCCATCCCTTCGTATCCACCCTCTTCCCTCGAACCCCGCCCCCAAATAAAATAAAATTTAAGAGAAAAAAAGAAGAAAAGGGAAAATCTTGTCATGGAAGCTGCAGTGTGACACAGTAAGTCATGCAGTAAACCCTTCAGTCCATATGTCTTTACTTGAAAGTGTTCATTGCAAAGTCATTGGTCGGGTTCAAGGCCTCTGGTTTCTGCTACACTGCGGATGCTGGACCATCACCGGGCCTCCTCTTGGATATCCTGTTGTAGCCTGTGTCATGGAGGTCCTGCAGGTTTGGGTTTGCAGGACCAGCCCATTCACATGCTCCAGCAGATCATAGATGGGTAGATGTTTGGGTAGGCCAGTTGCAGGGTTGGTCAGCCCACCCGCCCCCCCACCACCACCACCAGGGTGAGCTTTGCAGCATTCCAGCATTGCTCTTGCAGCAGAGCCAGTTCTCCCACTTTTATGCCCTCAGGGGTGGCTCTCCCACACCTTAAGGGCCAGCTGTACTGTGTTGCCCAGGTGGGGTGTAGGGGGCAACATTCTGAGTGTTGCAGCTGATGAGGGATAGCCACAGGCAATGAGGGGTGGGGGCCATCTCTTCCTGGCCCACACCACCATATGGTAGATGAGAGGCAGGGCCAGATCTCTCATGCTCACATTCTTGGGCCCACTCACCTGCATCCCTGTCAATAGGGTCAGCTCTACTGTGCTGCCCAGGTGAAGTACAGGGTCCATTTTGCCAAGTGCTGCAGCTGTAAGGGTGAGGGCCAGCTACCTCACCCACAGCAGGAGACAAGGGCAAAGTGGGAAGGACATCTTTCCATCTCTCTCAGACCAGGTGGCTGACAAAGGTGGTGTCACCTGCTATCCAACTCTCACACCCTCAGGGCTATCTCACCAGCATCTCCACCATCAGGGTCAGCTCTAATGTGCTGCCTAGGTGAGGAGCAGGGCCTGCTTTCCTGAGCGAGGCAGATGGTGTGTGTGGGGGGGGTCAGTTCCCTTGTCTATTGCAGGCAGTGAAGGGTAAAAGGGGGCATCTCTCCCCCCTCTACACCACTGCTGACAGACAAGAATTAGGGATGGTTCTCCCACACTCACAACTTCGGGGATGGTTCATCCACACCTCTGCCAATAGGGTTGGTTCTACTGGCCTGCCAGGGTGATGTGCAGGACCTGCTCTTCAGAGTGTTGCTACTGGTGAGAGGCAGGGACAGCTCTCCTGTTCTTATGACCTCAGGTCCAGTTCTCCCACCCCCTCAGGTACTGGGGGACATGTCTCCCCGACAATGCCTCGAAATGGCAGATGAGTGGTGGGGCTAGATTTCCCCATGCTCACATTCTCGGTGCTAGCTCACCTGTGCCCCATCAACAGGGTCAGCTCTGCTGTGTTGCCCAGACGAGGTATATAGGGCCTGCTTTTCCGAGTGTTGCAGCTAGCTCCTAAAAGGAGGGGTCAGCTCCCTCGCCATCCAGAGACAGCAGGGACAAGAGGGGAGGGCATCTATCCCTAGCCCTACCACACCAGAGACAAGGGAGGTGGTACCAGTTATGATCCCTCTCATGCCCTCAGGGCTGGCTCACATGCGCCCCTGTCTACAGGGTCACCTCTACTGTGCTGCCCAGGCAAGGCTCCAGGCCCATTCACTCAAGCGCTACATACCTGGTGAAGGATTAGGTTAGGTCCCCCATCTGTTGCAGGTGTCAAGGGGTGAGGAGAGAAGGATGTCTTTTCCTCACCCAATGCCACCACATGGCAGGTAAGAGGGGGCAACCTGCTTTCCCACTCTCACACCTTCAGGGTCAGCTCTCCCATGTGAAAAGGTTCAGCTCTACTGTGCTGCCCAGGTGAGGTGCAGAGCCCTCTCTCCTGAGTGCTTTAGCCGGTAAAGGCAGGATCAGTTCTCTCTAGCATTGCAGCCAGTGAGGGGCAGGGCCAATTCTGTACAGGCCTGTCCTCTCTAACTTTGGTGGTATCGGGATTCATGGACATCAACACATACTGTTACTACATCGGGGCCATGAACCTAGGCATGCATCCCAGCAGTACCACAGACACAGACATTACCATGGCCCTAGGTAGCAATCAAGTCACCCATGTCAGCCTGTTTCTCAACACTTTCACCTCTTTCAGATACGCCTCTGTCCACAGAACATGAACCAGTATGTATGTATGTATGTATGTATGTATGTATGTATGTATGTATCTGTCTGTCTCGCCCATATCACACCATACATTTGCTCACCATAATAATGCCCATCTGCCCCGTGTTTTCTCCTTGGAACTTGGGGGCAAATGCCCCAGGTCTATATGTGGTTCTCTTTGAGAAGCTTCATTTTTCAATATAGACCCACGACTGGTAAACATGCAGTCAATAAGAGACTACGGGAGTCTCAGTCCTAAATGGAACAGCTACAGTATACCTCCTACCTAGGGTCAAGGATCATCATGGAAGAGGGGGTGGAAAGACTGTCAGAGGCAAAGGTAGTCGACCTCTGCAGTGAAACATTACTCTCTGGACATGACAGAGCCATTGAATGTATGGACTCACAGTGGCTGTGACTGAATATACAAAACTTTCACAAAATCAAACCAATCAAGATCCCAGCTTGTAACAAACTATAGAAATGATCCCTGAAGGGGAAAGGGACAAGATCTCCTAAGCAAATTGAAAGCATGGAGGGAGGGGAGAGGGAGTTAGGAGAAAGAGGAGGGGAGAAGAGGAGGAGAGAGGAGGACATGAGGGAGCAGGAAGAGTGAGTCAGGGGACCATTAGAGGAGATCAAGAAAAGAGATACCATAATAGAGGGAGCCATTATAGGTTTAAAGAGAAATCTGGCACTAGGGAAATGTCCAGAGATCTACAAGGATGACACCAACTAACAATCTAAGCAACAGTGGAAAGGCTACCTTAAATGCCCTTCTCCGATAATGAGATTGATGACTACCTTATATGCCATCCTAGAGCCTTCATCCAGTAGCTGATGGAAGCAGAAGCAGAGGCCCACAGCTAAACACTGAACTGAACTCCTGGAATCCAGTTGCAGAGAGGGAGGAGTGATGAGTAAAGAAAGGGGTCAAGACCAGGCTTGGAAACCCACAGAAACAGCTGACCTGAACAAGGGGTTACTCATGGACCTCAGAGTGATAGCTTGGAAACCAGCATAGGTCTCAACCAGACCTATGGGTGTCAGTGAGGAGGCCAGGACAATCTATGGGGCCTCTGGTAGTGGATCAGTATTTACCCCTATTACACTAATTGACTTTGGGAGCTCATTCCACATAGAGGAATACCCTCTCAGCCTAGAAATATGGGGAGGGCCTAGGCCCTGCTCCAAATGATATGACAGACCTTTAAGATTCCCCATGGAAGGCCTCACCCTGCCTGTGGAGCAGATGGGGAGTAGGTAGGGTGTTACTGGGGGGGCAGGGGAGGAGGGAAGGGAGAGGGAACTGGGATTGGCATGTAAAACAAGCTTGTTTCTAATTGAAATAGAAAATAGAAAATAAAAACAGTTGTACTGACTAAAAGTTGATAAAATACAGAAAGAAAGTAAAGAAGCAACATTTTCAAGAGGCCAGCAGTATCTTTCTATCAACATGGAGCTGACACTGCTTCCATTGCTCTGGAGAAAATAGCCCAACAGACCCAAGGACTTTCACTTCTGAAACTCTATTTCTCCCTTTAGGGGTAATCAACTTAAAGGTAAGCTCTTTGGGAGCAGCGGCCAACCTCTGCTGAGCATGGTATTTTGTGAAAGAATGTGGCTCTGGTAGAAGATAAGTATCATAGGGGTAGTCTGCTGTTTAGATATCAGGCGACACGAAGTCCACTCATGGTAACCCTATAATTAGAAGATCAGATCAAAAGTCAATTGCTACTATTTCTAGAAGTGAGATTGTGAAATTGCATCCAAAAGATGAGCTGTTTTTTGGAAGAGATGGCAAAATAGGACCAAGTTGTAGAAAAAAATAAAAACATTCCTGGCTTTTCATGTAATTCCTTTCCATTTGTTAATCCATTGGATAAATACTTACCAAAACCTATTTTCACAACTTACTGTACTAAGTTCTAGAGAGTATGTTGAACCACATATTCCAGTTGGTTCTTTTTGTATACCTTACAATCTAATAGCATATTAATTATCAATAAATAGCAAAGAAATCTAGAATTTCCTGGCTTAAAGCAACAAATATTCATTATCTCCCACCTTCAATTGGCAAGGAATCTGGCTGTGGTTTGGCTGCATATATTTGTCGTCAGTCTCTCCTAAGGCTATAATCAGCTCAAGTCTTCATAGGGAGATCTGCTTCCATCCTTATTCATGTAGCTACTGTCAAGACCTCAAACTCCCTGATGACTGTTAGATGTAGACATCATTTCCCTGCAATTAACCTCTCTACAGGAATACACAAACTGTAGATTCTCGAAGGATGAAGGCTCACAGAGAGAGGCAAGATTTGAAGTACATATATTCTTTCTTTTTGTATCCTTATCTAAAAGGCTACCCACCATATTTTTCATATTCTATTAATCAAAAATGAGACAATGTTTCTGGTTGGGAGCCTAGCTTTAACAGCTGAGCCATGGAAGAGGAGAGGGGAGGAGGAAAGGGGGGGTGGGGAAAACTGTATAGCTCAATAAAAACAAGTTTTAATAAAAGATAGTAAGTTGAGACACATTACAAGAGTCAGTGATTACATAAGGATACAAATACTAGAAAGTTGAGGTTTTGGGAAGCCATTTTAGATGCTGTATAACACAGATATTAAAATTAAGCTATATTGTGGCATCTCCCAAATAATTGGTCACTGTAAAAGTATCTTTTACTATCATCTTCCAATCTAGCTTTGTTTGGGAGGAACATCCAGCACTCACATTTATTAAACAAACCGGCTAACAAAATTTTCAGAAACAGGAAGCTATAATCAACTGATTTGAATTCAGAAAAAAGTATGACTAGCAATTCCAATAACTCTAATTTCCTTAAATATCATAAACACATTTTAATTTAATTTTGCTTTATTTTTATAAAATGTTTTTATTTAAATTAGAAACAAGCTTGTTTTACATGTCAATCCCAGTTCTCTCTCCCTCCCCTTCTCACCTGCCCACCCCCAATCCCCATTTTGCTCACCAGGGAGGGTGAGGCCCTTCGTGGGGGATCTTCAAAGTCTGTCATATCATTTGGAACAATGCCTAGACCCTCCCCGGAACTTATTTTATTTTATGTGCATGAGGGTTCTGCCTACCTGATGTTGCCAGAGGGCATACAGTGCATTGGATCCCCTAGAACTGAAGCTACCAGAGGTTATGAACCACCTTGTGGATGCTAGGAATTAAATCGTGGTCCTCTGAAGCAGCAGCCAGTGCTCTTAACCACTAAGTCATCTCTCCAGACCACCAACACATCTTTAGACCCCTATGTAACCATCCAATAAAAATCTCAACACATTATAAAGCATCAATTATGTAATTGCTTAACTATAAATTACTTCATTGATTTGTATGCTTGCATAGAATATGCAAAGTAAGAGACAGTATCAGATAGAATGTTTTTTCTAAGCTAAAACAAATTCATTCATTCATGTAAAAAGCAATGAAAGAAAACATTAAATATATAAGATTATTACAAATGACATCAAAATAAAATACACGTGGTAATAAAATTTCAATTCTGTGTGCATATCAGTTTATTTTAATGTCAGAATCAAAACACAGTCTCATCTCAAAGGGGATAAGAGAAAGTTTATCCTGGAGTCAAATAATGATTGGACATGGCCAAGGAACACAGATTTGCATTACTTCAAATTCCATGTTCCAGCTGGGGACCCAGTGTAAGAACGAGCCAGGCCCTCTGAACATGGGTGTCAGGTAGGAGACCTGGGCAGTCTATGGGGCCTCTGACAGTGGAACCAGTATTCATCCCTAGAGCACAAATGTACTTTGGGAGCCCATTCCCTATGGAGGGATACTCTCTCAGCCTAGATACATGAGGGAGGACCTAGGTCCTGCCCCAAAGGATGTGACAGATTTTTTGATGATCCCCCATGGAAGGTGGAATGGGGAGGACAGGAGGGAGAGGGAACTGGGATTGGTATGGACAATAAAGATTGTTTTTAATTTAAATAAGAATTTTAAAATTCTATGTTCCAGTGTAGTAACAGTGTCATGACACTTCCCTATGAACTGACAAATAAAGTCATAAATTAATGCATATTTCAAATACATTGGTGGAAATGTTAAGTAGATTAAAGCAAAGTAGGGAAATCTGTACTATAGGCTTCACATGCTATCTGAAAATACACTCAGCCTTTTGGTTGGTGGAAGCTAGTAGTGTATTAATACATTTTTAAAAGTTTTATCTGTTATTCACAGACATGTCAGCTCAGACACAGAGGTGAGAAAGGAAATTGTAATAAAGTTAATTAATGATAGCTCAAAATAAATTGTGATTAAGTTCTAGACCTGCAACATTTCAACCTCTCCACAATCACTGAAGTTTTTTTTTCATTTAATCGGTTTTGAAGAAAGTTTAGCAGAAGGTGCAGTTCTTTACAGGAAATTTCATTCCTGAAATTAATTTTCCACTGTCACTAAGAAGGCTCATTCCTAGGAAGTGATGTAGATAAGGCTGAGTAGTACACAGAAAAGCAATCTTCAAGAGAGGAAGGAGAAAAGCTGGTAACACCAGAAAACAAAAGCTGCCTGAAATATATTATCAAAATCTACTGGTAATTACTATCTCAATATGATTCTTATTGATTGTATTTGATATAACGTGAGTCATATAGTGGAAGCAACAGTCCTAAAATTAAAATAATTGAGAACACTGTCGAGCTTAACACAGTCAAGGTAACAGATGAGGGAAGCAGGTATTTGTTCATTAAAATGACTTCCATGACCCTTATGTAATTTAGCAGGAATGTAGCAAGTATTAAGACAGTGGCTATCTCTAAGAGAAGGCTCTGTGCAACAGGAAAACATAAAACACAAAAGATAAACCCCGTGGAGTGCTTAGCCACAAATGTGATGTGTCACTTCACTCCCCAAGGCTGAGGGACCATCACAGAGGAGATGACAGAAGATTGTAAAAGGCAGAGATAAGGGAGGGCTGCTGCACAATGGTGTTTTCTGAGATGACAGGACCACTGTACACATAAACTCACAGTGAAATGATAGGACCATTGCATGACTGAGCCCACAGAGAGATAATTGATAGAACCACACTGCACGCATGAACTCACAGCAAAATTATAGGACCAATGCATGCATGAGCTCACAGTGAAACGATAGGACCACTGCACACACAAACTCACAGCGAATGTGGTTGCTTGCACAAGACCTACACAGATTAAGTTAGTTAACATTCTAGCATGGAGGAGAAAAGGGCTCATGATCCCAAACCCCTAGATAAACAATTGACAAATGATGGCCTATGAGAGAGAAGAAAAGTCAATTTAAAAAGTACACTGTACCTCCATCTCCTCCTCTCCCCTCCTCTTCTCCTCCTCATATTCTGCCAGCTCCCTCTCCCCTACCCTCATGCTCCCAATTGGCTTAGGAGATCCTGGCCCTTCCCATTCTCCAGGGACCATGCATTTTTCTCTTAGAGTCCTTCTTGTTTCCTAGTTCCTTTGGTGCAGAGGATTGTAGGCTGGTAATCCTTTCTTCTATGTATAAAATTCATATATGAGTGAGTTCATACCATGTTTGTCTTTTTGTGATTGAGTTACCTCACTCAGGATGGTTTCTTCTAGTTCCATCCATTTGCCTGCGAATTTCAAGAGTCCATTGCTTTTTTCTGCTGAGTAGTACTCCATTGTGTAAATGTACCACATTTTCTCCATCCATTCTTCAGTTGAGGGGCATCTAGGTTGCTTCCAGGTTCTGGCTATTACAAACAATGCTGCTATGAACATGGTTGAACATATGTCCTTGTTGTATGAACATGCATTATTTGGGTATATGCCCAAGAGAGGAATTACTGGACCTTGAGGTAGACTGATACCCATTTTCCTGAGCAACCACCATACTGGTTTCCAGAGTGGGCTTACAAGTTTGTACTCCCACCAGCAATGGAGAAGTGTTCCTTTTTCTCCACATCCTCTTCAGCATAGATTGTCACTGGTGTTTTTGATTTTAGCCATTATGGCCAGTGTAAGAGGGTATCTCAGAGTTGTTTTGAGTCGCATTTCTCTGATGGCTAAGGATTTTGAGTACTTTCTTAAATGTCTTTCAGCCATTTTAGATTCTTCTGTTGAGAATTCTCTATTTAGTTCTGCACCCTATTGAGTGATCCAGGAGACAATCTGTAATCCATAAGGTCGAGATATCTTTATTGAGATAAATACCAGCCAAAAGCAAGCCAGATCATCGAGGCCAGGGAGAAGGGGAAGAAGAAGAAGAAGAAGAAGAAGAAGAAGAAGAAGAAGAAGAAGAAGAAGAAGAAGAAGAAGAAGAAGAAGAAGAAGAAGAAGAAGAAGAGGCTTCCATGTGCTCGGGATTCCTTAAGAGCCCATGCTGCATCATCCTGACCTCACCTTGACCATGCCTTGACCAGGCACTCCTGTAGCCAGCCTCTAACAGGCGTGGCTTACTGTCCCCTAGAGCGCCCCATTTTTTAATTTCATTGTATGGTGTTTTGGTGGCTAGCTTCTTGAGCTCCTTGTATATTTTGGAAATCAGCCGTCTGTCAGATGTGGGGCTGGTGAAGATCTTTTCCCAGTCTGTGGGCTGCCGTTTTGTCTTACTGACTGTGTCCTTTGCCTTACAGAAGCTTCTCAGTTTCAGGAGGTCCCATTTATCAATTGTTGACCTCAGTGTCTGTGGTACGGGTGTAATGTTCAGGAAGTGGTCTCCTCTACCAATACGTTCAAGGGTATGCAGAATGTGAGGAGGAAAAGAGGAGGGGAAAGGAGGAGCAGAGGGATTGGGTTGGGGGAGGAATGGAGGAGAGCAAGATGAGAGATATCATAATGGAGGGAGCCATTATAGGTCCGAGGAGAGATCTGGCACTAGGGAGATTTCCAGAGACCTACAAGGATGACACCAACTGACAATCCAGGTAATGTTGGAGAGGCTACCCTAAATGCCCTTCCCCTATATTGAGACTGATGACTACTTTGTGTGCCATCCTAGAGCCCTCATCCAGTAGCTGATGGAAGCAGAAGCAGACACCCACAGCTAAACACTGAGCTGAACTCTGGAACCCAGTTGCAGAGAGGGAGAAATGAGGATCAAGGGGGTCAGGACCAGGCTGGTGGATCCCACAGAGACAGCTGACCTGAACAAGGGGGAGACCATGCACCCCAGACTGCTGTCTGGGAGGCCAGTATAGGACTGATCCAGACCCCTGAAAGTGGATGTCAACCAGAAGGCCTCGGCACCCCATGGGGCCTCTTGTGGTGGATCAGTGTTTTCCCCTGGTGTAAGAAGGGACTTTGGGAGCCCATCCCACATGAGGGGATGCTCTCTCGGCCTGAACACATGGGGGAGGGCCTGGGCCTGGCCGAGGATGATGTTGTGGAATTTGGAAAGCCTCTATGGAGGGCCCTGCCATCTGTGGGGAGTGGAGGGGGAGCTGGAGGGGGTCTGGGGAGAGGGGGAAGAGGGAGAAGGGATTGACATATGAAATTATAATTTTGTAAAAATTAAATAAAAAGTACACTGTATGCATGTATGAGATTATCAAAGGATGAATAAGCATATTTTAAAATACCTTTTACATTTAAATTTAGTAGCTTATGTTAATGACCCCAAAGTAGACTCTAGGACCCACATGAGGGGTCCCCAACATGGTCACTTGAATTCAATATCTTCTCTTCATTCTTTGCCATTATTCTGTCCCTTTAGTTGGCATATTGGATGTATGGCCAAGCTTATTTAATTGATTGGGTCAATTACAGTTTGGACTATCCAGTTTTACTGTGAGCAAAAAGGAATTTGGGTCAATTTAGCAACTTCGGGTCCTATGACTATTTATAAGCCTATTTGGTACAAAGTAAATGATATGAAAAACGTAAGCATATGTAGACAACATATACACACATAATCATACATAAAGATGTAGTTTTATTTTTAAATACTATTTTTAGTAGTTTTAGTTGTGTATTTCTGTGGTGGGTGTGTATATGCACATGAAAGCAGTGTCCTAGGAGGCCTGAGGTCAGAGGCCTGGTATCCTCTGGAACTGGGATTACAGGCGAATAGCTTTGTGCATGTTTGGGAATTAAATTTAGATCCCCTGTAAGAGCAGCAAGTGCTCTTAACCATTAAGCCATACCTCTATCCCAATATACATTTTTTAAAAGATTTTTATTTATTTATTATGTATACAACATTCTGCTTCCATGTATATCTGCACACCAGAAGAGGGCACCAGATCTCATAACGGATGGTTGTGAGCCACCATGTGGTTGCTGGGAATTGAACTCAGGACCTCTGGAAGAGCAGCCAGTTGCTCTTAACCTCTGTGCCATCTCTCCAGCCCCCAATATACATTTTAAAACAAAAGTTGACAGCTCTCATTTATACTTACCATTTGTCAGTTTTAAGTTAGGCTGATCTGATTATATCTGATTATATCATATCAACAAGCAATTATTAATCTCAAATTTGTACTTTTAAAGGCATAACTCTTTTGGGGGGGCGTCTGAGTGGGTACTTTATTTTTTATTTAAATTAGAAACAATCTTGTTTTACATGTCAATCCCAGTTCCCTCTCCCTCCCATCCTCCTATGTCCCCGACCAACCCCCTATCCCACCCTGCATCCACTCCCAGGGAAGGGTGAGGCTAAAGAGATAACTCTTAATATAAATGAAACAGCAGACCCTTGGTTACAAACACAGAGTTTAACCTGATTATTGATAATGCCTTAAGCCAGCTGAGCAGGCACCAATAGCCTAGTTAAAACTTTATCAGTAAAACTTGGGTATAATTTTTCAAGTGTCTAAGAACTACCGAATGAGAGTTTTAAAAAACTCCCTGTATTTATTTGGGTTTTTTAACCACATTTATAAATTTTTCTCAGTGCTAACTTACTCTCAGCTCACTCTCTTACAGCCAGGCTGGACAGCAAATGCCTTTACTCACGGAGCTACTTCACCACCCAAAGGTTTCATTCTAATTATCTGCATGGGAGTGGGTATGCAAACAGCTAGAAACAGAACAATCTAAAAGAGGTTGTAGACTTATAGGTGTGGTACAGTGAAATTCCAATCAACATATAGGAAGAGATATATTTAACACTATTTTACATAAGGAACTGACATGAATTGGTAATTTGGGGGCATATGTATTTACACATACACAACACACACCTTCTAAATCATTAAGCCAGAACCATGCACTGACCTTCTTCAGTTGTGTGTCTGTGATAATATTACATGTGGTACTGAGGTTTCCACCTCCTAGTATTTGGTAAGCAAGCCCTCACCAGCCAAACAGTTACATCAGTTTTCTTTTCACTAGGCATGTCACTAGTGCATAGTTACATATATTGATTTGTCCCAAGGGAAAATAAGGGAGAAAAATGTTAACTGTGCATTTGAATAATTTTTGTATTATTCTTAGGATTTATTTTTGTGTGTATGGGTATTTGCTTGCACATGTGTGCATGTGTGGTGCCTCGAGCTGGGGTTAAACCGTTGTGAGTCACCATGTGGGTGCTGACAACAAAACCTAGGTCCTCTTTAAGAGTAACAAATGCTCTTAAACCACTGAGTCATCCCTTTAGCCCACCGTTTAACTTATTTTTAAGAATTTCATACATGAGTACACGGTATTTACATCATTTCCACCTCTCTCTCTTTCCCTACCAAGTCTTCTCATGCCCTCCCTCTTGAATACATGACGTGTTTTTCTACAATTATTGTTACTTACACACACACACACAACACAACACAACATACACAACCTACTGAGTCCAATCAATTTTGGCCATGTGTGCATGTGTTTAGAGGTAACCACTTAGACTTGCATTATCAGTTAAGGCACTACATAATTTCTAATTGCATGCATCTATGAACAAATATATGTTTAGACAGATGTATTTCTTATCTTCTCTCTATATATACCTCTATCTATTTATTAAAGCTGAATCTTTCTTGGTGTCTTAGTTACTGTTCTATTGCTGTGAAAGGACACCATGACCAAAGCAAATTTAATTGAGGACTTGCTTACAGTTTCAGAGGGTGAGTCTGTGACCATCATGGGGAAGGTGGCACTAGACATGTGTTGGAGCAGTAGCTGGAAGCTTACATGTTGAGACAACCCTGTGACTGAGGGGGAGGAGACAGATTGGGTTTGGCATGGGCCTTTGAAACCTCAAAGCCCACCCTCAGTGGCATGCCTCCTCCAACAAGGCCATAGCTCCTAATCCTTTCCAAACAGTTCCAACAACTAGGGACCAATCATTCAAATATCTGAGCAATTCTCATTCAAATCACCATATTCGGGAAATTACTTAATGTAGTTATTAAATACATAACACTTTGTAGTTTCAAGAAATCTGTTTCTTGAAAAGTAAATTCACGGGGGCAGGAGAGATGGCTCAGAGGTTAAGAGCACTGACTGCTCTTCCAGAGGTCCTGAGTTCAATTCCCAGCAACCACATAGTGGCTCACAACCATCTATAATGAGATCTGGTGCCCTCTTCCAGCCTGCAGGCATACATGCAGGCAGAACATTGTATACATAATAAAGTTTTAAAAATCTTTAAAAAAAAAGAAAAGTAAAGTAAATTCATTCAGCTTTTATTTCAGGCCCTGTCCCTATAAGCAAGCACCAGGAAGTGGCGTCATCAAACTGGAAACTTTAGAAGTGAACCTTCTAAAAAGTGTTCCAGTATGTCATTGTGCAAAGTATTTTTAAGACGGTCAAACGACCCAGACATTTTGTGCAGTAGCCAATTCATTTAACAAATGCCTGTTAGAATGAGCATCACAGTTAACGTAAGCAGGAAATGAACAACTCCAATTTCCAAAGCAGGTCTACAAAGAGGATAATCGCCCCCCTTAAAGTGCTTCTGAATTGAGCTAACAGAGCCACAACAAAATCGTGGCCTGCTGGCTCATATCCGCTTAGATTGCCTTGACATATATCCTCTTCCCTCTCATATGCCTCGGGTCCTTGCATCTTTCTTCTCCATGAAGGCAGCTTGATATAGCGGAGCCAGAGAGGCCTGTGTTCAAAGGCTAACTCCAAAAGTGACTAGCTATGTGACCTTAGATGGCTTGCACTTCACCTTCTTCGTCTGCGTAGTGGCAGCAATATTACCTGGATCACGGGTTTCCCTGAAGGTTAAGTGCAATGCTTGTGGAGCTATTAATGTTAATCATTGTCCTTCTCCTCCGCCTTGAGACATTTTACTTCATTTTTCAAGGCCGCTAAAAATATAACTTCTTTGCAACAAGTTCCTCCAACCTCTCCCAACATATAGTTAATCATTCCCTCCTCTGCGCATTTAGAATTCTGCCAACAGACTCCTGTTAGAAGAGGCACCATATTAGATGCTTTTCATACTTGTCTCCACAGAATCTAGACTCTCTGAGGCCACGACTTAAATCATATTTAAAATTCTAAGCCACGGTATTTTACAGTACCAGTGCTTAAATAGATACCCAGGAACCATTTGCTGGGTGACTGTGTTTAGACGAAGAAATTAAACCAGTCCAATATTTTAATGAATTCTGGTGATCTGATCTAATAAAAATCATACACTGAAGTTTTAGTTCACTTTCACATCATTCACCTATAAAATCTTTAAGAAGATAAATACTTCTTGACAAAGGAAAGGGTACCATATTTATTTAGATTTTTTGAAAGACCTTGAACAGTTGAAATAGAAGTCCAAGGAAAACATTGCGTCCAGGCAGAGAACTCCCTCTCTAGAGTCAACTCCTCTACATGCTGAAATCCAGGTTTCCCTCAGTCAGACTTTATTTTTCACTCTTCTAGCAAGTTTTTTTTCTTGATTCCTCCAATCTTACGGGGCTTCTTTCCTTGAACGGCAGGGACACCTGTCTTTTGTTTCTTGTGGGCACATAAAATCATTTGTTTTCCATACACACAGCTTCTTGAATATGTGTCTAATCCCCCTATCAGGCAGAGAGCAAGATGCAGGAACTGGATCTTATCTCTGGTGCTCCTGGGGTGCCTGGAATTGGACTGAACATGTAAGTGGCACATACAATCACTGGAATTCACACATAAACAAAAGCCTTGCTGAGTGTGAGGGGCTGCATGCAAATAAGTACTCTGCTATTTTGGTCTAAGGTGATTCTCTCGGAAATGTAGACAGTAGAAAACAGAAAGAAGAAAGGCAAGCATATTTTACCTACATCTGCTCTTTACCCATTTCATATGCAAGACAAAAAAGAAAGGATGTGAGTGTCTACTATATGCCAGGCTCGGCACTACGCATTTTGATATATGCTGTCTCATTTGGTGCCAACAATCCTGAGCAGAAGTCTTATTCCACCATTTTTCCTTTTCAACAAATACACATATTCAGCACTTTCTATTACTATTTCCCACCTACAGCCAAGGGAAAGGCAAAGTTCCAGACCATAAGAAGCTCACAAGTGGGGAAAAAATTCATGTAAACAGATGATCAAAATACTGAATAATAAAGAATATTTTTATAAAAGGCCTTTGAGGGGCTCTATACCTAAAAAGGTTTTGAAGCTCAGTGTGCATGTCATAAAAATAATATTTAAAAGTCTGTTCACTCTCCCTGAAACCTAATCTGTCCAGCATTTCCTTTATCGTGAGCTGATAACCTAGAGTCATCACTACAGTGATACAGACCATCCTGTGTGAGCAATGCAGATGCCTTTTGCTCCCTTTAAAACCACAATCCTAAGGCCACACTGACTAAGCGTAATAAAGTGGTTAGGCCTGCCTGTGAGTGCCTATGCACCCACAGTGTGAGGACTGGGTTTTGAGCAGATTGAAGCTTTGTGTGTAAAAGGGGCAGAGGGTACTCAACTGACTTACATCAAATACAAAAGCATCAATATTGCCAGAGCTTCTGGATTTTCAAGAGAAATCAGACATATGGATATTTTCACTCCTAGGGATTAAACTCGGGCCTTATACATGTTATGCAAGTGTTCTACCACTAAGCAACTCCCCAAACCCTTTTCTAACTTTTTATCTTGAGGCAGAGTTTTAGCATATAGCTCAAGCTTACTTAAACATCCAAAATTCCTGCCTCAGCCTTCCGGGTAACTGGAATTTGAAGCCATGAGGATTTAGATACTTTTAAAATGCAAACTCTTCTAGAAAAGTGTAGAGTCCAGTTAAAACACCAACACTGTTTTGTGCACACTCTCTGGCCTCTGCAGGCACTGATGGCCCTGCATTCTCTGGAAGTGGAGTCACAGACAGTTGTTAGCTGCCATGTGGATGCTGGGAACTGAACCAGGATGCTCTGGAAGAACAGCCAGAGCTCTTAACCACTGAACTCTCTCTCCAGCCCCAAGTTTGCCCACTCTTGCAGTTTGATGTGTAAAGCTCTTCATGATCAAGCCCCCATTGGTCCCTCTTGTTTCATCTCTCACCTCTTTACCCTGAAGTCTCTATTCTGAGAAGCTGATGCAGGTCCCCATGGCTACTATGCTTTCCAATGTCCCAACACCTTGTCACATATCATTTCCTATGCCTAGAAAATGCTTCTTCCAGTTCCTTTCTTCAGGGAAATCCCAACTATTCCTTTGGCTTCCAGTTTAAATTGCAACCTCCCTGGAACTAGCACTATCCATACCTCCAACCATGTTAGGGTGTGCGTGTGTGTGTGTGTGTGTGTGTGTGTGTGTGTGTGTGTGTGTGTGTGTGTGTGTGTGTGTGAAAGTGACTGTGTACATATTTTCATGTGCATGAGTATAGAAATCAGAGGACAATTCGGGTATCTTCCTTAGATACCATTCAGCTTTTTTTTTTAAGAGACCAGGTCTCTCACTGACCTAGAATTCACCAAGTTGGTTAAGATGTCTAGTTGCTTTTCCCTGGAGATCATCTTTCTCTGCCTCCCCAGTGATGAGACTGCAAGCATGTGCCACCATACCTGGGTTTCAGGGATTGAACTAAGGTCTCTGTGCCTACAAGGCAAATGCTTTACCAACTGAACTATTACCCAAGCCTCTCTCCTGGCACTCCCTTTTTTTATTCCTCTCTAATATATTACATCACAACCACTGTTTCTCCTCCTTCCCCTCCTTCCAAGATCTATCCCTTTGCCTCTCCTCAGAAAAGAGCAGGCCTCCCAGGGGCATTCACTAAACACAGCATAACAAACTATAATAAGAGCAGGCACATATCATCACATCAAGGCTGGACAAGGCAACCCAATAGGAGGAAAAGAGTCTCACAAGCACGCAAAAGAGTCAGAGACAGCCCCAGGGTTAGGAATCCCACAAGAGCATGAAGCTATTCAGTCATAACATATATACAGAGGATCAGAACCCCACAGGCTCCCTGATCTCCCTGAGCCACCATGAGTCCCAGTCAGCTGATTCTGCGGGCAGTGTTCTTGTAGTATCCCTGACGCCTCTGGCTCCTCCCATCCTGCCTCCCACTCCTCCGCAGGACTTCCCAAGTTCTGCTTAATGTTTGGCTATGGGACTCTGCATCTGCTCCCATCAGCTGCTGGATGAAGTTTCTCTGATCTATTTGGTGACAATTCTGTTAGGTTCAGGTCCCAGAACACTCTGAAGGCAGGACAAGCTGTAGGTGGAAGGTTTTGTGGCTGGGTTTGTGTCCCAATCTCTCCACGAGGCCTCTGCTAGTTACAGAAGATGGCTGCTTCAGGCTCTGTGTTCCCCATTTCTAGGAGTCTCTGCTAGGGTTATGCTCATAGATACCATAGTTTCTATTGTACTAGGTTTCCATATTGCTCCCCAAATGCCCCCTAATTCCAGTTGTTTCTCCCAATATTCTCTCCCTCCCTCTCCTACCACCTGAACCCTCCTGTTCCCAACCCCAACCACCCCCAGCCCTCCTTGTTACTTAGCTTCTCTGGATGTGGGGATTGTAATATGATTATCTTTACTTCATAGTTAGTATCTACTTATGAGTGAGTACATGCCATGTGCTCACTCAGGATGACCTTTTCTAGTTCGACCCACTTACCTGCAAATTTCATGGTGTTATTTTTAGCATCTGAATAATATTCCATTGTGTAAATGTACCACAATTTCTTTATCCATTCTTTAGTTGAGGTGCATCTAGGTTGTTTTCAGTATCTGGTTATTATGAATTCAGCTGCTATGAACATAGTTGAGCAAGTGTCCTTGTGGTAAGATGGAGCATCCTGTGGTATATACCTATCTCCTGGCACTTCCAATGAATTAATTAGAGCAATTATGTCACTGGTATAATTGTCTGGTTTCTGTAATAAAGTCTAAGTTCCCATAGGATAGAAATACTACTTTAATGTCCATTTCTCCAGATCACTGCACGGTACAGGTAAAAAAAGTAGGCATTTGATGAGTGGCCATTAATTTCATGTGTTTATTGACAAGCACTTTATAAATCTTTTTTTTCTAGTACACCTTCACATGACATAGTAATGACCTGGGGCAAACAGCAAAGAATCTATGGGACTTAGATAAGAAATAAAGGACAGAATTTAAGAATGTATGAGAACAATTGCAATCTCTTAACCACAAAAGCTAAGGGTCTTCTCCAATTACTTAATGAAAAGAGATGGGTATGTAATTCAGTGGTGAGACGCTTGCCTAACATTAGAACCTGAAGACACAGGATCTGTACTCTGCTATACTTCATCTTAAATCACAACAAATTTTATATAACACCTACTGACATTGGAGTCATTTTCACCTAACTCTTATTGTTTTATTCAAGTATTTATTGTTTTATTCAAGTATTGTTTATTCAAGCCTCTGCTCCTTGACTTACAACAAAAACCCAGGAGATTGGATATCTCCAAGGTCCATATTTCTAGTTACATTTAAATAAATCTATGAGGAATCGAAATTATCATTGAGTTATAAGTGCACTTAATACACTTAAGCTACACAATGTGATAGTTTAGTCACGTAAGGCACTGTTGAATATCTATTGTTTACCCTTGTGCTGCGTGTCTAACTTGGAGCTATGGCTCATTTCCAATTTGCCGTATTTCCAAAAAAAATATTGTGCTCTGTATTTCTAGCCCAGAAAAAGATTAAGATTCAAAATTCCAAGCACAACTTCTACAGAATGCATCTCAGTATTGTAAAGAAAAAAAATACCACATAAGAGTCTGGTGCCAACAGTGGGAAGATGGGGTAGAGGGATATTTTCCCAAATGAGACCTAGAGGCAGATGGTTCTGCTTGGTAGGACCATGAGTGCTTCATTCCCAGTCACTATCCCATTTGTTCCTCATAGCTGCCCTGGAAACTAAGTCAAGGAAGTGTAATTCCCTGCTTCAAAATTGAGGAAACAAAATCTTCCAGATCAAATGACCCAATTTTAGTTTTTCTGCTAGCCACCCCCAAACATAGCAGCAGCTTCAGCCGTTATTTTTGCACCTGCTTTGTCCTAGACCCTCTTGGTAATCCCCACATTTTGGAGCAAGAGGCCTTAGTAAGCATTTGGATCAAACTGCTTTGTTTCACACAGAACTCATATTTCCAATCCCCCCCCCCCGCCCGAGGGATGAAGACCAAATGAACTGGCTATACAACAGCTCCTTAAACCCCTCCATTTTCCCAGTGGGGACCCAGGGCCATGCAGTGCTGTTCACTGAAATTTCTCTCTGCAGTTGTTGGTAACTATCTGTTCCACTCCTGACCCGCTTTCATCTCTGTATCTGCAGGACCCTAGCCTCCCAGTGTATTCAAAGGACAGAAACTGAGGCCCAGAACTGGGATATGACTTGACCTATAAGTCCATGAAGAGGAGGGGCAGACCTCGGAGTTGACACTGACTTTGACTACCAGTGCAAGCCTCTACCTGCTGGTACACTCTGCTGTTTCCCACAAAAGCACAGAGGCTGGGGCATAGAGGCAAGTATCATATCACACCAAGAGCTCTGCTACAGCTGTGGCTACTGCTTTAAATAGTAAATACTATGGGAACCTTTTGCCAACACTCTAAAATAGAATCTCCACATCCTTAAGAGAATGGAGAAATGTTTAAGTAAAAAAGACTGTGGGGGGGGGGGTAACAAAAAGACTGCTCAAAAAGAAAATGTAAAATACTCCAGATACCCCAAAAGGGAAATTAGAAGCAATCTGCTACCGTGGAAAGAAGGTGTTGGACAAACCACAAAAATGCATCAGCAAAACCACTTCTTTTAATTCGAGTTCAGCAGACTTCGCAACAGAAACAATATACACACTACTGCTATAGACAAGCCAAGAGTGCAGTCAACACAGCTCACTGGAAGAGCAAGCTGAAAAGTCACGAGCTGTTAACTTGAAAAGAACTGAGAACTATAGTGGTAAGCAGGAAGTGACTTGGCTCTTACTCAATCTGGAGAGATTAAATGTTTTCATTAATTTCTCTTTGCTATAGTCCAGTAAGCATGGTCAAGAGTTTGAGAGACCAAAAAAGTGGGTTTGGGCCCTGCAGTGCTGCACAGACAAGCTGTCTGGTGTCTGGGCACAGTTTCAGTACAGAGGTAAGCTCCCAACACTTCAAGACTATGTGTGTGTGTGTGTGTGTGTGTGTGTGTGTGTGTGTGTGTGTGTGTGTGTGTGTGTGTTCATTCAATCATGTACAAGTATTTTCATTTATAAACAAAAAAAAGTTTAACAACTATCTCTGAAGAAAGAGTCCAGCTTATTGTATCCACTGAATTATATTGACAGGGTATTAATAATAGTCAATATTCAATGAAAATGTTCCATGTATTATCTTCTTTAATCCTCCCAGTGTTCCAGGGAAGTTTGCATGATCACTGTACGCATTTTTCTACTACTGTCCCAACATAATGAAGTGACTTGCCTGATAGCATATAGCCAGCAAGAATCTGAGCTGGATACTCACTGGCTGGTTCCAAAGCAGATGTTCAACTATACAGCAGGTGGCCACAAGGCCTGCAAATATCTGAGTTCTGTACCTGACTAAATGTGTATCTTTCTGGCCTAAAGGAGGCCCAGTTTATTTATTAAGATATAGTATATACCAGGCACTGTTCTAGATACTGTGTTATTTCATCTAATGCTTAGAACAACCCAATGAGATATGTACCACTGTTATCAAGTTAAAAATGAGAAGGCTGAGACTCAGAGTATTACAAAAAAAAAACTAATTGTTCAAAGTCATAGAGCTAAGAAGTGTTTGGTCTTTCTCAAAGTAATATTACATAAGGAGTCTCCTTGCTTACAGTTTCACTGGCTAAAATCAGCCAACAGTTCACTAGTAAATGTTTAACAACTGGCTCTCCAGGGAAAATAAATGAGCTGTCAGCTCCAGGCAAGATGCAATAAGCATACTCTACTGTTGGATGCAGCTATAAAACCTGGATAAATTCATGGAGGAGCTATTCAAAGATGCAGAAAAGTAAATAGCAGCAATAAATAGATTGCAAAAGAAAACCAGAATTATGTATTACCAAGTAGATGGCAAGATTGTCATTCCTATCTCTCCTCTCTGTGATGCCTAAGAAGCCACAGACTAAACCCGAGCGTAATACCATCAATGTGGGCAGATAAAGTTTCAGGACAATCTCTGTTTCTAGCCTAACCACTAGAAGAAATCCCAAATGCATACACATGCTTTAGAGGGTTTCATTGGTGCTTACTTGTCTCATTCCATCTCTCCATTATTCCATGACCTAGATCCATAGCAACTCAGTGATAGAGGTACAAGATGAGATGAAAATCTACTATGTTGTTTGCTTGAGATGTGACACAAGGGTGACATAACTGAGTCCAGGAGCTGAAAAACCCAATTTCCATATGAAGGACTAAAAAGGAACCATAAATCTCCAGGAAGATGGCAGAGCAGGATGATTTCAGGTAAGCAATCTCATAAAATGGTGAAGTAACTCGTAAGTCCATGACCAAGCTGTGGGTGTATATGGATTGGGTTGTAATCGCCCAGGTTCTAGTGAATCATGCCAATACCCTTTAAGAATCAAACTAATAGCTAGGTCAGTATGCAGGTACCAAATTGATGACTGGATGGCACATATTGGAGAGATCAGAACAGCAATACAAAGGTTTGTCAAGTTGAATGAAAGCTAGAACCGAAGCCAGTCCACAAAAGGTGAATTGGAAATTGTAGCTAGATGAATCAGCTAAATTGCCTAATAAAATATACACATTTCCAAAGACTTAAAAACAAGTCCTAGAGTAGTGGTTCTCAACCTATGGATAGTGACCCCTTTGTAGGGGTTGAATGACCCTTTCACAGGTAACCTAAGACCATCAGAAAATATAGATATTTACATTACATAACAATAGCAAAATTACAGCTATGAAGTGAAAACAAAAATAATTTCATGATTGGGGACCCACCACCACATGAGGAACTGTATTAAAGGGCCACAGCATTAGGAAGGGTGAGAACCACTGTCTAGACCATCAACATGAGGAACTGTATTAAAGGGTCACAGCATTAGGAAGGGTGAGAACTGCTGTCTAGACCATCAACATAAGGAACTGTATTAAAGGGACACAGCATTAGGAAGGGTGAGAACTGCTGTCCAGACCATCAACATAAACAACTGTAATATAGGGACACAGCATTAGGAAGGGTGAGAACCACTGTCTAGACCATGAACATGAGCAACTGTATTAAAGGGTCACAGCATTAGGAAGGTGAGAACCACTGTCTAGACCATCAACATGAGGAACTGTATTGAAGGGTCACAGCATTAGGAAGGGTGAGAACCACTGTCTAGACCATCAACATGAGGAACTGTATTAAAAGGGTCACAGCATTAGGAAGGTTGAGAACCACTGTCCTAAAGTCTTATAATATTCAAAATGTCCAAGATATAATCATTTAGCATCAAAATATGTAAGAAAATATCTATTTATAAGATAATAGACAATCAAAAATGTCAGTGACCAAATGTTGAAGGTGTAATTACCTAATAACTTTAAAGCAGTTATTATAAAATAGGCTCTTACCAAAAAGAATCCTGCAAGAAATCATGAACATTCTTAAAACAATTAGAAAAACGGTCTTGAAAAAGAACATATGTAAAGAACCAAATAAAAAGTTTAGAATTGAAACCGGGCTGTAGTAGCTCATGCCTTTAATCCCAGCACTCAGGAGGCAGAGGCAGGCGGATCTCTGTGAGTTCGAGGCCAGCCTGGTCTACAGAGTGAGTGCCAGGATAGGCTCCAAAGCAACACAGAGAAACCCTGTCTCGAAAAACCAAAAGGAAAAAACTTTACGATTGTAAGTATGGTAATATCTCAGGGATCAATAGTCGGTTTGAAATAGCAGAAGATCTAATGACCCTAAAGATCAGTTAACAGAGACTATACAATCTGAACAAGACAAAGAAAAACGATTCAAAAAAGCAAGAATCCCTTGTGTGTGGTATATGCTGACTCCCAGAGTGAAATATGTCTACCATGGTGAATGTTAAGGTGCTAACAAAATCTTCGAATGCATAGCTAGAAATCGAGGCACACATCTGATAACAGAGATATTTGGTTTGGAACCCAAGATCTGGGAACATAGCAAGCAAGGCTCATTTACCTAACTTCAGTAAGCTTATTTTAAAAAATGAGTAATTTAAAAAAAGCAGAAAAAGGAGACTATTCAGTGTAGACACTGCGGAAACGTGGACAAAGACTGGTGACAAGTCTGGCTTGAGGTCCTGACATGAGGACAAGGTTTAAGTAGGAGGCAACAGATATGTGCAACTAACTAGTCTTTGTCAAGAGATGTGTGTAACTAACTAGTCCTTGTCAAGAGATGTATGCAACTAAGCAGTCTCTTGCTCATCACCATTATCTCAGCTCCATTCTCTCCTGCAACATTGTCTGGCAAATTGGAGATCTTTTTATTCCAGGAGAAAAGTTCCTCCTCTGGCTACACCCAGGGTCTAAATCTTTCCTTCTTCCAGTATGAGATACCAGGGGAAACTCCAGTTTCTTGGGATTCATAGTCTCCATAGTCTGATATTCAAAGGGAGAGACACAAGTGTCTCTTTAGCATATACTCATTACTGGTAAATGTTTGGTTTTGCTTCCAAATATGTCTCACCTGCTCAGGCAAAACTAAGAAGTATTGAGGTCTACTAAATCTTTTGACAACATACACCCAGAACCTACTGGTTTCATTTTTAATCACTCCAAATCTTGTCTGAACTCTCTTTAGGGTTCTACCTCAACTTGGTTTCAAATGGATAAACATATTCAGAAGGCAAAGGTAAGACTGACAAGGACCTACCCTACCCCCACCTGGGGGAAGCCCATAGGTATGAGAAGAGACACCTCTCCACAAAGGAAATGAGCTAAATAAACATAAAGCCAGTAGTGTTTCTCAAAGTAGTAGCCTGATGGCTCACACAGATAAAATGTGAAAAACACAGCCTAGATAAGAAAGCCCAGCATGAGAGTATACCATATGTGAAAGAGCAAAGTTGGCCTTCAATTGATCACTGGCTCCCATCTTATTAATAAACTTTTTACTAAAAACCACTCTAGCCTTCCTTCTGAATACAATTCCCAAAAAGGCCGGTAAAGCAGCAGCTGTTGGAAATTTCAATAGCAGTTACCCGATTCTACAAGAGTCCATTATTTGGCAAAGGCACACAGTGTCCAGGTAGGTATGATTCCAACATTCTTATTCAAAGCTCTACTGCATACAGCAGATAAAAGTCCGAGTATCTGATATTCAAAAAGTTCCTCTCTAACCTAACCATCTTGCATCTATGCAAGATTCAAAGGTCCTCAGTGAATACATGGTTTTCTCAAGGTCGTGAAGCTAATGAACCAGAACATAAAAGGAGCTCTCCTTATTCCTAGTCCAGTGCTTTACCCCTTACATAATACTTCCTCTTTTGCATCCTTCTCTGAATAAGATATGGCTGACCAGTACTAAAAGAGATAAAGGCAATCTGTGTGTGGTTTAGAGGAGAATTTTTTTTAATTCCCTAATATCAGCTGACACTGATAGCATCAAGAAGTACTTCAAGCTAGTGATGTTGTTGTACAAGTTAGAAAACAAAAACACATTACAAATTAAAGAATTCCAGTAGTCCCCTCTAAGCAGTAAGCAAATACACTGTTCTGAGAAATGCTCAGGGCACAGCTGCGGTGCTATCATGGCGCTGTTAAGAAAGCACAGGACCCAAGGTGAGGAACATATCCTGGATGCTGTCTGTTATCACTCTCCCTCTGTAGCAGCCTGCCAAGTCTGGCCAATTGTTTGACAAGGCAGCTGTGAGTGTGCCTGTTAATTACACCGTGGGGGCACCAAAGTGCAGTGTCAGGCAGCTGCCTAGAATATCAAATGGCTACTGGGTGGAACAGGCCAGCTCTAAGGGCTCTCTTCAGAGAAGTCCGTGAAGCAGCTGGCTCACTCCCCTCTCCCATATAACCTCCTCAGGAAGCTGAAATGATGTGTTTTCAGCATAGTTAAGTTAAAATCCATAATGTAACCTATGTAGCTGATAGGTCTGACATGTTGGAATGGGATTGATAAGAACACTCATATTTCTGTCTATCATAATAGTAATGTCTCCTTGAATGCCTACATAGTCTTTGAATTAATCTACTTAGCTCATCTGATTAGAAATAGTGGGAGCAATTAAGGCTGCTTCCAAAATAATCATAGCTAATAGTTACAGGGTCCCGTATGTGCCAGATACTTTACCCAAGGTAATTTGTTTATTCTTTATGATAGCTTAAGGCAGGTGCTATTTTTATGCCTATTTTGTTGATGATAAAACTGATATTTAAAAGATAAATGATTTATCTATATAATTAATACATACTGTCTTAGTTACTTTTCTATTGCAGTGCTAAACCACCTTCACCAAGGCAACTTATAAAAGGAAGTGCTTAGTCTTGCGGTTTTAGAAGGATAGAGTCCATGATGGCAGGAACAACTGAGAGTTCACATCTTGAACCACAAGCAGGAGGCAGAGAGTGTATACTGGGGATGGAAGGAGGCTTTTGAAGCCTTAAGCCCATCTACAGTAATACATCTCCTCTAACAAGGCCATACTTCCCAATCCTTCCCAAACAGCCATTAACTGAACACCAAATATTCAAATGCCCAAGATTTACAGGGGACACTCCCTTCAAATCACCACATACAACTAGTAGAGAACACAGGGAGTATTCAAATCTACACAACAGGGTACCTCCATGTTGTTAACTAGGGAATATTTTCTCAAACCAAGTTAATAACAGAAGCCTAGCATACAATACATACTGAGCATCTGAAATGCGTATGTACTTGCTCTTCTGTCAGTGCCTTTAAGAACAAGTCAATTTTCTGCATCTCTGCTAAGTTAAAGAAGGGAAATTTCATTTTTTGAATGGTGTGGTAACAAAGACCTCATGGAGGAGGCAGTTTTTGAGTTGAACCTGAAAAGATTATGGTTAATTATGCCTATTTGAGGTTAGAAGAGTCCAGACATCTATATATTTGTATATGGACATCTAATAATGTTATAAAGCATACAATGTGTTGATAATTTTTTTGAACTGTACTTGAAAGTTAAGTTGATGATACTTATTCAAGTAAGAAAAAAAAGAGTCTGAACAGATATGGCATGCAAAGCAAAAAAACCAAGGCAAGCACACTCACACAAGTTCCTACCTATTCATAGGAAATATTTATGAGGCTGGTGCCCTGGCAGTGTGCTAGAGTCACAAAGATGTTGTATTTCAATGTGAAGGATCAACTGAGATTGGTGATGAGGTCAGGAAGAAATAGAATGTTGTCTCTCTTTCGAGACAGACAGGCAGACAGACAGACAGACAAAGAGAATGAACATGGACCAGAGAAACCACTGATCATATGTTTTTTCCCCTGATCTTCCTGGTGGCTCTACTGTTCACAGGGGTAAATCACTGCTAAGCAAAGGCATAATAATGTTGCATTAGCATTCTCTGCGAGTTCAAATTCAAGTCATTACAACAGTTTCTCCCTAAGACTTGATTAAACTTCTGGAGTTCTAATAAGTAATCAACTGTTTTATCTTACTAAAAGTCCCCTGAAATGCAGCCACAGGGACACATTTTCCTTTCAGTCACCCCAACTGTTCCTTTTTCCTTTTGCAGAAAAAAAAATGATTATAGTTTCTACACAGCAGAAATTCATCTTTTGCCATGTTAGTTTTGTAAATTGACAAGTTACCAACAAAATCAAAATACAGACAATTCCATAACCCCACAAATTTCCCTCATGCTGTCTTTGTAGCCTTCCCCTGTCTCTACTCTGCAATTCCTGGTGATCACTGAAATATTTTTTACCTACATCATATAGTAATACAGCATTTTTAATGCTGGCTTCCTTTGCTGAGGCATAAAGAATTTGAGTTTCATTCATATTGTTAGGAACCAATATCTTTTCACTTTTATTGCTGAATATTCCATTTCATAGATATTATATTATTTATTTAGTATATATGGGTGTTTTGTCCACATACATGTCTATGCACCATGTGCAGGCAGGGTCTGTTGAGACCAGAAGATGGTATCTGAAACACCTAGGACTAGACAGTTGTGAGTTGCCATGTGGGAGTTGAATCCACCTCCTCTGGAAAAGCAGCCAGCACTTGTATCTGCTGAGCCATCTCTCAGCCCATAATTTTTAACCATTCACAAGAAAGAGACTTGACTATATTCCCAATTTTAGTGATTTTGACCTGAGCTACTATCAGCATTTGCATATGGGTCTTTACATAATCATAAAATTCATTTCACTTGGGTAAATAGTTATCTGGCAATTGACACATATTCATGATATATTAACCTAATGAACTCTGGAAACATAACTATAGAAAACAACCCCATTTTTAAACTGGGAAAATATACTAACAAAGCCTTAATCAAAGGTTTATAGAATGCAAATAAGCACCTGTAAGGGTCCTCAAAAGCACTACTACATTACTTTTGAGGAATGTGAATTTACAGTGAGACACTGTCATGTAATTATTAGAACTCTTAAATTTTTTAAGTCTGGCAATACCAATTGGAACTATTAAATTTTGATAGTGGAACCGAAAAATGGCACAGTAATTTCAGAAAATTGCTCAGTAGTTCCTTAGTTAAGCATAAGGCTACCATGTAATCCCATTGCTACATTCTGCCTGGGTGTTTCAAATGAAATTTTAACAGGTGGAATTTTTCTAGCCTTCTTAATCAGAATCCAGTGAATATATTCTGTTGTTCCATGACTTGGGTTTACTATTATGGCACTATTGGATTATGCTTGAATCTTTATTTCATCTACCTTCCAAGAATGTTAGGTCTACTTTACACCATTTATGGACCAATTGCTAAGAACAGATATAAACAGTCAAGGCAATTTCCACATTTTTAAAAGGAAAAATCCACTTAAGGCTACTTTTGCCCATATGGGTGCTTAAGTCTTAACTCAACTTCAGGTTGCTGAACTTGTCTCTATTTATACACATCTCTTAAAGGATTACCAGCCTAAAATCCTCTTCACCAAAGAAACTAGGAAACAAGAAGGACTCTAAGGGGAAAATGCATGGACCCTGGAGAATGGGAAGAGGCAGGATCGCCTGAGCTAATTGGGAGCATGAGGGTAGGGGAGACAGAGCTGCCAGAATGAGAAGAG